>NC_091791.1:72212500-72837500 GCF_041296235.1 Equus asinus | reverse complement strand
GTGTGCTACATTGCCCCAGAGCTTCAAGGCACAAAGTGCTGAATTGTTTCCAAAGACAGAGATAGTCCCCAAAGCATCTTGCTTCCAGCTCTTTGGGAAGCTAAGAACCAACTCTCTTTGCACAGTGCTCTTACAGCCTACCGGGAACATCTCTTCCAAAGGCCTGTGAAACGCACTTTTCTGAAGGCCCGATCTGGATGAAGTAGAACTTCTGCTTTTGGTGTGCTACATTGCCCTAGAGCTCCAAGGCTCAAAGCCCTGCCTTGTTTCCAAAGCCGGAGATAGGCCCCAAAGCATCTTGCTTCCAGCTCTTTGCGAAGCTAAGAATCAACTCGCTGTGCACAGTGCTCTGACACCCTACCGGGAACATCTCTTCCAAAGGCCTGTGAAAAGCACTTTCTGGGCAGTCCTGATGTGGTTGAAGTAGAACTTCTGCTCTGGGTGTGCTACATTGCCCTAGAGATTCAAGGCACAAAGCCCTGCCTTGTTTCCAAAGGGGAAGATAAGCCCCAAAGCATCTTGCTTCCCGCTCTTTGGGAAGCTAAGAAACAACTCGCTCTGCATTGGGCTCTTACAGCCTACCGGGAACATCTCCTAGAAATGTCTGTGAAACGCAGTTTCTTTGCAGGCCTGATCTGGCTGAAGTAGAACTCCTGCTGTGGGTCTGCTACATTGCCCTAGAGCTTCAAGGCACAACGTGCTGAATATTTTAGGAAGTTCTTTGATAGGCCATGAAGCATCTTGCTTCCAGCTCTATGGGAAGCTATGAAACAACTCGCTCTGCACAGTGTTCTTACAGCCTATGGGGAACATCTCTTACAAAGTCCTGTTGAACGCAGTTTCTTGGCACGCCTGATCTGCCTGAAGTAGAACTTCTGCTGTGGGTGTGCTACATTGCCCTAGAGCTTCAAGGCACAAAGTGCTGAATTGTTTCCAAAGACAGAGATAGGCCCCAAAGCATCTTGCTTCCAGCTCTTTTGGAAGTTAAGAAGCAACTCTCTTTGCACAGTGCTCTTACAGCCTACTGGGAACATCTCTTCCAAAGGCCTGTGAAACGCACTTTCTTGGCAGGCCTGATCTGGCTGAAGTAGAACTTCTGCTCTGGGTGTGCTACATTGCCCTAGAGATTCAAGGCACAAAGCCCTGCCTTGTTTCCAAAGGGGAAGATAAGCCCCAAAGCATCTTGCTTCCAGCTCTATGGGAAGCTAAGAAACAACTCGCTCTGCATTGGGCTCTTACAGCCTACCGGGAACATCTCCTAGAAATGTCTGTGAAACGCAGTTTCTTTGCAGGCCTGATCTTGCTGAAGTAGAACTCCTGCTCTGGGTCTGCTACATTGCCCTAGAGCTTCAAGGCACAACGTGCTGAATATTTTAGGAAGTTCTTTGTTAGGCCACGAAGCATCTTACTTCCAGCTCTATGGGAAGCTATGAAACAACGCGCTCTGCACAGTGTTCTTACAGCCTATGGGGAACATCTCTTACAAAGTCCTGTTGAACGCAGTTTCTTGGCAGGCCTGATCTGGCTGAAGTAGAACTTCTGCTGTGGGTGTGCTACATTGCCCTAGAGCTTCAAGGCACAAAGTGCTGAATTGTTTCCAAAGACAGAGATAGTCCCCAAAGCATCTTGCTTCCAGCTCTTTGGGAAGCTAAGAACCAACTCTCTTTGCACAGTGCTCTGAGCCTACCGGGAACATCTCTTCCAAAGGCCTGTGAAACGCACTTTTCTGAAGGCCCGATCTGGATGAAGTAGAACTTCTGCTTTTGGTGTGCTACATTGCCCAAGTGCTCCAAGGCTCAAAGCCCTGCCTTGTTTCCAAAGCCGGAGGTAGGCCCCAAAGCATCTTGCTTCCAGCTCTTTGCGAAGCTAAGAATCAACTCGCTGTGCACAGTGCTCTGACACCCTACCGGGAACATCTCTTCCCAAGGTCTGTGAAACGCACTTTCTTGGCAGGCCTGATGTGGCTGAAGTAGAACTTCTGCTCTGGGTGTGCTACATTGCCCTAGAGATTCAAGGCACAAAGCCCTGCCTTGTTTCCAAAGGGGAAGATAAGCCCCAAAGCATCTTGCTTCCAACTCTTTGGGAAGCTAAGAAACAACTCGCTCTGCATTGGGCTCTTACAGCCTACCGGGAACATCTCCTAGAAATGTCTGTGAAACGCAGTTTCTTTGCAGGCCTGATCTTGCTGAAGTAGCACTCCTGCTCTGGGTCTGCTACATTGCCCTAGAGCTTCAAGGCACAACGTGCTGAATACTTTAGGAAGTTCTTTGATAGGCCAAGAAGCATCTTGCTTCCAGCTCTATGGGAAGCTATGAAACAACTCGCTCTGCACAGTGTTCTTACAGCCTATGGGGAACATCTCCTACAAAGTCCTGTTGAACGCAGTTTCTTGGCAGGCCTGATCTGGCTGAAGTAGAACTTCTGCTGTGGGTGTGCTACATTGCCCTAGAGCTTCAAGGCACAAAGTGCTGAATTCTTTCCAAAGACAGAGATATGCCCCAAAGCATCTTGCTTCCAGCTCTTTGGGAAGCTAAGAACCAACTCTCTTTGCACAGTGCTCTTACAGCCTACCGGGAACATCTCTTCCAAAGGCCTGTGAAACGCACTTTTCTGAAGGCCCGATCTGGATGAAGTAGAACTTCTGCTTTTGGTGTGCTACATTGCCCTAGAGCTCCAAGGCTCAAAGCCCTGCCTTGTTTCCAAAGCCGGAGATAGGCCCCAAAGCATCTTGCTTCCAGCTCTTTGCGAAGCTAAGAATCAACTCGCTGTGCACAGTGCTCTGACACCCTACCGGGAACATCTCTTCCAAAGGCCTGTGAAAAGCACTTTCTGGGCAGTCCTGATGTGGTTGAAGTAGAACTTCTGCTCTGGGTGTGCTACATTGCCCTAGAGATTCAAGGCACAAAGCCCTGCCTTGTTTCCAAAGGGGAAGATAAGCCCCAAAGCATCTTGCTTGCAGCTCTTTGGGAAGCTAAGAAACAACTCGCTCTGCATTGGGCTCTTACAGCCTACCGGGAACATCTCCTAGAAATGTCTGTGAAACGCAGTTTCTTGGCAGGCCTGATCTTGCTGAAGTAGAACTCCTGCTCTGGGTCTGCTACATTTCCCTAGAGCTTCAAGGCACAACGTGCTGAATATTTTAGGAAGTTCTTTGATAGGCCACGAAGCATCTTACTTCCAGCTCTATGGGAAGCTATGAAACAACGCGCTCTGCACAGTTTTCTTACAGCCTATGGGGAACATCTCTTACAAAGTCCTGTTGATCGCAGTTTCTTGGCAGGCCTGATCTGGCTGAAGTAGAACTTCTGCTGTGGGTGTGCTACATTGCCCTAGAGCTTCAAGGCACAAAGTGCTGAATTGTTTCCAAAGACAGAGACAGGCCCCAAAGCATCTTGCTTCCAGCTCTTTGGGAAGCTAAGAAGCAACTCTCTTTGCACAGTGCTCTTACAGCCTACTGGGAACATCTCTTCCAAAGGCCCTTGAAACGCACTTTTTTGAAGGCCCGATCTGGATGAAGTAGAACTTCTGCTCTTGGTGTGCTACATTGCCCTAGAGCTCCAAGGCTCAAAGCCCTGCCTTGTTTCCAAAGCCGGAGATAGGCCCCAAAGCATCTTGCTTCCAGCTCTTTGCGAAGCTAAGAATCAACTCGCTGTGCACAGTGCTCTGACAGCCTACCGGGAACATATCTTCCAAAGGCCTGTGAAACGCACTTTCTTGGCAGGCCTGATGTGGCTGAAGTAGAACTTCTGCTCTGGGTGTGCTACATTGCCCTAGAGATTCAAGGCACAAAGCCCTGCCTTGTTTCCAAAGGGGAAGATAAGCCCCAAAGCATCAGGCTTCCAGGTCTTTGGGAAGCTAAGAAACAACTCGCTCTGCATTGGGCTCTTACAGCCTACCGGGAACATCTCCTAGAAATGTCTGTGAAACGCAGTTTCTTTGCAGGCCTGATCTTGCTGAAGTAGAACTCCTGCTCTGGGTCTGCTACATTGCCCTAGAGCTTCAAGGCACAACGTGCTGAATATTTTAGGAAGTTCTTTGATAGGCCACGAAGCATCTTGCTTCCAGCTCTATGGGAAGCTATGAAACAACTCGCTCTGCACAGTGTTCTTACAGCCTATGGATAACATCTCTTACAAAGTCCTGTTGAACGCAGTTTCTTGGCAGGCCTGATCTGGCTGAAGTAGAACTTCTGCTGTGGGTGTGCTACATTGCCCTAGAGCTTCAAGGCACAAAGTGCTGAATTGTTTCCAAAGACAGAGATAGTCGCAAAAGCATCTTGCTTCCAGCTCTTTGGGAAGCTAAGAAGCAACTCTCTTTGCACAGTGCTCTGACAGCCTACCGGGAACATCTCTTCCAAAGGCCTGTGAAACGCACTTTTCTGAAGGCCCGATCTGGATGAAGTAGAACTTCTGCTTTTGGTGTGCTACATTGCCCAAGAGCTCCAAGGCTCAAAGCCCTGCCTTGTTTCCAAAGCCGGAGGTAGGCCCCAAAGCATCTTGCTTCCAGCTCTTTGCGAAGCTAAGAATCAACTCGCTGTGCACAGTGCTCTGACAGCCTACCGGGAACATCTCTTCCAAAGGTCTGTGAAACGCACTTTATTGGAAGGCCTGATGTGGCTGAAGTAGAACTTCTGCTCTGGGTGTGCTACATTGCCCTAGAGATTCAAGGCACAAAGCCCTGCCTTGTTTCCAAAGGGGAAGATAAGCCCCAAAGCATCTTGCTTCCAGCTCTTTGTGAAGCTAAGAAACAACTCGCTCTGCATTGGGCTCTTACAGCCTACCGGGAACATCTCCTAGAAATGTCTGTGAAACGCAGTTTCTTTGCAGGCCTGATCTTGCTGAAGTAGCACTCCTGCTCTGGGTCTGCTACATTGCCCTAGAGCTTCAAGGCACAACGTGCTGAATACTTTAGGAAGTTCTTTGATAGGCCAAGAAGCATCTTGCTTCCAGCTCTATGGGAAGCTATGAAACAACTCGCTCTGCACAGTGTTCTTACAGCCTATGGGGAACATCTCCTACAAAGTCCTGTTGAACGCAGTTTCTTGGCAGGCCTGATCTGGCTGAAGTAGAACTTCTGCTGTGGGTGTGCTACATTGCCCTAGAGCTTCAAGGCACAAAGTGCTGAATTCTTTCCAAAGACAGAGATAGGCCCCAAGGCATCTTGCTTCCAGCTCTTTGGGAAGCTAAGAACCAACTCTCTTTGCACAGTGCTCTTACAGCCTACCGGGAACATCTCTTCCAAAGGCCTGTGAAACGCACTTTTCTGAAGGCCCGATCTGGATGAAGTAGAACTTCTGCTTTTGGTGTGCTACATTGCCCTAGAGCTCCAAGGCTCAAAGCCCTGCCTTGTTTCCAAAGCCGGAGATAGGCCCCAAAGCATCTTGCTTCCAGCTCTTTGCGAAGCTAAGAATCAACTCGCTGTGCACAGTGCTCTGACAGCCTACCGGGAACATCTCTTACAAAGGTCTGTGAAACGCACTTTATTGGAAGGCCTGATGTGGCTGAAGTAGAACTTCTGCTCTGGGTGTGCTACATTGCCCTAGAGATTCAAGGCATAAAGCCCTGCCTTGTTTCCAAAGGGGAAGATAAGCCACAAAGCATCTTGCTTGCAGCTCTTTGGGAAGCTAAGAAACAACTCGCTCTGCATTGGGCTCTTACAGCCTACCAGGAACATCTCCTAGAAATGTCTGTGAAACGCAGTTTCTTTGCAGGCCTGATCTTGCTGAAGTAGAACTCCTGCTCTGGGTCTGCTACATTGCCCTAGAGCTTCAAGGCACAACGTGCTGAATATTTTAGGAAGTTCTTTGATAGGCCACGAAGCATCTTGCTTCCAGCTCTATGGGAAGCTATGAAACAACTCGCTCTGCACAGTGTTCTTACAGCCTATGGGGAACATCTCTTACAAAGTCCTGTTGAACGCAGTTTCTTGGCAGGCCTGATCTGGCTGAAGTAGAACTTCTGCTGTGGGTGTGCTACATTGCAGTAGAGCTTCAAGGCACAAAGTGCTGAATTCTTTCCAAAGACAGAGATAGGCCCCAAGGCATCTTGCTTCCAGCTCTTTGGGAAGCTAAGAACCAACTCTCTTTCCACAGTGCTCTTACAGCCTACCGGGAACATCTCTTCCAAAGGCCTGTGAAACGCACTTTTCTGAAGGCCCGATCTGGATGAAGTAGAACTTCTGCTTTTGGTGTGCTACATTGCCCTAGAGCTCCAAGGCTCAAAGCCCTGCCTTGTTTCCAAAGCTGGAGATAGGCCCCAAAGCATCTTGCTTCCAGCTCTTTGCGAAGCTAAGAATCAACTCGCTGTGCACAGTGCTCTGACAGCCTACCGGGAACATATCTTCCAAAGGCCTGTGAAACGCACTTTCTTGGCAGGCCTGATGTGGCTGAAGTAGAACTTCTGCTCTGGGTGTGCTACATTGCCCTAGAGATTCAAGGCACAAAGCCCTGCCTTGTTTCCAAAGGGGAAGATAAGCCCCAAAGCATCAGGCTTCCAGGTCTTTGGGAAGCTAAGAAACAACTCGCTCTGCATTGGGCTCTTACAGCCTACCGGGAACATCTCCTAGAAATGTCTGTGAAACGCAGTTTCTTTGCAGGCCTGATCTTGCTGAAGTAGAACTCCTGCTCTGGGTCTGCTACATTGCCCTAGAGCTTCAAGGCACAACGTGCTGAATATTTTAGGAAGTTCTTTGATAGGCCACGAAGCATCTTGCTTCCAGCTCTATGGGAAGCTATGAAACAACTCGCTCTGCACAGTGTTCTTACAGCCTATGGGGAACATCTCTTACAAAGTCCTGTTGAACGCAGTTTCTTGGCAGGCCTGATCTGGCTGAAGTAGAACTTCTGCTGTGGGTGTGCTACATTGCAGTAGAGCTTCAAGGCACAAAGTGCTGAATTCTTTCCAAAGACAGAGATAGGCCCCAAGGCATCTTGCTTCCAGCTCTTTGGGAAGCTAAGAACCAACTCTCTTTCCACAGTGCTCTTACAGCCTACCGGGAACATCTCTTCCAAAGGCCTGTGAAACGCACTTTTCTGAAGGCCCGATCTGGATGAAGTAGAACTTCTGCTTTTGGTGTGCTACATTGCCCTAGAGCTCCAAGGCTCAAAGCCCTGCCTTGTTTCCAAAGCTGGAGATAGGCCCCAAAGCATCTTGCTTCCAGCTCTTTGCGAAGCTAAGAATCAACTCGCTGTGCACAGTGCTCTGACAGCCTACCGGGAACATCTCTTCCAAAGGCCTGTGAAACGCAGTTTCTTTGCAGGCCTGATCTGGCTGAAGTAGAACTTCTGCTCTGGGTGTGCTACATTGCCCTAGAGATTCAAGGCACAAAGGCCTGCCTTGTTTCCAAAGGGGAAGATAAGCCCCAAAGCATCTTGCTTCCAGCTCTTTGGGAAGCTAAGAAACAACTCGCTCTGCATTGGGCTCTTACAGCCTACCGGGAACATCTCCTAGAAATGTCTGTGAAACGCAGTTTCTTTGCAGGCCTGATCTTGCTGAAGTAGAACTCCTGCTCTGGGTCTGCTACATTGCCCTAGAGCTTCAAGGCACAACGTGCTGAATATTTTAGGAAGTTCTTTGATAGGCCACGAAGCATCTTGCTTCCAGCTCTATGGGAAGCTATGAAACAACTCGCTCTGCACAGTGTTCTTACAGCCTATGGGGAACATCTCTTACAAAGTCCTGTTGAACGCAGTTTCTTGGCAGGCCTGATCTGGCTGAAGTAGAACTTCTGCTGTGGGTGTGCTACATTGCCCTAGAGCTTCAAGGCACAAAGTGCTGAATTCTTTCCAAAGACAGAGATAGTCCCCAAAGCATCTTGCTTCCAGCCCTTTGGGAAGCTAAGAACCAACTCTCTTTGCACAGTGCTCTTACAGCCTACTGGGAACATCTCTTCCAAAGGCCTGTGAAACGCACTTTCTTGGCAGGCCTGATCTGGCTGAAGTAGAACTTCTGCTCTGGGTGTGCTACATTGCCCTAGAGATTCAAGGCACAAAGCCCTGCCTTGTTTCCAAAGGGGAAGATAAGCCCCAAAGCATCTTGCTTCCAGCTCTTTGGGAAGCTAAGAAACAACTCGCTCTGCATTGGGCTCTTACAGCCTACCGGGAACATCTCCTAGAAATGTCTGTGAAACGCAGTTTCTTTGCAGGCCTGATCTTGCTGAAGTAGAACTCCTGCTCTGGGTCTGCTACATTGCCCTAGAGCTTCAAGGCACAACGTGCTGAATATTTTAGGAAGTTCTTTGATAGGCCACGAAGCATCTTGCTTCTAGCTCTACGGGAAGCTATGAAACAACTCGCTCTGCACAGTGTTCTTACAGCCTATGGGGAACATCTCCTACAAAGTACTGTTGAACGCAGTTTCTTGGCAGGCCTGATCTGGCTGAAGTAGAACTTCTGCTGTGGGTGTGCTACATTGCCCTAGAGCTTCAAGGCACAAAGTGCTGAATTCTTTCCAAAGACAGAGATAGTCCCCAAAGCATCTTGCTTCCAGCCCTTTGGGAAGCTAAGAACCAACTCTCTTTGCACAGTGCTCTTACAGCCTACTGGGAACATCTCTTCCAAAGGCCTGTGAAACGCACTTTCTTGGCAGGCCTGATCTGGCTGAAGTAGAACTTCTGCTCTGGGTGTGCTACATTGCCCTAGAGATTCAAGGCACAAAGCCCTGCCTTGTTTCCAAAGGGGAAGATAAGCCCCAAAGCATCTTGCTTCCAGCTCTATGGGAAGCTAAGAAACAACTCGCTCTGCATTGGGCTCTTACAGCCTACCGGGAACATCTCCTAGAAATGTCTGTGAAACTCAGTTTCTTTGCAGGCCTGATCTGGCTGAAGTAGAACTCCTGCTCTGGGTCTGCTACATTGCCCTAGAGCTTCAAGGCACAACGTGCTGAATATTTTAGGAAGTTCTTTGATAGGCCACGAAGCATCTTGCTTCTAGCTCTACGGGAAGCTATGAAACAACTCGCTCTGCACAGTGTTCTTACAGCCTATGGGGAACATCTCCTACAAAGTACTGTTGAACGCAGTTTCTTGGCAGGCCTGATCTGGCTGAAGTAGAACTTCTGCTGTGGGTGTGCTACATTGCCCTAGAGCTTCAAGGCTCAAAGCCCTGCCTTGTTTCCAAAGACGGAGATAGGCCCCAAAGCATCTTGCTTCCAGCTCTTTGGGAAGCTAAGAACCAACTCTCTTTGCACAGTGCTCTTACAGCCTACCGGGAACATCTCTTCCAAAGGCCTGTGAAACGCACTTTTCTGAAGGCCCGATCTGGATGAAGTAGAACTTCTGCTTTTGGTGTGCTACATTGCCCTAGAGCTCCAAGGCTCAAAGCACTGCCTTGTTTCCAAAGCTGGAGATAGGCCCCAAAGCATCTTGCTTCCAGCTCTTTGCGAAGCTAAGAATCAACTCGCTGTGCACAGTGCTCTGACACCCTACCGGGAACATCTCTTCCAAAGGCCTGTGAAACGCACTTTCTTGGCAGGCCTGATGTGGCTGAAGTAGAACAGCTGCTCTGGGTGTGCTACATTGCCCTAGAGATTCAAGACACAAAGCCCTGCCTTGTTTCCAAAGGGGAAGATAAGCCCCAAAGCATCTTGCTTCCAGCTCTTTGGGAAGCTAAGAAACAACTCGCTCTGCATTGGGCTCTTACAGCCTACCGGGAACATCTCCTAGAAATGTCTGTGAAACGCAGTTTCTTTGCAGGCCTGATCTGGCTGAAGTAGAACTCCTGCTCTGGGTCTGCTACATTGCCCTAGAGCTTCAAGGCACAACGTGCTGAATATTTTAGGAAGTTCTTTGATAGGCCATGAAGCATCTTGCTTCCAGCTCTATGGGAAGCTATGAAACAACTCGCTCTGCACAGTGTTCTTACAGCCTATGGGGAACATCTCTTACAAAGTCCTGTTGAACGCAGTTTCTTGGCACGCCTGATCTGCCTGAAGTAGAACTTCTGCTGTGGGTGTGCTACATTGCCCTAGAGCTTCAAGGCACAAAGTGCTGAATTGTTTCCAAAGACAGAGATAGGCCCCAAAGCATCTTGCTTCCAGCTCTTTTGGAAGTTAAGAAGCAACTCTCTTTGCACAGTGCTCTTACAGCCTACTGGGAACATCTCTTCCAAAGGCCTGTGAAACGCACTTTCTTGGCAGGCCTGATCTGGCTGAAGTAGAACTTCTGCTCTGGGTGTGCTACATTGCCCTAGAGATTCAAGGCACAAAGCCCTGCCTTGTTTCCAAAGGGGAAGATAAGCCCCAAAGCATCAGGCTTCCAGGTCTTTGGGAAGCTAAGAAACAACTCGCTCTGCATTGGGCTCTTACAGCCTACCGGGAACATCTCCTAGAAATGTCTGTGAAACGCAGTTTCTTTGCAGGCCTGATCTTGCTGAAGTAGAACTCCTGCTCTGGGTCTGCTACATTGCCCTAGAGCTTCAAGGCACAACGTGCTGAATATTTTAGGAAGTTCTTTGATAGGCCACGAAGCATCTTGCTTCCAGCTCTATGGGAAGCTATGAAACAACTCGCTCTGCACAGTGTTCTTACAGCCTATGGGGAACATCTCTTACAAAGTCCTGTTGAACGCAGTTTCTTGGCAGGCCTGATCTGGCTGAAGTAGAACTTCTGCTGTGGGTGTGCTACATTGCCCTAGAGCTTCAAGGCACAAAGTGCTGAATTGTTTCCAAAGACAGAGATAGTCGCCAAAGCATCTTGCTTCCAGCTCTTTGGGAAGCTAAGAAGCAACTCTCTTTGCACAGTGCTCTGACAGCCTACCGGGAACATCTCTTCCAAAGGCCTGTGAAACGCACTTTTCTGAAGGCCCGATCTGGATGAAGTAGAACTTCTGCTTTTGGTGTGCTACATTGCCCAAGAGCTCCAAGGCTCAAAGCCCTGCCTTGTTTCCAAAGCCGGAGGTAGGCCCCAAAGCATCTTGCTTCCAGCTCTTTGCGAAGCTAAGAATCAACTCGCTGTGCACAGTGCTCTGACAGCCTACCGGGAACATCTCTTCCAAAGGTCTGTGAAACGCACTTTCTTGGCAGGCCTGATGTGGCTGAAGTAGAACTTCTGCTCTGGGTGTGCTACATTGCCCTAGAGATTCAAGGCACAAAGCCCTGCCTTGTTTCCAAAGGGGAAGATAAGCCCCAAAGCATCTTGCTTCCAGCTCTTTGTGAAGCTAAGAAACAACTCGCTCTGCATTGGGCTCTTACAGCCTACCGGGAACATCTCCTAGAAATGTCTGTGAAACGCAGTTTCTTTGCAGGCCTGATCTTGCTGAAGTAGCACTCCTGCTATGGGTCTGCTACATTGCCCTAGAGCTTCAAGGCACAACGTGTTGAATACTTTAGGAAGTTCTTTGATAGGCCAAGAAGCATCTTGCTTCCAGCTCTATGGGAAGCTATGAAACAACTCGCTCTGCACAGTGTTCTTACAGCCTAAGGGGAACATCTCCTACAAAGTCCTGTTGAACGCAGTTTTTTGGCAGGCCTGATCTGGCTGAAGTAGAACTTCTGCTGTGGGTGTGCCACATTGCCCTAAAGCTTCAAGGCACAAAGTGCTGAATTCTTTCCAAAGACAGAGATAGGCCCCAAGGCATCTTGCTTCCAGCTCTTTGGGAAGCTAAGAACCAACTCTCTTTGCACAGTGCTCTTACAGCCTACCGGGAACATCTCTTCCAAAGGCCTGTGAAACGCACTTTTCTGAAGGCCCGATCTGGATGAAGTAGAACTTCTGCTTTTGGTGTGCTACATTGCCCTAGAGCTCCAAGGCTCAAAGCCCTGCCTTGTTTCCAAAGCCGGAGATAGGCCCCAAAGCATCTTGCTTCCAGCTCTTTGCGAAGCTAAGAATCAACTCGCTGTGCACAGTGCTCTGACACCCTACCGGGAACATCTCTTCCAAAGGCCTGTGAAAAGCACTTTCTGGGCAGTCCTGATGTGGTTGAAGTAGAAGTTCTGCTCTGGGTGTGCTACATTGCCCTAGAGATTCAAGGCACAAAGCCCTGCCTTGTTTCCAAAGGGGAAGATAAGCCCCAAAGCATCTTGCTTCCAGCTCTTTGGGAAGCTAAGAAACAACTCGCTCTGCATTGGGCTCTTACCGCCTACCGGGAACATCTCCTAGAAATGTCTGTGAAACGCAGTTTCTTTGCAGGCCTGATCTGGCTGAAGTAGAACTCCTGCTCTGGGTCTGCTACATTGCCGTAGAGCTTCAAGGCACAACGTGCTGAATATTTTAGGAAGTTCTTTGATAGGCCACGAAGCATCTTGCTTCCAGCTCTATGGGAAGCTATGAAACAACTCGCTCTGCACAGTGTTCTTACAGCGTATGGGGAACATCTCTTACAAAGTCCTGTTGAACGCAGTTTCTTGGCAGGCCTGATCTGGCTGAAGTAGAACTTCTGCTGTGGGTGTGCTACATTGCAGTAGAGCTTCAAGGCACAAAGTGCTGAATTCTTTCCAAAGACAGAGATAGGCCCCAAGGCATCTTGCTTCCAGCTCTTTGGGAAGCTAAGAACCAACTCTCTTTCCACAGTGCTCTTACAGCCTACTGGGAACATCTCTTCCAAAGGCCTGTGAAACGCACTTTTCTGAAGGCCTGATCTGGATGAAGTAGAACTTCTGCTTTTGGTGTGCTACATTGCCCTAGAGCTCCAAGGCTCAAAGCCCTGCCATGTTTCCAAAGCTGGAGATAGGCCCCAAAGCATCTTGCTTCCAGCTCTTTGCGAAGCTAAGAATCAACTCGCTGTGCACAGTGCTCTGACAGCCTACCGGGAACATCTCTTCCAAAGGCCTGTGAAACGCACTTTCTTTGCAGGCCTGATCTGGCTGAAGTAGAACTTCTGCTCTGGGTGTGCTACATTGCCCTAGAGATTCAAGGCACAAAGCCCTGCCTTGTTTCCAAAGGGGAAGATAAGCCCCAAAGCATCTTGCTTCCAGCTCTTTGGGAAGCTAAGAAACAACTCGCTCTGCATTGGGCTCTTACCGCCTACCGGGAACATCTCCTAGAAATGTCTGTGAAACGCAGTTTCTTTGCAGGCCTGATCTTGCTGAAGTAGCACTCCTGCTATGGGTCTGCTACATTGCCCTAGAGCTTCAAGGCACAACGTGTTGAATACTTTAGGAAGTTCTTTGATAGGCCAAGAAGCATCTTGCTTCCAGCTCTATGGGAAGCTATGAAACAACTCGCTCTGCACAGTGTTCTTACAGCCTATGGGGAACATCTCTTACAAAGTCCTGTTGAACGCAGTTTCTTGGCAGGCCTGATCTGGCTGAAGTAGAACTTCTGCTTGGGGTGTGCTACATTGCCCCAGAGCTTCAAGGCACAAAGTGCTGAATTGTTTCCAAAGACAGAGATAGTCCCCAAAGCATCTTGCTTCCAGCTCTTTGGGAAGCTAAGAACCAACTCTCTTTGCACAGTGCTCTTACAGCCTACCGGGAACATCTCTTCCAAAGGCCTGTGAAACGCACTTTTCTGAAGGCCCGATCTGGATGAAGTAGAACTTCTGCTTTTGGTGTGCTACATTGCCCTAGAGCTCCAAGGCTCAAAGCCCTGCCTTGTTTCCAAAGCCGGAGATAGGCCCCAAAGCATCTTGCTTCCAGCTCTTTGCGAAGCTAAGAATCAACTCGCTGTGCACAGTGCTCTGACACCCTACCGGGAACATCTCTTCCAAAGGCCTGTGAAAAGCACTTTCTGGGCAGTCCTGATGTGGTTGAAGTAGAACTTCTGCTCTGGGTGTGCTACATTGCCCTAGAGATTCAAGGCACAAAGCCCTGCCTTGTTTCCAAAGGGGAAGATAAGCCCCAAAGCATCTTGCTTCCCGCTCTTTGGGAAGCTAAGAAACAACTCGCTCTGCATTGGGCTCTTACAGCCTACCGGGAACATCTCCTAGAAATGTCTGTGAAACGCAGTTTCTTTGCAGGCCTGATCTTGCTGAAGTAGAACTCCTGCTCTGGGTCTGCTACATTGCCCTAGAGCTTCAAGGCACAACGTGCTGAATATTTTAGGAAGTTCTTTGATAGGCCACGAAGCATCTTGCTTCCAGCTCTATGGGAAGCTATGAAACAACTCGCTCTGCACAGTGTTCTTACAGCCTATGGGGAACATCTCTTACAAAGTCCTGTTGAACGCAGTTTCTTGGCAGGCCTGATCTGGCTGAAGTAGAACTTCTGCTGTGGGTGTGCTACATTGCAGTAGAGCTTCAAGGCACAAAGAGCTGAATTCTTTCCAAAGACAGAGATAGGCCCCAAGGCATCTTGCTTCCAGCTCTTTAGGAAGCTAAGAACCAACTCTCTTTCCACAGTGCTCTTACAGCCTACCGGGAACATCTCTTCCAAAGGACTGTGAAACGCACTTTCTTGGCAGGCCTGATCTGGCTGAAGTAGAACTTCTGCTCTTGGTGTGCTACATTGCCCTAGAGATTCAAGGCACAAAGCCCTGCCTTGTTTCCAAAGGGGAAGATAAGCCCCAAAGCATCTTGCTTCCAGCTCTATGGGAAGCTAAGAAACAACTCGCTCTGCATTGGGCTCTTACAGCCTACCGGGAACATCTCCTAGAAATGTCTGTGAAACTCAGTTTCTTTGCAGGCCTGATCTGGCTGAAGTAGAACTCCTGCTCTGGGTCTGCTACATTGCCCTAGAGCTTCAAGGCACAACGTGCTGAATATTTTAGGAAGTTCTTTGATAGGCCACAAAGCATCTTGCTTCTAGCTCTACGGGAAGCTATGAAACAACTCGCTCTGCACAGTGTTCTTACAGCCTATGGGGAATATCTCCTACAAAGTCCTGTTGAACGCAGTTTCTTGGCAGGCCTGATCTGGCTGAAGTAGAACTTCTGCTGTGGGTGTGCTACATTGCCCTAGAGCTTCAAGGCACAAAGTGCTGAATTCTTTCCAAAGACAGAGATAGTCCCCAAAGCATCTTGCTTCCAGCCCTTTGGGAAGCTAAGAACCAACTGTCTTTGCACAGTGCTCTTACAGCCTACCGGGAACATCTCTTCCAAAGGCCTGTGAAACGCACTTTTCTGAAGGCCCGATCTGGATGAAGTAGAACTTCTGCTCTTGGTGTGCTACATTGCCCTAGAGCTCCAAGGCTCAAAGCCCTGCCTTGTTTCCAAAGCCGGAGATAGGCCCCAAAGCATCTTGCTTCCAGCTCTTTGCGAAGCTAAGAATCAACTCGCTGTGCACAGTGCTCTGACACCCTACCGGGAACATCTCTTCCAAAGGCCTGTGAAAAGCACTTTCTGGGCAGTCCTGATGTGGTTGAAGTAGAACTTCTGCTCTGGGTGTGCTACATTGCCCTAGAGATTCAAGGCACAAAGCCCTGCCTTGTTTCCAAAGGGGAAGATAAGCCCCAAAGCATCTTGCTTCCAGCTCTTTGGGAAGCTAAGAAACAACTCGCTCTGCATTGGGCTCTTACAGCCTACCGGGAACATCTCCTAGAAATGTCTGTGAAACGCAGTTTCTTGGCAGGCCTGATCTGGCTGAAGTAGAACTCCTGCTCTGGGTCTGCTACATTGCCCTAGAGCTTCAAGGCACAACGTGCTGAATATTTTAGGAAGTTCTTTGATAGGCCATGAAGCATCTTGCTTCCAGCTCTATGGGAAGCTATGAAACAACTCGCTCTGCACAGTGTTCTTACAGCCTATGGGGAACATCTCTTACAAAGTCCTGTTGAACGCAGTTTCTTGGCACGCCTGATCTGCCTGAAGTAGAACTTCTGCTGTGGGTGTGCTACATTGCCCTAGAGCTTCAAGGCACAAAGTGCTGAATTGTTTCCAAAGACAGAGATAGGCCCCAAAGCATCTTGCTTCCAGCTCTTTTGGAAGTTAAGAAGCAACTCTCTTTGCACAGTGCTCTTACAGCCTACTGGGAACATCTCTTCCAAAGGCCTGTGAAACGCACTTTCTTGGCAGGCCTGATCTGGCTGAAGTAGAACTTCTGCTCTGGGTGTGCTACATTGCCCTAGAGATTCAAGGCACAAAGCCCTGCCTTGTTTCCAAAGGGGAAGATAAGCCCCAAAGCATCTTGCTTCCAGCTCTTTGGGAAGCTAAGAAACAACTCGCTCTGCATTGGGCTCTTACAGCCTACCGGGAACATCTCCTAGAAATGTCTGTGAAACGCAGTTTCTTTGCAGGCCTGATCTTGCTGAAGTAGAACTCCTGCTCTGGGTCTGCTACATTGCCCTAGAGCTTCAAGGCACAACGTGCTGAATATTTTAGGAAGTTCTTTGATAGGCCACGAAGCATCTTGCTTCTAGCTCTACGGGAAGCTATGAAACAACTCGCTCTGCACAGTGTTCTTACAGCCTATGGGGAACATCTCCTACAAAGTACTGTTGAACGCAGTTTCTTGGCAGGCCTGATCTGGCTGAAGTAGAACTTCTGCTGTGGGTGTGCTACATTGCCCTAGAGCTTCAAGGCTCAAAGCCCTGCCTTGTTTCCAAAGACGGAGATAGGCCCCAAAGCATCTTGCTTCCAGCTCTTTGGGAAGCTAAGAACCAACTCTCTTTGCACAGTGCTCTTACAGCCTACCGGGAACATCTCTTCCAAAGGCCTGTGAAACGCACTTTTCTGAAGGCCCGATCTGGCTGAAGTAGAACTTCTGCTTTTGGTGTGCTACATTGCCCTAGAGCTCCAAGGCTCAAAGCACTGCCTTGTTTCCAAAGCTGGAGATAGGCCCCAAAGCATCTTGCTTCCAGCTCTTTGCGAAGCTAAGAATCAACTCGCTGTGCACAGTGCTCTGACACCCTACCGGGAACATCTCTTCCAAAGGCCTGTGAAACGCACTTTCTTGGCAGGCCTGATCTGGCTGAAGTAGAACAGCTGCTCTGGGTGTGCTACATTGCCCTAGAGATTCAAGACACAAAGCCCTGCCTTGTTTCCAAAGGGGAAGATAAGCCCAAAAGCATCTTGCTTCCAGCTCTTTGGGAAGCTAAGAAACAACTCGCTCTGCATTGGGCTCTTACAGCCTACCGGGAACATCTCCTAGAAATGTCTGTGAAACGCAGTTTCTTTGCAGGCCTGATCTGGCTGAAGTAGAACTAATGCTCTGGGTCTGCTACATTGCCCTAGAGCTTCAAGGCACAACGTGCTGAATATTTTAGGAATTTCTTTGATAGGCCATGAAGCATCTTGCTTCCAGCTCTATGGGAAGCTATGAAACAACTCGCTCTGCACAGTGTTCTTACAGCCTATGGGGAACATCTCTTACAAAGTCCTGTTGAACGCAGTTTCTTGGCACGCCTGATCTGCATGAAGTAGAACTTCTGCTTTGGGTGTGCTACATTGCCCCAGAGCTTCAAGGCACAAAGTGCTGAATTGTTTCCAAAGACAGAGATAGTCCCCAAAGCATCTTGCTTCCAGCCCTTTGGGAAGCTAAGAACCAACTCTCTTTGCACAGTGCTCTTACAGCCTACCGGGAACATCTCTTCCAAAGGCCTGTGAAACGCACTTTTCTGAAGGCCCGATCTGGATGAAGTAGAACTTCTGCTCTTGGTGTGCTACATTGCCCTAGAGCTCCAAGGCTCAAAGCCCTGCCTTGTTTCCAAAGCCGGAGATAGGCCCCAAAGCATCTTGCTTCCAGCTCTTTGCGAAGCTAAGAATCAACTCTCTGTGCACAGTGCTCTTACAGCCTACTGGGAACATCTCTTCCAAAGGCCTGTGAAACGCACTTTCTTGGCAGGCCTGATCTGGCTGAAGTAGAACTTCTGCTCTGGGTGTGCTACATTGCCCTAGAGATTCAAGGCACAAAGCCCTGCCTTGTTTCCAAAGGGGAAGATAAGCCCCAAAGCATCTTGCTTCCAGCTCTTTGGGAAGCTAAGAAACAACTCGCTCTGCATTGGGCTCTTACAGCCTACCGGGAACATCTCCTAGAAATGTCTGTGAAACGCAGTTTCTTTGCAGGCCTGATCTTGCTGAAGTAGAACTCCTGCTCTGGGTCTGCTACATTGCCCTAGAGCTTCAAGGCACAACGTGCTGAATATTTTAGGAAGTTCTTTGATAGGCCACGAAGCATCTTGCTTCTAGCTCTACGGGAAGCTATGAAACAACTCGCTCTGCACAGTGTTCTTACAGCCTATGGGGAACATCTCCTACAAAGTACTGTTGAACGCAGTTTCTTGGCAGGCCTGATCTGGCTGAAGTAGAACTTCTGCTGTGGGTGTGCTACATTGCCCTAGAGCTCCAAGGCTCAAAGCCCTGCCTTGTTTCCAAAGCCGGAGATAGGCCCCAAAGCATCTTGCTTCCAGCTCTTTGCGAAGCTAAGAATCAACTCGCTGTGCACAGTGCTCTGACACCCTACCGGGAACATCTCTTCCAAAGGCCTGTGAAACGCACTTTCTTGGCAGGCCTGATCTGGCTGAAGTAGAACTTCTGCTCTGGGTGTGCTACATTGCCCTAGAGATTCAAGGCACAAAGGCCTGCCTTGTTTCCAAAGGGGAAGATAAGCCCCAAAGCATCTTGCTTCCAGCTCTTTGGGAAGCTAAGAAACAACTCGCTCTGCATTGGGCTCTTACAGCCTACCGGGAACATCTCCTAGAAATGTCTGTGAAACGCAGTTTCTTTGCAGGCCTGATCTGGCTGAAGTAGAACTCCTGCTCTGGGTCTGCTACATTGCCCTAGAGCTTCAAGGCACAACGTGCTGAATATTTTAGGAAGTTCTTTGATAGGCCATGAAGCATCTTGCTTCCAGCTCTATGGGAAGCTATGAAACAACTCGCTCTGCACAGTGTTCTTACAGCCTATGGGGAACATCTCTTACAAAGTCCTGTTGAACGCAGTTTCTTGGCAGGCCTGATCTGGCTGAAGTAGAACTTCTGCTGTGGGTGTGCTACATTGCCCTAGAGCTCCAAGGCTCAAAGCCCTGCCTTGTTTCCAAAGCCGGAGATAGGCCCCAAAGCATCTTGCTTCCAGCTCTTTGCGAAGCTAAGAATCAACTCTCTGTGCACAGTGCTCTGACAGCCTACCGGGTACATCTCTTCCAAAGGCCTGTGAAACGCACTTTCTTGGCAGGCCTGATCTGGCTGAAGTAGAACTTCTGCTCTGGGTGTGCTACATTGCCCTAGAGATTCAAGGCACAAAGCCCTGCCTTGTTTCCCAAGGGGAAGATAAGCCCCAAAGCATCTTGCTTCCAGCTCTTTGGGAAGCTAAGAAACAACTCGGTCTGCATTGGGCTCTTACAGCCTACCGGGAACATCTCCTAGAAATGTCTGTGAAACGCAGTTTCTTTGCAGGCCTGATCTGGCTGAAGTAGAACTCCTGCTCTGGGTCTGCTACATTGCCGTAGAGCTTCAAGGCACAATGTGCTGAATATTTTAGGAAGTTCTTTGATCGGCCACGAAGCATCTTGCTTCCAGCTCTATGGGAAGCTATGAAACAACTCGCTCTGCACAGTGTTCTTACAGCCTATGGGGAACATCTCTTACAAAGTCCTGTTGAACGCAGTTTCTTGGCACGCCTGATCTGCCTGAAGTAGAACTTCTGCTGTGGGTGTGCTACATTGCCCCAGAGCTTCAAGGCACAAAGTGCTGAATTGTTTCCAAAGACAGAGATAGGCCCCAAAGCATCTTGCTTCCAGCTCTTTCCGAAGCTAAGAAGCAACTCTCTTTGCACAGTGCTCTTACAGCCTATGGGGAACATCTCTTCCAAAGGCCTGTGAAACGCACTTTCTTGGCAGGCCTGATCTGGCTGAAGTAGAACTTCTGCTCTGGGTGTGCTACATTGCCCTAGAGATGCAAGGCACAAAGCCCTGCCTTGTTTCCAAAGGGGAAGATAAGCCCCAAAGCATCTTGCTTCCAGCTCTTTGGGACGCTAAGAAACAACTCGCTCTGCATTGGGCTCTTACAGCCTACCGGGAACATCTCCTAGAAATGTCTGTGAAACGCAGTTTCTTTGCAGGCCTGATCTTGCTGAAGTAGAACTCCTGCTCTGGGTCTGCTACATTGCCCTAGAGCTTCAAGGCACAACGTGCTGAATATTTTAGGAAGTTCTTTGATAGGCCACGAAGCATCTTGCTTCCAGCTCTACGGGAAGCTATGAAACAACTCGCTCTGCACAGTGTTCTTACAGCCTATGGGGAACATCTCCTACAAAGTACTGTTGAACGCAGTTTCTTGGCAGGCCTGATCTGGCTGAAGTAGAACTTCTGCTGTGGGTGTGCTACATTGCCCTAGAGCTTCAAGGCACAAAGTGCTGAATTGTTTCCAAAGACAGAGATAGGCCCCAAAGCATCTTGCTTCCAGCTCTTTGGGAAGCTAAGAAGCAACTCTCTTTGCACAGTGCTCTTACAGCCTACCGGGAACATCTCTTCCAAAGGCCTGTGAAATGCACTTTTCTGAAGGCCCGATCTGGCTGAAGTAGAACTTCTGCTTTTGGTGTGCTACATTGCGCTAGAGCTCCAAGGCTCAAAGCACTGCCTTGTTTCCAAAGCTGGAGATAGGCCCCAAAGCATCTTGCTTCCAGCTTTTTGCGAAGCTAAGAATCAACTCGCTGTGCACAGTGCTCTGACACCCTACCGGGAACATCTCTTCCAAAGGCCTGTGAAATGCACTTTCTTGGCAGGCCTGATCTGGCTGAAGTAGAACTGCTGCTCTGGGTGTGCTACATTGCCCTAGAGATTCAAGGCACAAAGGCCTGCCTTGTTTCCAAAGGGGAAGATAAGCCCCAAAGCATCTTGCTTCCAGCTCTTTGGGAAGCTAAGAAACAACTCGCTCTGCATTGGGCTCTTACAGCCTACCGGGAACATCTCCTAGAAATGTCTGTGAAACGCAGTTTCTTTGCAGGCCTGATCTTGCTGAAGTAGAACTCCTGCTCTGGGTCTGCTACATTGCCCTAGAGCTTCAAGGCACAACGTGCTGAATATTTTAGGAAGTTCTTTGATAGGCCACGAAGCATCTTGCTTCCAGCTCTATGGGAAGCTATGAAACAACTCGCTCTGCACAGTGTTCTTACAGCCTATGGGGAACATCTCCTACAAAGTACTGTTGAACGCAGTTTCTTGGAAGGCGTGATCTGGCTGAAGTAGAACTTCTGCTGTGGGTGTGCTACATTGCCCTAGAGATTCAAGGCACAAAGTGCTGAATTCTTTCCAAAGACAGAGATAGTCCGCAAAGCATCTTGCTTCCAGCTCTTTGGGAAGCTAAGAACCAACTCTCTTTGCACAGTGCTCTTACAGCCTACCGGGAACATCTCTTCCAAAGGCCTGTGAAACGCACTTTTCTGAAGGCCCGATCTGGCTGAAGTAGAACTTCTGCTTTTGGTGTGCTACATTGCCCTAGAGCTCCAAGGCTCAAAGCACTGCCTTGTTTCCAAAGCTGGAGATAGGCCCCAAAGCATCTTGCTTCCAGCTTTTTGCGAAGCTAAGAATCAACTCGCTGTGCACAGTGCTCTGACACCCTACCGGGAACATCTCTTCCAAAGGCCTGTGAAACGCACTTTCTTGGCAGGCCTGATCTGGCTGAAGTAGAACTGCTGCTCTGGGTGTGCTACATTGCCCTAGAGATTCAAGGCACAAAGCCCTGCCTTGTTTCCAAAGGGGAAGATAAGCCCAAAAGCATCTTGCTTCCAGCTCTTTGGGAAGCTAAGAAACAACTCGCTCTGCATTGGGCTCTTACAGCCTACCGGGAACATCTCCTAGAAATGTCTGTGAAACGCAGTTTCTTTGCAGGCCTGATCTGGCTGAAGTAGAACTCCTGCTCTGGGTCTGCTACATTGCCCTAGAGCTTCAAGGCACAACGTGCTGAATATTTTAGGAATTTCTTTGATAGGCCATGAAGCATCTTGCTTCCAGCTCTATGGGAAGCTATGAAACAACTCGCTCTGCACAGTGTTCTTACAGCCTATGGGGAACATCTCTTACAAAGTCCTGTTGAACGCAGTTTCTTGGCAGGCCTGATCTGGCTGAAGTAGAACTTCTGCTTTGGGTGTGCTACATTGCCCCAGAGCTTCAAGGCACAAAGTGCTGAATTGTTTCCAAAGATAGAGATAGTCCCCAAAGCATCTTGATTCCAGCTCTTTGGGAAGCTAAGAACCAACTCTCTTTGCACAGTGCTCTTACAGCCTACCGGGAACATCTCTTCCAAAGGCCTGTGAAACGCACTTTTCTGAAGGCCCGATCTGGATGAAGTAGAACTTCTGCTTTTGGTGTGCTACATTGCCCTATAGCTCCAAGGCTCAAAGCCCTGCCTTGTTTCCAAAGCCGGAGATAGGCCCCAAAGCATCTTGCTTCCAGCTCTTTGCGAAGCTAAGAATCAACTCGCTCTGCACAGTGCTCTGACACCCTACCGGGAACATCTCTTCCAAAGGCCTGTGAAAAGCACTTTCTGGGCAGTCCTGATGTGGTTGAAGTAGAACTTCTGCTCTGGGTGTGCTACATTGCCCTAGAGATTCAAGGCACAAAGCCCTGCCTTGTTTCCAAAGGGGAAGATAAGCCCCACAGCATCTTGCTTCCAGCTCTTTGGGAAGCTAAGAAACAACTCGCTCTGCATTGGGCTCTTACAGCCTACCGGGAACATCTCCTAGAAATGTCTGTGAAACGCAGTTTCTTGGCAGGCCTGATCTTGCTGAAGTAGAACTCGTGCTCTGGGTCTGCTACATTGCCGTAGAGCTTCAAGGCACAACGTGCTGAATATTTTAGGAAGTTCTTTGATAGGCCACGAAGCATCTTGCTTCCAGCTCTATGGGAAGCTATGAAACAACTCGCTCTGCACAGTGTTCTTACAGCCTATGGGGAACATCTCTTACAAAGTCCTGTTGAACGCAGTTTCTTGGCAGGCCTGATCTGGCTGAAGTAGAACTTCTGCTGTGGGTGTGCTACATTGCAGTAGAGCTTCAAGGCACAAAGTGCTGAATTCTTTCCAAAGACAGAGATAGGCCCCAAGGCATCTTGCTTCCAGCTCTTTGGGAAGCTAAGAACCAACTCTCTTTCCACAGTGCTCTTACAGCCTACCGGGAACATCTCTTCCAAAGGCCTGTGAAACGCACTTTTCTGAAGGCCCGATCTGGATGAAGTAGAACTTCTGCTTTTGGTGTGCTACATTGCCCTAGAGCTCCAAGGCTCAAAGCCCTGCCTTGTTTCCAAAGCTGGAGATAGGCCCCAAAGCATCTTGCTTCCAGCTCTTTGCGAAGCTAAGAATCAACTCGCTGTGCACAGTGCTCTGACAGCCTACCGGGAACATCTCTTCCAAAGGCCTGTGAAACGCACTTTCTTTGCAGGCCTGATCTGGCTGAAGTAGAACTTCTGCTCTGGGTGTGCTACATTGCCCTAGAGATTCAAGGCACAAAGGCCTGCCTTGTTTCCAAAGGGGAAGATAAGCCCCAAAGCATCTTGCTTCCAGCTCTTTGGGAAGCTAAGAAACAACTCGCTCTGCATTGGGCTCTTACCCCCTACCGGGAACATCTCCTAGAAATGTCTGTGAAACGCAGTTTCTTTGCAGGCCTGATCTGGCTGAAGTAGAACTCCTGCTCTGGGTCTGCTACATTGCCCTAGAGCTTCAAGGCACAACGTGCTGAATATTTTAGGAAGTTCTTTGATAGGCCATGAAGCATCTTGCTTCCAGCTCTATGGGAAGCCATGAAACAACTCGCTCTGCACAGTGTTCTTACAGCCTATGGGGAACATCTCTTACAAAGTCCTGTTGAACGCAGTTTCTTGGCACGCCTGATCTGCCTGAAGTAGAACTTCTGCTGTGGGTGTGCTACATTGCCCTAGAGCTTCAAGGCACAAAGTGCTGAATTGTTTCCAAAGACAGAGATAGGCCCCAAAGCATCTTGCTTCCAGCTCTTCTGGAAGTTAAGAAGCAACTCTCTTTGCACAGTGCTCTTACAGCCTACTGGGAACATCTCTTCCAAAGGCCTGTGAAACGCACTTTCTTGGCAGGCCTGATCTGGCTGAAGTAGAACTTCTGCTCTGGGTGTGCTACATTGCCCTAGAGATTCAAGGCACAAAGGCCTGCCTTGTTTCCAAAGGGGAAGATAAGCCCCAAAGCATCTTGCTTCCAGCTCTTTGGGAAGCTAAGAAACAACTCGCTCTGCATTGGGCTCTTACAGCCTACCGGGAACATCTCCTAGAAATGTCTGTGAAACGCAGTTTCTTTGCAGGCCTGATCTTGCTGAAGTAGAACTCCTGCTCTGGGTCTGCTACATTGCCCTAGAGCTTCAAGGCACAACGTGCTGAATATTTTAGGAAGTTCTTTGATAGGCCACGAAGCATCTTGCTTCCAGCTCTATGGGAAGCTATGAAACAACTCGCTCTGCACAGTGTTCTTACAGCCTATGGGGAACATCTCCTACAAAGTACTGTTGAACGCAGTTTCTTGGCAGGCCTGATCTGGCTGAAGTAGAACTTCTGCTGTGGGTGTGCTACATTGCCCTAGAGCTTCAAGGCACAAAGTGCTGAATTGTTTCCAAAGACAGAGATAGGCCCCAAAGCATCTTGCTTCCAGCTCTTTGGGAAGCTAAGAAGCAACTCTCTTTGCACAGTGCTCTTACAGCCTACCGGGAACATCTCTTCCAAAGGCCTGTGAAATGCACTTTTCTGAAGGCCCGATCTGGCTGAAGTAGAACTTCTGCTTTTGGTGTGCTACATTGCGCTAGAGCTCCAAGGCTAAAAGCACTGCCTTGTTTCCAAAGCTGGAGATAGGCCCCAAAGCATCTTGCTTCCAGCTTTTTGCGAAGCTAAGAATCAACTCGCTGTGCACAGTGCTCTGACACCCTACCGGGAACATCTCTTCCAAAGGCCTGTGAAACGCACTTTCTTGGCAGGCCTGATCTGGCTGAAGTAGAACTGCTGCTCTGGGTGTGCTACATTGCCCTAGAGATTCAAGGCACAAAGGCCTGCCTTGTTTCCAAAGGGGAAGATAAGCCCCAAAGCATCTTGCTTCCAGCTCTTTGGGAAGCTAAGAAACAACTCGCTCTGCATTGGGCTCTTACAGCCTACCGGGAACATCTCCTAGAAATGTCTGTGAAACGCAGTTTCTTTGCAGGCCTGATCTGGCTGAAGTAGAACTCCTGCTCTGGGTCTGCTACATTGCCCTAGAGCTTCAAGGCACAACGTGCTGAATATTTTAGGAAGTTCTTTGATAGGCCATGAAGCATCTTGCTTCCAGCTCTATGGGAAGCTATGAAACAACTCGCTCTGCACAGTGTTCTTACAGCCTATGGGGAACATCTCTTACAAAGTCCTGTTGAACGCAGTTTCTTGGCACGCCTGATCTGCCTGAAGTAGAACTTCTGCTGTGGGTGTGCTACATTGCCCTAGAGCTTCAAGGCACAAAGTGCTGAATTGTTTCCAAAGACAGAGATAGTCCCCAAAGCATCTTGCTTCCAGGAATTTGGGAAGCTAAGAACCAACTCTCTTTGCACAGTGCTCTTACAGCCTACCGGGAACATCTCTTCCAAAGGCCTGTGAAACGCACTTTTCTGAAGGCCCGATCTGGCTGAAGTAGAACTTCTGCTTTTGGTGTGCTACATTGCCCTAGAGCTCCAAGGCTCAAAGCCCTGCCTTGTTTCCAAAGCTGGAGATAGGCCCCAAAGCATCTTGCTTCCAGCTCTTTGCGAAGCTAAGAATCAACTCGCTGTGCACAGTGCTCTGACAGCCTACCGGGAACATCTCTTCCAAAGGCCTGTGAAACGCACTTTCTTTGCAGGCCTGATCTGGCTGAAGTAGAACTTCTGCTCTGGGTGTGCTACATTGCCCTAGAGATTCAAGGCACAAAGGCCTGCCTTGTTTCCAAAGGGGAAGATAAGCCCCAAAGCATCTTGCTTCCAGCTCTTTGGGAAGCTAAGAAACAACTCGCTCTGCATTGGGCTCTTACCCCCTACCGGGAACATCTCCTAGAAATGTCTGTGAAACGCAGTTTCTTTGCAGGCCTGATCTGGCTGAAGTAGAACTCCTGCTCTGGGTCTGCTACATTGCCCTAGAGCTTCAAGGCACAACGTGCTGAATATTTTAGGAAGTTCTTTGATAGGCCATGAAGCATCTTGCTTCCAGCTCTATGGGAAGCCATGAAACAACTCGCTCTGCACAGTGTTCTTACAGCCTATGGGGAACATCTCTTACAAAGTCCTGTTGAACGCAGTTTCTTGGCACGCCTGATCTGCCTGAAGTAGAACTTCTGCTGTGGGTGTGCTACATTGCCCTAGAGCTTCAAGGCACAAAGTGCTGAATTGTTTCCAAAGACAGAGATAGGCCCCAAAGCATCTTGCTTCCAGCTCTTCTGGAAGTTAAGAAGCAACTCTCTTTGCACAGTGCTCTTACAGCCTACTGGGAACATCTCTTCCAAAGGCCTGTGAAACGCACTTTCTTGGCAGGCCTGATCTGGCTGAAGTAGAACTTCTGCTCTGGGTGTGCTACATTGCCCTAGAGATTCAAGGCACAAAGCCCTGCCTTGTTTCCAAAGGGGAAGATAAGCCCCAAAGCATCTTGCTTCCAGCTCTTTGGGAAGCTAAGAAACAACTCGCTCTGCATTGGGCTCTTACAGCCTACCGGGAACATCTCCTAGAAATGTCTGTGAAACGCAGTTTCTTTGCAGGCCTGATCTTGCTGAAGTAGAACTCCTGCTCTGGGTCTGCTACATTGCCCTAGAGCTTCAAGGCACAACGTGCTGAATATTTTAGGAAGTTCTTTGATAGGCCACGAAGCATCTTGCTTCCAGCTCTACGGGAAGCTATGAAACAACTCGCTCTGCACAGTGTTCTTACAGCCTATGGGGAACATCTCCTACAAAGTACTGTTGAACGCAGTTTCTTGGCAGGCCTGATCTGGCTGAAGTAGAACTTCTGCTGTGGGTGTGCTACATTGCCCTAGAGCTTCAAGGCACAAAGTGCTGAATTGTTTCCAAAGACAGAGATAGGCCCCAAAGCATCTTGCTTCCAGCTCTTTGGGAAGCTAAGAAGCAACTCTCTTTGCACAGTGCTCTTACAGCCTACCGGGAACATCTCTTCCAAAGGCCTGTGAAATGCACTTTTCTGAAGGCCCGATCTGGCTGAAGTAGAACTTCTGCTTTTGGTGTGCTACATTGCGCTAGAGCTCCAAGGCTAAAAGCACTGCCTTGTTTCCAAAGCTGGAGATAGGCCCCAAAGCATCTTGCTTCCAGCTTTTTGCGAAGCTAAGAATCAACTCGCTGTGCACAGTGCTCTGACACCCTACCGGGAACATCTCTTCCAAAGGCCTGTGAAACGCACTTTCTTGGCAGGCCTGATCTGGCTGAAGTAGAACTGCTGCTCTGGGTGTGCTACATTGCCCTAGAGATTCAAGGCACAAAGCCCTGCCTTGTTTCCAAAGGGGAAGATAAGCCCCAAAGCATCTTGCTTCCAGCTCTTTGGGAAGCTAAGAAACAACTCGCTCTGCATTGGGCTCTTACAGCCTACCGGGAACATCTCCTAGAAATGTCTGTGAAACGCAGTTTCTTTGCAGGCCTGATCTGGCTGAAGTAGAACTCCTGCTCTGGGTCTGCTACATTGCCCTAGAGCTTCAAGGCACAACGTGCTGAATATTTTAGGAAGTTCTTTGATAGGCCATGAAGCATCTTGCTTCCAGCTCTATGGGAAGCTATGAAACAACTCGCTCTGCACAGTGTTCTTACAGCCTATGGGGAACATCTCTTACAAAGTCCTGTTGAACGCAGTTTCTTGGCACGCCTGATCTGCCTGAAGTAGAACTTCTGCTGTGGGTGTGCTACATTGCCCTAGAGCTTCAAGGCACAAAGTGCTGAATTGTTTCCAAAGACAGAGATAGTCCCCAAAGCATCTTGCTTCCAGGAATTTGGGAAGCTAAGAACCAACTCTCTTTGCACAGTGCTCTTACAGCCTACCGGGAACATCTCTTCCAAAGGCCTGTGAAACGCACTTTTCTGAAGGCCCGATCTGGCTGAAGTAGAACTTCTGCTTTTGGTGTGCTACATTGCCCTAGAGCTCCAAGGCTCAAAGCCCTGCCTTGTTTCCAAAGCTGGAGATAGGCCCCAAAGCATCTTGCTTCCAGCTCTTTGCGAAGCTAAGAATCAACTCGCTGTGCACAGTGCTCTGACAGCCTACCGGGAACATCTCTTCCAAAGGCCTGTGAAACGCACTTTCTTTGCAGGCCTGATCTGGCTGAAGTAGAACTTCTGCTCTGGGTGTGCTACATTGCCCTAGAGATTCAAGGCACAAAGGCCTGCCTTGTTTCCAAAGGGGAAGATAAGCCCCAAAGCATCTTGCTTCCAGCTCTTTGGGAAGCTAAGAAACAACTCGCTCTGCATTGGGCTCTTACCCCCTACCGGGAACATCTCCTAGAAATGTCTGTGAAACGCAGTTTCTTTGCAGGCCTGATCTGGCTGAAGTAGAACTCCTGCTCTGGGTCTGCTACATTGCCCTAGAGCTTCAAGGCACAACGTGCTGAATATTTTAGGAAGTTCTTTGATAGGCCATGAAGCATCTTGCTTCCAGCTCTATGGGAAGCCATGAAACAACTCGCTCTGCACAGTGTTCTTACAGCCTATGGGGAACATCTCTTACAAAGTCCTGTTGAACGCAGTTTCTTGGCACGCCTGATCTGCCTGAAGTAGAACTTCTGCTGTGGGTGTGCTACATTGCCCTAGAGCTTCAAGGCACAAAGTGCTGAATTGTTTCCAAAGACAGAGATAGGCCCCAAAGCATCTTGCTTCCAGCTCTTCTGGAAGTTAAGAAGCAACTCTCTTTGCACAGTGCTCTTACAGCCTACTGGGAACATCTCTTCCAAAGGCCTGTGAAACGCACTTTCTTGGCAGGCCTGATCTGGCTGAAGTAGAACTTCTGCTCTGGGTGTGCTACATTGCCCTAGAGATTCAAGGCACAAAGCCCTGCCTTGTTTCCAAAGGGGAAGATAAGCCCCAAAGCATCTTGCTTCCAGCTCTTTGGGAAGCTAAGAAACAACTCGCTCTGCATTGGGCTCTTACAGCCTACCGGGAACATCTCCTAGAAATGTCTGTGAAACGCAGTTTCTTTGCAGGCCTGATCTTGCTGAAGTAGAACTCCTGCTCTGGGTCTGCTACATTGCCCTAGAGCTTCAAGGCACAACGTGCTGAATATTTTAGGAAGTTCTTTGATAGGCCACGAAGCATCTTGCTTCCAGCTCTACGGGAAGCTATGAAACAACTCGCTCTGCACAGTGTTCTTACAGCCTATGGGGAACATCTCCTACAAAGTACTGTTGAACGCAGTTTCTTGGCAGGCCTGATCTGGCTGAAGTAGAACTTCTGCTGTGGGTGTGCTACATTGCCCTAGAGCTTCAAGGCACAAAGTGCTGAATTGTTTCCAAAGACAGAGATAGGCCCCAAAGCATCTTGCTTCCAGCTCTTTGGGAAGCTAAGAAGCAACTCTCTTTGCACAGTGCTCTTACAGCCTACCGGGAACATCTCTTCCAAAGGCCTGTGAAATGCACTTTTCTGAAGGCCCGATCTGGCTGAAGTAGAACTTCTGCTTTTGGTGTGCTACATTGCGCTAGAGCTCCAAGGCTAAAAGCACTGCCTTGTTTCCAAAGCTGGAGATAGGCCCCAAAGCATCTTGCTTCCAGCTTTTTGCGAAGCTAAGAATCAACTCGCTGTGCACAGTGCTCTGACACCCTACCGGGAACATCTCTTCCAAAGGCCTGTGAAACGCACTTTCTTGGCAGGCCTGATCTGGCTGAAGTAGAACTGCTGCTCTGGGTGTGCTACATTGCCCTAGAGATTCAAGGCACAAAGCCCTGCCTTGTTTCCAAAGGGGAAGATAAGCCCCAAAGCATCTTGCTTCCAGCTCTTTGGGAAGCTAAGAAACAACTCGCTCTGCATTGGGCTCTTACAGCCTACCGGGAACATCTCCTAGAAATGTCTGTGAAACGCAGTTTCTTTGCAGGCCTGATCTGGCTGAAGTAGAACTCCTGCTCTGGGTCTGCTACATTGCCCTAGAGCTTCAAGGCACAACGTGCTGAGTATTTTAGGAAGTTCTTTGATAGGCCATGAAGCATCTTGCTTCCAGCTCTATGGGAAGCTATGAAACAACTCGCTCTGCACAGTGTTCTTACAGCCTATGGGGAACATCTCTTACAAAGTCCTGTTGAACGCAGTTTCTTGGCACGCCTGATCTGCCTGAAGTAGAACTTCTGCTGTGGGTGTGCTACATTGCCCTAGAGCTTCAAGGCACAAAGTGCTGAATTCTTTCCAAAGACAGAGATAGTCCCCAAAGCATCTTGCTTCCAGCTATTTGGGAAGCTAAGAACCAACTCTCTTTGCACAGTGCTCTTACAGCCTACCGGGAACATCTCTTCCAAAGGCCTGTGAAACGCACTTTTCTGAAGGCCCGATCTGGCTGAAGTAGAACTTCTGCTTTTGGTGTGCTACATTGCCCTAGAGCTCCAAGGCTCAAAGCACTGCCTTGTTTCCAAAGCTGGAGATAGGCCCCAAAACATCTTGCTTCCAGCTCTTTGCGAAGCTAAGAATCAACTCGCTGTGCACAGTGCTCTGACACCCTACCGGGAACATCTCTTCCAAAGGCCTGTGAAACGCACTTTCTTGGCAGGCCTGATCTGGCTGAAGTAGAACTGCTGCTCTGGGTGTGCTACATTGCCCTAGAGATTCAAGGCACACAGCCATGCCTTGTTTCCAAAGGGGAAGATAAGCCCCAAAGCGTCTTGCTTCCAGCTCTATGGGAAGCTAAGAAACAACTCGCTCTGCATTGGGCTCTTACACCCTACCGGGAACATCTCCTAGAAATGTCTGTGAAATGCAGTTTCTTTGCAGGCCTGATCTTGCTGAAGTAGAACTCCTGCTCTGTGTCTGCTACATTGCCCTAGAACTTCAAGGCACAACGTGCTGAATATTTTAGGAAGTTCTTTGATAGGCCACGAAGCATCTTGCTTCCAGCTCTATGGGAAGCTATGAAACAACTCGCTCTGCACAGTGTTCTTACAGCCTATGGGGAACATCTCTTACAAAGTCCTGTTGAACGCAGTTTCTTGGCAGGCCTGATCTGGCTGAAGTAGAACTTCTGCTTTGGGTGTGCTACATTGCCCTAGAGCTCCAAGGCTCAAAGCCCTGCCTTGTTTCAAAAGCCGGAGATAGGCCCCAAAGCATCTTGCTTCCAGCTCTTTGCGAAGCTAAGAATCAACTCGCTGTGCACAGTGCTCTGACAGCCTACCGGGAACATCTCTTCCAAAGGCCTGTGAAACGCACTTTCTTGGCAGGCCTGATCTGGCTGAAGTAGAACTTCTGCTCTGGGTGTGCTACATTGCCCTGGAGCTCCAAGGCTCAAAGCCCTGCCTTGTTTCCAAAGCCGGAGTTAGGCCCCAAAGCATCTTGCTTCCAGCTCTTTGCGAAGCTAAGAATCAACTCGCTGTGCACAGTGCTCTGACACCCTACCGGGAACATCTCTTCCAAAGGCCTGTGAAACGCACTTTCTTGGCAGTCCTGATCTGGCTGAAGTAGAACTTCTGCTCTGGGTGTGCTACATTGCCCTAGAGATTCAAGGCACAAAGCCCTGCCTTGTTTCCAAAGGGGAAGATAAGCCCCAAAGCATCTTGCTTCCAGCTCTTTGGGAAGCTAAGAAACAACTCGCTCTGCATTGGGCTCTTACAGCCTACCGGGAACATCTCCTAGAAATGTCTGTGAAACGCAGTTTCTTTGTAGGCCTGATCTTGCTGAAGTAGAACTCCTGCTCTGGGTCTGCTACATTGCCCTAGAGCTTCAAGGCACAACGTGCTGAATATTTTAGGAAGTTCTTTGATAGGCCACGAAGCATCTTGCTTCCAGCTCTATGGGAAGCTAAGAAACAACTCGCTCTGCATTGGGCTCTGACAGCCTACCGGGAACATCTCCTAGAAATCTCTGTGAAACGCAGTTTCTTTGCAGGCCTGATCTTGCTGAAGTAGAACTCCTGCTCTGGGTCTGCTACATTGCCCTAGAGCTTCAAGGCACAACGTGCTGAATATTTTAGGAAGTTCTTTGATAGGCCACGAAGCATCTTGCTTCCAGCTCTATGGGAAGCTATGAAACAACGCGCTCTGCACAGTGTTCTTACAGCCTATGGGGAACATCTCTTACAAAGTCCTGTTGAACGGAATTTCTTGGCAGGCCTGATCTGGCTGAAGTAGAACTTCTGCTGTGGGTGTGCTACATTGCCCTAGAGCTTCAAGGCACAAAGTGCTGAATTGTTTCCAAAGACAGAGATAGGCCCCAAAGCATCTTGCTTCCAGCTCTTTGCGAAGCTAAGAATCAACTCGCTGTGCACAGTGCTCTGACACCCTACCGGGAACATCTCGTCCAAAGGCCTGTGAAACGCACTTTCTTGGCAGGCCTGATCTGGCTGAAGTAGAACTTCTGCTCTGGGTGTGCTACATTGCCCTAGAGATCCAAGGCACACAGCCCTGCCTTGTTTCCAAAGAGGAAGATAAGCCCCAAAGCATCTTGCTTCCAGCTCTTTGGGAAGCTAAGAAACAACTCGCTCTGCATTGGGCTCTTACAGCCTACCGGGAACATCTCCTAGAAATGTCTGTGAAACGCAGTTTCTTTGCAGGCCTGATCTTGCTGAAGTAGAACTCCTGCTCTGGGTCTGCTACATTGCCCTAGAGCTTCAAGGCACAACGTGCTGAATATTTTAGGAAGTTCTTAGATAGGCCACGAAGCATCTTGCTTCCAGCTCTATGGGAAGCTATGAAACAACTCGCTCTGCACAGTGTTCTTACAGCCTATGGGGAACATCTCTTACAAAGTCCTGTTTAACGCAGTTTCTTGGCAGGCCTGATCTGCCTGAAGTAGAACTTCTGCTGTGGGTGTGCTACATTGCCCTAGAGCTTCAAGGCACAAAGTGCTGAATTGTTTCCAAAGACAGAGATAGGCCCCAAAGCATCTTGCTTAAAGCTCTTTGCGAAGCTAAGAATCAACTCGCTGTGCACAGTGCTCTGACACCCTACCGGGAACATCTCTTCCAAAGGCCTGTGAAACGCACTTTCTTGGCAGGCCTGATCTGGCTGAAGTAGAACTGCTGCTCTGGGTGTGCTACATTGCCCTAGAGATTCAAGGCACAAAGCCCTGCCTTGTTTCCAAAGGGGAAGATAAGCCCAAAAGCATCTTGCTTCCAGCTCTTTGGGAAGCTAAGAAACAACTCGCTCTGCATTGGGCTCTTACAGCCTACCGGGAACATCTCCTAGAAATGTCTGTGAAACGCAGTTTCTTTGCAGGCCTGATCTTGCTGAAGTAGAACTCCTGCTCTGGGTCTGCTACATTGCCCTAGAGCTTCAAGACACAACGTGCTGAATATTTTAGGAATCTTTGATAGGCCATGAAGCATCTTGCTTCCAGCTCTATGGGAAGCTATGAAACAACTCGCTCTGCACAGTGTTCTTACAGCCTATGGGGAACATCTCCTACAAAGTACTGTTGAACGCAGTTGCTTGGCAGGCCTGATCTGCCTGAAGTAGAACTTCTGCTGTGGGTGTGCTACATTGCCCTAGAGCTTCAAGGCACAAAGTGCTGAATTGTTTCCAAAGACAGAGATAGGCCCCAAAGCATCTTGCTTAAAGCTCTTTGCGAAGCTAAGAATCAACTCGCTGTGCACAGTGCTCTGACACCCTACCGGGAACATCTCTTCCAAAGGCCTGTGAAACGCACTTTCTTGGAAGGCCTGATCTGGCTGAAGTAGAACTGCTGCTCTGGGTGTGCTACATTGCCCTAGAGATTCAAGGCACAAAGCCCTGCCTTGTTTCCAAAGGGGAAGATAAGCCCCAAAGCATCTTGCTTCCAGCTCTTTGGGAAGCTAAGAAACAACTCGCTCTGCATTGGGCTCTTACAGCCTACCGGGAACATCTCCTAGAAATGTCTGTGAAACGCAGTTTCTTTGCAGGCCTGATCTTGCTGAAGTAGAACTCCTGCTCTGGGTCTGCTACATTGCCCTAGAGCTTCAAGGCACAACGTGCTGAATATTTTAGGAATCTTTGATAGGCCACGAAGCATCTTGCTTCCAGCTCTATGGGAAGCTATGAAACAACTCGCTCTGCACAGTGTTCTTACAGCCTATGGGGAACATCTCTTACAAAGTCCTGTTGAACGCAGTTGCTTGGCAGGCCTGATCTGCCTGAAGTAGAACTTCTGCTGTGGGTGTGCTACATTGCCCTAGAGGTTCAAGGCACAAAGTGCTGAATTGTTTCCAAAGACGGAGATAGGCCCCAAAGCATCTTGCTACCAGATCTTTGCGAAGCTAAGAATCAACTCGCTGTGCACAGTGCTCTGACACCCTACCGGGAACATCTCGTCCAAAGGCCTGTGAAACGCACTTTCTTGGCAGGCCTGAACTGGCTGAAGTAGAACTTCTGCTCTTGGTGTGCTACATTGCCCTGGAGCTCCAAGGCTCAAAGCCCTGCCTTGTTTCCAAAGCCGGAGTTAGGCCCCAAAGCATCTTGCTTCCAGCTCTTTGCGAAGCTAAGAATCAACTCGCTGTGCACAGTGCTCTGACACCCTACCGGGAACATCTCTTCCAAAGGCCTGTGAAACGCACTTTCTTGGCAGTCCTGATCTGGCTGAAGTAGAACTCCTGCTCTGGGTGTGCTACATTGCCCTAGAGATTCAAGGCACAAAGCCCTGCCTTGTTTCCAAAGGGGAAGATAAGCCCCAAAGCATCTTGCTTCCAGCTCTTTGGGAAGCTAAGAAACAACTCGCTCTGCATTGGGCTCTTACAGCCTACCGGGAACGTCTCCTAGAAATGTCTGTGAAACGCAGTTTCTTTGTAGGCCTGATCTTGCTGAAGTAGAACTCCTGCTCTGGGTCTGCTACATTGCCCTAGAGCTTCAAGGCACAACGTGCTGAATATTTTAGGAAGTTCTTTGATAGGCCACGAAGCATCTTGCTTCCAGCTCTATGGGAAGCTAAGAAACAACTCGCTCTGCATTGGGCTCTTACAGCCTACCGGGAACATCTCCTAGAAATCTCTGTGAAACGCAGTTTCTTTGCAGGCCTGATCTTGCTGAAGTAGAACTCCTGCTCTGGGTCTGCTACATTGCCCTAGAGCTTCAAGGCACAACGTGCTGAATATTTTAGGAAGTTCTTTGATAGGCCACGAAGCATCTTGCTTCCAGCTCTATGGGAAGCTATGAAACAACGCGCTCTGCACAGTGTTCTTACAGCCTATGGGGAACATCTCTTACAAAGTCCTGTTGAACGCAATTTCTTGGCCGGCCTGATCTGGCTGAAGTAGAACTTCTGCTGTGGGTGTGCTACATTGCCCTAGAGCTTCAAGGCACAAAGTGCTGAATTGTTTCCAAAGACAGAGATAGGCCCCAAAGCATCTTGCTTCCAGCTCTTTGCGAAGCTAAGAATCAACTCGCTGTGCACAGTGCTCTGACACCCTACCGGGAACATCTCGTCCAAAGGCCTGTGAAACGCACTTTCTTGGCAGGCCTGATCTGGCTGAAGTAGAACTTCTGCTCTGGGTGTGCTACATTGCCCTAGAGATCCAAGGCACAAAGCCCTGCCTTGTTTCCAAAGAGGAAGATAAGCCCCAAAGCATCTTGCTTCCAGCTCTTTGGGAAGCTAAGAAACAACTCGCTCTGCATTGGGCTCTTACAGCCTACCGGGAACATCTCCTAGAAATGTCTGTGAAACGCAGTTTCTTTGCAGGCCTGATCTTGCTGAAGTAGAACTCCTGCTCTGGGTCTGCTACATTGCCCTAGAGCTTCAAGGCACAACGTCCTGAATATTTTAGGAAGTTCTTTGATAGGCCACGAAGCATCTTGCTTCCAGCTCTATGGGAAGCTATGAAACAACTCGCTCTGCACAGTGTTCTTACAGCCTATGGGGAACATCTCTTACAAAGTCCTGTTTAACGCAGTTTCTTGGCAGGCCTGATCTGCCTGAAGTAGAACTTCTGCTGTGGGTGTGCTACATTGCCCTAGAGCTTCAAGGCACAAAGTGCTGAATTGTTTCCAAAGACAGAGATAGGCCCCAAAGCATCTTGCTTAAAGCTCTTTGCGAAGCTAAGAATCAACTCGCTGTGCACAGTGCTCTGACACCCTACCGGGAACATCTCTTCCAAAGGCCTGTGAAACGCACTTTCTTGGCAGGCCTGATCTGGCTGAAGTAGAACTGCTGCTCTGGGTGTGCTACATTGCCCTAGAGATTCAAGGCACAAAGCCCTGCCTTGTTTCCAAAGGGGAAGATAAGCCCCAAAGCATCTTGCTTCCAGCTCTTTGGGAAGCTAAGAAACAACTCGCTCTGCATTGGGCTCTTACAGCCTACCGGGAACATCTCCTAGAAATGTCTGTGAAACGCAGTTTCTTTGCAGGCCTGATCTTGCTGAAGTAGAACTCCTGCTCTGGGTCTGCTACATTGCCCTAGAGCTTCAAGACACAACGTGCTGAATATTTTAGGAATCTTTGATAGGCCATGAAGCATCTTGCTTCCAGCTCTATGGGAAGCTATGAAACAACTCGCTCTGCACAGTGTTCTTACAGCCTATGGGGAACATCTCTTACAAAGTCCTGTTGAACGCAGTTGCTTGGCAGGCCTGATCTGCCTGAAGTAGAACTTCTGCTGTGGGTGTGCTACATTGCCCTAGAGCTTCAAGGCACAAAGTGCTGAATTGTTTCCAAAGACGGAGATAGGACCCAAAGCATCTTGCTTCCAGCTCTTTGCGAAGCTAAGAATCAACTCGCTGTGCACAGTGCTCTGACAGCCTACCGGGAACATCTCTTCCAAAGGACTATGAAACGCACTTTCTTGGCAGGCCTGATCTGGCTGAAGTAGAACTTCTGCTCTTGGTGTGCTACATTGCCCTGGAGCTCCAAGGCTCAAAGCCCTGCCTTGTTTCCAAAGCCGGAGTTAGGCCCCAAAGCATCTTGCTTCCAGCTCTTTGCGAAGCTAAGAATCAACTCGCTGTGCACAGTGCTCTGACAGCCTACCGGGAACATCTCTTCCAAAGGCCTGTGAAACGCACTTTCTTGGCAGGCCTGATCTGGCTGAAGTAGAACTTCTGCTCTGGGTGTGCTACATTGCCCTAGAGATTCAAGGCACAAAGCCCTGCCTTGTTTCCAAAGGGGAAGATAAGCCCCAAAGCATCTTGCTTCCAGCTCTTTGGGAAGCTAAGAAACAACTCGCTCTGCATTGGGCTCTTACAGCCTACCGGGAACATCTCCTAGAAATGTCTGTGAAACGCAGTTTCTTTGCAGGCCTGATCTTGCTGAAGTAGAACTCCTGCTCTGGGTCTGCTACATTGCCCTAGAGCTTCAAGGCACAACGTGCTGAATATTTTAGGAAGTTCTTTGATAGGCCACGAAGCATCTTGCTTCCAGCTCTATGGGAAGCTAAGAAACAACTCGCTCTGCATTGGGCTCTTACAGCCTACCGGGAACATCTCCTAGAAATCTCTGTGAAACGCAGTTTCTTTGTAGGCCTGATCTTGCTGAAGTAGAACTCCTGCTCTGGGTCTGCTACATTGCCCTAGAGCTTCAAGGCACAACGTGCTGAATATTTTAGGAAGTTCTTTGATAGGCCACGAAGCATCTTGCTTCCAGCTCTATGGGAAGCTAAGAAACAACTCGCTCTGCATTGGGCTCTTACAGCCTACCGGGAACATCTCCTAGAAATCTCTGTGAAACGCAGTTTCTTTGCAGGCCTGATCTTGCTGAAGTAGAACTCCTGCTCTGGGTCTGCTACATTGCCCTAGAGCTTCAAGGCACAACGTGCTGAATATTTTAGGAAGTTCTTTGATAGGCCACGAAGCATCTTGCTTCCAGCTCTAGGGGAAGCTAAGAAACAACTCGCTCTGCATTGGGCTCTTACAGCCTACCGGGAACATCTCCTAGAAATCTCTGTGAAACGCAGTTTCTTTGCAGGCCTGATCTTGCTGAAGTAGAACTCCTGCTCTGGGTCTGCTACATTGCCCTAGAGCTTCAAGGCACAACGTGCTGAATATTTTAGGAAGTTCTTTGATAGGCCACGAAGCATCTTGCTTCCAGCTCTATGGGAAGCTATGAAACAACTCGCTCTGCACAGTGTTCTTACAGCCTATGGGGAACATCTCTTACAAAGTCCTGTTGAACGCAGTTTCTTGGCAGGCCTGATCTGCCTGAAGTAGAACTTCTGCTGTGGGTGTGCTACATTGCCCTAGAGCTTCAAGGCACAAAGTGCTGAATTGTTTCCAAAGACGGAGATAGGACCCAAAGCATCTTGCTTAAAGCTCTTTGCGAAGCTAAGAATCAACTCGCTGTGCACAGTGCTCTGACAGCCTACCGGGAACATCTCTTCCAAAGGCCTGTGAAACGCACTTTCTTGGCAGGCCTGATCTGGCTGAAGTAGAACTTCTGCTCTGGGTGTGCTACATTGCCCTAGAGATTCAAGGCACAAAGCCCTGCCTTGTTTCCAAAGGGGAAGATAAGCCCCAAAGCATCTTGCTTCCAGCTCTTTGGGAAGCTAAGAAACAACTCGCTCTGCATTGGGCTCTTACAGCCTACCGGGAACATCTCCTAGAAATCTCTGTGAAACGCAGTTTCTTTGCAGGCCTGATCTTGCTGAAGTAGAACTCCTGCTCTGGGTCTGCTACATTGCCCTAGAGCTTCAAGGCACAACGTGCTGAATATTTTAGGAAGTTCTTTGATAGGCCACGAAGCATCTTGCTTCCAGCTCTATGGGAAGCTATGAAACAACTCGCTCTGCACAGTGTTCTTACAGCCTATGGGGAACATCTCTTACAAAGTCCTGTTGAACGCAATTTCTTGGCAGGCCTGATCTGGCTGAAGTAGAACTTCTGCTGTGGGTGTGCTACATTGCCCTAGAGCTTCAAGGCACAAAGTGCTGAATTGTTTCCAAAGACAGAGATAGGCCCCAAAGCATCTTGCTTCCAGCTCTTTGCGAAGCTAAGAATCAACTCGCTGTGCACAGTGCTCTGACACCCTACCGGGAACATCTCGTCCAAAGGCCTGTGAAACGCACTTTCTTGGCAGGCCTGATCTGGCTGAAGTAGAACTTCTGCTCTTGGTGTGCTACATTGCCCTGGAGCTCCAAGGCTCAAAGCCCTGCCTTGTTTCCAAAGCCGGAGTTAGGCCCCAAAGCATCTTGCTTCCAGCTCTTTGCGAAGCTAAGAATCAACTCGCTGTGCACAGTGCTCTGACAGCCTACCGGGAACATCTCTTCCAAAGGCCTGTGAAACGCACTTTCTTGGCAGGCCTGATCTGGCTGAAGTAGAACTTCTGCTCTGGGTGTGCTACATTGCCCTAGAGATTCAAGGCACAAAGCCCTGCCTTGTTTCCAAAGGGGAAGATAAGCCCCAAAGCATCTTGCTTCCAGCTCTTTGGGAAGCTAAGAAACAACTCGCTCTGCATTGGGCTCTTACAGCCTACCGGGAACATCTCCTAGAAATGTCTGTGAAACGCAGTTTCTTTGCAGGCCTGATCTTGCTGAAGTAGAACTCCTGCTCTGGGTCTGCTACATTGCCCTAGACCTTCAAGGCACAACGTGCTGAATATTTTAGGAAGTTCTTTGATAGGCCACGAAGCATCTTGCTTCCAGCTCTATGGGAAGCTATGAAACAACGCGCTCTGCACAGTGTTCTTACAGCCTATGGGGAACATCTCTTACAAAGTCCTGTTGAACGCAGTTTCTTGGCAGGCCTGATCTGGCTGAAGTAGAACTTCTGCTGTGGGTGTGCTACATTGCCCTAGAGCTTCAAGGCACAAAGTGCTGAATTGTTTCCAAAGACAGAGATAGGCCCCAAAGCATCTTGCTTCCAGCTCTTTGCGAAGCTAAGAATCAACTCGCTGTGCACAGTGCTCTGACACCCTACCGGGAACATCTCGTCCAAAGGCCTGTGAAACGCACTTTCTTGGCAGGCCTGATCTGGCTGAAGTAGAACTTCTGCTCTGGGTGTGCTACATTGCCCTAGAGATCCAAGGCACAAAGCCCTGCCTTGTTTCCAAAGAGGAAGATAAGCCCCAAAGCATCTTGCTTCCAGCTCTTTGGGAAGCTAAGAAACAACTCGCTCTGCATTGGGCTCTTACAGCCTACCGGGAACATCTCCTAGAAATGTCTGTGAAACGCAGTTTCTTTGCAGGCCTGATCTTGCTGAAGTAGAACTCCTGCTCTGGGTCTGCTACATTGCCCTAGAGCTTCAAGGCACAACGTGCTGAATATTTTAGGAAGTTCTTTGATAGGCCACGAAGCATCTTGCTTCCAGCTCTATGGGAAGCTATGAAACAACTCGCTCTGCACAGTGTTCTTACAGCCTATGGGGAACATCTCTTACAAAGTCCTGTTTAACGCAGTTTCTTGGCAGGCCTGATCTGCCTGAAGTAGAACTTCTGCTGTGGGTGTGCTACATTGCCCTAGAGCTTCAAGGCACAAAGTGCTGAATTGTTTCCAAAGACAGAGATAGGCCCCAAAGCATCTTGCTTAAAGCTCTTTGCGAAGCTAAGAATCAACTCGCTGTGCACAGTGCTCTGACACCCTACCGGGAACATCTCTTCCAAAGGCCTGTGAAACGCACTTTCTTGGCAGGCCTGATCTGGCTGAAGTAGAACTTCTGCTCTGGGTGTGCTACATTGCCCTAGAGATTCAAGGCACAAAGCCCTGCCTTGTTTCCAAAGGGGAAGATAAGCCCCAAAGCATCTTGCTTCCAGCTCTTTGGGAAGCTAAGAAACAACTCGCTCTGCATTGGGCTCTTACAGCCTACCGGGAACATCTCCTAGAAATGTCTGTGAAACGCAGTTTCTTTGCAGGCCTGATCTTGCTGAAGTAGAACTCCTGCTCTGGGTCTGCTACATTGCCCTAGACCTTCAAGGCACAACGTGCTGAATATTTTAGGAAGTTCTTTGATAGGCCACGAAGCATCTTGCTTCCAGCTCTATGGGAAGCTATGAAACAACGCGCTCTGCACAGTGTTCTTACAGCCTATGGGGAACATCTCTTACAAAGTCCTGTTGAACGCAATTTCTTGGCAGGCCTGATCTGGCTGAAGTAGAACTTCTGCTGTGGGTGTGCTACATTGCCCTAGAGCTTCAAGGCACAAAGTGCTGAATTGTTTCCAAAGACAAAGATAGGCCCCAAAGCATCTTGCTTCCAGCTCTTTGCGAAGCTAAGAATCAACTCGCTGTGCACAGTGCTCTGACACCCTACCGGGAACATCTCGTCCAAAGGCCTGTGAAACGCACTTTCTTGGCAGGCCTGATCTGGCTGAAGTAGAACTTCTGCTCTGGGTGTGCTACATTGCCCTAGAGATCCAAGGCACAAAGCCCTGCCTTGTTTCCAAAGAGGAAGATAAGCCCCAAAGCATCTTGCTTCCAGCTCTTTGGGAAGCTAAGAAACAACTCGCTCTGCATTGGGCTCTTACAGCCTACCGGGAACATCTCCTAGAAATGTCTGTGAAACGCAGTTTCTTTGCAGGCCTGATCTTGCTGAAGTAGAACTCCTGCTCTGGGTCTGCTACATTGCCCTAGAGCTTCAAGGCACAACGTGCTGAATATTTTAGGAAGTTCTTTGATAGGCCACGAAGCATCTTGCTTCCAGCTCTATGGGAAGCTATGAAACAACTCGCTCTGCACAGTGTTCTTACAGCCTATGGGGAACATCTCTTACAAAGTCCTGTTTAACGCAGTTTCTTGGCAGGCCTGATCTGCCTGAAGTAGAACTTCTGCTGTGGGTGTGCTACATTGCCCTAGAGCTTCAAGGCACAAAGTGCTGAATTGTTTCCAAAGACAGAGATAGGCCCCAAAGCATCTTGCTTAAAGCTCTTTGTGAAGCTAAGAATCAACTCGCTGTGCACAGTGCTCTGACACCCTACCGGGAACATCTCTTCCAAAGGCCTGTGAAACGCACTTTCTTGGCAGGCCTGATCTGGCTGAAGTAGAACTGCTGCTCTGGGTGTGCTACATTGCCCTAGAGATTCAAGGCACAAAGCCCTGCCTTGTTTCCAAAGGGGAAGATAAGCCCCAAAGCATCTTGCTTCCAGCTCTTTGGGAAGCTAAGAAACAACTCGCTCTGCATTGGGCTCTTACAGCCTACCGGGAACATCTCCTAGAAATGTCTGTGAAACGCAGTTTCTTTGCAGGCCTGATCTTGCTGAAGTAGAACTCCTGCTCTGGGTCTGCTACATTGCCCTAGAGCTTCAAGGCACAACGTGCTGAATATTTTAGGAAGTTCTTTGATAGGCCACGAAGCATCTTGCTTCCAGCTCTATGGGAAGCTAAGAAACAACTCGCTCTGCATTGGGCTCTTACAGCCTACCGGGAACATCTCCTAGAAATCTCTGTGAAACGCAGTTTCTTTGCAGGCCTGATCTTGCTGAAGTAGAACTCCTGCTCTGGGTCTGCTACATTGCCCTAGAGCTTCAAGGCACAACGTGCTGAATATTTTAGGAAGTTCTTTGATAGGCCACGAAGCATCTTGCTTCCAGCTCTATGGGAAGCTATGAAACAACGCGCTCTGCACAGTGTTCTTACAGCCTATGGGGAACATCTCTTACAAAGTCCTGTTGAACGCAATTTCTTGGCAGGCCTGATCTGGCTGAAGTAGAACTTCTGCTGTGGGTGTGCTACATTGCCCTAGAGCTTCAAGGCACAAAGTGCTGAATTGTTTCCAAAGACAGAGATAGGCCCCAAAGCATCTTGCTTCCAGCTCTTTGCGAAGCTAAGAATCAACTCGCTGTGCACAGTGCTCTGACACCCTACCGGGAACATCTCGTCCAAAGGCCTGTGAAACGCACTTTCTTGGCAGGCCTGATCTGGCTGAAGTAGAACTTCTGCTCTGGGTGTGCTACATTGCCCTAGAGATCCAAGGCACAAAGCCCTGCCTTGTTTCCAAAGAGGAAGATAAGCCCCAAAGCATCTTGCTTCCAGCTCTTTGGGAAGCTAAGAAACAACTCGCTCTGCATTGGGCTCTTACAGCCTACCGGGAACATCTCCTAGAAATGTCTGTGAAACGCAGTTTCTTTGCAGGCCTGATCTTGCTGAAGTAGAACTCCTGCTCTGGGTCTGCTACATTGCCCTAGAGCTTCAAGGCACAACGTGCTGAATATTTTAGGAAGTTCTTTGATAGGCCACGAAGCATCTTGCTTCCAGCTCTATGGGAAGCTATGAAACAACTCGCTCTGCACAGTGTTCTTACAGCCTATGGGGAACATCTCTTACAAAGTCCTGTTTAACGCAGTTTCTTGGCAGGCCTGATCTGCCTGAAGTAGAACTTCTGCTGTGGGTGTGCTACATTGCCCTAGAGCTTCAAGGCACAAAGTGCTGAATTGTTTCCAAACACAGAGATAGGCCCCAAAGCATCTTGCTTAAAGCTCTTTGCGAAGCTAAGAATCAACTCGCTGTGCACAGTGCTCTGACACCCTACCGGGAACATCTCTTCCAAAGGCCTGTGAAACGCACTTTCTTGGCAGGCCTGATCTGGCTGAAGTAGAACTGCTGCTCTGGGTGTGCTACATTGCCCTAGAGATTCAAGGCACAAAGCCCTGCCTTGTTTCCAAAGGGGAAGATAAGCCCCAAAGCATCTTGCTTCCAGCTCTTTGGGAAGCTAAGAAACAACTCGCTCTGCATTGGGCTCTTACAGCCTACCGGGAACATCTCCTAGAAATGTCTGTGAAACGCAGTTTCTTTGCAGGCCTGATCTTGCTGAAGTAGAACTCCTGCTCTGGGTCTGCTACATTGCCCTAGAGCTTCAAGACACAACGTGCTGAATATTTTAGGAATCTTTGATAGGCCATGAAGCATCTTGCTTCCAGCTCTATGGGAAGCTATGAAACAACTCGCTCTGCACAGTGTTCTTACAGCCTATGGGGAACATCTCTTACAAAGTCCTGTTGAACGCAGTTGCTTGGCAGGCCTGATCTGCCTGAAGTAGAACTTCTGCTGTGGGTGTGCTACATTGCCCTAGAGCTTCAAGGCACAAAGTGCTGAATTGTTTCCAAAGACGGAGATAGGACCCAAAGCATCTTGCTTCCAGCTCTTTGCGAAGCTAAGAATCAACTCGCTGTGCACAGTGCTCTGACAGCCTACCGGGAACATCTCTTCCAAAGGACTATGAAACGCACTTTCTTGGCAGGCCTGATCTGGCTGAAGTAGAACTTCTGCTCTTGGTGTGCTACATTGCCCTGGAGCTCCAAGGCTCAAAGCCCTGCCTTGTTTCCAAAGCCGGAGTTAGGCCCCAAAGCATCTTGCTTCCAGCTCTTTGCGAAGCTAAGAATCAACTCGCTGTGCACAGTGCTCTGACAGCCTACCGGGAACATCTCTTCCAAAGGCCTGTGAAACGCACTTTCTTGGCAGGCCTGATCTGGCTGAAGTAGAACTTCTGCTCTGGGTGTGCTACATTGCCCTAGAGATTCAAGGCACAAAGCCCTGCCTTGTTTCCAAAGGGGAAGATAAGCCCCAAAGCATCTTGCTTCCAGCTCTTTGGGAAGCTAAGAAACAACTCGCTCTGCATTGGGCTCTTACAGCCTACCGGGAACATCTCCTAGAAATGTCTGTGAAACGCAGTTTCTTTGCAGGCCTGATCTTGCTGAAGTAGAACTCCTGCTCTGGGTCTGCTACATTGCCCTAGAGCTTCAAGGCACAACGTGCTGAATATTTTAGGAAGTTCTTTGATAGGCCACGAAGCATCTTGCTTCCAGCTCTATGGGAAGCTAAGAAACAACTCGCTCTGCATTGGGCTCTTACAGCCTACCGGGAACATCTCCTAGAAATCTCTGTGAAACGCAGTTTCTTTGTAGGCCTGATCTTGCTGAAGTAGAACTCCTGCTCTGGGTCTGCTACATTGCCCTAGAGCTTCAAGGCACAACGTGCTGAATATTTTAGGAAGTTCTTTGATAGGCCACGAAGCATCTTGCTTCCAGCTCTATGGGAAGCTAAGAAACAACTCGCTCTGCATTGGGCTCTTACAGCCTACCGGGAACATCTCCTAGAAATCTCTGTGAAACGCAGTTTCTTTGCAGGCCTGATCTTGCTGAAGTAGAACTCCTGCTCTGGGTCTGCTACATTGCCCTAGAGCTTCAAGGCACAACGTGCTGAATATTTTAGGAAGTTCTTTGATAGGCCACGAAGCATCTTGCTTCCAGCTCTATGGGAAGCTATGAAACAACTCGCTCTGCACAGTGTTCTTACAGCCTATGGGGAACATCTCTTACAAAGTCCTGTTGAACGCAATTTCTTGGCAGGCCTGATCTGGCTGAAGTAGAACTTCTGCTGTGGGTGTGCTACATTGCCCTAGAGCTTCAAGGCACAAAGTGCTGAATTGTTTCCAAAGACAGAGTTAGGCCCCAAAGCATCTTGCTTCCAGCTCTTTGCGAAGCTAAGAATCAACTCGCTGTGCACAGTGCTCTGACAGCCTACCGGGAACATCTCTTCCAAAGGCCTGTGAAACGCACTTTCTTGGCAGGCCTGATCTGGCTGAAGTAGAACTTCTGCTCTGGGTGTGCTACATTGCCCTAGAGATTCAAGGCACAAAGCCCTGCCTTGTTTCCAAAGGGGAAGATAAGCCCCAAAGCATCTTGCTTCCAGCTCTTTGGGAAGCTAAGAAACAACTCGCTCTGCATTGGGCTCTTACAGCCTACCGGGAACATCTCCTAGAAATGTCTGTGAAACGCAGTTTCTTTGCAGGCCTGATCTTGCTGAAGTAGAACTCCTGCTCTGGGTCTGCTACATTGCCCTAGAGCTTCAAGGCACAACGTGCTGAATATTTTAGGAAGTTCTTTGATAGGCCACGAAGCATCTTGCTTCCAGCTCTATGGGAAGCTATGAAACAACTCGCTCTGCACAGTGTTCTTACAGCCTATGGGGAACATCTCTTACAAAGTGCTGTTGAACGCAGTTTCTTGGCAGGCCTGATCTGCCTGAAGTAGAACTTCTGCTGTGGGTGTGCTACATTGCCCTAGAGCTTCAAGGCACAAAGTGCTGAATTGTTTCCAAAGACAGAGATAGGCCCCAAAGCATCTTGCTTAAAGCTCTTTGCGAAGCTAAGAATCAACTCGCTGTGCACAGTGCTCTGACAGCCTACCGGGAACATCTCTTCCAAAGGCCTGTGAAACGCACTTTCTTGGCAGTCCTGATCTGGCTGAAGTAGAACTTCTGCTCTGGGTGTGCTACATTGCCCTAGAGATTCAAGGCACAAAGCCCTGCCTTGTTTCCAAAGGGGAAGATAAGCCCCAAAGCATCTTGCTTCCAGCTCTTTGGGAAGCTAAGAAACAACTCGCTCTGCATTGGGCTCTTACAGCCTACCGGGAACATCTCCTAGAAATGTCTGTGAAACGCAGTTTCTTTGTAGGCCTGATCTTGCTGAAGTAGAACTCCTGCTCTGGGTCTGCTACATTGCCCTAGAGCTTCAAGGCACAACGTGCTGAATATTTTAGGAAGTTCTTTGATAGGCCACGAAGCATCTTGCTTCCAGCTCTATGGGAAGCTAAGAAACAACTCGCTCTGCATTGGGCTCTTACAGCCTACCGGGAACATCTCCTAGAAATCTCTGTGAAACGCAGTTTCTTTGCAGGCCTGATCTTGCTGAAGTAGAACTCCTGCTCTGGGTCTGCTACATTGCCCTAGAGCTTCAAGGCACAACGTGCTGAATATTTTAGGAAGTTCTTTGATAGGCCACGAAGCATCTTGCTTCCAGCTCTATGGGAAGCTATGAAACAACGCGCTCTGCACAGTGTTCTTACAGCCTATGGGGAACATCTCTTACAAAGTCCTGTTGAACGCAATTTCTTGGCAGGCCTGATCTGGCTGAAGTAGAACTTCTGCTGTGGGTGTGCTACATTGCCCTAGAGCTTCAAGGCACAAAGTGCTGAATTGTTTCCAAAGACAGAGATAGGCCCCAAAGCATCTTGCTTCCAGCTCTTTGCGAAGCTAAGAATCAACTCGCTGTGCACAGTGCTCTGACACCCTACCGGGAACATCTCGTCCAAAGGCCTGTGAAACGCACTTTCTTGGCAGGCCTGATCTGGCTGAAGTAGAACTTCTGCTCTGGGTGTGCTACATTGCCCTAGAGATTCAAGGCACAAAGCCCTGCCTTGTTTCCAAAGGGGAAGATAAGCCCCAAAGCATCTTGCTTCCAGCTCTTTGGGAAGCTAAGAAACAACTCGCTCTGCATTGGGCTCTTACAGCCTACCGGGAACATCTCCTAGAAATGTCTGTGAAACGCAGTTTCTTTGCAGGCCTGATCTTGCTGAAGTAGAACTCCTGCTCTGGGTCTGCTACATTGCCCTAGAGCTTCAAGGCACAACGTGCTGAATATTTTAGGAAGTTCTTTGATAGGCCACGAAGCATCTTGCTTCCAGCTCTATGGGAAGCTATGAAACAACTCGCTCTGCACAGTGTTCTTACAGCCTATGGGGAACATCTCTTACAAAGTGCTGTTGAACGCAGTTTCTTGGCAGGCCTGATCTGCCTGAAGTAGAACTTCTGCTGTGGGTGTGCTACATTGCCCTAGAGCTTCAAGGCACAAAGTGCTGAATTGTTTCCAAAGACAGAGATAGGCCCCAAAGCATCTTGCTTAAAGCTCTTTGCGAAGCTAAGAATCAACTCGCTGTGCACAGTGCTCTGACAGCCTACCGGGAACATCTCTTCCAAAGGCCTGTGAAACGCACTTTCTTGGCAGTCCTGATCTGGCTGAAGTAGAACTTCTGCTCTGGGTGTGCTACATTGCCCTAGAGATTCAAGGCACAAAGCCCTGCCTTGTTTCCAAAGGGGAAGATAAGCCCCAAAGCATCTTGCTTCCAGCTCTTTGGGAAGCTAAGAAACAACTCGCTCTGCATTGGGCTCTTACAGCCTACCGGGAACATCTCCTAGAAATGTCTGTGAAACGCAGTTTCTTTGTAGGCCTGATCTTGCTGAAGTAGAACTCCTGCTCTGGGTCTGCTACATTGCCCTAGAGCTTCAAGGCACAACGTGCTGAATATTTTAGGAAGTTCTTTGATAGGCCACGAAGCATCTTGCTTCCAGCTCTATGGGAAGCTAAGAAACAACTCGCTCTGCATTGGGCTCTTACAGCCTACCGGGAACATCTCCTAGAAATCTCTGTGAAACGCAGTTTCTTTGCAGGCCTGATCTGCCTGAAGTAGAACTCCTGCTCTGGGTCTGCTACATTGCCCTAGAGCTTCAAGGCACAACGTGCTGAATATTTTAGGAAGTTCTTTGATAGGCCACGAAGCATCTTGCTTCCAGCTCTATGGGAAGCTAAGAAACAACTCGCTCTGCATTGGGCTCTTACAGCCTACCGGGAACATCTCCTAGAAATCTCTGTGAAACGCAGTTTCTTTGCAGGCCTGATCTTGCTGAAGTAGAACTCCTGCTCTGGGTCTGCTACATTGCCCTAGAGCTTCAAGGCACAACGTGCTGAATATTTTAGGAAGTTCTTTGATAGGCCACGAAGCATCTTGCTTCCAGCTCTATGGGAAGCTAAGAAACAACTCGCTCTGCATTGGGCTCTTACAGCCTACCGGGAACATCTCCTAGAAATCTCTGTGAAACGCAGTTTCTTTGCAGGCCTGATCTTGCTGAAGTAGAACTCCTGCTCTGGGTCTGCTACATTGCCCTAGAGCTTCAAGGCACAACGTGCTGAATATTTTAGGAAGTTCTTTGATAGGCCACGAAGCATCTTGCTTCCAGCTCTATGGGAAGCTATGAAACAACTCGCTCTGCACAGTGTTCTTACAGCCTATGGGGAACATCTCTTACAAAGTCCTCTTGAACGCAATTTCTTGGCAGGCCTGATCTGGCTGAAGTAGAACTTCTGCTGTGGGTGTGCTACATTGCCCTAGAGCTTCAAGGCACAAAGTGCTGAATTGTTTCCAAAGACAGAGATAGGCCCCAAAGCATCTTGCTTCCAGCTCTTTGCGAAGCTAAGAATCAACTCGCTGTGCACAGTGCTCTGACACCCTACCGGGAACATCTCGTCCAAAGGCCTGCGAAACGCACTTTCTTGGCAGGCCTGATCTGGCTGAAGTAGAACTTCTGCTCTGGGTGTGCTACATTGCCCTAGAGATCCAAGGCACAAAGCCCTGCCTTGTTTCCAAAGGGGAAGATAAGCCCCAAAGCATCTTGCTTCCAGCTCTTTGGGAAGCTAAGAAACAACTCGCTCTGCATTGGGCTCTTACAGCCTACCGGGAACATCTCCTAGAAATGTCTGTGAAACGCAGTTTCTTTGCAGGCCTGATCTTGCTGAAGTAGAACTCCTGCTCTGGGTCTGCTACATTGCCCTAGAGCTTCAAGGCACAACGTGCTGAATATTTTAGGAAGTTCTTTGATAGGCCACGAAGCATCTTGCTTCCAGCTCTATGGGAAGCTATGAAACAACTCGCTCTGCACAGTGTTCTTACAGCCTATGGGGAACATCTCTTACAAAGTCCTGTTGAACGCAGTTTCTTGGCAGGCCTGATCTGCCTGAAGTAGAACTTCTGCTGTGGGTGTGCTACATTGCCCTAGAGCTTCAAGGCACAAAGTGCTGAATTGTTTCCAAAGACGGAGATAGGACCCAAAGCATCTTGCTTAAAGCTCTTTGCGAAGCTAAGAATCAACTCGCTGTGCACAGTGCTCTGACAGCCTACCGGGAACATCTCTTCCAAAGGCCTGTGAAACGCACTTTCTTGGCAGGCCTGATCTGGCTGAAGTAGAACTTCTGCTCTGGGTGTGCTACATTGCCCTAGAGATTCAAGGCACAAAGCCCTGCCTTGTTTCCAAAGGGGAAGATAAGCCCCAAAGCATCTTGCTTCCAGCTCTTTGGGAAGCTAAGAAACAACTCGCTCTGCATTGGGCTCTTACAGCCTACCGGGAACATCTCCTAGAAATGTCTGTGAAACGCAGTTTCTTTGCAGGCCTGATCTTGCTGAAGTAGAACTCCTGCTCTGGGTCTGCTACATTGCCCTAGAGCTTCAAGGCACAACGTGCTGAATATTTTAGGAAGTTCTTTGATAGGCCACGAAGCATCTTGCTTCCAGCTCTATGGGAAGCTATGAAACAACTCGCTCTGCACAGTGTTCTTACAGCCTATGGGGAACATCTCTTACAAAGTCCTGTTGAACGCAGTTTCTTGGCAGGCCTGATCTGCCTGAAGTAGAACTTCTGCTGTGGGTGTGCTACATTGCCCTAGAGCTTCAAGGCACAAAGTGCTGAATTGTTTCCAAAGACGGAGATAGGACCCAAAGCATCTTGCTTAAAGCTCTTTGCGAAGCTAAGAATCAACTCGCTGTGCACAGTGCTCTGACAGCCTACCGGGAACATCTCTTCCAAAGGCCTGTGAAACGCACTTTCTTGGCAGGCCTGATCTGGCTGAAGTAGAACTTCTGCTCTGGGTGTGCTACATTGCCCTAGAGATTCAAGGCACAAAGCCCTGCCTTGTTTCCAAAGGGGAAGATAAGCCCCAAAGCATCTTGCTTCCAGCTCTTTGGGAAGCTAAGAAACAACTCGCTCTGCATTGGGCTCTTACAGCCTACCGGGAACATCTCCTAGAAATGTCTGTGAAACGCAGTTTCTTTGCAGGCCTGATCTTGCTGAAGTAGAACTCCTGCTCTGGGTCTGCTACATTGCCCTAGAGCTTCAAGGCACAACGTGCTGAATATTTTAGGAAGTTCTTTGATAGGCCACGAAGCATCTTGCTTCCAGCTCTATGGGAAGCTAAGAAACAACTCGCTCTGCATTGGGCTCTTACAGCCTACCGGGAACATCTCCTAGAAATCTCTGTGAAACGCAGTTTCTTTGCAGGCCTGATCTTGCTGAAGTAGAACTCCTGCTCTGGGTCTGCTACATTGCCCTAGAGCTTCAAGGCACAACGTGCTGAATATTTTAGGAAGTTCTTTGATAGGCCACGAAGCATCTTGCTTCCAGCTCTATGGGAAGCTAAGAAACAACTCGCTCTGCATTGGGCTCTTACAGCCTACCGGGAACATCTCCTAGAAATCTCTGTGAAACGCAGTTTCTTTGCAGGCCTGATCTTGCTGAAGTAGAACTCCTGCTCTGGGTCTGCTACATTGCCCTAGAGCTTCAAGGCACAACGTGCTGAATATTTTAGGAAGTTCTTTGATAGGCCACGAAGCATCTTGCTTCCAGCTCTATGGGAAGCTATGAAACAACTCGCTCTGCACAGTGTTCTTACAGCCTATGGGGAACATCTCTTACAAAGTCCTCTTGAACGCAATTTCTTGGCAGGCCTGATCTGGCTGAAGTAGAACTTCTGCTGTGGGTGTGCTACATTGCCCTAGAGCTTCAAGGCACAAAGTGCTGAATTGTTTCCAAAGACAGAGATAGGCCCCAAAGCATCTTGCTTCCAGCTCTTTGCGAAGCTAAGAATCAACTCGCTGTGCACAGTGCTCTGACACCCTACCGGGAACATCTCGTCCAAAGGCCTGCGAAACGCACTTTCTTGGCAGGCCTGATCTGGCTGAAGTAGAACTTCTGCTCTGGGTGTGCTACATTGCCCTAGAGATCCAAGGCACAAAGCCCTGCCTTGTTTCCAAAGGGGAAGATAAGCCCCAAAGCATCTTGCTTCCAGCTCTTTGGGAAGCTAAGAAACAACTCGCTCTGCATTGGGCTCTTACAGCCTACCGGGAACATCTCCTAGAAATGTCTGTGAAACGCAGTTTCTTTGCAGGCCTGATCTTGCTGAAGTAGAACTCCTGCTCTGGGTCTGCTACATTGCCCTAGAGCTTCAAGGCACAACGTGCTGAATATTTTAGGAAGTTCTTTGATAGGCCACGAAGCATCTTGCTTCCAGCTCTATGGGAAGCTATGAAACAACTCGCTCTGCACAGTGTTCTTACAGCCTATGGGGAACATCTCTTACAAAGTCCTGTTGAACGCAGTTTCTTGGCAGGCCTGATCTGCCTGAAGTAGAACTTCTGCTGTGGGTGTGCTACATTGCCCTAGAGCTTCAAGGCACAAAGTGCTGAATTGTTTCCAAAGACGGAGATAGGACCCAAAGCATCTTGCTTAAAGCTCTTTGCGAAGCTAAGAATCAACTCGCTGTGCACAGTGCTCTGACAGCCTACCGGGAACATCTCTTCCAAAGGCCTGTGAAACGCACTTTCTTGGCAGGCCTGATCTGGCTGAAGTAGAACTTCTGCTCTGGGTGTGCTACATTGCCCTAGAGATTCAAGGCACAAAGCCCTGCCTTGTTTCCAAAGGGGAAGATAAGCCCCAAAGCATCTTGCTTCCAGCTCTTTGGGAAGCTAAGAAACAACTCGCTCTGCATTGGGCTCTTACAGCCTACCGGGAACATCTCCTAGAAATGTCTGTGAAACGCAGTTTCTTTGCAGGCCTGATCTGGCTGAAGTAGAACTCCTGCTCTGGGTCTGCTACATTGCCCTAGAGCTTCAAGGCACAACGTGCTGAATATTTTAGGAAGTTCTTTGATAGGCCACGAAGCATCTTGCTTCCAGCTCTATGGGAAGCTAAGAAACAACTCGCTCTGCATTGGGCTCTTACAGCCTACCGGGAACATCTCCTAGAAATCTCTGTGAAACGCAGTTTCTTTGCAGGCCTGATCTTGCTGAAGTAGAACTCCTGCTCTGGGTCTGCTACATTGCCCTAGAGCTTCAAGGCACAACGTGCTGAATATTTTAGGAAGTTCTTTGATAGGCCACGAAGCATCTTGCTTCCAGCTCTATGGGAAGCTAAGAAACAACTCGCTCTGCATTGGGCTCTTACAGCCTACCGGGAACATCTCCTAGAAATCTCTGTGAAACGCAGTTTCTTTGCAGGCCTGATCTTGCTGAAGTAGAACTCCTGCTCTGGGTCTGCTACATTGCCCTAGAGCTTCAAGGCACAACGTGCTGAATATTTTAGGAAGTTCTTTGATAGGCCACGAAGCATCTTGCTTCCAGCTCTATGGGAAGCTATGAAACAACTCGCTCTGCACAGAGTTCTTACAGCCTATGGGGAACATCTCTTACAAAGTCCTGTTGAACGCAGTTTCTTGGCAGGCCTGATCTGCCTGAAGTAGAACTTCTGCTGTGGGTGTCCTACATTGCCCTAGAGCTTCAAGGCACAAAGTGCTGAATTGTTTCCAAAGACGGAGATAGGACCCAAAGCATCTTGCTTAAAGCTCTTTGCGAAGCTAAGAATCAACTCGCTGTGCACAGTGCTCTGACAGCCTACCGGGAACATCTCTTCCAAAGGCCTGTGAAACGCACTTTCTTGGCAGGCCTGATCTGGCTGAAGTAGAACTTCTGCTCTGGGTGTGCTACATTGCCCTAGAGATTCAAGGCACAAAGCCCTGCCTTGTTTCCAAAGGGGAAGATAAGCCCCAAAGCATCTTGCTTCCAGCTCTTTGGGAAGCTAAGAAACAACTCGCTCTGCATTGGGCTCTTACAGCCTACCGGGAACATCTCCTAGAAATGTCTGTGAAACACAGTTTCTTTGCAGGCCTGATCTTGCTGAAGTAGAACTCCTGCTCTGGGTCTGCTACATTGCCCTAGAGCTTCAAGGCACAACGTGCTGAATATTTTAGGAAGTTCTTTGATAGGCCACGAAGCATCTTGCTTCCAGCTCTATGGGAAGCTATGAAACAACTCGCTCTGCACAGTGTTCTTACAGCCTATGGGGAACATCTCTTACAAAGTCCTGTTGAACGCAGTTTCTTGGCAGGCCTGATCTGCCTGAAGTAGAACTTCTGCTGTGGGTGTGCTACATTGCCCTAGAGCTTCAAGGCACAAAGTGCTGAATTGTTTCCAAAGACAGAGATAGGCCCCAAAGCATCTTGCTTAAAGCTCTTTGCGAAGCTAAGAATCAACTAGCTGTGCACAGTGCTCTGACACCCTACCGGGAACATCTCTTCCAAAGGCCTGTGAAACGCACTTTCTTGGCAGGCCTGATCTGGCTGAAGTAGAAGTGCTGCTCTGGGTGTGCTACATTGCCCTAGAGATTCAAGGCACAAAGCCCTGCCTTGTTTCCAAAGGGGAAGATAAGCCCCAAAGCATCTTGCTTCCAGCTCTTTGGGAAGCTAAGAAACAACTCGCTCTGCATTGGGCTCTTACAGCCTACCGGGAACATCTCCTAGAAATGTCTGTGAAACGCAGTTTCTTTGCAGGCCTGATCTTGCTGAAGTAGAACTCCTGCTCTGGGTCTGCTACATTGCCCTAGAGCTTCAAGACACAACTTGCTGAATATTTTAGGAATCTTTGATAGGCCATGAAGCATCTTGCTTCCAGCTCTATGGGAAGCTATGAAACAACTCGCTCTGCACAGTGTTCTTACAGCCTATGGGGAACATCTCTTACAAAGTCCTGTTGAACGCAGTTGCTTGGCAGGCCTGATCTGCCTGAAGTAGAACTTCTGCTGTGGGTGTGCTACATTGCCCTAGAGCTTCAAGGCACAAAGTGCTGAATTGTTTCCAAAGACGGAGATAGGACCCAAAGCATCTTGCTTCCAGCTCTTTGCGAAGCTAAGAATCAACTCGCTGTGCACAGTGCTCTGACAGCCTAGCGGGAACATCTCTTCCAAAGTACTATGAAACGCACTTTCTTCGCAGGCCTGATCTGGCTGAAGTAGAACTTCTGCTCTTGGTGTGCTACATTGCCCTGGAGCTCCAAGGCTCAAAGCCCTGCCTTGTTTTCAAAGCCGGAGTTAGGCCCCAAAGCATCTTGCTTCCAGCTCTTTGCGAAGCTAAGAATCAACTCGCTGTGCACAGTGCTCTGACAGCCTACCGGGAACATCTCTTCCAAAGGCCTGTGAAACGCACTTTCTTGGCAGGCCTGATCTGGTTGAAGTAGAACTTCTGCTCTGGGTGTGCTACATTGCCCTAGAGATTCAAGGCACAAAGCCCTGCCTTGTTTCCAAAGGGGAAGATAAGCCCCAAAGCATCTAGCTTCCAGCTCTTTGGGAAGCTAAGAAACAACTCGCTCTGCATTGGGCTCTTACAGCCTACCGGGAACATCTCCTAGAAATGTCTGTGAAACGCAGTTTCTTTGCAGGCCTGATCTTGCTGAAGTAGAACTCCTGCTCTGGGTCTGCTACATTGCCCTAGAGCTTCAAGGCACAACGTGCTGAATATTTTAGGAAGTTCTTTGATAGGCCACGAAGCATCTTGCTTCCAGCTCTATGGGAAGCTATGAAACAACTCGCTCTGCACAGTGTTCTTACAGCCTATGGGGAACATCTCTTACAAAGTCCTGTTGAACGCAATTTCTTGGCAGGCCTGATCTGGCTGAAGTAGAACTTCTGCTGTGGGTGTGCTACATTGCCCTAGAGCTTCAAGGCACAAAGTGCTGAATTGTTTCCAAAGACGGAGATAGGACCCAAAGCATCTTGCTTCCAGCTCTTTGCGAAGCTAAGAATCAACTAGCTGTGTACAGTGCTCTGACAGCCTACCGGGAACATCTCTTCCAAAGGCCTGTGAAACGCACTTTCTTGGCAGGCCTGATCTGGCTGAAGTAGAACTTCTGCTCTTGGTGTGCTACATTGCCCTGGAGCTCCAAGGCTTAAAGCCCTGCCTTGTTTCCAAAGCCGGAGTTAGGACCCAAAGCATCTTGCTTCCAGCTCTTTGCGAAGCTAAGAATCAACTCGCTGTGCACAGTGCTCTGACACCCTACCGGGAACATCTCTTCCAAAGGCCTGTGAAACGCACTTTCTTGGCAGGCCTGATTTGGCTGAAGTAGAACTTCTGCTCTGGGTGTGCTACATTGCCCTAGAGATTCAAGGCACAAAGCCCTGCCTTGTTTCCAAAGGGGAAGATAATCCCCAAAGCATCTTGCTTCCAGCTCTTTGGGAAGCTAAGAAACAACTCGCTCTGCATTGGGCTCTTACCGCCTACCGGGAACATCTCCTAGAAATGTCTGTGAAATGCAGTTTCTTTGCAGGCCTGATCTTGCTGAAGTAGAACTCCTGCTCTGGGTCTGCTACATTGCCCTAGAGCTTCAAGGCACAACGTGCTGAATATTTTAGGAAGTTCTTTGATAGGCCACGAAGCATCTTGCTTCCAGCTCTATGGGAAGCTATGAAACAACTCGCTCTGCACAGTGTTCTTACAGCCTATGGGGAACATCTCTTACAAAGTCCTGTTGAACGCAGTTTCTTGGCAGGCCTGATTTGCCTGAAGTAGAACTTCTGCTATGGGTGTGCTACATTGCCCTAGAGCATCAAGGCACAAAGTGCTGAATTGTTTCCAAAGACAGAGATAGGCCCCAAAGCATCTTGCTTCCAGCTCTTTGCGAAGCTAAGAATCAACTCGCTGTGCACAGTGCTCTGACACCCTACCGGGAACATCTATTCCAAAGGCCTGTGAAACGCACTTTCTTGGCAGGCCTGATCTGGCTGAAGTAGAACTGCTGCTCTGGGTGTGCTACATTGCCCTAGAGCTTCAAGGCACAAAGTGCTGAATTGTTTCCAAAGACGGAGATAGGACCCAAAGCATCTTGCTTCCAGCTCTTTGCGAAGCTAAGAATCAACTCGCTGTGCACAGTGCTCTGACAGCCTACCGGGAACATCTCTTCCAAAGGCCTGTGAAACGCACTTTCTTGGCAGGCCTGATCTGGCTGAAGTAGAACTTCTGCTCTTGGTGTGCTACATTGCCCTGGAGCTCCAAGGCTCAAAGCCCTGCCTTGTTTCCAAAGCCGGAGTTAGGACCCAAAGCATCTTGCTTCCAGCTCTTTGCGAAGCTAAGAATCAACTCGCTGTGCACAGTGCTCTGACACCCTACCGGGAACATCTCTTCCAAAGGCCTGTGAAACGCACTTTCTTGGCAGGCCTGATTTGGCTGAAGTAGAACTTCTGCTCTGGGTGTGCTACATTGCCCTAGAGATTCAAGGCACAAAGCCCTGCCTTGTTTCCAAAGGGGAAGATAAGCCTCAAAGCATCTTGCTTCCAGCTCTTTGGGAAGCTAAGAAACAACTCGCTCTGCATTGGGCTCTTACAGCCTACCGGGAACATCTCCTAGAAATGTCTGTGAAACGCAGTTTCTTTGCAGGCCTGATCTTGCTGAAGTAGAACTCCTGCTCTGGGTCTGCTACATTGCCCTAGAGCTTCAAGGCACAACGTGCTGAATATTTTAGGAAGTTCTTTGATAGGCCACGAAGCATCTTGCTTCCAGCTCTATGGGAAGCTATGAAACAACTCGCTCTGCACAGTGTTCTTACAGCCTATGGGGAACATCTCTTACAAAGTCCTGTTGAACGCAGTTTCTTGGCAGGCCTGATCTGCCTGAAGTAGAACTTCTGCTGTGGGTGTGCTACATTGCCCTAGAGCTTCAAGGCACAAAGTGCTGAATTGTTTCCAAAGACGGAGATAGGCCCCAAAGCATCTTGCTTAAAGCTCTTTGCGAAGCTAAGAATCAACTCGCTGTGCACAGTGCTCTGACACCCTACCGGGAACATCTCTTCCAAAGGCCTGTGAAACGCACTTTCTTGGCAGTCCTGATCTGGCTGAAGTAGAACTTCTGCTCTTGGTGTGCTACATTGCCCTAGAGATTCAAGGCACAAAGCCCTGCCTTGTTTCCAAAGGGGAAGATAAGCCCCAAAGCATCTTGCTTCCAGCTCTTTGGGAAGCTAAGAAACAACTCGCTCTGCATTGGGCTCTTACAGCCTACCGGGAACATCTCCTAGAAATGTCTGTGAAACGCAGTTTCTTTGTAGGCCTGATCTTGCTGAAGTAGAACTCCTGCTCTGGGTCTGCTACATTGCCCTAGAGCTTCAAGGCACAACGTGCTGAATATTTTAGGAAGTTCTTTGATAGGCCACGAAGCATCTTGCTTCCAGCTCTATGGGAAGCTAAGAAACAACTCGCTCTGCATTGGGCTCTTACAGCCTACCGGGAACATCTCCTAGAAATCTCTGTGAAACGCAGTTTCTTTGCAGGCCTGATCTTGCTGAAGTAGAACTCCTGCTCTGGGTCTGCTACATTGCCCTAGAGCTTCAAGGCACAACGTGCTGAATATTTTAGGAAGTTCTTTGATAGGCCACGAAGCATCTTGCTTCCAGCTCTATGGGAAGCTATGAAACAACTCGCTCTGCACAGTGTTCTTACAGCCTATGGGGAACATCTCTTACAAAGTCCTGTTGAACGCAATTTCTTGGCAGGCCTGATCTGGCTGAAGTAGAACTTCTGCTGTGGGTGTGCTACATTGCCCTGGAGCTTCAAGGCACAAAGTGCTGAATTGTTTCCAAAGACAGAGACAGTCCCAAAAGCATCTTGCTTCCAGCTGTTTGGGAAGCTAAGAAACAACTCGCTCTGCATTGGGCTCTTACAGCCTACCGGAAGATCCCTTACAAAGGGCTGTGAAACGCAGTTTGTTTGCAGGCCTGATCTGGCTGAAGTAGAACTTCTGCTCTGGGTGTGCTACAGTACCCTAGAGCTCCAAGCCTCAAAGCCCTGCCTTGTTTCCAAAGACGGAGATAGGAACCAATTCATCCTGCTTCCAGCTCTTTGGGAAGCTAAGAACCAACTCGCTCGGCACAGTGCTCTTACAGCCTATGGGGAACATCTCTTATAAGGTCCTGTAAAACGCAGTTTCTTGGCAGGCCTGATCTGGCTGAAGTAGAACTTCTGCTCTGGGTGTGCTACATTGCCCCAGAGCTTCAAGGCACAAAGTGCTGAATTGTTTCCAAAGACAGAGATAGGCCCCAAAGCATCTTGCTTCCAGCTCTTTGGAATGCTAAGAACCAACTCTCTTTGCACAGTGCTCTTAGAGCCTAGCGGGAACATCTCTTCCAAAGGCCTGTGAAACGCACTTTTATGAAGGCCTGATCTGGATGAAGTAGAACTTATGCTTTTGGTGTGCTACATTGCCCTAGAGCTCCAAGGCTCAAAGCCCTGCCTTGTTTCCAAAGCCGGAGGTAGGCCCCAAAGCATCTTGCTTCCAGCTCTTTGCGAAGCTAAGAATCAACTCGCTGTGCACAGTGCTCTGACAGCCTACCGGGAACATCTCTTCCAAAGGCCAGTGAAACGCACTTTCTTGGCAGGCCTGTTCTGGCTGAAGTAGAACTTCTGCTGTGGGTGTGCTACATTGCCCTAGAGATTCAAGGCACAAAGCCCTGCCTTGTTTCCCAAGGGGAAGATAAGCCCCAAAGCATCTTGCTTCCAGCTCTTTGGGAAGCTAAGAAACAACTCGCTCTGCATTGGGCTCTTACAGCCTACCGGGAACATCTCCTAGAAATGTCTGTGAAACGCAGCTTCTTTGCAGGCCTGATCTTGCTGAAGTAGAACTCCTGCTCTGGGTCTGCTACATTGCCCTAGAGCTTCAAGGCACAACGTGCTGAATATTTTAGGAAGTTCTTTGATAGGCCACGAAGCATCTTGCTTCCAGCTCTATGGGAAGCTATGAAACAACTCGCTCTGCACAGTGTTCTTACAGCCTATGGGGAACATCTCTTACAAAGTCCTGTTGAACGCAGTTTCTTGGCAGGCCTGATCTGGCTGAAGTAGAACTTCTGCTGTGGGTGTGCTACATTGCCCTAGAGCTTCAAGGCACAAAGTGCTGAATTGTTTCCAAAGACAGAGATAGGCCCCAAAGCATCTTGCTTAAAGCTCTTTGAGAAGCTAAGAATCAACTCGCTGTGCACAGTGCTCTGACACCCTACCGGGAACATCTCTTCCAAAGGCCTGTGAAACGCACTTTCTTGGCAGTCCTGATCTGGCTGAAGTAGAACTTCTGCTCTGGGTGTGCTACATTGCCCTAGAGATTCAAGGCACAAAGCCCTGCCTTGTTTCCAAAGGGGAAGATAAGCCCCAAAGCATCTTGCTTCCAGCTCTTTGGGAAGCTAAGAAACAACTCGCTCTGCATTGGGCTCTTACCGCCTACCGGGAACATCTCCTAGAAATGTCTGTGAAACGCAGTTTCTTTGTAGGCCTGATCTTGCTGAAGTAGAACTCCTGCTCTGGGTCTGCTACATTGCCCTAGAGCTTCAAGGCACAACGTGCTGAATATTTTAGGAAGTTCTTTGATAGGCCACGAAGCATCTTGCTTCCAGCTCTATGGGAAGCTATGAAACAACTCGCTCTGCACAGTGTTCTTACAGCCTATGGGGAACATCTCTTACAAAGTCCTGTTGAACGCAATTTCTTGGCAGGCCTGATCTGGCTGAAGTAGAACTTCTGCTGTGGGTGTGCTACATTGCCCTAGAGCTTCAAGGCACAAAGTGCTGAATTGTTTCCAAATACGGAGATAGGACCCAAAGCATCTTGCTTCCAGCTCTTTGCGAAGCTAAGAATCAACTCGCTGTGCACAGTGCTCTGACAGCCTACCGGGAACATCTCTTCCAAAGGCCTGTGAAACGCACTTTCTTGGCAGGCCTGATCTGGCTGAAGTAGAACTGCAGCTCTGGGTGTGCTACATTGCCCAAGAGCTCCAAGGCTCAAAGCCCTGCCTTGTTTCCAAAGCCGGAGTTAGGACCCAAAGCATCTTGCTTCCAGCTCTTTGCGAAGCTAAGAATCAACTCGCTGTGCACAGTGCTCTGACAGCCTACCGGGAACATCTCTTCCAAAGGCCTGTGAAACGCACTTTCTTGGCAGGCCTGATTTGGCTGAAGTAGAACTTCTGCTCTGGGTGTGCTACATTGCCCTAGAGATTCAAGGCACAAAGCCCTGCCTTGTTTCCAAAGGGGAAGATAAGCCCCAAAGCATCTTGCTTCCAGCTCTTTGGGAAGCTAAGAAACAACTCGCTCTGCATTGGGCTCTTACCGCCTACCGGGAACATCTCCTAGAAATGTCTGTGAAATGCAGTTTCTTTGCAGGCCTGATCTTGCTGAAGTAGAACTCCTGCTCTGGGTCTGCTACATTGCCCTAGAGCTTCAAGGCACAACGTGCTGAATATTTTAGGAAGTTCTTTGATAGGCCACGAAGCATCTTGCTTCCAGCTCTATGGGAAGCTATGAAACAACTCGCTCTGCACAGTGTTCTTACAGCCTATGGGGAACATCTCTTACAAAGTCCTGTTGAACGCAGTTTCTTGGCAGGCCTGATTTGCCTGAAGTAGAACTTCTGCTGTGGGTGTGCTACATTGCCCTAGAGCATCAAGGCACAAAGTGCTGAATTGTTTCCAAAGACAGAGATAGGCCCCAAAGCATCTTGCTTCCAGCTCTTTGCGAAGCTAAGAATCAAGTCGCTGTGCACAGTGCTCTGACACCCTACCGGGAACATCTATTCCAAAGGCCTGTGAAACGCACTTTCTTGGCAGGCCTGATCTGGCTGAAGTAGAACTGCTGCTCTGGGTGTGCTACATTGCCCTAGAGATTCAAGGCACAAAGCCCTGCCTTGTTTCCAAAGGGGAAGATAAGCCCCAAAGCATCTTGCTTCCAGCTCTTTGGGAAGCTAAGAAACAACTCGCTCTGCATTGGGCTCTTACAGCCTACCGGGAACATCTCCTAGAAATGTCTGTGAAACGCAGTTTCTTTGCAGGCCTGATCTTGCTGAAGTAGAACTCCTGCTCTGGGTCTGCTACATTGCCCTAGAGCTTCAAGACACAACGTGCTGAATATTTTAGGAATCTTTGATAGGCCATGAAGCATCTTGCTTCCAGCTCTATGGGAAGCTATGAAACAACTCGCTCTGCACAGTGTTCTTACAGCCTATGGGGAACATCTCTTACAAAGTCCTGTTGAACGCAGTTTCTTGGCAGGCCTGATCTGGCTGAAGTAGAACTTCTGCTGTGGGTGTGCTACATTGCCCTAGAGCTTCAAGGCACAAAGTGCTGAATTGTTTCCAAAGACAGAGATAGGCCCCAAAGCATCTTGCTTCCAGTTCTTTGGGAAGCTAAGAAGCAACTCTCTTTGCACAGTGCTCTTACAGCCTACAGGGAACATCTCTACCAAAGGCCTGTGAAACGAACTTTTCTGAAGGCCCGATCTGGATGAAGTAGAACTTCTGCTTTTGGTGTGATACATTGCCCTAGAGCTCCAAGGCTCAAAGCCCTGCCTTGTTTCCAAAGCCTGAGATAGGCCCCAAAGCATCTTGCTTCCAGCTCTCTGCGAAGCTAAGAATCAACTCGCTGTGCACAGTGCTCTGACACCCTACCGGGAACATCTCTTCCAAAGGCCTGTGAAACGCACTTTCTTGGCAGGCCTGATCTGGCTGAAGTAGAACTTCTGCTCTTTGTGTGCTACATTGCCCTAGAGATTCAAGGCACAAAGCCCTGCCTTGTTTCCAAAGGGGAAGATAAGCCTCAAAGCATCTTGCTTCCAGCTCTTTGGGAAGCTAAGAAACAACTCGCTCTGCATTGGGCCCTTACAGCCTACCGGGAACATCTCCTAGAAATGTCTGTGAAACGCAGTTTCTTTGCAGGCCTGATCTTGCTGAAGTAGAACTCCTGCTCTGGGTCTGCTACATTGCCCTAGAGCTTCAAGGCACAACGTGCTGAATATTTTAGGAAGTTCTTTGATAGGCCACGAAGCATCTTGCTTCCAGCTCTATGGGAAGCTATGAAACAACTCGATCTGCACAGTGTTCTTACAGCCTATGGGGAACATCTCTTACAAAGTCCTGTTAAACGCAGTTTTTTGGCAGGCCTGATCTGGCTGAAGTAGAACTTCTGCTCTGGGTGTGCTACATTGCAGTAGAGATTCAAGGCACAAAGCCCTGCCTTGTTTCCAAAGGGGAAGATAAGCCCCAAAGCATCTTGCTTCCAGCTCTTTGGGAAGCTAAGAAACAACTCGCTCTGCATTGGGCACTTACAGCCTACCGGGAACATCTCCTAGAAATGTCTGTGAAACGCAGTTTCTTTGCAGGCCTGATCTTGCTGAAGTAGAACTCCTGCTCTGGGTCTGCTACATTGCCCTAGAGCTTCAAGGCACAACGTGCTGAATATTTTAGGAAGTTCTTTGATAGGCCACGAAGCATCTTGCTTCCAGCTCTATGGGAAGCTAAGAAACAACTCTCTCTGCATTGGGCTCTTACAGCCTACCGGGAACATCTCCTAGAAATGTCTGTGAAACGCAGTTTCTTTGCAGGCCTGATCTGGCTGAAGTAGAACTCCTGCTCTGGGTCTGCTACATTGCCCTAGAGCTTCAAGGCACAACGTGCTGTATATTTTAGGAAGTTCTTTGATAGGCCACGAAGCATCTTGCTTCCAGCTCTATGGGAAGCTATGAAACAACTCGCTCTGCACAGTGTTCTTACAGCCTATGGGGAACATCTCTTACAAAGTCCTGTTGAACGCAGTTTCTTGGCAGGCCTGATCTGGCTGAAGTAGAACTTCTGCTGTGGGTGTGCTACATTGCCCTAGAGCTTCAAGGCACAAAGTGCTGAATTGTTTCCAAAGCCGGAGATAGGACCCAAAGCATCTTGCTTCCAGCTCTTTGCGAAGCTAAGAATCAAGTCGCTGTGCACAGTGCTCTGACACCCTACCGGGAACATCTATTCCAAAGGCCTGTGAAACGCACTTTCTTGGCAGGCCTGATCTGGCTGAAGTAGAACTGCTGCTCTGGGTGTGCTACATTGCCCTAGAGATTCAAGGCACAAAGCCCTGCCTTGTTTCCAAAGGGGAAGATAAGCCCCAAAGCATCTTGCTTCCAGCTCTTTGGGAAGCTAAGAAACAACTCGCTCTGCATTGGGCTCTTACAGCCTACCGGGAACATCTCCTAGAAATGTCTGTGAAACGCAGTTTCTTTGCAGGCCTGATCTTGCTGAAGTAGAACTCCTGCTCTGGGTCTGCTACATTGCCCTAGAGCTTCAAGACACAACGTGCTGAATATTTTAGGAATCTTTGATAGGCCATGAAGCATCTTGCTTCCAGCTCTATGGGAAGCTATGAAACAACTCGCTCTGCACAGTGTTCTTACAGCCTATGGGGAACATCTCTTACAAAGTCCTGTTGAACGCAGTTTCTTGGCAGGCCTGATCTGGCTGAAGTAGAACTTCTGCTGTGGGTGTGCTACATTGCCCTAGAGCTTCAAGGCACAAAGTGCTGAATTGTTTCCAAAGACAGAGATAGGCCCCAAAGCATCTTGCTTCCAGTTCTTTGGGAAGCTAAGAAGCAACTCTCTTTGCACAGTGCTCTTACAGCCTACAGGGAACATCTCTACCAAAGGCCTGTGAAACGAACTTTTCTGAAGGCCCGATCTGGATGAAGTAGAACTTCTGCTTTTGGTGTGATACATTGCCCTAGAGCTCCAAGGCTCAAAGCCCTGCCTTGTTTCCAAAGCCTGAGATAGGCCCCAAAGCATCTTGCTTCCAGCTCTTTGCGAAGCTAAGAATCAACTCGCTGTGCACAGTGCTCTGACACCCTACCGGGAACATCTCTTCCAAAGGCCTGTGAAACGCACTTTCTTGGCAGGCCTGATCTGGCTGAAGTAGAACTTCTGCTCTGGGTGTGCTACATTGCCCTAGAGATTCAAGGCACAAAGCCCTGCCTTGTTTCCAAAGGGGAAGATAAGCCTCAAAGCATCTTGCTTCCAGCTCTTTGGGAAGCTAAGAAACAACTCGCTCTGCATTGGGCCCTTACAGCCTACCGGGAACATCTCCTAGAAATGTCTGTGAAACGCAGTTTCTTTGCAGGCCTGATCTTGCTGAAGTAGAACTCCTGCTCTGGGTCTGCTACATTGCCCTAGAGCTTCAAGGCACAACGTGCTGAATATTTTAGGAAGTTCTTTGATAGGCCACGAAGCATCTTGCTTCCAGCTCTATGGGAAGCTATGAAACAACTCGATCTGCACAGTGTTCTTACAGCCTATGGGGAACATCTCTTACAAAGTCCTGTTAAACGCAGTTTTTTGGCAGGCCTGATCTGGCTGAAGTAGAACTTCTGCTCTGGGTGTGCTACATTGCAGTAGAGATTCAAGGCACAAAGCCCTGCCTTGTTTCCAAAGGGGAAGATAAGCCCCAAAGCATCTTGCTTCCAGCTCTTTGGGAAGCTAAGAAACAACTCGCTCTGCATTGGGCACTTACAGCCTACCGGGAACATCTCCTAGAAATGTCTGTGAAACGCAGTTTCTTTGCAGGCCTGATCTTGCTGAAGTAGAACTCCTGCTCTGGGTCTGCTACATTGCCCTAGAGCTTCAAGGCACAACGTGCTGAATATTTTAGGAAGTTCTTTGATAGGCCACGAAGCATCTTGCTTCCAGCTCTATGGGAAGCTAAGAAACAACTCGCTCTGCATTGGGCTCTTACAGCCTACCGGGAACATCTCCTAGAAATGTCTGTGAAACGCAGTTTCTTTGCAGGCCTGATCTGGCTGAAGTAGAACTCCTGCTCTGGGTCTGCTACATTGCCCTAGAGCTTCAAGGCACAACGTGCTGAATATTTTAGGAAGTTCTTTGATAGGCCACGAAGCATCTTGCTTCCAGCTCTATGGGAAGCTATGAAACAACTCGCTCTGCACAGTGTTCTTACAGCCTATGGGGAACATCTCTTACAAAGTCCTGTTGAACGCAGTTTCTTGGCAGGCCTGATCTGGCTGAAGTAGAACTTCTGCTGTGGGTGTGCTACATTGCCCTAGAGCTTCAAGGCACAAAGTGCTGAATTGTTTCCAAAGCCGGAGATAGGACCCAAAGCATCTTGCTTCCAGCTCTTTGCGAAGCTAAGAATCAACTCGCTGTGCACAGTGCTCTGACAGCCTACCGGGAACATCTCTTCCAAAGGCCTGTGAAACGCACTTTCTTGGCAGGCCTGATCTGGCTGAAGTAGAATTCTGCTCTGGGTGTTCTACATAGCCCTAGAGATTCAAGGCACAAAACCCTGCCTTGTTTCCAAAGGGGAAGATAAGTCCCAAAGCATCTTGCTTCCAGCTCTTTGGAAGCTAAGAAACAACTCGCTATTCACCGTGTTCTTAGAGCCTACGGGGAACATCTCTTACAATGTCCTGTTGAACGCAGTTTATGGCAGGCCTGATCTGGCTGAAGTAGAACTTCTGCTGTGGGTGTGCTACATTGCCCTAGAGCTTCAAGGAACAAAGTGCAGAGTTGTTTCCAAAGACAGAGATCGTCCCCAAAGCATCTTGCTTCCAGCTCTTTGGGAAGCTAAGAAGCAACTCGCTCTGCATTGGGCTCTTACAGCCTACCGGGAACATCCCTTACAGAGGGCTGTGAAACGCAGTTTCTTTGCAGGCCTGATCTGGCTGAAGTAGAACTTCTGCTCTGGGTGTGCTACATTGCTCTAGAGCTTCAAGGCACATAGTGCTGAATTGCTTCCAAAGACAGAGATAGGCCCCAAAGCATCTTGTTTCCAGCTCATTCGGAAGCTAAGAAACAACTCGCTCTGCATTGGGCTCTTACAGCCTACCGGGAACATCTATTCCAAAGGAATGTGAAACGCAGTTTCTTTGCAGGTTCGATCTGGCTGAAGTAGAACTTCTGCTCTGGGTCTGCTACATTGCCCTAGAGCTTCAAGGCACAACGTGCTGAATATTTTAGGAAGTTCTTTGATAGGCCACGAAGCATCTTGCTTCCAGCTCTATGGGAAGCTATGAAACAACTCGCTCTGCACAGTGTTCTTACAGCCTATGGGGAACATCTCTTACAAAGTCCTGTTGAACGCAGTTTCTTGGCAGGCCTGATTGCCTGAAGTAGAACTTCTGCTGTGGGTGTGCTACATTGCCCTAGAGCATCAAGGCACAAAGTGCTGAATTGTTTCCAAAGACAGAGATAGGCCCCAAAGCATCTTGCTTCCAGCTCTTTGCGAAGCTAAGAATCAAGTCGCTGTGCACAGTGCTCTGACACCCTACCGGGAACATCTCTTCCAAAGGCCTGTGAAACGCACTTTCTTGGCAGGCCTGATCTGGCTGAAGTAGAACTGCTGCTCTGGGTGTGCTACATTGCCCTAGAGATTCAAGGCACAAAGCCCTGCCTTGTTTCCAAAGGGGAAGATTATCCCCAAAGCATCTTGCTTCCAGCTCTTTGGGAAGCTAAGAAACAACTCGCTCTGCATTGGGCTCTTACAGCCTACCGGGAACATCTCCTAGAAATGTCTGTGAAACGCAGTTTCTTTGCAGGCCTGATCTTGCTGAAGTAGAACTCCTGCTCTGGGTCTGCTACATTGCCCTAGAGCTTCAAGACACAACGTGCTGAATATTTTAGGAATCTTTGATAGGCCATGAAGTATCTTGCTTCCAGCTCTATGGGAAGCTATGAAACAACTCGCTCTGCACAGTGTTCTTACAGCCTATGGGGAACATCTCTTACAAAGTCCTATTGAACGCAGTTTCTTGGCAGGCCTGATCTGGCTGAAGTAGAACTTCTGCTGTGGGTGTGCTACATTGCCCCAGAGCTTCAAGGCACAAAGTGCGGAATTGTTTCCAAAGACAGAGATAGGCCCCAAAGCATCTTGCTTCCAGCTCTTTGGGAAGATAAGAAGCAACTCTCTTTGCACAGGGCTCTTACAGCCTACAGGGAACATCTCTTCCAAAGGCCTGTGAAACGCACTTTTCTGAAGGCCCGATCTGGATGAAGTAGAACTTCTGCTGTGGGTGTGCTACATTGCCCCAGAGCTTCAAGGCACAAAGTGCTGAATTGTTTCCAAAGACAGAGATAGGCCCCAAAGCATCTTGCTTCCAGCTCTTTGGGAAGCTAAGAAGCAACTCGCTCTGCATTGGGCTCTTACAGCCTACCGGGAACATCCCTTACAGAGGGCTGTGAAACGCAGTTTCTTTGCAGGCCTGATCTGGCTGAAGTAGAACTTCTGCTCTGGGTGTGCTGCATTGCTCTAGAGCTTCAAGGCACATAGTGCTGAATTGCTTCCAAAGACAGAGATAGGCCCCAAAGCATCTTGTTTCCAGCTCTTTGGGAAGCTAAGAAACAACTCGCTCTGCATTGGGCTCTTACAGCCTACCGGGAACATCTATTCCAAAGGAATGTGAAACGCAGTTTCTTTGCAGGTTCGATCTGGCTGAAGTAGAACTTCTGCTCTGGGTGTGCTACATTGCCCTAGAGCTCCAAGCCTCAAAGACCTGCCTTGTTTCCAAAGACGGAGATAGGCCCCAATTCATCCTGCTTCCAGCTCTTTGGGGAGCTAAGAACCAACTCGCTCGGCACAGTGCTCTTACAGCCTATGGGGAACATCTCTTACAAAGTCCTGTAAAACGCAGTTTTTTGGTAGGCCTGATCTGGCTGAAGTAGAACTTCTGCTCTGGGTGTGCTACATTGCCCTAGAGATTCAAGGCACAAGGCCCTGCCTTGTTTCCAAAGGGGAAGATAAGCCCCAAAGCATCTTGCTTCCAGCTCTTTGGGAAGCTAAGAAACAACTCGCTCTGCATTGGGCTCTTACAGCCTACCGGGAACATCTCCTAGAAATGTCTGTGAAACGCAGTTTCTTTGCAGGCCTGATCTTGCTGAAGTAGAACTCCTGCTCTGGGTCTGCTACATTGCCCTAGAACTTCAAGGCACAACGTCCTGAATATTTTAGGAAGTTCTTTGATGTGCCACGAAGCATTTTGCTTCCAGCTCTATGGGAAGCTATGAAACAACTCGCTGTGCACAGTGTTCTTACAGCCTATGGGGAACATCTCTTACAAAGTCCTGTTGAACGCAGTTTCTTGGCAGGCCTGATCTGGCTGAAGTAGAACTTCTCCTGTGGGTGTGCTACATTGCCCTAGAGCTTCAAGGCACAAAGTGCTGAATTGTTTCCAAAGACAGAGATAGTCCCCAAAGCATCTTGCTTCCAGCTCTTTGGGAAGCTAAGAACCAACTCTCTTTGCACAGTGCTCTTAGAGCCTACCGAGAACATCTCTTCCAAAGGCCTGTGAAACGCACTTTTCTGAAGGCCTGATCTGGATGAAGTAGAACTTCTGCTTTTGGTGTGCTACATTGCCCTAGAGCTCCAAGGCTCAAAGCCCTGCCTTGTTTCCAAAGCCGGAGGTAGGCCCCAAAGCATCTTGCTTCCAGCTCTTTGCGAAGCTAAGAATCAACTCGCTGTGCACAGTGCTCTGACAGCCTACCGGGAACATCTCTTCCAAAGGCCTGTGAAACGCACTTTCTTGGCAGGCCTGATCTGGCTGAAGTAGAACTGCAGCTCTGGGTGTGCTACATTGCCCTGGAGCTCCAAGGCTCAAAGCCCTGCCTTGTTTCCAAAGCCGGAGTTAGGACCCAAAGCATCTTGCTTCCAGCTCTTTGCGAAGCTAAGAATCAACTCGCTGTGCACAGTGCTCTGACACCCTACCGGGAACATCTCTTCCAAAGGCCTGTGAAACGCACTTTCTTGGCAGGCCTGATTTGGCTGAAGTAGAACTTCTGCTCTTGGTGTGCTACATTGCCCTAGAGATTCAAGGCACAAAGCCCTGCCTTGTTTCCAAAGGGGAAGATAAGCCCCAAAGCATCTTGCTTCCAGCTCTTTGGGAAGCTAAGAAACAACTCGCTCTGCATTGGGCTCTTACAGCCTACCGGGAACATCTCCTAGAAATGTCTGTGAAACGCAGTTTCTTTGCAGGCCTGATCTTGCTGAAGTAGAACTCCTGCTCTGGGTCTGCTACATTGCCCTAGAGCTTCAAGGCACAACGTGCTGAATATTTTAGGAAGTTCTTTGATAGGCCACGAAGCATCTTGCTTCCAGCTCTATGGGAAGCTATGAAACAACTCGCTCTGCACAGTGTTCTTACAGCCTATGGGGAACATCTCTTACAAAGTCTTGTTGAACGCAATTTCTTGGCAGGCCTGATCTGGCTGAAGTAGAACTTCTGCTGTGGGTGTGCTACATTGCCCTAGAGCTTCAAGGCACAAAGTGCTGAATTGTTTCCAAAGACGGAGATAGGACCCAAAGCATCTTGCTTCCAGCTCTTTGCGAAGCTAAGAATCAACTCGCTGTGCACAGTGCTCTGACAGCCTACCGGGAACATCTCTTCCAAAGGCCTGTGAAACGCACTTTCTTGGCAGGCCTGATCTGGCTGAAGTAGAACTTCTGCTCTTGGTGTGCTACATTGCCCTGGAGCTCCAAGGCTCAAAGCCCTGCCTTGTTTCCAAAGCCGGAGTTAGGACCCAAAGCATCTTGCTTCCAGCTCTTTGCGAAGCTAAGAATCAACTCGCTGTGCACAGTGCTCTGACACCCTACCGGGAACATCTCTTCCAAAGGCCTGTGAAACGCACTTTCTTGGCAGGCCTGATTTGGCTGAAGTAGAACTTCTGCTCTGGGTGTGCTACATTGCCCTAGAGATTCAAGGCACAAAGCCCTGCCTTGTTTCCAAAGGGGAAGATAAGCCCCAAAGCATCTTGCTTCCAGCTCTTTGGGAAGCTAAGAAACAACTCGCTCTGCATTGGGCTCTTACCGCCTACCGGGAACATCTCCTAGAAATGTCTGTGAAATGCAGTTTCTTTGCAGGCCTGATGTTGCTGAAGTAGAACTCCTGCTCTGGGTCTGCTACATTGCCCTAGAGCTTCAAGGCACAACGTGCTGAATATTTTAGGAAGTTCTTTGATAGGCCACGAAGCATCTTGCTTCCAGCTCTATGGGAAGCTATGAAACAACTCGCTCTGCACAGTGTTCTTACAGCCTGTGGGGAACATCTCTTACAAAGTCCTGTTGAACGCAGTTTCTTGGCAGGCCTGATTTGCCTGAAGTAGAACTTCTGCTATGGGTGTGCTACATTGCCCTAGAGCATCAAGGCACAAAGTGCTGAATTGTTTCCAAAGACAGAGATAGGCCCCAAAGCATCTTGCTTCCAGCTCTTTGCGAAGCTAAGAATCAACTCGCTGTGCACAGTGCTCTGACACCCTACCGGGAACATCTATTCCAAAGGCCTGTGAAACGCACTTTCTTGGCAGGCCTGATCTGGCTGAAGTAGAACTGCTGCTCTGGCTGTGCTACATTGCCCTAGAGCTTCAAGGCACAAAGTGCTGAATTGTTTCCAAAGACGGAGATAGGACCCAAAGCATCTTGCTTCCAGCTCTTTGCGAAGCTAAGAATCAACTCGCTGTGCACAGTGCTCTGACAGCCTACCGGGAACATCTCTTCCAAAGGCCTGTGAAACGCACTTTCTTGGCAGGCCTGATCTGGCTGAAGTAGAACTGCAGCTCTGGGTGTGCTACATTGCCCTGGAGCTCCAAGGCTCAAAGCCCTGCCTTGTTTCCAAAGCCGGAGTTAGGACCCAAAGCATCTTGCTTCCAGCTCTTTGCGAAGCTAAGAATCAACTCGCTGTGCACAGTGCTCTGACACCCTATCGGGAACATCTCTTCCAAAGGCCTGTGAAACGCACTTTCTTGGCAGGCCTGATCTGGCTGAAGTAGAACTGCTGCTCTGGGTGTGCTACATTGCCCTAGAGATTCAAGGCACAAAGCCCTGCCTTGTTTCCAAAGGGGAAGATAAGCCCCAAAGCATCTTGCTTCCAGCTCTTTGGGAAGCTAAGAAACAACTCGCTCTGCATTGGGCTCTTACAGCCTACCGGGAACATCTCCTAGAAATGTCTGTGAAACGCAGTTTCTTTGCAGGCCTGATCTTGCTGAAGTAGAACTCCTGCTCTGGGTCTGCTACATTGCCCTAGAGCTTCAAGACACAACGTGCTGAATATTTTAGGAATCTTTGATAGGCCATGAAGTATCTTGCTTCCAGCTCTATGGGAAGCTATGAAACAACTCGCTCTGCACAGTGTTCTTACAGCCTATGGGGAACATCTCTTACAAAGTCCTATTGAACGCAGTTTCTTGGCAGGCCTGATCTGGCTGAAGTAGAACTTCTGCTGTGGGTGTGCTACATTGCCCCAGAGCTTCAAGGCACAAAGTGCGGAATTGTTTCCAAAGACAGAGATAGGCCCCAAAGCATCTTGCTTCCAGCTCTTTGGGAAGATAAGAAGCAACTCTCTTTGCACAGGGCTCTTACAGCCTACAGGGAACATCTCTTCCAAAGGCCTGTGAAACGCACTTTTCTGAAGGCCCGATCTGGATGAAGTAGAACTTCTGCTGTGGGTGTGCTACATTGCCCCAGAGCTTCAAGGCACAAAGTGCTGAATTGTTTCCAAAGACAGAGATAGGCCCCAAAGCATCTTGCTTCCAGCTCTTTGGGAAGCTAAGAAGCAACTCGCTCTGCATTGGGCTCTTACAGCCTACCGGGAACATCCCTTACAGAGGGCTGTGAAACGCAGTTTCTTTGCAGGCCTGATCTGGCTGAAGTAGAACTTCTGCTCTGGGTGTGCTGCATTGCTCTAGAGCTTCAAGGCACATAGTGCTGAATTGCTTCCAAAGACAGAGATAGGCCCCAAAGCATCTTGTTTCCAGCTCTTTGGGAAGCTAAGAAACAACTCGCTCTGCATTGGGCTCTTACAGCCTACCGGGAACATCTATTCCAAAGGAATGTGAAACGCAGTTTCTTTGCAGGTTCGATCTGGCTGAAGTAGAACTTCTGCTCTGGGTGTGCTACATTGCCCTAGAGCTCCAAGCCTCAAAGACCTGCCTTGTTTCCAAAGACGGAGATAGGCCCCAATTCATCCTGCTTCCAGCTCTTTGGGGAGCTAAGAACCAACTCGCTCGGCACAGTGCTCTTACAGCCCATGGGGAACATCTCTTACAAAGTCCTGTAAAACGCAGTTTCTTGGTAGGCCTGATCTGGCTGAAGTAGAACTTCTGCTCTGGGTGTGCTACATTGCCCTAGAGATTCAAGGCACAAGGCCCTGCCTTGTTTCCAAAGGGGAAGATAAGCCCCAAAGCATCTTGCTTCCAGCTCTTTGGGAAGCTAAGAAACAACTCGCTCTGCATTGGGCTCTTACAGCCTACCGGGAACACCTCCTAGAAATGTCTGTGAAACGCAGTTTCTTTGCAGGCCTGATCTTGCTGAAGTAGAACTCCTGCTCTGGGTCTGCTACATTGCCCTAGAACTTCAAGGCACAACGTCCTGAATATTTTAGGAAGTTCTTTGATGTGCCACGAAGCATTTTGCTTCCAGCTCTATGGGAAGCTATGAAACAACTCGCTGTGCACAGTGTTCTTACAGCCTATGGGGAACATCTCTTACAAAGTCCTGTTGAACGCAGTTTCTTGGCAGGCCTGATCTGGCTGAAGTAGAACTTCTCCTGTGGGTGTGCTACATTGCCCTAGAGCTTCAAGGCACAAAGTGCTGAATTGTTTCCAAAGACAGAGATAGTCCCCAAAGCATCTTGCTTCCAGCTCTTTGGGAAGCTAAGAACCAACTCTCTTTGCACAGTGCTCTTAGAGCCTACCGGGAACATCTCTTCCAAAGGCCTGTGAAACGCACTTTTCTGAAGGCCCGATCTGGATGAAGTAGAACTTCTGCTTTTGGTGTGCTACATTGCCCTAGAGCTCCAAGGCTCAAAGCCCTGCCTTGTTTCCAAAGCCGGAGGTAGGCCCCAAAGCATCTTGCTTCCAGCTCTTTGCGAAGCTAAGAATCAACTCGCTGTGCACAGTGCTCTGACAGCCTACCGGGAACATCTCTTCCAAAGGCCTGTGAAACGCACTTTCTTGGCAGGCCTGATCTGGCTGAAGTAGAACTGCAGCTCTGGGTGTGCTACATTGCCCTGGAGCTCCAAGGCTCAAAGCCCTGCCTTGTTTCCAAAGCCGGAGTTAGGACCCAAAGCATCTTGCTTCCAGCTCTTTGCGAAGCTAAGAATCAACTCGCTGTGCACAGTGCTCTGACGCCCTACCGGGAACATCTCTTCCAAAGGCCTGTGAAACGCACTTTCTTGGCAGGCCTGATTTGGCTGAAGTAGAACTTCTGCTCTGGGTGTGCTACATTGCCCTAGAGATTCAAGGCACAAAGCCCTGCCTTGTTTCCAAAGGGGAAGATAAGCCCCAAAGCATCTTGCTTCCAGCTCTTTGGGAAGCTAAGAAACAACTCGCTCTGCATTGGGCTCTTACAGCCTACCGGGAACATCTCCTAGAAATGTCTGTGAAACGCAGTTTCTTTGCAGGCCTGATCTTGCTGAAGTAGAACTCCTGCTCTGGGTCTGCTACATTGCCCTAGAGCTTCAAGGCACAACGTGCTGAATATTTTAGGAAGTTCTTTGATAGGCCACGAAGCATCTTGCTTCCAGCTCTATGGGAAGCTATGAAACAACTCGCTCTGCACAGTGTTCTTACAGCCTATGGGGAACATCTCTTACAAAGTCTTGTTGAACGCAATTTCTTTGCAGGCCTGATCTGGCTGAAGTAGAACTTCTGCTGTGGGTGTGCTACATTGCCCTAGAGCTTCAAGGCACAAAGTGCTGAATTGTTTCCAAAGACGGAGATAGGACCCAAAGCATCTTGCTTCCAGCTCTTTGCGAAGCTAAGAATCAACTCGCTGTGCACAGTGCTCTGACAGCCTACCGGGAACATCTCTTCCAAAGGCCTGTGAAACGCACTTTCTTGGCAGGCCTGATCTGGCTGAAGTAGAACTTCTGCTCTTGGTGTGCTACATTGCCCTGGAGCTCCAAGGCTCAAAGCCCTGCCTTGTTTCCAAAGCCGGAGTTAGGACCCAAAGCATCTTGCTTCCAGCTCTTTGCGAAGCTAAGAATCAACTCGCTGTGCACAGTGCTCTGACACCCTACCGGGAACATCTCTTCCAAAGGCCTGTGAAACGCACTTTCTTGGCAGGCCTGATTTGGCTGAAGTAGAACTTCTGCTCTGGGTGTGCTACATTGCCCTAGAGATTCAAGGCACAAAGCCCTGCCTTGTTTCCAAAGGGGAAGATAAGCCCCAAAGCATCTTGCTTCCAGCTCTTTGGGAAGCTAAGAAACAACTCGCTCTGCATTGGGCTCTTACCGCCTACCGGGAACATCTCCTAGAAATGTCTGTGAAATGCAGTTTCTTTGCAGGCCTGATGTTGCTGAAGTAGAACTCCTGCTCTGGGTCTGCTACATTGCCCTAGAGCTTCAAGGCACAACGTGCTGAATATTTTAGGAAGTTCTTTGATAGGCCACGAAGCATCTTGCTTCCAGCTCTATGGGAAGCTATGAAACAACTCGCTCTGCACAGTGTTCTTACAGCCTGTGGGGAACATCTCTTACAAAGTCCTGTTGAACGCAGTTTCTTGGCAGGCCTGATTTGCCTGAAGTAGAACTTCTGCTATGGGTGTGCTACATTGCCCTAGAGCATCAAGGCACAAAGTGCTGAATTGTTTCCAAAGACAGAGATAGGCCCCAAAGCATCTTGCTTCCAGCTCTTTGCGAAGCTAAGAATCAACTCGCTGTGCACAGTGCTCTGACACCCTACCGGGAACATCTATTCCAAAGGCCTGTGAAACGCACTTTCTTGGCAGGCCTGATCTGGCTGAAGTAGAACTGCTGCTCTGGGTGTGCTACATTGCCCTAGAGCTTCAAGGCACAAAGTGCTGAATTGTTTCCAAAGACGGAGATAGGACCCAAAGCATCTTGCTTCCAGCTCTTTGCGAAGCTAAGAATCAACTCGCTGTGCACAGTGCTCTGACAGCCTACCGGGAACATCTCTTCCAAAGGCCTGTGAAACGCACTTTCTTGGCAGGCCTGATCTGGCTGAAGTAGAACTGCAGCTCTGGGTGTGCTACATTGCCCTGGAGCTCCAAGGCTCAAAGCCCTGCCTTGTTTCCAAAGCCGGAGTTAGGACCCAAAGCATCTTGCTTCCAGCTCTTTCCGAAGCTAAGAATCAACTCGCTGTGCACAGTGCTCTGACACCCTACCGGGAACATCTCTTCCAAAGGCCTGTGAAACGCACTTTCTTGGCAGGCCTGATCTGGCTGAAGTAGAACTGCTGCTCTGGGTGTGCTACATTGCCCTAGAGATTCAAGGCACAAAGCCCTGCCTTGTTTCCAAAGGGGAAGATAAGCCCCAAAGCATCTTGCTTCCAGCTCTTTGGGAAGCTAAGAAACAACTCGCTCTGCATTGGGCTCTTACAGCCTACCGGGAACATCTCCTAGAAATGTCTGTGAAACGCAGTTTCTTTGCAGGCCTGATCTTGCTGAAGTAGAACTCCTGCTCTGGGTCTGCTACATTGCCCTAGAGCTTCAAGACACAACGTGCTGAATATTTTAGGAATCTTTGATAGGCCATGAAGTATCTTGCTTCCAGCTCTATGGGAAGCTATGAAACAACTCGCTCTGCACAGTGTTCTTACAGCCTATGGGGAACATCTCTTACAAAGTCCTATTGAACGCAGTTTCTTGGCAGGCCTGATCTGGCTGAAGTAGAACTTCTGCTGTGGGTGTGCTACATTGCCCTAGAGCTTCAAGGCACAAAGTGCGGAATTGTTTCCAAAGACAGAGATAGGCCCCAAAGCATCTTGCTTCCAGCTCTTTGGGAAGATAAGAAGCAACTCTCTTTGCACAGGGCTCTTACAGCCTACAGGGAACATCTCTTCCAAAGGCCTGTGAAACGCACTTTTCTGAAGGCCCGATCTGGATGAAGTAGAACTTCTGCTGTGGGTGTGCTACATTGCCCCAGAGCTTCAAGGCACAAAGTGCTGAATTGTTTCCAAAGACAGAGATAGGCCCCAAAGCATCTTGCTTCCAGCTCTTTGGGAAGCTAAGAAGCAACTCGCTCTGCATTGGGCTCTTACAGCCTACCGGGAACATCCCTTACAGAGGGCTGTGAAACGCAGTTTCTTTGCAGGCCTGATCTGGCTGAAGTAGAACTTCTGCTCTGGGTGTGCTGCATTGCTCTAGAGCTTCAAGGCACATAGTGCTGAATTGCTTCCAAAGACAGAGATAGGCCCCAAAGCATCTTGTTTCCAGCTCTTTGGGAAGCTAAGAAACAACTCGCTCTGCATTGGGCTCTTACAGCCTACCGGGAACATCTATTCCAAAGGAATGTGAAACGCAGTTTCTTTGCAGGTTCGATCTGGCTGAAGTAGAACTTCTGCTCTGGGTGTGCTACATTGCCCTAGAGCTCCAAGCCTCAAAGACCTGCCTTGTTTCCAAAGACGGAGATAGGCCCCAATTCATCCTGCTTCCAGCTCTTTGGGGAGCTAAGAACCAACTCGCTCGGCACAGTGCTCTTACAGCCCATGGGGAACATCTCTTACAAAGTCCTGTAAAACACAGTTTCTTGGTAGGCCTGATCTGGCTGAAGTAGAACTTCTGCTCTGGGTGTGCTACATTGCCCTAGAGATTCAAGGCACAAGGCCCTGCCTTGTTTCCAAAGGGGAAGATAAGCCCCAAAGCATCTTGCTTCCAGCTCTTTGGGAAGCTAAGAAACAACTCGCTCTGCATTGGGCTCTTACAGCCTACCGGGAACACCTCCTAGAAATGTCTGTGAAACGCAGTTTCTTTGCAGGCCTGATCTTGCTGAAGTAGAACTCCTGCTCTGGGTCTGCTACATTGCCCTAGAACTTCAAGGCACAACGTCCTGAATATTTTAGGAAGTTCTTTGATGTGCCACGAAGCATTTTGCTTCCAGCTCTATGGGAAGCTATGAAACAACTCGCTGTGCACAGTGTTCTTACAGCCTATGGGGAACATCTCTTACAAAGTCCTGTTGAACGCAGTTTCTTGGCAGGCCTGATCTGGCTGAAGTAGAACTTCTCCTGTGGGTGTGCTACATTGCCCTAGAGCTTCAAGGCACAAAGTGCTGAATTGTTTCCAAAGACAGAGATAGTCCCCAAAGCATCTTGCTTCCAGCTCTTTGGGAAGCTAAGAACCAACTCTCTTTGCACAGTGCTCTTAGAGCCTACCGGGAACATCTCTTCCAAAGGCCTGTGAAACGCACTTTTCTGAAGGCCCGATCTGGATGAAGTAGAACTTCTGCTTTTGGTGTGCTACATTGCCCTAGAGCTCCAAGGCTCAAAGCCCTGCCTTGTTTCCAAAGCCGGAGGTAGGCCCCAAAGCATCTTGCTTCCAGCTCTTTGCGAAGCTAAGAATCAACTCGCTGTGCACAGTGCTCTGACAGCCTACCGGGAACATCTCTTCCAAAGGCCTGTGAAACGCACTTTCTTGGCAGGCCTGATCTGGCTGAAGTAGAACTGCAGCTCTGGGTGTGCTACATTGCCCTGGAGCTCCAAGGCTCAAAGCCCTGCCTTGTTTCCAAAGCCGGAGTTAGGACCCAAAGCATCTTGCTTCCAGCTCTTTGCGAAGCTAAGAATCAACTCGCTGTGCACAGTGCTCTGACGCCCTACCGGGAACATCTCTTCCAAAGGCCTGTGAAACGCACTTTCTTGGCAGGCCTGATTTGGCTGAAGTAGAACTTCTGCTCTGGGTGTGCTACATTGCCCTAGAGATTCAAGGCACAAAGCCCTGCCTTGTTTCCAAAGGGGAAGATAAGCCCCAAAGCATCTTGCTTCCAGCTCTTTGGGAAGCTAAGAAACAACTCGCTCTGCATTGGGCTCTTACAGCCTACCGGGAACATCTCCTAGAAATGTCTGTGAAACGCAGTTTCTTTGCAGGCCTGATCTTGCTGAAGTACAACTCCTGCTCTGGGTCTGCTACATTGCCCTAGAGCTTCAAGGCACAACGTGCTGAATATTTTAGGAAGTTCTTTGATAGGCCACGAAGCATCTTGCTTCCAGCTCTATGGGAAGCTATGAAACAACTCGCTCTGCACAGTGTTCTTACAGCCTATGGGGAACATCTCTTACAAAGTCTTGTTGAACGCAATTTCTTTGCAGGCCTGATCTGGCTGAAGTAGAACTTCTGCTGTGGGTGTGCTACATTGCCCTAGAGCTTCAAGGCACAAAGTGCTGAATTGTTTCCAAAGACGGAGATAGGACCCAAAGCATCTTGCTTCCAGCTCTTTGCGAAGCTAAGAATCAAGTCGCTGTGCACAGTGCTCTGACAGCCTACCGGGAACATCTCTTCCAAAGGCCTGTGAAACGCACTTTCTTGGCAGGCCTGATCTGGCTGAAGTAGAACTTCTGCTCTTGGTGTGCTACATTGCCCTGGAGCTCCAAGGCTCAAAGCCCTGCCTTGTTTCCAAAGCCGGAGTTAGGACCCAAAGCATCTTGCTTCCAGCTCTTTGCGAAGCTAAGAATCAACTCGCTGTGCACAGTGCTCTGACACCCTACCGGGAACATCTCTTCCAAAGGCCTGTGAAACGCACTTTCTTGGCAGGCCTGATTTGGCTGAAGTAGAACTTCTGCTCTGGGTGTGCTACATTGCCCTAGAGATTCAAGGCACAAAGCCCTGCCTTGTTTCCAAAGGGGAAGATAAGCCCCAAAGCATCTTGCTTCCAGCTCTTTGGGAAGCTAAGAAACAACTCGCTCTGCATTGGGCTCTTACCGCCTACCGGGAACATCTCCTAGAAATGTCTGTGAAATGCAGTTTCTTTGCAGGCCTGATCTTGCTGAAGTAGAACTCCTGCTCTGGGTCTGCTACATTGCCCTAGAGCTTCAAGGCACAACGTGCTGAATATTTTAGGAAGTTCTTTGATAGGCCACGAAGCATCTTGCTTCCAGCTCTATGGGAAGCTATGAAACAACTCGCTCTGCACAGTGTTCTTACAGCCTGTGGGGAACATCTCTTACAAAGTCCTGTTGAACGCAGTTTCTTGGCAGGCCTGATTTGCCTGAAGTAGAACTTCTGCTATGGGTGTGCTACATTGCCCTAGAGCATCAAGGCACAAAGTGCTGAATTGTTTCCAAAGACAGAGATAGGCCCCAAAGCATCTTGCTTCCAGCTCTTTGCGAAGCTAAGAATCAACTCGCTGTGCACAGTGCTCTGACACCCTACCGGGAACATCTATTCCAAAGGCCTGTGAAACGCACTTTCTTGGCAGGCCTGATCTGGCTGAAGTAGAACTGCTGCTCTGGGTGTGCTACATTGCCCTAGAGCTTCAAGGCACAAAGTGCTGAATTGTTTCCAAAGACGGAGATAGGACCCAAAGCATCTTGCTTCCAGCTCTTTGCGAAGCTAAGAATCAACTCGCTGTGCACAGTGCTCTGACAGCCTACCGGGAACATCTCTTCCAAAGGCCTGTGAAACGCACTTTCTTGGCAGGCCTGATCTGGCTGAAGTAGAACTGCAGCTCTGGGTGTGCTACATTGCCCTGGAGCTCCAAGGCTCAAAGCCCTGCCTTGTTTCCAAAGCCGGAGTTAGGACCCAAAGCATCTTGCTTCCAGCTCTTTGCGAAGCTAAGAATCAACTCGCTGTGCACAGTGCTCTGACACCCTACCGGGAACATCTCTTCCAAAGGCCTGTGAAACGCACTTTCTTGGCAGGCCTGATCTGGCTGAAGTAGAACTGCTGCTCTGGGTGTGCTACATTGCCCTAGAGATTCAAGGCACAAAGCCCTGCCTTGTTTCCAAAGGGGAAGATAAGCCCCAAAGCATCTTGCTTCCAGCTCTTTGGGAAGCTAAGAAACAACTCGCTCTGCATTGGGCTCTTACAGCCTACCGGGAACATCTCCTAGAAATGTCTGTGAAACGCAGTTTCTTTGCAGGCCTGATCTTGCTGAAGTAGAACTCCTGCTCTGGGTCTGCTACATTGCACTAGAGCTTCAAGGCACAACGTGCTGAATATTTTTGGAAGTTCTTTGATAGGCCACGAAGCATCTTGCTTCCAGCTCTATGGGAAGCTATGAAACAACTCGCTCTGCACAGTGTTCTTACAGCCTATGGGGAACATCTCTTACAAAGTCTTGTTGAACGCAATTCCTTGGCAGGCCTGATCTGGCTGAAGTAGAACTTCTGCTGTGGGTGTGCTACATTGCCCTAGAGCTTCAAGGCACAAAGTGCTGAATTGTTTCCAAAGACGGAGATAGGACCCAAAGCATCTTGCTTCCAGCTCTTTGCGAAGCTAAGAATCAAGTCGCTGTGCACAGTGCTCTGACAGCCTACCGGGAACATCTCTTCCAAAGGCCTGTGAAACGCACTTTCTTGGCAGGCCTGATCTGGCTGAAGTAGAACTTCTGCTCTTGGTGTGCTACATTGCCCTGGAGCTCCAAGGCTCAAAGCCCTGCCTTGTTTCCAAAGCCGGAGTTAGGACCCAAAGCATCTTGCTTCCAGCTCTTTGCGAAGCTAAGAATCAACTCGCTGTGCACAGTGCTCTGACACCCTACCGGGAACATCTCTTCCAAAGGCCTGTGAAACGCACTTTCTTGGCAGGCCTGATTTGGCTGAAGTAGAACTTCTGCTCTGGGTGTGCTACATTGCCCTAGAGATTCAAGGCACAAAGCCCTGCCTTGTTTCCAAAGGGGAAGATAAGCCCCAAAGCATCTTGCTTCCAGCTCTTTGGGAAGCTAAGAAACAACTCGCTCTGCATTGGGCTCTTACCGCCTACCGGGAACATCTCCTAGAAATGTCTGTGAAATGCAGTTTCTTTGCAGGCCTGATCTTGCTGAAGTAGAACTCCTGCTCTGGGTCTGCTACATTGCCCTAGAGCTTCAAGGCACAACGTGCTGAATATTTTAGGAAGTTCTTTGATAGGCCACGAAGCATCTTGCTTCCAGCTCTATGGGAAGCTATGAAACAACTCGCTCTGCACAGTGTTCTTACAGCCTGTGGGGAACATCTCTTACAAAGTCCTGTTGAACGCAGTTTCTTGGCAGGCCTGATTTGCCTGAAGTAGAACTTCTGCTATGGGTGTGCTACATTGCCCTAGAGCATCAAGGCACAAAGTGCTGAATTGTTTCCAAAGACAGAGATAGGCCCCAAAGCATCTTGCTTCCAGCTCTTTGCGAAGCTAAGAATCAACTCGCTGTGCACAGTGCTCTGACACCCTACCGGGAACATCTATTCCAAAGGCCTGTGAAACGCACTTTCTTGGCAGGCCTGATCTGGCTGAAGTAGAACTGCTGCTCTGGGTGTGCTACATTGCCCTAGAGCTTCAAGGCACAAAGTGCTGAATTGTTTCCAAAGACGGAGATAGGACCCAAAGCATCTTGCTTCCAGCTCTTTGCGAAGCTAAGAATCAAGTCGCTGTGCACAGTGCTCTGACAGCCTACCGGGAACATCTCTTCCAAAGGCCTGTGAAACGCACTTTCTTGGCAGGCCTGATCTGGCTGAAGTAGAACTGCAGCTCTGGGTGTGCTACATTGCCCTGGAGCTCCAAGGCTCAAAGCCCTGCCTTGTTTCCAAAGCCGGAGTTAAGACCCAAAGCATCTTGCTTCCAGCTCTTTGCGAAGCTAAGAATCAACTCGCTGTGCACAGTGCTCTGACACCCTACCGGGAACATCTCTTCCAAATGCCTGTGAAACGCACTTTCTTGGCAGGCCTGATTTGGCTGAAGTAGAACTTCTGCTCTGGGTGTGCTACATTGCCCTAGAGATTCAAGGCACAAAGCCCTGCCTTGTTTCCAAAGGGGAAGATAAGCCCCAAAGCATCTTGCTTCCAGCTCTTTGGGAAGCTAAGAAACAACTCGCTCTGCATTGGGCTCTTACAGCCTACCGGGAACATCTCCTAGAAATGTCTGTGAAACGCAGTTTCTTTGCAGGCCTGATCTTGCTGAAGTAGAACTCCTGCTCTGGGTCTGCTACATTGCACTAGAGCTTCAAGGCACAACGTGCTGAATATTTTTGGAAGTTCTTTGATAGGCCACGAAGCATCTTGCTTCCAGCTCTATGGGAAGCTATGAAACAACTCGCTCTGCACAGTGTTCTTACAGCCTATGGGGAACATCTCTTACAAAGTCTTGTTGAACGCAATTTCTTGGCAGGCCTGATCTGGCTGAAGTAGAACTTCTGCTGTGGGTGTGCTACATTGCCCTAGAGCTTCAAGGCACAAAGTGCTGAATTGTTTCCAAAGACGGAGATAGGACCCAAAGCATCTTGCTTCCAGCTCTTTGCGAAGCTAAGAATCAAGTCGCTGTGCACAGTGCTCTGACAGCCTACCGGGAACATCTCTTCCAAAGGCCTGTGAAACGCACTTTCTTGGCAGGCCTGATCTGGCTGAAGTAGAACTTCTGCTCTTGGTGTGCTACATTGCCCTGGAGCTCCAAGGCTCAAAGCCCTGCCTTGTTTCCAAAGCCGGAGTTAAGACCCAAAGCATCTTGCTTCCAGCTCTTTGCGAAGCTAAGAATCAACTCGCTGTGCACAGTGCTCTGACACCCTACCGGGAACATCTCTTCCAAAGGCCTGTGAAACGCACTTTCTTGGCAGGCCTGATTTGGCTGAAGTAGAACTTCTGCTCTGGGTGTGCTACATTGCCCTAGAGATTCAAGGCACAAAGCCCTGCCTTGTTTCCAAAGGGGAAGATAAGCCCCAAAGCATCTTGCTTCCAGCTCTTTGGGAAGCTAAGAAACAACTCGCTCTGCATTGGGCTCTTACCGCCTACCGGGAACATCTCCTAGAAATGTCTGTGAAATGCAGTTTCTTTGCAGGCCTGATCTTGCTGAAGTAGAACTCCTGCTCTGGGTCTGCTACATTGCCCTAGAGCTTCAAGGCACAACGTGCTGAATATTTTAGGAAGTTCTTTGATAGGCCACGAAGCATCTTGCTTCCAGCTCTATGGGAAGCTATGAAACAACTCGCTCTGCACAGTGTTCTTACAGCCTGTGGGGAACATCTCTTACAAAGTCCTGTTGAACGCAGTTTCTTGGCAGGCCTGATTTGCCTGAAGTAGAACTTCTGCTATGGGTGTGCTACATTGCCCTAGAGCATCAAGGCACAAAGTGCTGAATTGTTTCCAAAGACAGAGATAGGCCCCAAAGCATCTTGCTTCCAGCTCTTTGCGAAGCTAAGAATCAACTCGCTGTGCACAGTGCTCTGACACCCTACCGGGAACATCTATTCCAAAGGCCTGTGAAACGCACTTTCTTGGCAGGCCTGATCTGGCTGAAGTAGAACTGCTGCTCTGGGTGTGCTACATTGCCCTAGAGCTTCAAGGCACAAAGTGCTGAATTGTTTCCAAAGACGGAGATAGGACCCAAAGCATCTTGCTTCCAGCTCTTTGCGAAGCTAAGAATCAACTCGCTGTGCACAGTGCTCTGACAGCCTACCGGGAACATCTCTTCCAAAGGCCTGTGAAACGCACTTTCTTGGCAGGCCTGATCTGGCTGAAGTAGAACTGCAGCTCTGGGTGTGCTACATTGCCCTGGAGCTCCAAGGCTCAAAGCCCTGCCTTGTTTCCAAAGCCGGAGTTAGGACCCAAAGCATCTTGCTTCCAGCTCTTTGCGAAGCTAAGAATCAACTCGCTGTGCACAGTGCTCTGACACCCTACCGGGAACATCTCTTCCAAAGGCCTGTGAAACGCACTTTCTTGGCAGGCCTGATTTGGCTGAAGTAGAACTTCTGCTCTGGGTGTGCTACATTGCCCTAGAGATTCAAGGCACAAAGCCCTGCCTTGTTTCCAAAGGGGAAGATAAGCCCCAAAGCATCTTGCTTCCAGCTCTTTGGGAAGCTAAGAAACAACTCGCTCTGCATTGGGCTCTTACCGCCTACCGGGAACATCTCCTAGAAATGTCTGTGAAACGCAGTTTCTTTGCAGGCCTGATCTTGCTGAAGTAGAACTCCTGCTCTGGGTCTGCTACATTGCCCTAGAGCTTCAAGACACAACGTGCTGAATATTTTAGGAATCTTTGATAGGCCATGAAGCATCTTGCTTCCAGCTCTATGGGAAGCTATGAAACAACTCGCTCTGCACAGTGTTCTTACAGCCTATGGGGAACATCTCTTACAAAGTCCTGTTGAACGCAGTTTCTTGGCAGGCCTGATTTGCCTGAAGTAGAACTTCTGCTATGGGTGTGCTACATTGCCCTAGAGCATCAAGGCACAAAGTGCTGAAGTGTTTCCAAAGACAGAGATAGGCCCCAAAGCATCTTGCTTCCAGCTCTTTGCGAAGCTAAGAATCAACTCGCTGTGCACAGTGCTCTGACACCCTACCGGGAACGTCTATTCCAAAGGCCTGTGAAACGCACTTTCTTGGCAGGCCTGATCTGGCTGAAGTAGAACTGCTGATCTGGGTGTGCTACATTGCCCTAGAGATTCAAGGCACAAAGCCCTGCCTTGTTTCCAAAGGGGAAGATAAGCCCCAAAGCATCTTGCTTCCAGCTCTTTGGGAAGCTAAGAAACAACTCGCTCTGCATTGGGCTCTTACAGCCTACCGGGAACATCTCCTAGAAATGTCTGTGAAACGCAGTTTCTTTGCAGGCCTGATCTTGCTGAAGTAGAACTCCTGCTCTGGGTCTGCTACATTGCCCTAGAGCTTCAAGACACAACGTGCTGAATATTTTAGGAATCTTTGATAGGCCATGAAGCATCTTGCTTCCAGCTCTATGGGAAGCTATGAAACAACTCGCTCTGCACAGTGTTCTTACAGCCTATGGGGAACATCTCTTACAAAGTCCTATTGAACGCAGTTTCTTGGCAGGCCTGATGTGGCTGAAGTAGAACTTCTGCTGTGGGTGTGCTACATTGCCCCAGAGCTTCAAGGCTCAAAGCCCTGCCTTGTTTCCAAAGACGGAGATAGGCCCCAAAGCATCTTGCTTCCAGCTCTTTGGGAAGATAAGAAGCAACTCTCTTTGCACAGGGCTCTTACAGCCTACAGGGAACATCTCTTCCAAAGGCCTGTGAAACGCACTTTTCTGAAGGCCCGATCTGGATGAAGTAGAACTTCTGCTTTTGGTGTGCTACATTGCCCTAGAGCTCCAAGGCTCAAAGCCCTGCCTTGTTTCCAAAGCCAGAGATAGGCCCCAAAGCATCTTGCTTCCAGCTCTTTGCGAAGCTAAGAATCAACTCGCTGTGCACAGTGCTCTGACAGCCTACCGGGAACATCTCTTCCAAAGGCCTGTGAAACGCTCTTTCTTGGCAGGCCTGATCTGGCTGAAGTAGAACTTCTGCTCTGGGTGTGCTACATTGCCCTAGAGATTCAAGGCACAAAGCCCTGCCTTGTTTCCAAAGGGGAAGATAAGCCCCAAAGCATCTTGCTTCCAGCTCTTTGGGAAGCTAAGAAACAACTCGCTCTGAATTGGGCTCTTACAGCCTACCGGGAACATCTCCTAGAAATGTCTGTGAAACGCAGTTTCTTTGCAGGCCTGATCTTGCTGAAGTAGAACTCCTGCTCTGGGTCTGCTACATTGCCCTAGAACTTCAAGGCACAACGTGCTGAATATTTTAGGAAGTTCTTTGATAGGCCACGAAGCATCTTGCTTCCAGCTCTTTGGGAAGCTAAGAAACAACTCGCTCTGCACCGTGTTCTTAGAGCCTACGGGGAACATCTCTTACAAAGTCCTGTTGAGCGCAGTTTCTTGGCAGTCCTGATCTGGCTGATGTAGAACTTCTGCTGTGGGTGTGCTACATTGCCCTAGAGCTTCAAGGCACAAAGTGCTGAATTGTTTCCAAAGACAGAGACAGTCCCAAAAGCATCTTGCTTCCAGCTGTTTGGGAAGCTAAGAAACAACTCGCTCTGCATTGGGCTCTTACAGCCTACCGGAAGATCCCTTACAAAGGGCTGTGAAACGCAGTTTCTTTGCAGGCCTGATCTGGCTGAAGTAGAACTTCTGCTCTGGGTGTGCTACAGTACCCTAGAGCTCCAAGCCTCAAAGCCCTGCCTTGTTTCCAAAGACGGAGATAGGAACCAATTCATCCTGCTTCCAGCTCTTTGGGAAGCTAAGAACCAACTCGCTCGGCACAGTGCTCTTACAGCCTATGGGGAACATCTCTTACAAGGTCCTGTAAAACGGAGTTTCTTGGCAGGCCTGATCTGGCTGAAGTAGAACTTCTGCTCTGGGTGTGCTACATTGCCCCAGAGCTTCAAGGCACAAAGTGCTGAATTGTTTCCAAAGACAGAGATAGGCCCCAAAGCATCTTGCTTCCAGCTCTTTGGGAATCTAAGAACCAACTCTCTTTGCACAGTGCTCTTACAGCCTACCGGGAACATCTCTTCCAAAGGCCTGTGAAACGCACTTTTCTGAAGGCCCGATGTGGATGAAGTAGAACTTCTGCTTTTGGTGTGCTACATTGCCCTAGAGCTCCAAGGCTCAAAGCCCTGCCTCGTTTCCAAAGCCGGAGATAGGCCCCAAAGCATCTTGCTTCCAGCTCTTTGCGAAGCTAAGAATCAACTCGCTGTGCACAGTGCTCTGACACCCTACCGGGAACATCTCTTCCAAAGGCCTGTGAAACGCACTTTCTTGGCAGGCCTGATCTGGCTGAAGTAGAACTTCTGCTCTGGGTGTGCTACATTGCAGTAGAGATTCAAGGCACAAAGCCCTGCCTTGTTTCCAAAGGGGAAGATAAGCCCCAAAGCATCTTGCTTCCAGCTCTTTGGGAAGCTAAGAAACAACTCGCTCTGCACCGTGTTCTTAGAGCATACGGGGAACATCTCTTACAAAGTCCTGTTGAACGCAGTTTCTTGGCAGGCCTGATCTGGCTGAAGTAGAACTTCTGCTGTGGGTGTGCTACATTGCCCTAGAGCTTCAAGGCACAAAGTGCTGAATTGTTTCCAAAGACAGAGACAGTCCCAAAAGCATCTTGCTTCCAGCTGTTTGGGAAGCTAAGAAACAACTCGCTCTGCATTGGGCTCTTACAGCCTACCGGAAGATCCCTTACAAAGGGCTGTGAAACGCAGTTTCTTTGCAGGCCTGATCTGGCTGAAGTAGAACTTCTGCTCTGGGTGTGCTACAGTACCCTAGAGCTCCAAGCCTCAAAGCCCTGCCTTGTTTCCAAAGACGGAGATAGGAACCAATTCATCCTGCTTCCAGCTCTTTGGGAAGCTAAGAACCAACTCGCTCGGCACAGTGCTCTTACAGCCTATGGGGAAGATCTCTTACAAGGTCCTGTAAAACGCAGTTTCTTGGCAGGCCTGATCTGGCTGAAGTAGAACTTCTGCTCTGGGTGTGCTACATTGCCCCAGAGCTTCAAGGCACAAAGTGCTGAATTGTTTCCAAAGACAGAGATAGGCCCCAAAGCATCTTGCTTCCAGCTCTTTGGGAATCTAAGAACCAACTCTCTTTGCACAGTGCTCTTACAGCCTACCGGGAACATCTCTTCCAAAGGCCTGTGAAACGCACTTTTCTGAAGGCCCGATGTGGATGAAGTAGAACTTCTGCTTTTGGTGTGCTACATTGCCCTAGAGCTCCAAGGCTCAAAGCCCTGCCTCGTTTCCAAAGCCGGAGATAGGCCCCAAAGCATCTTGCTTCCAGCTCTTTGCGAAGCTAAGAATCAACTCGCTGTGCACAGTGCTCTGACACCCTACCGGGAACATCTCTTCCAAAGGCCTGTGAAACGCACTTTCTTGGCAGGCCTGATCTGGCTGAAGTAGAACTTCTGCTCTGGGTGTGCTACATTGCAGTAGAGATTCAAGGCACAAAGCCCTGCCTTGTTTCCAAAGGGGAAGATAAGCCCCAAAGCATCTTGCTTCCAGCTCTTTGGAAGCTAAGAAACAACTCGCTATTCACCGTGTTCTTAGAGCCTACGGGGAACATCTCTTACAATGTCCTGTTGAACGCAGTTTATGGCAGGCCTGATCTGGCTGAAGTAGAACTTCTGCTGTGGGTGTGCTACATTGCCCTAGAGCTTCAAGGAACAAAGTGCAGAGTTGTTTCCAAAGACAGAGATCGTCCCCAAAGCATCTTGCTTCCAGCTCTTTGGGAAGCTAAGAAGCAACTCGCTCTGCATTGGGCTCTTACAGCCTACCGGGAACATCCCTTACAGAGGGCTGTGAAACGCAGTTTCTTTGCAGGCCTGATCTGGCTGAAGTAGAACTTCTGCTCTGGGTGTGCTACATTGCTCTAGAGCTTCAAGGCACATAGTGCTGAATTGCTTCCAAAGACAGAGATAGGCCCCAAAGCATCTTGTTTCCAGCTCATTGGGAAGCTAAGAAACAACTCGCTCTGCATTGGGCTCTTACAGCCTACCGGGAACATCTATTCCAAAGGAATGTGAAACGCAGTTTCTTTGCAGGTTCGATCTGGCTGAAGTAGAACTTCTGCTCTGGGTCTGCTACATTGCCCTAGAGCTTCAAGGCACAACGTGCTGAATATTTTAGGAAGTTCTTTGATAGGCCACGAAGCATCTTGCTTCCAGCTCTATGGGAAGCTATGAAACAACTCGCTCTGCACAGTGTTCTTACAGCCTATGGGGAACATCTCTTACAAAGTCCTGTTGAACGCAGTTTCTTGGCAGGCCTGATTTGCCTGAAGTAGAACTTCTGCTGTGGGTGTGCTACATTGCCCTAGAGCATCAAGGCACAAAGTGCTGAATTGTTTCCAAAGACAGAGATAGGCCCCAAAGCATCTTGCTTCCAGCTCTTTGCGAAGCTAAGAATCAAGTCGCTGTGCACAGTGCTCTGACACCCTACCGGGAACATCTCTTCCAAAGGCCTGTGAAACGCACTTTCTTGGCAGGCCTGATCTGGCTGAAGTAGAACTGCTGCTCTGGGTGTGCTACATTGCCCTAGAGATTCAAGGCACAAAGCCCTGCCTTGTTTCCAAAGGGGAAGATAAGCCCCAAAGCATCTTGCTTCCAGCTCTTTGGGAAGCTAAGAAACAACTCGCTCTGCATTGGGCTCTTACAGCCTACCGGGAACATCTCCTAGAAATGTCTGTGAAACGCAGTTTCTTTGCAGGCCTGATCTTGCTGAAGTAGAACTCCTGCTCTGGGTCTGCTACATTGCCCTAGAGCTTCAAGACACAACGTGCTGAATATTTTAGGAATCTTTGATAGGCCATGAAGCATCTTGCTTCCAGCTCTATGGGAAGCTATGAAACAACTCGCTCTGCACAGTGTTCTTACAGCCTATGGGGAACATCTCTTACAAAGTCCTATTGAACGCAGTTTCTTGGCAGGCCTGATCTGGCTGAAGTAGAACTTCTGCTGTGGGTGTGCTACATTGCCCCAGAGCTTCAAGGCACAAAGTGCGGAATTGTTTCCAAAGACAGAGATAGGCCCCAAAGCATCTTGCTTCCAGCTCTTTGGGAAGATAAGAAGCAACTCTCTTTGCACAGGGCTCTTACAGCCTACAGGGAACATCTCTTCCAAAGGCCTGTGAAACGCACTTTTCTGAAGGCCCGATCTGGATGAAGTAGAACTTCTGCTTTTGGTGTGCTACATTGCCCTAGAGCTCCAAGGCTCAAAGCCCTGCCTTGTTTCCAAAGCCAGAGATAGGCCCCAAAGCATCTTGCTTCCAGCTCTTTGCGAAGCTAAGAATCAACTCGCTGTGCACAGTGCTCTGACAGCCTACCGGGAACATCTCTTCCAAAGGCCTGTGAAACGCACTTTCTTGGCAGGCCTGATCTGGCTGAAGTAGAACTTCTGCTCTGGGTGTGCTACATTGCCCTAGAGATTCAAGGCACAAAGCCCTGCCTTGTTTCCAAAGGGGAAGATAAGCCCCAAAGCATCTTGCTTCCAGCTCTTTGGGAAGCTAAGAAACAACTCGCTCTGCATTGGGCTCTTACAGCCTACCGGGAACATCTCCTAGAAATGTCTGTGAAACGCAGTTTCTTTGCAGGCCTGATCTTGCTGAAGTAGAACTCCTGCTCTGGGTCTGCTACATTGCCCTAGAACTTCAAGGCACAACGTGCTGAATATTTTAGGAAGTTCTTTGATAGGCCACGAAGCATCTTGCTTCCAGCTCTTTGGGAAGCTAAGAAACAACTCGCTCTGCACCGTGTTCTTAGAGCCTACGGGGAACATCTCTTACAAAGTCCTGTTGAGCGCAGTTTCTTGGCAGTCCTGATCTGGCTGATGTAGAACTTCTGCTGTGGGTGTGCTACATTGCCCTAGAGCTTCAAGGCACAAAGTGCTGAATTGTTTCCAAAGACAGAGACAGTCCCAAAAGCATCTTGCTTCCAGCTCTTTGGGAAGCTAAGAAACAACTCGCTCTGCATTGGGCTCTTACAGCCTACCGGAAGATCCCTTACAAAGGGCTGTGAAACGCAGTTTCTTTGCAGGCCTGATCTGGCTGAAGTAGAACTTCTGCTCTGGGTGTGCTACAGTACCCTAGAGCTCCAAGCCTCAAAGCCCTGCCTTGTTTCCAAAGACGGAGATAGGAACCCATTCATCCTGCTTCCAGCTCTTTGGGAAGCTAAGAACCAACTCGCTCGGCACAGTGCTCTTACAGCCTATGGGGAACATCTCTTACAAGGTCCTGTAATACGCAGTTTCTTGGCAGGCCTGATCTGGCTGAAGTAGAACTTCTGCTCTGGGTGTGCTACATTGCCCCAGAGCTTCAAGGCACAAAGTGCTGAATTGTTTCCAAAGACAGAGATAGGCCCCAAAGCATCTTGCTTCCAGCTCTTTGGGAATCTAAGAACCAACTCTCTTTGCACAGTGCTCTTACAGCCTACCGGGAACATCTCTTCCAAAGGCCTGTGAAACGCACTTTTCTGAAGGCCCGATGTGGATGAAGTAGAACTTCTGCTTTTGGTGTGCTACATTGCCCTATAGCTCCAAGGCTCAAAGCCCTGCCTCGTTTCCAAAGCCGGAGATAGGCCCCAAAGCATCTTGCTTCCAGCTCTTTGCGAAGCTAAGAATCAACTCGCTGTGCACAGTGCTCTGACACCCTACCGGGAACATCTCTTCCAAAGGCCTGTGAAACGCACTTTCTTGGCAGGCCTGATCTGGCTGAAGTAGAACTTCTGCTCTGGGTGTGCTACATTGCAGTAGAGATTCAAGGCACAAAGCCCTGCCTTGTTTCCAAAGGGGAAGATAAGCCCCAAAGCATCTTGCTTCCAGCTCTTTGGGAAGCTAAGAAACAACTCGCTCTGCATTGGGCTCTTACAGCCTACCGGGAACATCTCCTAGAAATGTCTGTGAAACGCAGTTTCTTGGCAGGCCTGATCTTGCTGAAGTAGAACTCCTGCTCTGGGTCTGCTACATTGCCCTAGAGCTTCAAGACACAACGTGCTGAATATTTTAGGAATCTTTGATAGGCCATGAAGCATCTTGCTTCCAGCTCTATGGGAAGCTATGAAACAACTCGCTCTGCACAGTGTTCTTACAGCCTATGGGGAACATCTCTTACAAAGTCCTGTTGAACGCAGTTTCTTGGCAGGCCTGATCTGCCTGAAGTAGAACTTCTGCTGTGGGTGTGCTACATTGCCCTAGAGCTTCAAGGCACAAAGTGCTGAATTGTTTCCAAAGCCGGAGATAGGACCCAAAGCATCTTGCTTCCAGCTCTTTGCGAAGCTAAGAATCAACTCGCTGTGCACAGTGCTCTGACAGCCTACCGGGAACATCTCTTCCAAAGGCCTGTGAAACGCACTTTCTTGGCAGGCCTCATCTGGCTGAAGTAGAATTCTGCTCTGGGTGTTCTACATAGCCCTAGAGATTCAAGGCACAAAACCCTGCCTTGTTTCCAAAGGGGAAGATAAGTCCCAAAGCATCTTGCTTCCAGCTCTTTGGGAAGCTAAGAAACAACTCGCTATTCACCGTGTTCTTAGAGCCTACGGGGAACATCTCTTACAATGTCCTGTTGAACGCAGTTTATGGCAGGCCTGATCTGGCTGAAGTAGAACTTCTGCTGTGGGTGTGCTACATTGCCCTAGAGCTTCAAGGAACAAAGTGCAGAGTTGTTTCCAAAGACAGAGATCGTCCCCAAAGCATCTTGCTTCCAGCTCTTTGGGAAGCTAAGAAGCAACTCGCTCTGCATTGGGCTCTTACAGCCTACCGGGAACATCTATTCCAAAGGAATGTGAAACGCAGTTTCTTTGCAGGTTCGATCTGGCTGAAGTAGAACTTCTGCTCTGGGTGTGCTACATTGCCCTAGAGCTCCAAGCCTCAAAGACCTGCCTTGTTTCCAAAGACGGAGATAGGCCCCAATTCATCCTGCTTCCAGCTCTTTGGGGAGCTAAGAACAAACTCGCTCGGCACAGTGCTCTTACAGCCTATGGGGAACATCTCTTACAAAGTCCTGTAAAACGCAGTTTCTTGGTAGGCCTGATCTGGCTGAAGTAGAACTTCTGCTCTGGGTGTGCTACATTGCCCTAGAGATTCAAGGCACAAGGCCCTGCCTTGTTTCCAAAGGGGAAGATAAGCCCCAAAGCATCTTGCTTCCAGCTCTTTGGGAAGCTAAGAAACAACTCGCTCTGCATTGGGCTCTTACAGCGAACCGAGAACACCTCCTAGAAATGTCTGTGAAACGCAGTTTCTTTGCAGGCCTGATCTTGCTGAAGTAGAACTCCTGCTCTGGGTCTGCTACATTGCCCTAGAACTTCAAGGCACAACGTCCTGAATATTTTAGGAAGTTCTTTGATGTGCCACGAAGCATCTTGCTTCCAGCTCTATGGGAAGCTATGAAACAACTCGCTCTGCACAGTGTTCTTACAGCCTATGGGGAACATCTCTTACAAAGTCCTGTTGAACGCAGTTTCTTGGCAGGCCTGATCTGGCTGAAGTAGAACTTCTCCTGTGGGTGTGCTACATTGCCCTAGAGCTTCAAGGCACAAAGTGCTGAATTGTTTCCAAAGACAGAGATAGTCCCCAAAGCATCTTGCTTCCAGCTCTTTGGGAAGCTAAGAACCAACTCTCTTTGCACAGTGCTCTTAGAGCCTACCGGGAACATCTCTTCCAAAGGCCTGTGAAACGCACTTTTCTGAAGGCCCGATCTGGATGAAGTAGAACTTCTGCTTTTGGTGTGCTACATTGCCCTAGAGCTCCAAGGCTCAAAGCCCTGCCTTGTTTCCAAAGCCGGAGGTAGGCCCCAAAGTATCTTGCTTCCAGCTCTTTGCGAAGCTAAGAATCAACTCGCTGTGCACAGTGCTCTGACAGCCTACCGGGAACATCTCTTCCAAAGGCCTGTGAAACGCACTTTCTTGGCAGGCCTGATCTGGCTGAAGTAGAACTTCTGCTCTGGGTGTGCTACATTGCCCTAGAGATTCAAGGCACAAAGCCCTGCCTTGTTTCCAAAGGGGAAGATAAGCCCCAAAGCATCTTGCTTCCAGCTCTTTGGGAAGCTAAGAAACAACTCGCTCTGCATTGGGCTCTTACAGCCTACCGGGAACATCTCCTAGAAATGTCTGTGAAACGCAGTTTCTTTGCAGGCCTGATCTGGCTGAAGTAGAACTCCTGCTCTGGGTCTGCTACATTGCCCTAGAGCTTCAAGGCACAACGTGCTGAATATTTTAGGAAGTTCTTTGATAGGCCACGAAGCATCTTGCTTCCAGCTCTATGGGAAGGTATGAAACAACGCGCTCTGCACAGTGTTCTTACAGCCTATGGGGAACATCTCTTACAAAGTCCTGTTGAACGCAGTTTCTTGGCAGGCCTGATCTGGCTGAAGTAGAACTTCTGCTGTGGGTGTGCTACATTGCCCTAGAGCTTCAAGGCACAAAGTGCTGAATTGTTTCCAAAGACAGAGATAGGCCCCAAAGCATCTTGCTTCCAGCTCTTTGGGAAGCTAAGAAGCAACTCTCTTTGCACAGTGCTCTTACAGCCTACAGGGAACATCTCTACCAAAGGCCTGTGAAACGCACCTTTCTGAAGGCCCGATCTGGATGAAGTAGAACTTCTGCTTTTGGTGTGCTACCTTGCCCTAGAGCTCCAAGGCTCAAAGCCCTGCCTTGTTTCCAAAGCCTGAGATAGGCCCCAAAGCATCTTGCTTCCAGCTCTTTGCGAAGCTAAGAATCAACTCGCTGTGCACAGTGCTCTGACACCCTACCGGGAACATCTCTTCCAAAGGCCTGTGAAACGCACTTTCTTGGCAGGCCTGATCTGGCTGAAGTAGAACTTCTGCTCTGGGTGTGCTACATTGCCCTAGAGATTCAAGGCACAAAGCCCTGCCTTGTTTCCAAAGGGGAAGATAAGCCTCAAAGCATCTTGCTTCCAGCTCTTTGGGAAGCTAAGAAACAACTCGCTGTTCATTGGGCTCTTACAGCCTACCGGGAACATCTCCTAGAAATGTCTGTGAAACGCAGTTTCTTTGCAGGCCTGATCTTGCTGAAGTAGAACTCCTGCTCTGGGTCTGCTACATTGCCCTAGAGCTTCAAGGCACAACGTGCTGAATATTTTAGGAAGTTCTTTGATAGGCCACGAAGCATCTTGCTTCCAGCTCTATGGGAAGCTATGAAACAACTCGATCTGCACAGTGTTCTTACAGCCTATGGGGAACATCTCTTACAAAGTCCTGTTAAACGCAGTTTTTTGGCAGGCCTGATCTGGCTGAAGTAGAACTTCTGCTGTGGGTGTGCTACATTGCCCCAGAGCTTCAAGGCACAAAGTGCTGAATTGTTTCCAAAGACAGAGATAGGCCCCAAAGCATCTTGCTTCCAGCTCTTTGGGAAGCTAAGAAGCAACTCTCTTTGCACAGTGCTCTGACAGCCTACAGGGAACATCTCTTCCAAAGGCCTGTGAAACGCACTTTTCTGAAGGCCCGATATGGCTGAAGTAGAACTTCTGCTCTTGGTGTGCTACATTGCCCTAGAGCTCCAAGGCTCAAAGCCCTGCCTCGTTTCCAAAGCCGGAGATAGGCCCCAAAGCATCTTGCTTCCAGCTCTTTGCGAAGCTAAGAATCAACTCGCTGTGCACAGTGCTCTGACAGCCTACCGGGAACATCTCATCCAAAGGCCTGTGAAACGCACTTTCTTGGCAGGCCTGATCTGGCTGAAGTAGAAGTTCTGCTCTGGTGTGCTACATTGCCCTAGAGATTCAAGGCACAAAGCCCTGCCTTGTTTCCAAAGGGGAAGATAAGCCTCAAAGCATCTTGCTTCCAGCTCTTTGGGAAGCTAAGAAACAACTCGCTGTGCATTGGGCTCTTACAGCCTACCGGGAACATCTCCTAGAAATGTCTGTGAAACGCAGTTTCGTTGCAGGCCTGATCTTGCTGAAGTAGAACTCCTGCTCTGGGTCTGCTACATTGCCCTAGAGCTTCAAGGCACAACGTGCTGAATATTTTAGGAAGTTCTTTGATAGGCCACGAAGCATCTTGCTTCCAGCTCTATGGGAAGCTATGAAACAACTCGCTCTGCACAGTGTTCTTACAGCCTATGGGGAACATCTCTTACAAAGTCCTGTTGAACGCAGTTTCTTGGCAGGCCTGATCTGGCTGAAGTAGAACTTCTGCTGTGGGTGTGCTACATTGCCCCAGAGCTTCAAGGCTCAAAGTGCTGAATTGTTTCCAAAGACAGAGATAGGCCCCAAAGCATCTTGCTTCCAGCTCTTTGGGAAGCTAAGAAACAACTCGCTCTGCATTGGGCTCTTACAGCCTACCGGAACATCCCTTACAAAGGGCTGTGAAACGCAGTTTCTTTGCAGGCCTGATCTGGCTGAAGTAGAACTTCTGCTCTGGGTGTGCTACATTACCCTAGAGCTCCAAGCCTCAAAGCCCTGCCTTGTTTCCAAAGACGGAGATAGGAACCAATTCATCCTGCTTCCAGCTCTTTGGGAAGCTAAGAACCAACTCGCTCGGCACAGTGCTCTTACAGCCTATGGGGAACATCTCTTACAAAGTCCTGTAAAACGCAGTTTCTCGGCAGGCCTGATCTGGCTGAAGTAGAACTTCTGCTCTGGGTGTGCTACATTGCCCCAGAGCTTCAAGGCACAAAGTGCTGAATTGTTTCCAAAGACACAGATAGGCTCCAAAGCATCTTGCTTCCAGCTCTTTGGGAAGATAAGAACCAACTCTCTTTGTACAGTGCTATTACAGCCTACCGGGAACATCTCTTCCAAAGACCTGTGAAACGCACTTTTCTGAAGGCCCGATGTGGATGAAGTAGAACTTCTGCTTTTGGTGTGCTACATTGCCCTAGAGCTCCAAGGCTCAAAGCCCTGCCTCGTTTCCAAAGCCGGAGTTAGGCCCCAAAGCATCTTGCTTCCAGCTCTTTGCGAAGCTAAGAATCAACTCGCTGTGCACAGTGCTCTGACAGCCTACCGGGAACATCTCTTCCAAAGGCCTGTGAAACGCACTTTCTTGGCAGGCCTGATCTGGCTGAAGTAGAACTTCTGCTCTGGGTGTGCTACATTGCCCTAGAGATTCAAGGCACAAAGCCCTGCCTTGTTTCCAAAGGGGAAGATAAGCCTCAAAGCATCTTGCTTCCAGCTCTTTGGGAAGCTAAGAAACAACTCGCTCTGCATTGGGCTCTTACAGCCTACCGGGAACATCTCCTAGAAATGTCTGTGAAACGCAGTTTCTTTGCAGGCCTGATCTTGCTGAAGTAGAACTCCTGCTCTGGGTCTGCTACATTGCCCTAGAGCTTCAAGGCACAACGTGCTGAATATTTTAGGAAGTTCTTTGATAGGCCACGAAGCATCTTGCTTCCAGCTCTATGGGAAGCTATGAAACAACTCGATCTGCACAGTGTTCTTACAGCCTATGGGGAACATCTCTTACAAAGTCCTGTTAAACGCAGTTTTTTGGCAGGCCTGATCTGGCTGAAGTAGAACTTCTGCTGTGGGTGTGCTACATTGCCCCAGAGCTTCAAGGCACAAAGTGCTGAATTGTTTCCAAAGACAGAGATAGGCCCCAAAGCATCTTGCTTCCAGCTCTTTGGGAAGCTAAGAAGCAACTCTCTTTGCACAGTGCTCTGACAGCCTACAGGGAACATCTCTTCCAAAGGCCTGTGAAACGCACTTTTCTGAAGGCCCGATATGGCTGAAGTAGAACTTCTGCTCTTGGTGTGCTACATTGCCCTAGAGCTCCAAGGCTCAAAGCCCTGCCTCGTTTCCAAAGCCGGAGATAGGCCCCAAAGCATCTTGCTTCCAGCTCTTTGCGAAGCTAAGAATCAACTCGCTGTGCACAGTGCTCTGACAGCCTACCGGGAACATCTCATCCAAAGGCCTGTGAAACGCACTTTCTTGGCAGGCCTGATCTGGCTGAAGTAGAAGTTCTGCTCTGGTGTGCTACATTGCCCTAGAGATTCAAGGCACAAAGCCCTGCCTTGTTTCCAAAGGGGAAGATAAGCCTCAAAGCATCTTGCTTCCAGCTCTTTGGGAACCTAAGAAACAACTCGCTGTGCATTGGGCTCTTACAGCCTACCGGGAACATCTCCTAGAAATGTCTGTGAAACGCAGTTTCGTTGCAGGCCTGATCTTGCTGAAGTAGAACTCCTGCTCTGGGTCTGCTACATTGCCCTAGAGCTTCAAGGCACAACGTGCTGAATATTTTAGGAAGTTCTTTGATAGGCCACGAAGCATCTTGCTTCCAGCTCTATGGGAAGCTATGAAACAACTCGCTCTGCACAGTGTTCTTACAGCCTATGGGGAACATCTCTTACAAAGTCCTGTTGAACGCAGTTTCTTGGCAGGCCTGATCTGGCTGAAGTAGAACTTCTGCTGTGGGTGTGCTACATTGCCCCAGAGCTTCAAGGCTCAAAGTGCTGAATTGTTTCCAAAGACAGAGATAGGCCCCAAAGCATCTTGCTTCCAGCTCTTTGGGAAGCTAAGAAACAACTCGCTCTGCATTGGGCTCTTACAGCCTACCAGAACATCCCTTACAAAGGGCTGTGAAACGCAGTTTCTTTGCAGGCCTGATCTGGCTGAAGTAGAACTTCTGCTCTGGGTGTGCTACATTACCCTAGAGCTCCAAGCCTCAAAGCCCTGCCTTGTTTCCAAAGACGGAGATAGGAACCAATTCATCCTGCTTCCAGCTCTTTGGGAAGCTAAGAACCAACTCGCTCGGCACAGTGCTCTTACAGCCTATGGGGAACATCTCTTACAAAGTCCTGTAAAACGCAGTTTCTCGGCAGGCCTGATCTGGCTGAAGTAGAACTTCTGCTCTGGGTGTGCTACATTGCCCCAGAGCTTCAAGGCACAAAGTGCTGAATTGTTTCCAAAGACACAGATAGGCTCCAAAGCATCTTGCTTCCAGCTCTTTGGGAAGCTAAGAACCAACTCTCTTTGTACAGTGCTATTACAGCCTACCGGGAACATCTCTTCCAAAGGCCTGTGAAACGCACTTTTCTGAAGGCCCGATGTGGATGAAGTAGAACTTCTGCTTTTGGTGTGCTACATTGCCCTAGAGCTCCAAGGCTCAAAGCCCTGCCTCGTTTCCAAAGCCGGAGTTAGGCCCCAAAGCATCTTGCTTCCAGCTCTTTGCGAAGCTAAGAATCAACTCGCTGTGCACAGTGCTCTGACAGCCTACCGGGAACATCTCTTCCAAAGGCCTGTGAAACGCACTTTCTTGGCAGGCCTGATCTGGCTGAAGTAGAACTTCTGCTCTGGGTGTGCTACATTGCCCTAGAGATTCAAGGCACAAAGCCCTGCCTTGTTTCCAAAGGGGAAGATAAGCCTCAAAGCATCTTGCTTCCAGCTCTTTGGGAAGCTAAGAAACAACTCGCTCTGCATTGGGCTCTTACAGCCTACCGGGAACATCTCATAGAAATGTCTGTGAAACGCAGTTTCTTTGCAGGCCTGATCTTGCTGAAGTAGAACTCCTGCTCTGGGTCTGCTACATTGCCCTAGAGCTTCAAGGCACAACGTGCTGAATATTTTAGGAAGTTCTTTGATAGGCCACGAAGCATCTTGCTTCCAGCTCTATGGGAAGCTATGAAACAACTCTCTCTGCACAGTGTTCTTACAGCCTATGGGGAACATCTCTTACAAAGTACTGTTGAACGCAGTTTCTTGGCAGGCCTGATCTCGCTGAGGTAGAACTTCTGCTGTGGGTGTGCTGCATTGCCCCAGAGCTTCAAGGCACAAAGTGCTGAATTGTTTCCAAAGACAGAGATAGGCCCCAAAGCATCTTGCTTCCAACTCTATGGGAAGCTAAGAACCAACTCTCTTTGCACAGTGCTTTTACAGCCTACCGGGGACATCTCTTCCAAAGGCCTGTGAAACGCACTTTCTTGGCAGGCCTGATGTGGCTGAAATAGAACTTCTGCTCTAGGTGTGCTACATTGCCCTAGAGATTCAAGGCACAAAGCCCTGCCTTGTTTCCAAAGGGGAAGATAAGCCCCAAAGCATCTTGCTTCCAGCTCTTTGGGAAGCTGAGAAACAACTCGCTCTGCATTGGGCTCTTACAGCCTACCGGGAACATCTCCTAGAAATGTCTGTGAAACGCAGTTTCTTTGCAGGCCTGATCTTGCTGAAGTAGAACTCCTGCTCTGGGTCTGCTACATTGCCCTAGAGCTTCAAGGCACAACGTGCTGAATATTTTAGGAAGTTCTTTGATAGGCCACGAAGCATCTTGCTTCCAGCTCTATGGTAAGCTATGAAACAACTCGCTCTGCACAGTGTTCTTACAGCCTATGGGGAACATCTCCTACAAAGTCCTGTTGAACGCAGTTTCTTGGCAGGCCTGATCTGGCTGAAGTAGAACTTCTGCTGTGGGTGTGCTACATTGCCCTAGAGCTTCAAGGCACAAAGTTCTGAATTCTTTCCAAAGACAGAGATAGTCCCCAAAGCATCTTGCTTCCAGCTCTTTGGGAAGCTAAGAACCAACTCTCTTTGCACAGTGCTCTGACAGCCTACCGGGAACATCTCTTCCAAAGGCCTGTGAAACGCACTTTCTTGGAGGGCTGATCTGGCAGAAGTAGAACTTCTGCTGTGGGTGTTCTACATTGCCCTAGAGATTCAAGGTACAAAGCCCTGCCTTGTTTCCAAAGGGGAAGATAAGTCCCAAAGCATCTTGCTTCCAGCTCTTTGGGAAGCTAAGAAACAACTCGCTCTTCACCGTGTTCTTAGAGCCTACGGGGAACATCTCTTACAATGTCCTGTTGAACGCAGTTTATGGCAGGCCTGATCTGGCTGAAGTAGAACTTCTGCTGTGGGTGTGCTACATTGCCCCAGAGCTTCAAGGCACAAAGTGCTGAATTGTTTCCAAAGACAGAGATAGGCCCCAAAGCATCTTGCTTCCAGCTCTTTGGGAAGCTAAGAAGCAACTCTCTTTGCACAGTGCTCTGACAGCCTACAGGGAACATCTCTTCCAAAGGCCTGTGAAACGCACTTTTCTGAAGGCCCGATATGGCTGAAGTAGAACTTCTGCTCTTGGTGTGCTACATTGCCCTAGAGCTCCAAGGCTCAAAGCCCTGCCTCGTTTCCAAAGCCGGAGATAGGCCCCAAAGCATCTTGCTTCCAGCTCTTTGCGAAGCTAAGAATCAACTCGCTGTGCACAGTGCTCTGACAGCCTACCGGGAACATCTCATCCAAAGGCCTGTGAAACGCACTTTCTTGGCAGGCCTGATCTGGCTGAAGTAGAAGTTCTGCTCTGGTGTGCTACATTGCCCTAGAGATTCAAGGCACAAAGCCCTGCCTTGTTTCCAAAGGGGAAGATAAGCCTCAAAGCATCTTGCTTCCAGCTCTTTGGGAAGCTAAGAAACAACTCGCTCTGCATTGGGCTCTTACAGCCTACCGGGAACATCTCCTAGAAATGTCTGTGAAACGCAGTTTCGTTGCAGGCCTGATCTTGCTGAAGTAGAACTCCTGCTCTGGGTCTGCTACATTGCCCTAGAGCTTCAAGGCACAACGTGCTGAATATTTTAGGAAGTTCTTTGATAGGCCACGAAGCATCTTGCTTCCAGCTCTATGGGAAGCTATGAAACAACTCGCTCTGCACAGTGTTCTTACAGCCTATGGGGAACATCTCTTACAAAGTCCTGTTGAACGCAGTTTCTTGGCAGGCCTGATCTCGCTCAAGTAGAACTTCTGCTGTGGGTGTGCTACATTGCCCCAGAGCTTCAAGGCTCAAAGTGCTGAATTGTTTCCAAAGACAGAGATAGGCCCCAAAGCATCTTGCTTCCAGCTCTTTGGGAAGCTAAGAAACAACTCGCTCTGCATTGGGCTCTTACAGCCTACCGGAACATCCCTTACAAAGGGCTGTGAAACGCAGTTTCTTTTCAGGCCTGATCTGGCTGAAGTAGAACTTCTGCTCTGGGTGTGCTACATTACCCTAGAGCTCCAAGCCTCAAAGCCCTGCCTTGTTTCCAAAGACGGAGATAGGAACCAATTCATCCTGCTTCCAGCTCTTTGGGAAGCTAAGAACCAACTCGCTCGGCACAGTGCTCTTACAGCCTATGGGGAACATCTCTTACAAAGTCCTGTAAAACGCAGTTTCTCGGCAGGCCTGATCTGGCTGAAGTAGAACTTCTGCTGTGGGTGTGCTACATTGCCCCAGAGCTTCAAGGCACAAAGTGCTGAATTGTTTCCAAAGACAGAGATAGGCTCCAAAGCATCTTGCTTCCAGCTCTTTGGGAAGCTAAGAACCAACTCTCTTTGTACAGTGCTATTACAGCCTACCGGGAACATCTCTTCCAAAGGCCTGTGAAACGCACTTTTCTGAAGGCCCGATGTGGATGAAGTAGAACTTCTGCTTTTGGTGTGCTACATTGCCCTAGAGCTCCAAGGCTCAAAGCCCTGCCTCGTTTCCAAAGCCGGAGTTAGGCCCCAAAGCATCTTGCTTCCAGCTCTTTGCGAAGCTAAGAATCAACTCGCTGTGCACAGTGCTCTGACAGCCTACCGGGAACATCTCTTCCAAAGGCCTGTGAAACGCACTTTCTTGGCAGGCCTGATCTGGCTGAAGTAGAACTTCTGCTCTGGGTGTGCTACATTGCCCTAGAGATTCAAGGCACAAAGCCCTGCCTTGTTTCCAAAGGGGAAGATAAGCCTCAAAGCATCTTGCTTCCAGCTCTTTGGGAAGCTAAGAAACAACTCGCTCTGCATTGGGCTCTTACAGCCTACCGGGAACATCTCATAGAAATGTCTGTGAAACGCAGTTTCTTTGCAGGCCTGATCTTGCTGAAGTAGAACTCCTGCTCTGGGTCTGCTACATTGCCCTAGAGCTTCAAGGCACAACGTGCTGAATATTTTAGGAAGTTCTTTGATAGGCCACGAAGCATCTTGCTTCCAGCTCTATGGGAAGCTATGAAACAACTCGCTCTGCACAGTGTTCTTACAGCCTATGGGGAACATCTCTTACAAAGTACTGTTGAACGCAGTTTCTTGGCAGGGCTGATCTCGCTGAGGTAGAACTTCTGCTGTGGGTGTGCTACATTGCCCTAGAGATTCAAGGTACAAAGCCCTGCCTTGTTTCCAAAGGGGAAGATAAGTCCCAAAGCATCTTGCTTCCAGCTCTTTGGGAAGCTAAGAAACAACTCGCTCTTCACCGTGTTCTTAGAGCCTACGGGGAACATCTCTTACAATGTCCTGTTGAACGCAGTTTATGGCTGGCCTGATCTGGCTGAAGTAGAACTTCTGCTGTGGGTGTGCTACATTGCCCTAGAGTTTCAAGGAACAAAGTGCTGAATTGTTTCCAAAGACAGAGATCGTCCCCAAAGCATCTTGCTTCCAGCTCTTTGGGAAGCTAAGAAGCAACTCGCTCTGCATTGTGCTCTTACAGCCTACCGGGAACATCCCTTACAAAGGGCTGTGAAACGCAGTTTCCTTGCAGGCCTGATCTGGCTGAAGTAGAACTTCTGCTCTGGGTGTGCTACATTGCTCTAGAGCTTCAAGGCACATAGTGCTGAATTGCTTCCAAAGACAGAGATAGGCCCCAAAGCATCTTGCTTCCAGCTCTTTGGGAAGCTAAGAAACAATTCGCTTTGCACAGTGCTCTGACAGCCTACCGGGAACATCTATTCCAAAGGCCTGTGAAACGCAGTTTCTTTGCAGGTTCGATCTGGCTGAAGTAGAACTTCTGCTCTGGGTGTGATACATTGCCCTAGAGCTCCAAGGCTCAAAGCCCTGCCTTGTTTCCAAAGCCGGAGGTAGGCCCCAAAGCATCTTGCTTCCAGCTCTTTGCGAAGCTAAGAATCAACTCGCTGTGCACAGTGCTCTGACAGCCTACCGGGAACATCTCTTCCAAAGGCCTGTGAAACGCACTTTCTTGGCAGGCCTAATCTGGCTGAAGTAGAACTTCTACTCTGGGTATGCTACATTGCCCTAGAGATTCAAGGCCCAAAGCCCTGCCTTGTTTCGAAAGGGGAAGATAAGCCCCAAAGCATCTTGCTTCCAGCTCTTTGGGAAGCTAAGAAACAACTCGCTCTGCATTGGGCTCTTACAGCCTACCGGGAACATCTCCTAGAAATGTCTGTGAAACGCAGTTTCTTTGCAGGCCTGATCTTGCTGAAGTAGAACTCCTGCTCTGGGTCTGCTACATTGCCCTAGAGCTTCAAGGCACAACGTGCTGAATATTTTAGGAAGTTCTTTGATAGGCCACGAAGCATCTTGCTTCCAGCTCTATGGGAAGCTAAGAAACAACTCGCTCTGCACAGTGTTCTTACAGCCTATGGGGAACATCTCTTACAAAGTCCTGTTGAACGCAGTTTCTTGGCAGGCCTGATCTGGCTGAAGTAGAACTTCTGCTGTGGGTGTGCTACATTGCCCTAGAGCTTCAAGGAACAAAGTGCTGAATTGTTTCCAAAGACAGAGATAGGCCCCAAAGCATCTTGCTTCCAGTTCTTTGGGAAGCTAAGAATGAACTCGCTGTCCACAGTGCTCTGACAGCCTACCGGGAACATCTATTCCAAAGGAATGTGAAACGCAGTTTCTTTGCAGGTTCGATTTGGCTAAGTAGAACTTCTGCTCTGGGTGTGCTACATTGCGCTAGAGCTCCAATCCTCAAAGCCCTGCCTTGTTTCCAAAGACCGAGATGGGCCCCAATTCATCCTGCTTCTAGCTCTTTGGGAAGTTAAGATCCAACTCGCTCGGCACAGTGCTCTTACAGCCTATGGGGAACATCTCTTACAAAGTCCTGTAAAACGCAGTTTCTTGGCAGGCATGATCTGGCTGAAGTAGAACTTCTGCTCTTGGTGTGCTACATTGCCCTAGAGCTTCAAGGCACAACGTGCTGAATATTTTAGGAAGTTCTTTGATATGCCACGAAGCATCTTGCTTCCAGCTCTATGGGAAGCTATGAAACAACTCGCTCTGCACCGTGTTCTTAGAGCCTACGGGGAACATCTCTTACTAAGTCCTGTTGAACGCAGTTTCTTGGCAGGCCTGATCTGCTCAAGTAGAACTTCTGCTGTGGGTGTGCTACATTGACCTAGAGCTTCAAGGCACAAAGTGCTGAATTGTTTCCAAAGACAGAGATAGTCCCCAAAGCATCTTGCTTCCAGCTCTTTGGGAAGCTAAGAAACACTCGCTCTGCATTGGGCTCTTACAGCCTACCGGGAACATCTCCTAGAAATGTCTGTGAAACGCAGTTTCTTTGCAGGCCTGATCTGGCTGAAGTACAACTACTGCTCTGGGTCTGCTACATTGCCCTAGAGCTTCAAGGCACAACGTGCTGATTATTTTAGGAAGTTCTTTGATAGGCCACGAAGCATCTTGCTTCCAGCTCTATGGGAAGCTAAGAAACAACTCGCTCTGCACAGTGTTCTTACAGCCTGTGGGGAACATCTCTTACAAAGTCCTGTTGAACGCAGTTTCTTGGCAGGCCTGATCTGGCTGAAGTAGAACTTCTGCTGTGGGTGTGCTACATTGCCCTAGAGCTTCAAGGAACAAAGTGCTGAATTGTTTCCAAAGACAGAGATAGGCCCCAAAGCATCTTGCTTCCAGTTCTTTGGGAAGCTAAGAATCAACTCGCTGTCCACAGTGATCTGACAGCCTACCGGGAACATCTCTTCCAAAGGCCTGTGAAACGCACTTTTCTGAATGCCAGATCTGGATGAAGTAGAACTTCTGCTCTTGCTGTGATACATTGCCCTAGAGCTCCAAGGCTCAAAGCCCTGCCTTGTTTCCAAAGACGGAGATAGGCCCCAAAGCATCTTGCTTCCAGCTCTTTGCAAAGCTAAGAATCAACTCGCTGTGCACAGTGCTCTGACAGCCTACCGGGAACATCTCTTCCAAAGGCCTGTGAAACGCACTTTCTTGGCAGGCCTGATCTGGCTGAAGTAGAACTTCTGCTCTGGGTGTGCTACATTGCCCTAGAGATTCAAGGCACAAAGCCCTGCCTTGTTTCCAAAGGGGAAGATAAGCCCCAAAGCATCTTGCTTCCAGCTCTTTGGGAAGCTAAGAAACAACTCGCTCTGCATTGGGGTCTTACAGCCTACCGGGAACATCTCCTAGAAATGTCTGTGAAACGCAGTTTCTTGGCAGGCCTGATCTTGCTGAAGTACAACTCCTGCTCTGGGTCTGCTACATTGCCCTAGAACGTCAAGGCACAACGTGCTGATTATTTTAGGAAGTTCTTTTATAGGCCACGAAGCATCTTGCTTCCAGCTCTATGGGAAGCTAAGAAACAACTCGCTCTGCATTGGGATCTTACAGCCTACCGGGAACATCTCCTAGAAATGTCTGTGAAACGCAGTTTCTTGGCAGGCCTGATCTTGCTGAAGTAGAACTCCTGCTCTGGGTCTGCTACATTGCCCTAGAGCTTCAATGCACAACGTGCTTAATATCTTAGGAAGTTCTTTGATAGGCCACGAAGCATCCTGCTTCCAGCTCTATGGGAAGCTATGAAACAACTCGCTCTGCACAGTGTTCTTACAGCCTATGGGGAACATCTCTTACAATGTCCTGTTGAACGCAGTTTCTTGGCAGGCCTGATCTGGCTGAAGTAGAACTTCTGCTGTGGGTGTGCTACATTGCCCTAGAGCTTCAAGGCACAAAGTGCTGAATTGTTTCCAAAGCCGGAGATAGGCCCCAAAGCATCTTGCTTACAGCTCTTTGCGAAGCTAAGAATCAACTCGCTGTCCACAGTGCTCTGACAGCCTACCGGGAACATATCTTCCAAAGGCCTGTGAAACGCACTTTCTTGGCAGGCCTGATCTGGCTGAAGTAGAACTTCTGCTGTGGGTGTTCTACATTGCCCTAGAGATTCAAGGCACAAAGCCCTGCCTTGTTTCCAAAGGGGAAGATAAGCGCCAAAGCATCTTGATTCCAGCTCTTTGGGAAGCTAAGAAACAACTCGCTCTGCATTGGGCTCTTACAGCATAACGGGAACATCTCCTAGAAATGTCTGTGAAACGCAGTTTCTTTGCAGGCCTGATCTGGCTGAAGTAGAACTCCTGCTCTGGGTCTGCTACATTGCCCTAGAGCTTCAAGGCACAACGTGCTGAATATTTTAGGAAGTTCTTTGATAGGCCACGAAGCATCTTGCTTCCAGCTCTATGGGAAGCTAAGAAACAACTCGCTCTGCACCGTGTTCTTAGAGCCTACGGGGAACATCTCTTACGAAGTCCTGTTGAACGCAGTTTCTTGGTAGGCCTGATATCGCTCAAGTAGAACTTCTGCTGTGGGTGTGCTACATTGCCCTAGAGCTTCAAGGCACAAAGTGCTGAATTGTTTCCAAAGACAGAGATAGTCCCCAAAGCATCTTGCTTCCAGCTCTTTGGGAAGCTAAGAAACAACTCGCTCAGCATTGGGCTCTTACAGCCTACCGGGAACATCCCTTACAAAGGGTTGTGAAACGCTGTTTCTCTGCAGGCCTGATCTGGCTGAAGTAGAACTTCTGCTGTGGGTGTGCTACATTGCCCTAGAGCTCCAAGGCTCAAAGCCCTGCCTTGTTTCCAAAGACGGAGATAGGCCCCAAAGCATCTTGCTTCCAGCTCTTTGCGAAGCCAAGAATCAACTCGCTGTGCACAGTGCTCTGACAGCCTACCGGGAACATCTCTTCCAAAGGCCTGTGAAACGCACTTTCTTGGCAGGCCTGATCTGGCTGAAGTAGAACTTCTGCTCTGAGTGTGCTACATTGCCCTAGAGATTCAAGGCACAAAGCCCTGCCTTGTTTCCAAAGGGGAAGATAAGCCCCAAAGCATCTTGCTTCCAGCTCTTTGGGAAGCTAAGAAACAACTCGCTCTGCATTGGGCTCTTACAGCCTACCGGGAACATCTCCTAGAAATGTCTGTGAAACGCAGTTTCTTTGCAGGCCTGATCTTGCTGAAGTAGAACTCCTGCTCTGGGTCTGCTACATTGCCCTAGAGCTTCAAGGCACAACGTGCTGAATATTTTAGGAAGTTCTTTGATAGGCCACGAAGCATCTTGCTTCCAGCTCTATGGGAAGCTATGAAACAACTCGCTCTGCACAGTGTTCTTACAGCCTATGGGGAACATCTCTTACAAAGTCCTGTTGAACGCAGTTTCTTGGCAGGCCTGATCTGGCTGAAGTAGAACTTCTGCTGTGCGTGTGCTACATTGCCCTAGAGCTTCAAGGCACAAAGTGCTGAATTGTTTCCAAAGACAGAGATAGGCCCGAAAGCATCTTGCTTCCAGCTCTTTGGGAAGCTAAGAATCAACTCGCTGTCCACAGTGCTCTGACAGCCTACCGGGAACATCTCTTCCAAAGGCCTGTGAAACGCACTTTTCTGAAGGCCCGCTCTGGATGAAGTAGAACTTCTGCTTTTGGTGTGCTACATTGCCCTAGAGCTCCAAGGCTCAAAGCCCTGCCTTGTTTCCAAAGCCGGAGATAGGCCCCAAAGCATCTTGCTTCCAGCTCTTTGCGAAGCCAAGAATCAACTCGCTGTGCACAGTGCTCTGACAGCCTACCGGGAACATCTCTTCCAAAGGCCTGTGAAACGCACTTTCTTGGCAGGCCTGATCTGGCTGAAGTAGAACTTCTGCTCTGAGTGTGCTACATTGCCCTAGAGATTCAAGGCACAAAGCCCTGCCTTGTTTCCCAAGGGGAAGATAAGCCCCAAAGCATCTTGCTTCCAGCTCTTTGGGAAGCTAAGAAACAACTCGCTCTGCATTGGGCTCTTACAGCCTACCGGGAACATCTCCTAGAAATGTCTGTGAAACGCAGTTTCTTTGCAGACCTGATCTTGCTGAAGTACAAGTCCTGCTCTGGGTTTGCTACATTGCCCTAGAGCTTCAAGGCACAACGTGCTGATTATTTTAGGAAGTTCTTTGATAGGCCACGAAGCATCTTGCTTCCAGCTCTATGGGAAGCTAAGAAACAACTCGCTCTGCACAGTGTTCTTACAGCCTGTGGGGAACATCTCTTACAAAGTCCTGTTGAACGCAGTTTCTTGGCAGGCCTGATCTGGCTGAAGTAGAACTTCTGCTGTGGGTGTGCTACATTGCCCTAGAGCTTCAAGGAACAAAGTGCTGAATTGTTTCCAAAGACAGAGATAGGCCCCAAAGCATCTTGCTTCCAGTTCTTTGGGAAGCTAAGAATCAACTCGCTGTCCACAGTGATCTGACAGCCTACCGGGAACATCTCTTCCAAAGGCCTGTGAAACGCACTTTTCTGAATGCCAGATCTGGATGAAGTAGAACTTCTGCTCTTGCTGTGATACATTGCCCTAGAGCTCCAAGGCTCAAAGCCCTGCCTTGTTTCCAAAGACGGAGATAGGCCCCAAAGCATCTTGCTTCCAGCTCTTTGCAAAGCCAAGAATCAACTCGCTGTGCACAGTGCTCTGACAGCCTACCGGGAACATCTCTTCCAAAGGCCTGTGAAACGCACTTTCTTGGCAGGCCTGATCTGGCTGAAGTAGAACTTCTGCTCTGGGTGTGCTACATTGCCCTAGAGATTCAAGGCACAAAGCCCTGCCTTGTTTCCAAAGGGGAAGATAAGCCCCAAAGCATCTTGCTTCCAGCTCTTTGGGAAGCTAAGAAACAACTCGCTCTGCATTGGGGTCTTACAGCTTACCGGGAACATCTCCTAGAAATGTCTGTGAAACGCAGTTTCTTGGCAGGCCTGATCTTGCTGAAGTACAACTCCTGCTCTGGGTCTGCTACATTGCCCTAGAACGTCAAGGCACAACGTGCTGATTATTTTAGGAAGTTCTTTTATAGGCCACGAAGCATCTTGCTTCCAGCTCTATGGGAAGCTAAGAAACAACTCGCTCTGCATTGGGATCTTACAGCCTACCGGGAACATCTCCTAGAAATGTCTGTGAAACGCAGTTTCTTGGCAGGCCTGATCTTGCTGAAGTAGAACTCCTGCTCTGGGTCTGCTACATTGCCCTAGAGCTTCAATGCACAACGTGCTTAATATCTTAGGAAGTTCTTTGATAGGCCACGAAGCATCCTGCTTCCAGCTCTATGGGAAGCTATGAAACAACTCGCTCTGCACAGTGTTCTTACAGCCTATGGGGAACATCTCTTACAATGTCCTGTTGAACGCAGTTTCTTGGCAGGCCTGATCTGGCTGAAGTAGAACTTCTGCTGTGGGTGTGCTACATTGCCCTAGAGCTTCAAGGCACAAAGTGCTGAATTGTTTCCAAAGCCGGAGATAGGCCCCAAAGCATCTTGCTTACAGCTCTTTGCGAAGCTAAGAATCAACTCGCTGTCCACAGTGCTCTGACAGCCTACCGGGAACATATCTTCCAAAGGCCTGTGAAACGCACTTTCTTGGCAGGCCTGATCTGTCTGAAGTAGAACTTCTGCTGTGGGTGTTCTACATTGCCCTAGAGATTCAAGGCACAAAGCCCTGCCTTGTTTCCAAAGGGGAAGATAAGCGCCAAAGCATCTTGATTCCAGCTCTTTGGGAAGCTAAGAAACAACTCGCTCTGCATTGGGCTCTTACAGCATAACGGGAACATCTCCTAGAAATGTCTGTGAAACGCAGTTTCTTTGCAGGCCTGATCTGGCTGAAGTAGAACTCCTGCTCTGGGTCTGCTACATTGCCCTAGAGCTTCAAGGCACAACGTGCTGAATATTTTAGGAAGTTCTTTGATAGGCCACGAAGCATCTTGCTTCCAGCTCTATGGGAAGCTAAGAAACAACTCGCTCTGCACCGTGTTCTTAGAGCCTACGGGGAACATCTCTTACGAAGTCCTGTTGAACGCAGTTTCTTGGTAGGCCTGATATCGCTCAAGTAGAACTTCTGCTGTGGGTGTGCTACATTGCCCTAGAGCTTCAAGGCACAAAGTGCTGAATTGTTTCCAAAGACAGAGATAGTCCCCAAAGCATCTTGCTTCCAGCTCTTTGGGAAGCTAAGAAACAACTCGCTCAGCATTGGGCTCTTACAGCCTACCGGGAACATCCCTTACAAAGGGTTGTGAAACGCTGTTTCTCTGCAGGCCTGATCTGGCTGAAGTAGAACTTCTGCTGTGGGTGTGCTACATTGCCCTAGAGCTCCAAGGCTCAAAGCCCTGCCTTGTTTCCAAAGACGGAGATAGGCCCCAAAGCATCTTGCTTCCAGCTCTTTGCGAAGCCAAGAATCAACTCGCTGTGCACAGTGCTCTGACAGCCTACCGGGAACATCTCTTCCAAAGGCCTGTGAAACGCACTTTCTTGGCAGGCCTGATCTGGCTGAAGTAGAACTTCTGCTCTGAGTGTGCTACATTGCCCTAGAGATTCAAGGCACAAAGCCCTGCCTTGTTTCCAAAGGGGAAGATAAGCCCCAAAGCATCTTGCTTCCAGCTCTTTGGGAAGCTAAGAAACAACTCGCTCTGCATTGGGCTCTTACAGCCTACCGGGAACATCTCCTAGAAATGTCTGTGAAACGCAGTTTCTTTGCAGGCCTGATCTTGCTGAAGTAGAACTCCTGCTCTGGGTCTGCTACATTGCCCTAGAGCTTCAAGGCACAACGTGCTGAATATTTTAGGAAGTTCTTTGATAGGCCACGAAGCATCTTGCTTCCAGCTCTATGGGAAGCTATGAAACAACTCGCTCTGCACAGTGTTCTTACAGCCTATGGGGAACATCTCTTACAAAGTCCTGTTGAACGCAGTTTCTTGGCAGGCCTGATCTGGCTGAAGTAGAACTTCTGCTGTGCGTGTGCTACATTGCCCTAGAGCTTCAAGGCACAAAGTGCTGAATTGTTTCCAAAGACAGAGATAGGCCCGAAAGCATCTTGCTTCCAGCTCTTTGGGAAGCTAAGAATCAACTCGCTGTCCACAGTGCTCTGACAGCCTACCGGGAACATCTCTTCCAAAGGCCTGTGAAACGCACTTTTCTGAAGGCCCGCTCTGGATGAAGTAGAACTTCTGCTTTTGGTGTGCTACATTGCCCTAGAGCTCCAAGGCTCAAAGCCCTGCCTTGTTTCCAAAGCCGGAGATAGGCCCCAAAGCATCTTGCTTCCAGCTCTTTGCGAAGCCAAGAATCAACTCGCTGTGCACAGTGCTCTGACAGCCTACCGGGAACATCTCTTCCAAAGGCCTGTGAAACGCACTTTCTTGGCAGGCCTGATCTGGCTGAAGTAGAACTTCTGCTCTGAGTGTGCTACATTGCCCTAGAGATTCAAGGCACAAAGCCCTGCCTTGTTTCCCAAGGGGAAGATAAGCCCCAAAGCATCTTGCTTCCAGCTCTTTGGGAAGCTAAGAAACAACTCGCTCTGCATTGGGCTCTTACAGCCTACCGGGAACATCTCCTAGAAATGTCTGTGAAACGCAGTTTCTTTGCAGACCTGATCTTGCTGAAGTACAAGTCCTGCTCTGGGTTTGCTACATTGCCCTAGAGCTTCAAGGCACAACGTGCTGATTATTTTAGGAAGTTCTTTGATAGGCCACGAAGCATCTTGCTTCCAGCTCTATGGGAAGCTAAGAAACAACTCGCTCTGCACAGTGTTCTTACAGCCTATGGGGAACATCTCTTACAAAGTCCTGTTGAACGCAGTTTCTTGGCAGGCCTGATCTGGCTGAATAGAACTTCTGCTGTGGGTGTGCTCCATTGCCCTAGAGCTTCAAGGCACAACGTGCTGAATTGTTTCCAAAGCCGGAGATAGTCTCCAAAGCATCTTGCTTCCAGCTCTTTGGGAAGCTAAGAATCAACTCGCTGTCCACAGTGCTCTGACAGCCTACCGGGAACATCTCTTCCAAAGGCCTGTGAAACGCACTTTTCTGAAGGCCCGATCTGGATGAAGTAGAACTTCTGCTCTTGGTGTGCTACATTGCCCTAGAGCTCCAAGGCTCAAAGCCCTGCCTTGTTTCCAAAGCCGGAGATAGGCCCCAAAGCATCTTGCTTCCAGCTCTTTGCGAAGCCAAGAATCAACTCGCTGTGCACAGTGCTCTGACAGCCTACCGGGAACATCTCTTCCAAAGGCCTTTGAAACGCACTTTCTTGGCAGGCCTGATCTGGCTGAAGTAGAACTTCTGCTCTGGGTGTTCTACATTGCCCTAGAGATTCAAGGCAGAAAGCCCTGCCTTGTTTCCAAAGGGGAAGATAAGCCCCAAAGCATCTTGCTTCCAGCTCTTTGGGAAGCTAAGAAACAACTCGCTCTGCATTGGGCTCTTACAGCCTACCGGGAACATCTCCTAGAAATGTCTGTGAAACGCAGTTTCTTTGCAGGCCTGATCTTGCTGAAGTACAACTCCTGCTCCGGGTCTGCTACATTGCCCTAGAACGTCATGGCACAACGTGCTGATTATTTTAGGAAGTTCTTTGATAGGCCACGAAGCATCTTGCCTCCAGCTCTATGGGAAGCTAAGAAACAACTCGCTCTGCATTGGGCTCTTACAGCCTACCGGGAACATCTCCTAGAAATGTCTGTGAAACGCAGTTTCTTGGCAGGCCTGATCTTGCTGAAGTAGAACTCCTGCTCTGGGTCTGCTCCATTGCCCTAGAGCTTGAAGGCACAACGTGCTGAATATTTTAGGAAGTTCTTTGATAGGCCACGAAGCATCTTGCTTCCAGCTCTATGGGAAGCTATGAAACAACTCGCTCTGCACAGTGTTCTAACAGCCTATGGGGAACATCTCTTACAAAGTCCTGTTGAACGCAGTTTCTTGGCAGGCCTGATCTGGCTGAAGTAGAACTTCTGCTGTGGGTGTGCTACATTGCCCTAGAGCTTCAAGGCACAACGTGCTGAATTGTTTCCAAAGCCGGAGATAGGCCCCAAAGCATCTTGCTTCCAGCTCTTTGGGAAGCTAAGAATCAACTCGCTGTCCACAGTGCTCTGACAGCCTACCAGGAACATCTCTTCCAAAGGCCTGGGAAACGCACTTTTCTGAAGGCCCGATCTGGATGAAGTAGAACTTCTGCTCTTGGTGTGCTACATTGCCCTAGAGCTCCAAGGCTCAAAGCCCTGCCTTGTTTCCAAAGCCGGAGATAGGCCCCAAAGCATCTTGCTTCCAGCTCTTTGCGAAGCCAAGAATCAACTCGCTGTGCACAGTGCTCTGACAGCCTACCGGGAACATCTCTTCCAAAGGCCTGTGAAACGCACTTTCTTGGCAGGCCTGATCTGGCTGAAGTAGAACTTCTGCTCTGGGTGTGCTACCTTGCCCTAGAGATTCAAGGCACAAAGCCCTGCCTTGTTTCCAAAGGGGAAGATAAGCCCCAAAGCATCTTGCTTCCAGCTCTTTGGGAAGCTAAGAAACAACTCGCTCTGCATTGGGCTCTTACAGCCTACCGGGAACATCTCCTAGAAATGTCTGTGAAACGCAGTTTCTTTGCAGACCTGATCTTGCTGAAGTACAAGTCCTGCTCTGGGTTTGCTACATTGCCCTAGAGCTTCAAGGCACAACGTGCTGATTATTTTAGGAAGTTCTTTGATAGGCCTCGAAGCATCTTGCTTCCAGCTCTATGGGAAGCTAAGAAACAACTCGCTCTGCACAGTGTTCTTACAGCCTATGGGGAACATCTCTTACAAAGTCCTGTTGAACGCAGTTTCTTGGCAGGCCTGATCTGGCTGAATAGAACTTCTGCTGTGGGTGTGCTCCATTGCCCTAGAGCTTCAAGGCACAACGTGCTGAATTGTTTCCAAAGCCGGAGATAGTCTCCAAAGCATCTTGCTTCCAGCTCTTTGGGAAGCTAAGAATCAACTCGCTGTCCACAGTGCTCTGACAGCCTACCGGGAACATCTCTTCCAAAGGCCTGTGAAACGCACTTTTCTGAAGGCCCGATCTGGATGAAGTAGAACTTCTGCTCTTGGTGTGCTACATTGCCCTAGAGCTCCAAGGCTCAAAGCCCTGCCTTGTTTCCAAAGCCGGAGATAGGCCCCAAAGCATCTTGCTTCCAGCTCTTTGCGAAGCCAAGAATCAACTCGCTGTGCACAGTGCTCTGACAGCCTACCGGGAACATCTCTTCCAAAGGCCTTTGAAACGCACTTTCTTGGCAGGCCTGATCTGGCTGAAGTAGAACTTCTGCTCTGGGTGTTCTACATTGCCCTAGAGATTCAAGGCAGAAAGCCCTGCCTTGTTTCCAAAGGGGAAGATAAGCCCCAAAGCATCTTGCTTCCAGCTCTTTGGGAAGCTAAGAAACAACTCGCTCTGCATTGGGCTCTTACAGCCTACCGGGAACATCTCCTAGAAATGTCTGTGAAACGCAGTTTCTTTGCAGGCCTGATCTTGCTGAAGTACAACTCCTGCTCCGGGTCTGCTACATTGCCCTAGAACGTCATGGCACAACGTGCTGATTATTTTAGGAAGTTCTTTGATAGGCCACGAAGCATCTTGCCTCCAGCTCTATGGGAAGCTAAGAAACAACTCGCTCTGCATTGGGCTCTTACAGCCTACCGGGAACATCTCCTAGAAATGTCTGTGAAACGCAGTTTCTTGGCAGGCCTGATCTTGCTGAAGTAGAACTCCTGCTCTGGGTCTGCTCCATTGCCCTAGAGCTTGAAGGCACAACGTGCTGAATATTTTAGGAAGTTCTTTGATAGGCCACGAAGCATCTTGCTTCCAGCTCTATGGGAAGCTATGAAACAACTCGCTCTGCACAGTGTTCTAACAGCCTATGGGGAACATCTCTTACAAAGTCCTGTTGAACGCAGTTTCTTGGCAGGCCTGATCTGGCTGAAGTAGAACTTCTGCTGTGGGTGTGCTACATTGCCCTAGAGCTTCAAGGCACAACGTGCTGAATTGTTTCCAAAGCCGGAGATAGGCCCCAAAGCATCTTGCTTCCAGCTCTTTGGGAAGCTAAGAATCAACTCGCTGTCCACAGTGCTCTGACAGCCTACCAGGAACATCTCTTCCAAAGGCCTGGGAAACGCACTTTTCTGAAGGCCCGATCTGGATGAAGTAGAACTTCTGCTCTTGGTGTGCTACATTGCCCTAGAGCTCCAAGGCTCAAAGCCCTGCCTTGTTTCCAAAGCCGGAGATAGGCCCCAAAGCATCTTGCTTCCAGCTCTTTGCGAAGCCAAGAATCAACTCGCTGTGCACAGTGCTCTGACAGCCTACCGGGAACATCTCTTCCAAAGGCCTGTGAAACGCACTTTCTTGGCAGGCCTGATCTGGCTGAAGTAGAACTTCTGCTCTGGGTGTGCTACCTTGCCCTAGAGATTCAAGGCACAAAGCCCTGCCTTGTTTCCAAAGGGGAAGATAAGCCCCAAAGCATCTTGCTTCCAGCTCTTTGGGAAGCTAAGAAACAACTCGCTCTGCATTGGGCTCTTACAGCCTACCGGGAACATCTCCTAGAAATGTCTGTGAAACGCAGTTTCTTTGCAGGCCTGATCTTGCTGAAGTACAACTCCTGCTCTGGGTCTGCTACATTGCCCTAGAACGTCAAGGCACAACGTGCTGATTATTTTAGGAAGTTCTTTGATAGGCCTCGAAGCATCTTGCTTCCAGCTCTATGGGAAGCTAAGAAACAACTCGCTCTGCACAGTGTTCTTACAGCCTATGGGGAACATCTCTTACAAAGTCCTGTTGAACGCAGTTTCTTGGCAGGCCTGATCTGGCTGAATAGAACTTCTGCTGTGGGTGTGCTCCATTGCCCTAGAGCTTCAAGGCACAACGTGCTGAATTGTTTCCAAAGCCGGAGATAGTCTCCAAAGCATCTTGCTTCCAGCTCTTTGGGAAGCTAAGAATCAACTCGCTGTCCACAGTGCTCTGACAGCCTACCGGGAACATCTCTTCCAAAGGCCTGTGAAACGCACTTTTCTGAAGGCCCGATCTGGATGAAGTAGAACTTCTGCTCTTGGTGTGCTACATTGCCCTAGAGCTCCAAGGCTCAAAGCCCTGCCTTGTTTCCAAAGCCGGAGATAGGCCCCAAAGCATCTTGCTTCCAGCTCTTTGCGAAGCCAAGAATCAACTCGCTGTGCACAGTGCTCTGACAGCCTACCGGGAACATCTCTTCCAAAGGCCTTTGAAACGCACTTTCTTGGCAGGCCTGATCTGGCTGAAGTAGAACTTCTGCTCTGGGTGTTCTACATTGCCCTAGAGATTCAAGGCAGAAAGCCCTGCCTTGTTTCCAAAGGGGAAGATAAGCCCCAAAGCATCTTGCTTCCAGCTCTTTGGGAAGCTAAGAAACAACTCGCTCTGCATTGGGCTCTTACAGCCTACCGGGAACATCTCCTAGAAATGTCTGTGAAACGCAGTTTCTTTGCAGGCCTGATCTTGCTGAAGTACAACTCCTGCTCCGGGTCTGCTACATTGCCCTAGAACGTCATGGCACAACGTGCTGATTATTTTAGGAAGTTCTTTGATAGGCCACGAAGCATCTTGCCTCCAGCTCTATGGGAAGCTAAGAAACAACTCGCTCTGCATTGGGCTCTTACAGCCTACCGGGAACATCTCCTAGAAATGTCTGTGAAACGCAGTTTCTTGGCAGGCCTGATCTTGCTGAAGTAGAACTCCTGCTCTGGGTCTGCTCCATTGCCCTAGAGCTTGAAGGCACAACGTGCTGAATATTTTAGGAAGTTCTTTGATAGGCCACGAAGCATCTTGCTTCCAGCTCTATGGGAAGCTATGAAACAACTCGCTCTGCACAGTGTTCTAACAGCCTATGGGGAACATCTCTTACAAAGTCCTGTTGAACGCAGTTTCTTGGCAGGCCTGATCTGGCTGAAGTAGAACTTCTGCTGTGGGTGTGCTACATTGCCCTAGAGCTTCAAGGCACAACGTGCTGAATTGTTTCCAAAGCCGGAGATAGGCCCCAAAGCATCTTGCTTCCAGCTCTTTGGGAAGCTAAGAATCAACTCGCTGTCCACAGTGCTCTGACAGCCTACCAGGAACATCTCTTCCAAAGGCCTGGGAAACGCACTTTTCTGAAGGCCCGATCTGGATGAAGTAGAACTTCTGCTCTTGGTGTGCTACATTGCCCTAGAGCTCCAAGGCTCAAAGCCCTGCCTTGTTTCCAAAGCCGGAGATAGGCCCCAAAGCATCTTGCTTCCAGCTCTTTGCGAAGCCAAGAATCAACTCGCTGTGCACAGTGCTCTGACAGCCTACCGGGAACATCTCTTCCAAAGGCCTGTGAAACGCACTTTCTTGGCAGGCCTGATCTGGCTGAAGTAGAACTTCTGCTCTGGGTGTGCTACCTTGCCCTAGAGATTCAAGGCACAAAGCCCTGCCTTGTTTCCAAAGGGGAAGATAAGCCCCAAAGCATCTTGCTTCCAGCTCTTTGGGAAGCTAAGAAACAACTCGCTCTGCATTGGGCTCTTACAGCCTACCGGGAACATCTCCTAGAAATGTCTGTGAAACGCAGTTTCTTTGCAGGCCTGATCTTGCTGAAGTACAACTCCTGCTCTGGGTCTGCTACATTGCCCTAGAACGTCAAGGCACAACGTGCTGATTATTTTAGGAAGTTCTTTGATAGGTCACGAAGCATCTTGCCTCCAGCTCTATGGGAAGCTAAGAAACAACTCGCTCTGCATTGGGCTCTTACAGCCTACCGGGAACATCTCCTAGAAATGTCTGTGAAACGCAGTTTCTTGGCAGGCCTGATCTTGCTGAAGTAGAACTCCTGCTCTGGGTCTGCTACATTGCCCTAGAGCTTCAAGGCACAACGTGCTGAATATTTTAGGAAGTTCTTTGATAGGCCACGAAGCATCTTGCTTCCAGCTCTATGGGAAGCTATGAAACAACTCGCTCTGCACAGTGTTCTTACAGCGTATGGGGAACATCTCTTACAAAGTCCTGTTGAACGCAGTTTCTTGGCAGGCCTGATCTGGCTGAAGTAGAACTTCTGCTGTGGGTGTGCTACATTGCCCTAGAGCTTCAAGGCACAAAGTGCTGAATTGTTTCCAAAGAAAGAGATAGGCCCCAAAGCATCTTGCTTCCAGCTCTTTGGGAAGCTAAGAAGCAACTCTCTTTGCACAGTGCTCTGACAGCCTACCGGGAACATCTCTTCCAAAGGCCTGTGAAACGCACTTTTCTGAAGGCCCGCTCTGGATGAAGTAGAACTTCTGCTTTTGGTGTGCTACATTGCCCTAGAGCTCCAAGGCTCAAAGCCCTGCCTTGTTTCCAAAGCCGGAGATAGGCCCCAAAGCATCTTGCTTCCAGCTCTTTGCGAAGCTAAGAATCAACTCGCTGTGCACAGTTCACTGACAGCCTACCGGGATCATCTCTTACAAAGGCCTGTGAAACGCACTTTCTTGGCAGGCCTGATCTGGCTGAAGTAGAACTTCTGCTCTGGGTGTGCTACATTGCCCTAGAGATTCAAGGCACAAAGCCCTGCCTTGTTTCCCAAGGGGAAGATAAGCCCCAAAGCATCTTGCTTCCAGCTCTTTGGGAAGCTAAGAAACAACTCGCTCTGCATTGGGCTCTTACAGCCTACCGGGAACATCTCCTAGAAATGTCTGTGAAACGCAGTTTCTTTGCAGGCCTGATCTTGCTGAAGTAGAACTCCTGCTCTGGGTCTGCTACATTGCCCTAGAGCTTCAAGGCACAACGTGCTGAATATTTTAGGAAGTTCTTTGATAGGCCACGAAGCATCTTGCTTCCAGCTCTATGGGAAGCTATGAAACAACTCGCTCTGCACAGTGTTCTTACAGCCTATGGGGAACATCTCTTACAAAGTCCTGTTGAACGCAGTTTCTTGGCAGGCCTGATCTGGCTGAAGTAGAACTTCTGCTGTGGGTGTGCTACATTGCCCTAGAGCTTCAAGGCACAAAGTGCTGAATTGTTTCCAAAGACAGAGATCGGCCCCAAAGCATCTTGCTTTCAGCTCTTTGGGAAGCTAAGAATCAACTCGCTGTCCACAGTGCTCTGACAGCCTACCGGGAACATCTCTTCCAAAGGCCTGTGAAACGCACTTTTCTGAAGGCCCGATCTGGATGAAGTAGAACTTCTGCTCTTGGTGTGCTACATTGCCCTAGCGCTCCAAGGCTCAAAGCCCTGCCTTGTTTCCAAAGACGGAGATAGGCCCCAAAGCATCTTGCTTCCAGCTCTTTGCGATGCTAAGAATCAACTCGCTGTGCACAGTGCTCTGACAGCCTACCGGGAACATCTCTTCCAAAGGCCTGTGAAACGCACTTTCTTGGCAGGCCTGATCTGGCTGAAGTAGAACTTCTGCTCTGGGTGTGCTACATTGCCCTAGAGATTCAAGGCACAAAGCCCTGCCTTGTTTCCAAAGGGGAAGATAAGCCCCAAAGCATCTTGCTTCCAGCTCTTTGGGAAGCTAAGAAACAACTCGCTCTGCATTGGGCTCTTACAGCCTACCGGGAACATCTCCTAGAAATGTCTGTGAAACGCAGTTTCTTTGCAGGCCTGATCTTGCTGAAGTACAACTCCTGCTCTGGGTCTGCTACATTGCCCTAGAACGTCAAGGCACAACGTGCTGATTATTTTAGGAAGTTCTTTGATAGGCCACGAAGCATCTTGCTTCCAGGTCTATGGGAAGCTAAGAAACAACTCGCTCTGCATTGGGCTCTTACAGCCTACCGGGAACATCTCCTAGAAATGTCTGTGAAACGCAGTTTCTTTGCAGACCTGATCTTGCTGAAGTACAAGTCCTGCTCTGGGTTTGCTACATTGCCCTAGAGCTTCAAGGCACAACGTGCTGATTATTTTAGGAAGTTCTTTGATAGGCCACGAAGCATCTTGCTTCCAGCTCTATGGGAAGCTAAGAAACAACTCGCTCTGCACAGTGTTCTTACAGCCTATGGGGAACATCTCTTACAAAGTCCTGTTGAACGCAGTTTCTTGGCAGGCCTGATCTGGCTGAATAGAACTTCTGCTGTGGGTGTGCTCCATTGCCCTAGAGCTTCAAGGCACAACGTGCTGAATTGTTTCCAAAGCCGGAGATAGTCTCCAAAGCATCTTGCTTCCAGCTCTTTGGGAAGCTAAGAATCAACTCGCTGTCCACAGTGCTCTGACAGCCTACCGGGAACATCTCTTCCAAAGGCCTGTGAAACGCACTTTTCTGAAGGCCCGATCTGGATGAAGTAGAACTTCTGCTCTTGGTGTGCTACATTGCCCTAGAGCTCCAAGGCTCAAAGCCCTGCCTTGTTTCCAAAGCCGGAGATAGGCCCCAAAGCATCTTGCTTCCAGCTCTTTGCGAAGCCAAGAATCAACTCGCTGTGCACAGTGCTCTGACAGCCTACCGGGAACATCTCTTCCAAAGGCCTTTGAAACGCACTTTCTTGGCAGGCCTGATCTGGCTGAAGTAGAACTTCTGCTCTGGGTGTTCTACATTGCCCTAGAGATTCAAGGCAGAAAGCCCTGCCTTGTTTCCACAGGGGAAGATAAGCCCCAAAGCATCTTGCTTCCAGCTCTTTGGGAAGCTAAGAAACAACTCGCTCTGCATTGGGCTCTTACAGCCTACCGGGAACATCTCCTAGAAATGTCTGTGAAACGCAGTTTCTTTGCAGGCCTGATCTTGCTGAAGTACAACTCCTGCTCCGGGTCTGCTACATTGCCCTAGAACGTCATGGCACAACGTGCTGATTATTTTAGGAAGTTCTTTGATAGGCCACGAAGCATCTTGCCTCCAGCTCTATGGGAAGCTAAGAAACAACTCGCTCTGCATTGGGCTCTTACAGCCTACCGGGAACATCTCCTAGAAATGTCTGTGAAACGCACTTTCTTGGCAGGCCTGATCTGGCTGAAGTAGAACTTCTGCTCTGGGTGTGCTACATTGCCCTAGAGATTCAAGGCACAAAGCCCTGCCTTGTTTCCCAAGGGGAAGATAAGCCCCAAAGCATCTTGCTTCCAGCTCTTTGGGAAGCTAAGAAACAACTCGCTCTGCATTGGGCTCTTACAGCCTACCGGGAACATCTCCTAGAAATGTCTGTGAAACGCAGTTTCTTTGCAGGCCTGATCTTGCTGAAGTAGAACTCCTGCTCTGGGTCTGCTACATTGCCCTAGAGCTTCAAGGCACAACGTGCTGAATATTTTAGGAAGTTCTTTGATAGGCCACGAAGCATCTTGCTTCCAGCTCTATGGGAAGCTATGAAACAACTCGCTCTGCACAGTGTTCTTACAGCCTATGGGGAACATCTCTTACAAAGTCCTGTTGAACGCAGTTTCTTGGCAGGCCTGATCTGGCTGAAGTAGAACTTCTGCTGTGGGTGTGCTACATTGCCCTAGAGCTTCAAGGCACAAAGTGCTGAATTGTTTCCAAAGACAGAGATCGGCCCCAAAGCATCTTGCTTTCAGCTCTTTGGGAAGCTAAGAATCAACTCGCTGTCCACAGTGCTCTGACAGCCTACCGGGAACATCTCTTCCAAAGGCCTGTGAAACGCACTTTTCTGAAGGCCCGATCTGGATGAAGTAGAACTTCTGCTCTTGGTGTGCTACATTGCCCTAGCGCTCCAAGGCTCAAAGCCCTGCCTTGTTTCCAAAGACGGAGATAGGCCCCAAAGCATCTTGCTTCCAGCTCTTTGCGATGCTAAGAATCAACTCGCTGTGCACAGTGCTCTGACAGCCTACCGGGAACATCTCTTCCAAAGGCCTGTGAAACGCACTTTCTTGGCAGGCCTGATCTGGCTGAAGTAGAACTTCTGCTCTGGGTGTGCTACATTGCCCTAGAGATTCAAGGCACAAAGCCCTGCCTTGTTTCCAAAGGGGAAGATAAGCCCCAAAGCATCTTGCTTCCAGCTCTTTGGGAAGCTAAGAAACAACTCGCTCTGCATTGGGCTCTTACAGCCTACCGGGAACATCTCCTAGAAATGTCTGTGAAACGCAGTTTCTTTGCAGGCCTGATCTTGCTGAAGTACAACTCCTGCTCTGGGTCTGCTACATTGCCCTAGAACGTCAAGGCACAACGTGCTGATTATTTTAGGAAGTTCTTTGATAGGCCACGAAGCATCTTGCTTCCAGGTCTATGGGAAGCTAAGAAACAACTCGCTCTGCATTGGGCTCTTACAGCCTACCGGGAACATCTCCTAGAAATGTCTGTGAAACGCAGTTTCTTTGCAGACCTGATCTTGCTGAAGTACAAGTCCTGCTCTGGGTTTGCTACATTGCCCTAGAGCTTCAAGGCACAACGTGCTGATTATTTTAGGAAGTTCTTTGATAGGCCACGAAGCATCTTGCTTCCAGCTCTATGGGAAGCTAAGAAACAACTCGCTCTGCACAGTGTTCTTACAGCCTATGGGGAACATCTCTTACAAAGTCCTGTTGAACGCAGTTTCTTGGCAGGCCTGATCTGGCTGAATAGAACTTCTGCTGTGGGTGTGCTCCATTGCCCTAGAGCTTCAAGGCACAACGTGCTGAATTGTTTCCAAAGCCGGAGATAGTCTCCAAAGCATCTTGCTTCCAGCTCTTTGGGAAGCTAAGAATCAACTCGCTGTCCACAGTGCTCTGACAGCCTACCGGGAACATCTCTTCCAAAGGCCTGTGAAACGCACTTTTCTGAAGGCCCGATCTGGATGAAGTAGAACTTCTGCTCTTGGTGTGCTACATTGCCCTAGAGCTCCAAGGCTCAAAGCCCTGCCTTGTTTCCAAAGCCGGAGATAGGCCCCAAAGCATCTTGCTTCCAGCTCTTTGCGAAGCCAAGAATCAACTCGCTGTGCACAGTGCTCTGACAGCCTACCGGGAACATCTCTTCCAAAGGCCTTTGAAACGCACTTTCTTGGCAGGCCTGATCTGGCTGAAGTAGAACTTCTGCTCTGGGTGTTCTACATTGCCCTAGAGATTCAAGGCAGAAAGCCCTGCCTTGTTTCCACAGGGGAAGATAAGCCCCAAAGCATCTTGCTTCCAGCTCTTTGGGAAGCTAAGAAACAACTCGCTCTGCATTGGGCTCTTACAGCCTACCGGGAACATCTCCTAGAAATGTCTGTGAAACGCAGTTTCTTTGCAGGCCTGATCTTGCTGAAGTACAACTCCTGCTCCGGGTCTGCTACATTGCCCTAGAACGTCATGGCACAACGTGCTGATTATTTTAGGAAGTTCTTTGATAGGCCACGAAGCATCTTGCCTCCAGCTCTATGGGAAGCTAAGAAACAACTCGCTCTGCATTGGGCTCTTACAGCCTACCGGGAACATCTCCTAGAAATGTCTGTGAAACGCAGTTTCTTGGCAGGCCTGATCTTGCTGAAGTAGAACTCCTGCTCTGGGTCTGCTCCATTGCCCTAGAGCTTGAAGGCACAACGTGCTGAATATTTTAGGAAGTTCTTTGATAGGCCACGAAGCATCTTGCTTCCAGCTCTATGGGAAGCTATGAAACAACTCGCTCTGCACAGTGTTCTAACAGCCTATGGGGAACATCTCTTACAAAGTCCTGTTGAACGCAGTTTCTTGGCAGGCCTGATCTGGCTGAAGTAGAACTTCTGCTGTGGGTGTGCTACATTGCCCTAGAGCTTCAAGGCACAACGTGCTGAATTGTTTCCAAAGCCGGAGATAGGCCCCAAAGCATCTTGCTTCCAGCTCTTTGGGAAGCTAAGAATCAACTCGCTGTCCACAGTGCTCTGACAGCCTACCAGGAACATCTCTTCCAAAGGCCTGGGAAACGCACTTTTCTGAAGGCCCGATCTGGATGAAGTAGAACTTCTGCTCTTGGTGTGCTACATTGCCCTAGAGCTCCAAGGCTCAAAGCCCTGCCTTGTTTCCAAAGCCGGAGATAGGCCCCAAAGCATCTTGCTTCCAGCTCTTTGCGAAGCCAAGAATCAACTCGCTGTGCACAGTGCTCTGACAGCCTACCGGGAACATCTCTTCCAAAGGCCTGTGAAACGCACTTTCTTGGCAGGCCTGATCTGGTTGAAGTAGAACTTCTGCTCTGGGTGTGCTACATTGCCCTAGAGATTCAAGGCACAAAGCCCTGCCTTGTTTCCAAAGGGGAAGATAAGCCCCAAAGCATCTTGCTTCCAGCTCTTTGGGAAGCTAAGAAACAACTCGCTCTGCATTGGGCTCTTACAGCCTACCGGGAACATCTCCTAGAAATGTCTGTGAAACGCAGTTTCTTTGCAGGCCTGATCTTGCTGAAGTACAACTCCTGCTCTGGGTCTGCTACATTGCCCTAGAACGTCAAGGCACAACGTACTGATTATTTTAGGAAGTTCTTTGATAGGCCACGAAGCATCTTGCCTCCAGCTCTATGGGAAGCTAAGAAACAACTCGCTCTGCATTGGGCTCTTACAGCCTACCGGGAACATCTCCTAGAAATGTCTGTGAAACGCAGTTTCTTGGCAGGCCTGATCTTGCTGAAGTAGAACTCCTGCTCTGGGTCTGCTACATTGCCCTAGAGCTTCAAGGCACAACGTGCTGAATATTTTAGGAAGTTCTTTGATAGGCCACGAAGCATCTTGCTTCCAGCTCTATGGGAAGCTATGAAACAACTCGCTCTGCACAGTGTTCTTACAGCGTATGGGGAACATCTCTTACAAAGTCCTGTTGAACGCAGTTTCTTGGCAGGCCTGATCTGGCTGAAGTAGAACTTCTGCTGTGGGTGTGCTACATTGCCCTAGAGCTTCAAGGCACAAAGTGCTGAATTGTTTCCAAAGAAAGAGATAGGCCCCAAAGCATCTTGCTTCCAGCTCTTTGGGAAGCTAAGAAGCAACTCTCTTTGCACAGTGCTCTGACAGCCTACCGGGAACATCTCTTCCAAAGGCCTGTGAAACGCACTTTTCTGAAGGCCCGCTCTGGATGAAGTAGAACTTCTGCTTTTGGTGTGCTACATTGCCCTAGAGCTCCAAGGCTCAAAGCCCTGCCTTGTTTCCAAAGCCGGAGATAGGCCCCAAAGCATCTTGCTTCCAGCTCTTTGCGAAGCTAAGAATCAACTCGCTGTGCACAGTTCACTGACAGCCTCCGGGATCATCTCTTACAAAGGCCTGTGAAACGCACTTTCTTGGCAGGCCTGATCTGGCTGAAGTAGAACTTCTGCTCTGGGTGTGCTACATTGCCCTAGAGATTCAAGGCACAAAGCCCTGCCTTGTTTCCCAAGGGGAAGATAAGCCCCAAAGCATCTTGCTTCCAGCTCTTTGGGAAGCTAAGAAACAACTCGCTCTGCATTGGGCTCTTACAGCCTACCGGGAACATCTCCTAGAAATGTCTGTGAAACGCAGTTTCTTTGCAGGCCTGATCTTGCTGAAGTAGAACTCCTGCTCTGGGTCTGCTACATTGCCCTAGAGCTTCAAGGCACAACGTGCTGAATATTTTAGGAAGTTCTTTGATAGGCCACGAAGCATCTTGCTTCCAGCTCTATGGGAAGCTATGAAACAACTCGCTCTGCACAGTGTTCTTACAGCCTATGGGGAACATCTCTTACAAAGTCCTGTTGAACGCAGTTTCTTGGCAGGCCTGATCTGGCTGAAGTAGAACTTCTGCTGTGGGTGTGCTACATTGCCCTAGAGCTTCAAGGCACAAAGTGCTGAATTGTTTCCAAAGACAGAGATCGGCCCCAAAGCATCTTGCTTTCAGCTCTTTGGGAAGCTAAGAATCAACTCGCTGTCCACAGTGCTCTGACAGCCTACCGGGAACATCTCTTCCAAAGGCCTGTGAAACGCACTTTTCTGAAGGCCCGATCTGGATGAAGTAGAACTTCTGCTCTTGGTGTGCTACATTGCCCTAGCGCTCCAAGGCTCAAAGCCCTGCCTTGTTTCCAAAGACGGAGATAGGCCCCAAAGCATCTTGCTTCCAGCTCTTTGCGATGCTAAGAATCAACTCGCTGTGCACAGTGCTCTGACAGCCTACCGGGAACATCTCTTCCAAAGGCCTGTGAAACGCACTTTCTTGGCAGGCCTGATCTGGCTGAAGTAGAACTTCTGCTCTGGGTGTGCTACATTGCCCTAGAGATTCAAGGCACAAAGCCCTGCCTTGTTTCCAAACGGGAAGATAAGCCCCAAAGCATCTTGCTTCCAGCTCTTTGGGAAGCTAAGAAACAACTCGCTCTGCATTGGGCTCTTACAGCCTACCGGGAACATCTCCTAGAAATGTCTGTGAAACGCAGTTTCTTTGCAGGCCTGATCTTGCTGAAGTACAACTCCTGCTCTGGGTCTGCTACATTGCCCTAGAACGTCAAGGCACAACGTGCTGATTATTTTAGGAAGTTCTTTGATAGGCCACGAAGCATCTTGCTTCCAGGTCTATGGGAAGCTAAGAAACAACTCGCTCTGCATTGGGCTCTTACAGCCTACCGGGAACATCTCCTAGAAATGTCTGTGAAACGCAGTTTCTTGGCAGGCCTGATCTTGCTGAAGTAGATCTCCTGCTCTGGGTCTGCTACATTGCCCTAGAGCTTCAAGGCACAATGTGCTGAATATTTTAGGAAGTTCTTTGATAGGCCACGAAGCATCTTGCTTCCAGCTCTATGGGAAGCTATGAAACAACTCGCTCTGCACAGTGTTCTTACAGCCTATGGGGAACATCTCTTACAAAGTCCTGTTGAACGCAGTTTCTTGGCAGGCCTGATCTGGCTGAAGTAGAACTTCTGCTGTGGGTGTGCTACATTGCCCTAGAGCTTCAAGGCACAAAGTGCTGAATTGTTTCCAAAGCCGGAGATAGGCCCCAAAGCATCTTGCTTCCAGCTCTTTGGGAAGCTAAGAACCAACTCGCTGTCCACAGTGCTCTGACAGCCTACCGGGAACATCTCTTCCAAAGGCCTGTGAAACGCACTTTTCTGAAGGCCCGATCTGGATGAAGTAGAACTTCTGCTCTTGGTGTGCTACATTGCCCTAGCGCTCCAAGGCTCAAAGCCCTGCCTTGTTTCCAAAGACGGAGATAGGCCCCAAAGCATCTTGCTTCCAGCTCTTGCGAAGCTAAGAATCAACTCGCTGTGCACAGTGCTCTGACAGCCTACCGGGAACATCTCTTCCAAAGGCCTGTGAAACGCACTTTCTTGGCAGGCCTGATCTGGGTGAAGTAGAACTTCTGCTCTGGGTGTGCTACATTGCCCTAGAGATTCAAGGCACAAAGCCCTGCCTTGTTTCCAAAGGGGACGATAAGCCCCAAAGCGTCTTGCTTCCAGCTCTTTGGGAAGCTAAGAAACAACTCGCTCTGCATTGGGCTCTTACAGCCTACCGGGAACATCTCCTAGAAATGTCTGTGAAACGCAGTTTCTTTGCAGGCCTGATCTTGCTGAAGTAGAACTCCTGCTCTGGGTCTGCTACATTGCCCTAGAGCTTCAAGGCACAACGTGCTGAATATTTTAGGAAGTTCTTTGATAGGCCACGAAGCATCTTGCTTCCAGCTCTATGGGAAGCTATGAAACAACTCGCTCTGCACAGTGTTCTCACAGCGTATGGGGAACATCTCTTACAATGTCTGTGAAACGCAGTTTCTTGGCAGGCCTGATCTGGCTGAAGTAGAACTTCTGCTGTGGGTGTGCTACATTGCCCTAGAGCTTCAAGGCACAAAGTGCTGAATTGTTTCCAAAGAAAGAGATAGGCCCCAAAGCATCTTGCTTCCAGCTCTTTGGGAAGCTAAGAAGCAACTCTCTTTGCACAGTGCTCTGACAGCCTACCGGGAACATCTCTTCCAAAGGCCTGTGAAACGCACTTTTCTGAAGGCCCGCTCTGGATGAAGTAGAACTTCTGCTTTTGGTGTGCTACATTGCCCTAGAGCTCCAAGGCTCAAAGCCCTGCCTTGTTTCCAAAGCCGGAGATAGGCCCCAAAGCATCTTGCTTCCAGCTCTTTGCGAAGCTAAGAATCAACTCGCTGTGCACAGTGCTCTGACAGCCTACCGGGAACATCTCTTCCAAAGGCCTGTGAAACGCACTTTCTTGGCAGGCCTGATCTGGCTGAAGTAGAACTTCTGCTCTGAGTGTGCTACATTGCCCTAGAGATTCAAGGCACAAAGCCCTGCCTTGTTTCCCATGGGGAAGATAAGCCCCAAAGCATCTTGCTTCCAGCTCTTTGGGAAGCTAAGAAACAACTCGCTCTGCATTGGGCTCTTACAGCCTACCGGGAACATCTCCTAGAAATGTCTGTGAAACGCAGTTTCTTTGCGGGCCTGATCTTGCTGAAGTACAACTCCTGCTCTGGGTCTGCTACATTGCCCTAGAGCTTCAAGGCACAACGTGCTGAATATTTTAGGAAGTTCTTTGATAGGCCACGAAGCATCTTGCTTCCAGCTCTATGGGCAGCTATGAAACAACTCGCTCTGCACAGTGTTCTTACAGCCTATGGGGAACATCTCTTACAAAGTCCTGTTGAACGCAGTTTCTTGGCAGGCCTGATCTGCCTGAGGTAGAACTTCTGCTGTGGGTGTGCTACATTGCCCTAGAGCTTCAAGACACAAAGTGCTGAATTGTTTCCAAAGACAGAGATAGGCCCCAAAGCATCTTGCTTTCAGCTCTTTGGGAAGCTAAGAAGCAACTCTCTTTGCACAGTGCTCTTACAGCCTACCGGGAACATATCTTCCAAAGGCCTGTGAAACGCACTTTTCTGAAGGCCCGATCTGGATGAAGTAGAACTTCTGCTCTTGGTGTGCTACATTGCCCTAGAGCTCCAAGGCTCAAAGACCTGCCTTGTTTCCAAAGACGAAGATAGGCCCCAAAGCATCTTGCTTCCAGCTCTTTGCGAAGCTAAGAATCAACTCGCTGTGCACAGTGCTCTGACAGCCTACCGGGAACATCTCTTCAAAGGCCTGTGAAACGCACTTTCTTGGCAGGCCTGATCTGGCTGAAGTAGAACTTCTGCTCTGGGTGTGCTACATTGCCCTAGAGATTCAAGGCACAAAGCCCTGCCTTGTTTCCCAAGGGGAAGATAAGCCCCAAAGCATCTTGCTTCCAGCTCTTTGGGAAGCTAAGAAACAACTCGCTCTGCATTGGGCTCTTACAGCCTACCGGGAACATCTCCTAGAAATGTCTGTGAAACGCAGTTTCTTTGCAGGCCTGATCTTGCTGAAGTAGAACTCCTGCTCTGGGTCTGCTACATTGCCCTAGAGCTTCAAGGCACAACGTGCTGAATATTTTAGGAAGTTCTTTGATAGGCCACGAAGCATCTTGCTTCCAGCTCTATGGGAAGCTATGAAACAACTCGCTCTGCACAGTGTTCTTACAGCGTATGGGGAACATCTCTTACAAAGTCCTGTTGAACGCAGTTTCTTGGAAGGCCTGAACTGGCTGAAGTAGAACTCCTGCTGTGAGTGTGCTACATTGCCCTAGAGCTTCAAGGCACAACGTGCTGAATATTTTAGGAAGTTCTTTGATAGGCCACGAAGCATCTTGCTTCCAGCTCTGTGGGAAGCTATGAAACAACTCGCTCTGCACAGTGTTCTTACAGCGTATGGGGAACATCTCTTACAAAGTCCTGTTGAACGCAGTTTCTTGGCAGGCCTGATCTGGCTGAAGTAGAACTTCTGCTGTGGGTGTGCTACATTGCCCTAGAGCTTCAAGGCACAAAGTGCTGAATTGTTTCCAAAGCCGGAGATAGGCCCCAAAGCATCTTGCTTCCAGCTCTTTGGGAAGCTAAGAACCAACTCGCTGTCCACAGTGCTCTGACAGCCTACCGGGAACATCTCTTCCAAAGGCCTGTGAAACGCACTTTTCTGAAGGCCCGATCTGGATGAAGTAGAACTTCTGCTCTTGGTGTGCTACATTGCCCTAGCGCTCCAAGGCTCAAAGCCCTGCCTTGTTTCCAAAGACGGAGATAGGCCCCAAAGCATCTTGCTTCCAGCTCTTGCGAAGCTAAGAATCAACTCGCTGTGCACAGTGCTCTGACAGCCTACCGGGAACATCTCTTCCAAAGGCCTGTGAAACGCACTTTCTTGGCAGGCCTGATCTGGGTGAAGTAGAACTTCTGCTCTGGGTGTGCTACATTGCCCTAGAGATTCAAGGCACAAAGCCCTGCCTTGTTTCCAAAGGGGACGATAAGCCCCAAAGCGTCTTGCTTCCAGCTCTTTGGGAAGCTAAGAAACAACTCGCTCTGCATTGGGCTCTTACAGCCTACCGGGAACATCTCCTAGAAATGTCTGTGAAACGCAGTTTCTTTGCAGGCCTGATCTTGCTGAAGTAGAACTCCTGCTCTGGGTCTGCTACATTGCCCTAGAGCTTCAAGGCACAACGTGCTGAATATTTTAGGAAGTTCTTTGATAGGCCACGAAGCATCTTGCTTCCAGCTCTATGGGAAGCTATGAAACAACTCGCTCTGCACAGTGTTCTCACAGCGTATGGGGAACATCTCTTACAATGTCTGTGAAACGCAGTTTCTTGGCAGGCCTGATCTGGCTGAAGTAGAACTTCTGCTGTGGGTGTGCTACATTGCCCTAGAGCTTCAAGGCACAAAGTGCTGAATTGTTTCCAAAGAAAGAGATAGGCCCCAAAGCATCTTGCTTCCAGCTCTTTGGGAAGCTAAGAAGCAACTCTCTTTGCACAGTGCTCTGACAGCCTACCGGGAACATCTCTTCCAAAGGCCTGTGAAACGCACTTTTCTGAAGGCCCGCTCTGGATGAAGTAGAACTTCTGCTTTTGGTGTGCTACATTGCCCTAGAGCTCCAAGGCTCAAAGCCCTGCCTTGTTTCCAAAGCCGGAGATAGGCCCCAAAGCATCTTGCTTCCAGCTCTTTGCGAAGCTAAGAATCAACTCGCTGTGCACAGTGCTCTGACAGCCTACCGGGAACATCTCTTCCAAAGGCCTGTGAAACGCACTTTCTTGGCAGGCCTGATCTGGCTGAAGTAGAACTTCTGCTCTGAGTGTGCTACATTGCCCTAGAGATTCAAGGCACAAAGCCCTGCCTTGTTTCCCATGGGGAAGATAAGCCCCAAAGCATCTTGCTTCCAGCTCTTTGGGAAGCTAAGAAACAACTCGCTCTGCATTGGGCTCTTACAGCCTACCGGGAACATCTCCTAGAAATGTCTGTGAAACGCAGTTTCTTTGCGGGCCTGATCTTGCTGAAGTACAACTCCTGCTCTGGGTCTGCTACATTGCCCTAGAGCTTCAAGGCACAACGTGCTGAATATTTTAGGAAGTTCTTTGATAGGCCACGAAGCATCTTGCTTCCAGCTCTATGGGCAGCTATGAAACAACTCGCTCTGCACAGTGTTCTTACAGCCTATGGGGAACATCTCTTACAAAGTCCTGTTGAACGCAGTTTCTTGGCAGGCCTGATCTGCCTGAAGTAGAACTTCTGCTGTGGGTGTGCTACATTGCCCTAGAGCTTCAAGACACAAAGTGCTGAATTGTTTCCAAAGACAGAGATAGGCCCCAAAGCATCTTGCTTTCAGCTCTTTGGGAAGCTAAGAAGCAACTCTCTTTGCACAGTGCTCTTACAGCCTACCGGGAACATATCTTCCAAAGGCCTGTGAAACGCACTTTTCTGAAGGCCCGATCTGGATGAAGTAGAACTTCTGCTCTTGGTGTGCTACATTGCCCTAGAGCTCCAAGGCTCAAAGACCTGCCTTGTTTCCAAAGACGAAGATAGGCCCCAAAGCATCTTGCTTCCAGCTCTTTGCGAAGCTAAGAATCAACTCGCTGTGCACAGTGCTCTGACAGCCTACCGGGAACATCTCTTCAAAGGCCTGTGAAACGCACTTTCTTGGCAGGCCTGATCTGGCTGAAGTAGAACTTCTGCTCTGGGTGTGCTACATTGCCCTAGAGATTCAAGGCACAAAGCCCTGCCTTGTTTCCCAAGGGGAAGATAAGCCCCAAAGCATCTTGCTTCCAGCTCTTTGGGAAGCTAAGAAACAACTCGCTCTGCATTGGGCTCTTACAGCCTACCGGGAACATCTCCTAGAAATGTCTGTGAAACGCAGTTTCTTTGCAGGCCTGATCTTGCTGAAGTAGAACTCCTGCTCTGGGTCTGCTACATTGCCCTAGAGCTTCAAGGCACAACGTGCTGAATATTTTAGGAAGTTCTTTGATAGGCCACGAAGCATCTTGCTTCCAGCTCTATGGGAAGCTATGAAACAACTCGCTCTGCACAGTGTTCTTACAGCGTATGGGGAACATCTCTTACAAAGTCCTGTTGAACGCAGTTTCTTGGAAGGCCTGAACTGGCTGAAGTAGAACTCCTGCTGTGAGTGTGCTACATTGCCCTAGAGCTTCAAGGCACAACGTGCTGAATATTTTAGGAAGTTCTTTGATAGGCCACGAAGCATCTTGCTTCCAGCTCTGTGGGAAGCTATGAAACAACTCGCTCTGCACAGTGTTCTTACAGCGTATGGGGAACATCTCTTACAAAGTCCTGTTGAACGCAGTTTCTTGGCAGGCCTGATCTGGCTGAAGTAGAACTTCTGCTGTGGGTGTGCTACATTGCCCTAGAGCTTCAAGGCACAAAGTGCTGAATTGTTTCCAAAGAAAGAGATAGGCCCCAAAGCATCTTGCTTCCAGCTCTTTGGGAAGCTAAGAAGCAACTCTCTTTGCACAGTGCTCTGACAGCCTACCGGGAACATCTCTTCCAAAGGCCTGTGAAACGCACTTTCTTGGCAGGCCTGATCTGGCTGAAGTAGAACTTCTGCTCTGGGTGTGCTACATTGCCCTAGAGATTCAAGGCCCAAAGCCCTGCCTTGTTTCCCAAGGGGAAGATAAGCCGCAAAGCATCTTGCTTCCAGCTCCTTGGGAAGCTAAGAAACAACTCGCTCTGCATTGGGCTCTTACAGCCTACCGGGAACATCTCCTAGAAATGTCTGTGAAACGCAGTTTCTTTGCAGGCCTGATCTTGCTGAAGTAGAACTCCTGCTCTGGGTCTGCTACATTGCCCTAGAGCTTCAAGGCACAACGTGCTGAATATTTTAGGAAGTTCTTTGATAGGCCACGAAGCATCTTGCTTCCAGCTCTATGGGAAGCTATGAAACAACTCGCTCTGCACAGTGTTCTTACAGCGTATGGGGAACATCTCTTACAAAGTCCTGTTGAACGCAGTTTCTTGGCAGGCCTGATCTGGCTGAAGTAGAACTTCTGCTGTGGGTGTGCTACATTGCCCTAGAGCTTCAAGGCACAAAGTGCTGAAGTGTTTCCAAAGAAAGAGATAGGCCCCAAAGCATCTTGCTTCCAGCTCTTTGGGAAGCTAAGAAGCAACTCTCTTTGCACAGTGCTCTGACAGCCTACCGGGAACATCTCTTCCAAAGGCCTGTGAAACGCACTTTTCTGAAGGCCCGCTCTGGATGAAGTAGAACTTCTGCTTTTGGTGTGCTACATTGCCCTAGAGCTCCAAGGCTCAAAGCCCTGCCTTGTTTCCAAAGCCGGAGATAGGCCCCAAAGCATCTTGCTTCGAGCTCTTTGCGTTGCTAAGAAGCAACTCGCTGTGCACAGTGCTCTGACAGCCTACCGGGAACATCTCTTCCAAAGGCCTGTGAAACGCACTTTCTTGGCAGGCCTGATCTGGCTGAAGTAGAACTTCTGCTCTGAGTGTGCTACATTGCCCTAGAGATTCAAGGCACAAAGCCCTGCCTTGTTTCCCAAGGGGAAGATAAGCCCCAAAGCATCTTGCTTCCAGCTCTTTGGGAAGCTAAGAAACAACTCGCTCTGCATTGGGCTCTTACAGCCTACCGGGAACATCTCCTAGAAATGTCTGTGAAACGCAGTTTCTTTGCGGGCCTGATCTTGCTGAAGTACAACTCCTGCTCTGGGTCTGCTACATTGCCCTAGAGCTTCAAGGCACAACGTGCTGAATATTTTAGGAAGTTCTTTGATAGGCCACGAAGCATCTTGCTTCCAGCTCTATGGGCAGCTATGAAACAACTCGCTCTGCACAGTGTTCTTACAGCCTATGGGGAACATCTCTTACAAAGTCCTGTTGAACGCAGTTTCTTGGCAGGCCTGATCTGCCTGAAGTAGAACTTCTGCTGTGGGTGTGCTACATTGCCCTAGAGCTTCAAGACACAAAGTGCTGAATTGTTTCCAAAGACAGAGATAGGCCCCAAAGCATCTTGCTTCCAGCTCTTTGGGAAGCTAAGAAGCAACTCTCTTTGCACAGTGCTCTTACAGCCTACCGGGAACATATCTTCCAAAGGCCTGTGAAACGCACTTTTCTGAAGGCCCGATCTGGATGAAGTAGAACTTCTGCTTTTGGTGTGCTACATTGCCGTAGAGCTCCAAGGCTCAAAGCCCTGCCTTGTTTCCATAGCCGGAGATAGGCCCCAAAGCATCTTGCTTCCAGCTTTTTGCGAAGCTAAGAATCAACTCGCTGTGCACAGTGCTCTGACAGCCTACCGGGAACATCTCTTCCAAAGGCCTGTGAAACGCACTTTCTTGGCAGGCCTGATCTGGCTGAAGTAGAACTTCTGCTCTGGGTGTGCTACATTGCCCTAGAGATTCAAGGCACAAAGCCCTGCCTTGTTTCCAAAGGGGAAGATAAGCCCCAAAGCATCTTGCTTCCAGCTCTTTGGGAAGCTAAGAAACAACTCGCTCTGCATTGGGCTCTTACAGCCTACCGGGAACATCTCCTAGAAATGTCTGTGAAACGCAGTTTCTTTGCAGGCCTGATCTTGCTGAAGTAGAACTCTTGCTCTGGGTCTGCTACATTGCCCTAGAGCTTCAAGGCACAACGTGCTGAATATTTTAGGAAGTTCTTTGATAGGCCACGAAGCATCTTGCTTCCAGCTCTATGGGAAGCTATGAAACAACTCGCTCTGCACAGTGTTCTTACAGCGTATGGGGAACATCTCTTACAAAGTCCTGTTGAACGCAGTTTCTTGGCAGGCCTGATCTGGCTGAAGTAGAACTCCTGCTGTGGGTGTGCTACATTGCCCTAGAGCTTCAAGGCACAACGTGCTGAATATTTTAGGAAGTTCTTTGATAGGCCACGAAGCATCTTGCTTCCAGCTCTATGGGAAGCTATGAAACAACTCGCTCTGCACAGTGTTCTTACAGCGTATGGGGAACATCTCTTACAAAGTCCTGTTGAACGCAGTTTCTTGGCAGGCCTGATCTGGCTGAAGTAGAACTTCTGCTATGGGTGTGCTACATTGCCCTAGAGCTTCAAGGCACAAAGTGCTGAATTGTTTCCAAAGAAAGAGATAGGCCCCAAAGCATCTTGCTTCCAGCTCTTTGGGAAGCTAAGAAGCAACTCTCTTTGCACAGTGCTCTGACAGCCTACCGGGAACATCTCTTCCAAAGGCCTGTGAAACGCACTTTCTTGGCAGGCCTGATCTGGCTGAATTAGAACTTCTGCTCTGGGTGTGCTACATTGCCCTAGAGATTCAAGGCCCAAAGCCCTGCCTTGTTTCCCAAGGGGAAGATAAGCCCCAAAGCATCTTGCTTCCAGCTCCTTGGGAAGCTAAGAAACAACTCGCTCTGCATTGGGCTCTTACAGCCTACCGGGAACATCTCCTAGAAATGTCTGTGAAACGCAGTTTCTTTGCAGGCCTGATCTTGCTGAAGTAGAACTCCTGCTCTGGGTCTGCTACATTGCCCGAGAGCTTCAAGGCACAACGTGCTGAATATTTTAGGAAGTTCTTTGATAGGCCACGAAGCATCTTGCTTCCAGCTCTATGGGAAGCTATGAAACAACTCGCTCTGCACAGTGTTCTTACAGCGTATGGGGAACATCTCTTACAAAGTCCTGTTGAACGCAGTTTCTTGGCAGGCCTGATCTGGCTGAAGTAGAACTTCTGCTGTGGGTGTGCTACATTGCCGTAGAGCTTCAAGGCACAAAGTGCTGAAGTGTTTCCAAAGAAAGAGATAGGCCCCAAAGCATCTTGCTTCCAGCTCTTTGGGAAGCTAAGAAGCAACTCTCTTTGCACAGTGCTCTGACAGCCTACCGGGAACATCTCTTCCAAAGGCCTGTGAAACGCACTTTTCTGAAGGCCCGCTCTGGATGAAGTAGAACTTCTGCTTTTGGTGTGCTACATTGCCCTAGAGCTCCAAGGCTCAAAGCCCTGCCTTGTTTCCAAAGCCGGAGATAGGCCCCAAAGCATCTTGCTTCGAGCTCTTTGCGGAGCTAAGAAGCAACTCGCTGTGCACAGTGCTCTGACAGCCTACCGGGAACATCTCTTCCAAAGGCCTGTGAAACGCACTTTCTTGGCAGGCCTGATCTGGCTGAAGTAGAACTTCTGCTCTGAGTGTGCTACATTGCCCTAGAGATTCAAGGCACAAAGCCCTGCCTTGTTTCCCAAGGGGAAGATAAGCCCCAAAGCATCTTGCTTCCAGCTCTTTGGGAAGCTAAGAAACAACTCGCTCTGCATTGGGCTCTTACAGCCTACCGGGAACATCTCCTAGAAATGTCTGTGAAACGCAGTTTCTTTGCGGGCCTGATCTTGCTGAAGTACAACTCCTGCTCTGGGTCTGCTACATTGCCCTAGAGCTTCAAGGCACAACGTGCTGAATATTTTAGGAAGTTCTTTGATAGGCCACGAAGCATCTTGCTTCCAGCTCTATGGGCAGCTATGAAACAACTCGCTCTGCACAGTGTTCTTACAGCCTATGGGGAACATCTCTTACAAAGTCCTGTTGAACGCAGTTTCTTGGCAGGCCTGATCTGCCTGAAGTAGAACTTCTGCTGTGGGTGTGCTACATTGCCCTAGAGCTTCAAGGCACAAAGTGCTGAATTGTTTCCAAAGACAGAGATAGGCCCCAAAGCATCTTGCTTCCAGCTCTTTGGGAAGCTAAGAAGCAACTCTCTTTGCACAGTGCTCTTACATCCTACCGGGAACATATCTTCCAAAGGCCTGTGAAACGCACTTTTCTGAAGGCCCGATCTGGATGAAGTAGAACTTCTGCTTTTGGTGTGCTACATTGCCGTAGAGCTCCAAGGCTCAAAGCCCTGCCTTGTTTCCATAGCCGGAGATAGGCCCCAAAGCATCTTGCTTCCAGCTTTTTGCGAAGCTAAGAATCAACTCGCTGTGCACAGTGCTCTGACAGCCTACCGGGAACATCTCTTCCAAAGGCCTGTGAAACGCACTTTCTTGGCAGGCCTGATCTGGCTGAAGTAGAACTTCTGCTCTGGGTGTGCTACATTGCCCTAGAGATTCAAGGCACAAAGCCGTGCCTTGTTTCCAAAGGGGAAGATAAGCCCCAAAGCATCTTGCTTCCAGCTCTTTGGGAAGCTAAGAAACAACTCGCTCTGCATTGGGCTCTTACAGCCTACCGGGAACATCTCCTAGAAATGTCTGTGAAACGCAGTTTCTTTGCAGGCCTGATCTTGCTGAAGTACAACTCCTGCTCCGGGTCTGCTACCTTGCCCTAGAACGTCATGGCACAACGTGCTGATTATTTTAGGAAGTTCTTTGATAGGCCACGAAGCATCTTGCCTCCAGCTCTATGGGAAGCTAAGAAACAACTCGCTCTGCATTGGGCTCTTACAGCCTACCGGGAACATCTCCTAGAAATGTCTGTGAAACGCAGTTTCTTGGCAGGCCTGATCTTGCTGAAGTAGAACTCCTGCTCTGGGTCTGCTACATTGCCCTAGAGCTTCAAGGCACAACGTGCTGAATATTTTAGGAAGTTCTTTGATAGGCCACGAAGCATCTTGCTTCCAGCTCTATGGGAAGCTATGAAACAACTCGCTCTGCACAGTGTTCTTACAGCGTATGGGGAACATCTCTTACAAAGTCCTGTTGAACGCAGTTTCTTGGCAGGCCTGATCTGGCTGAAGTAGAACTTCTCCTGTGGGTGTGCTACATTGCCCTAGAGCTTCAAGGCACAAAGTGCTGAATTGTTTCCAAAGAAAGAGATAGGCCCCAAAGCATCTTGCTTCCAGCTCTTTGGGAAGCTAAGAAGCAACTCTCTTTGCACAGTGCTCTGACAGCCTACCAGGAACATCTCTTCCAAAGGCCTGTGAAACGCACTTTTCTGAAGGCCCGCTCTGGATGAAGTAGAACTTCTGCTTTTGGTGTGCTACATTGCCCTAGAGCTCCAAGGCTCAAAGCCCTGCCTTGTTTCCAAAGCCGGAGATAGGCCCCAAAGCATCTTGCTTCCAGCTCTTTGCGAAGCTAAGAATCAACTCGCTGTGCACAGTGCTCTGACAGCCTACCGGGATCATCTCTTACAAAGGCCTGTGAAACGCACTTTCTTGGCAGGCCTGATCTGGCTGAAGTAGAACTTCTGCTCTGGGTGTGCTACATTGCCCTAGAGATTCAAGGCACAAAGCCCTGCCTTGTTTCCCAAGGGGAAGATAAGCCCCAAAGCATCTTGCTTCCAGCTCTTTGGGAAGCCAAGAAACAACTCGCTCTGCATTGGGCTCTTACAGACTACCGGGAACATCTCCTAGAAATGTCTGTGAAACGCAGTTTCTTTGCAGGCCTGATCTTGCTGAAGTACAACTCCTGCTCTGGGTCTGCTACATTGCCCTAGAGCTTCAAGGCACAGCGTGCTGAATATTTTAGGAAGTTCTTTGATAGGCCACGAAGCATCTTGCTTCCATCTCTATGGGAAGCTATGAAACAACTCGCTCTGCACAGTGTTCTTACAGCCTATGGGGAACATCTCTTACAAAGTCCTGTTGAACGCAGTTTCTTGGCAGGCCTGATCTGGCTGAAGTAGAACTTCTGCTGTGGGTGTGCTACATTGCCCTAGAGCTTCAAGACACAAAGTGCTGAATTGTTTCCAAAGACAGAGATAGGCCCCAAAGCATCTTGCTTCCAGCTCTTTGGGAAGCTAAGAAGCAACTCTCTTTGCACAGTGCTCTTACAGCCTACCGGGAACATATCTTCCAAAGGCCTGTGAAACGCACTTTTCTGAAGGCCCGATCTGGATGAAGTAGAACTTCTGCTCTTGGTGTGCTACATTGAGCTAGAGCTCCAAGGCTCAAAGCCCTGCCTTGTTTCCAAAGACGGAGATAGGCCCCAAAGCATCTTGCTTCCAGCTCTTTGCGAAGCTAAGAATCAACTCGCTGTGCACAGTGCTCTGACAGCCTACCGGGAACATCTCTTCAAAGGCCTGTGAAACGCACTTTCTTGGCAGGCCTGATCTGGCTGAAGTAGAACTTCTGCTCTGGGTGTGCTACATTGCCCTAGAGATTCAAGGCACAAAGCCCTGCCTTGTTTCCCAAGGGGAAGATAAGCCCCAAAGCATCTTGCTTCCAGCTCTTTGGGAAGCTAAGAAACAACTCGCTCTGCATTGGGCTCTTACAGCCTACCGGGAACATCTCCTAGAAATGTCTGTGAAACGCAGTTTCTTTGCAGGCCTGATCTTGCTGAAGTAGAACTCCTGCTCTGGGTCTGCTACATTGCCCTAGAGCTTCAAGGCACAACGTGCTGAATATTTTAGGAAGTTCTTTGATAGGCCACGAAGCATCTTGCTTCCAGCTCTATGGGAAGCTATGAAACAACTCGCTCTGCACAGTGTTCTCACAGCGTATGGGGAACATCTCTTACAATGTCTGTGAAACGCAGTTTCTTGGCAGGCCTGATCTGGCTGAAGTAGAACTTCTGCTGTGGGTGTGCTACATTGCCCTAGAGCTTCAAGGCACAAAGTGCTGAATTGTTTCCAAAGAAAGAGATAGGCCCCAAAGCATCTTGCTTCCAGCTCTTTGGGAAGCTAAGAAGCAACTCTCTTTGCACAGTGCTCTGACAGCCTACCGGGAACATCTCTTCCAAAGGCCTGTGAAACGCACTTTTCTGAAGGCCCGCTCTGGATGAAGTAGAACTTCTGCTTTTGGTGTGCTACATTGCCCTAGAGCTCCAAGGCTCAAAGCCCTGCCTTGTTTCCAAAGCCGGAGATAGGCCCCAAAGCATCTTGCTTCCAGCTCTTTGCGAAGCTAAGAATCAACTCGCTGTGCACAGTGCTCTGACAGCCTACCGGGAACATCTCTTCCAAAGGCCTGTGAAACGCACTTTCTTGGCAGGCCTGATCTGGCTGAAGTAGAACTTCTGCTCTGAGTGTGCTACATTGCCCTAGAGATTCAAGGCACAAAGCCCTGCCTTGTTTCCCATGGGGAAGATAAGCCCCAAAGCATCTTGCTTCCAGCTCTTTGGGAAGCTAAGAAACAACTCGCTCTGCATTGGGCTCTTACAGCCTACCGGGAACATCTCCTAGAAATGTCTGTGAAACGCAGTTTCTTTGCGGGCCTGATCTTGCTGAAGTACAACTCCTGCTCTGGGTCTGCTACATTGCCCTAGAGCTTCAAGGCACAACGTGCTGAATATTTTAGGAAGTTCTTTGATAGGCCACGAAGCATCTTGCTTCCAGCTCTATGGGCAGCTATGAAACAACTCGCTCTGCACAGTGTTCTTACAGCCTATGGGGAACATCTCTTACAAAGTCCTGTTGAACGCAGTTTCTTGGCAGGCCTGATCTGCCTGAAGTAGAACTTCTGCTGTGGGTGTGCTACATTGCCCTAGAGCTTCAAGACACAAAGTGCTGAATTGTTTCCAAAGACAGAGATAGGCCCCAAAGCATCTTGCTTTCAGCTCTTTGGGAAGCTAAGAAGCAACTCTCTTTGCACAGTGCTCTTACAGCCTACCGGGAACATATCTTCCAAAGGCCTGTGAAACGCACTTTTCTGAAGGCCCGATCTGGATGAAGTAGAACTTCTGCTCTTGGTGTGCTACATTGCCCTAGAGCTCCAAGGCTCAAAGACCTGCCTTGTTTCCAAAGACGAAGATAGGCCCCAAAGCATCTTGCTTCCAGCTCTTTGCGAAGCTAAGAATCAACTCGCTGTGCACAGTGCTCTGACAGCCTACCGGGAACATCTCTTCAAAGGCCTGTGAAACGCACTTTCTTGGCAGGCCTGATCTGGCTGAAGTAGAACTTCTGCTCTGGGTGTGCTACATTGCCCTAGAGATTCAAGGCACAAAGCCCTGCCTTGTTTCCCAAGGGGAAGATAAGCCCCAAAGCATCTTGCTTCCAGCTCTTTGGGAAGCTAAGAAACAACTCGCTCTGCATTGGGCTCTTACAGCCTACCGGGAACATCTCCTAGAAATGTCTGTGAAACGCAGTTTCTTTGCAGGCCTGATCTTGCTGAAGTAGAACTCCTGCTCTGGGTCTGCTACATTGCCCTAGAGCTTCAAGGCACAACGTGCTGAATATTTTAGGAAGTTCTTTGATAGGCCACGAAGCATCTTGCTTCCAGCTCTATGGGAAGCTATGAAACAACTCGCTCTGCACAGTGTTCTTACAGCGTATGGGGAACATCTCTTACAAAGTCCTGTTGAACGCAGTTTCTTGGAAGGCCTGAACTGGCTGAAGTAGAACTCCTGCTGTGAGTGTGCTACATTGCCCTAGAGCTTCAAGGCACAACGTGCTGAATATTTTAGGAAGTTCTTTGATAGGCCACGAAGCATCTTGCTTCCAGCTCTGTGGGAAGCTATGAAACAACTCGCTCTGCACAGTGTTCTTACAGCGTATGGGGAACATCTCTTACAAAGTCCTGTTGAACGCAGTTTCTTGGCAGGCCTGATCTGGCTGAAGTAGAACTTCTGCTGTGGGTGTGCTACATTGCCCTAGAGCTTCAAGGCACAAAGTGCTGAATTGTTTCCAAAGAAAGAGATAGGCCCCAAAGCATCTTGCTTCCAGCTCTTTGGGAAGCTAAGAAGCAACTCTCTTTGCACAGTGCTCTGACAGCCTACCGGGAACATCTCTTCCAAAGGCCTGTGAAACGCACTTTCTTGGCAGGCCTGATCTGGCTGAAGTAGAACTTCTGCTCTGGGTGTGCTACATTGCCCTAGAGATTCAAGGCCCAAAGCCCTGCCTTGTTTCCCAAGGGGAAGATAAGCCGCAAAGCATCTTGCTTCCAGCTCCTTGGGAAGCTAAGAAACAACTCGCTCTGCATTGGGCTCTTACAGCCTACCGGGAACATCTCCTAGAAATGTCTGTGAAACGCAGTTTCTTTGCAGGCCTGATCTTGCTGAAGTAGAACTCCTGCTCTGGGTCTGCTACATTGCCCTAGAGCTTCAAGGCACAACGTGCTGAATATTTTAGGAAGTTCTTTGATAGGCCACGAAGCATCTTGCTTCCAGCTCTATGGGAAGCTATGAAACAACTCGCTCTGCACAGTGTTCTTACAGCGTATGGGGAACATCTCTTACAAAGTCCTGTTGAACGCAGTTTCTTGGCAGGCCTGATCTGGCTGAAGTAGAACTTCTGCTGTGGGTGTGCTACATTGCCCTAGAGCTTCAAGGCACAAAGTGCTGAAGTGTTTCCAAAGAAAGAGATAGGCCCCAAAGCATCTTGCTTCCAGCTCTTTGGGAAGCTAAGAAGCAACTCTCTTTGCACAGTGCTCTGACAGCCTACCGGGAACATCTCTTCCAAAGGCCTGTGAAACGCACTTTTCTGAAGGCCCGCTCTGGATGAAGTAGAACTTCTGCTTTTGGTGTGCTACATTGCCCTAGAGCTCCAAGGCTCAAAGCCCTGCCTTGTTTCCAAAGCCGGAGATAGGCCCCAAAGCATCTTGCTTCGAGCTCTTTGCGTTGCTAAGAAGCAACTCGCTGTGCACAGTGCTCTGACAGCCTACCGGGAACATCTCTTCCAAAGGCCTGTGAAACGCACTTTCTTGGCAGGCCTGATCTGGCTGAAGTAGAACTTCTGCTCTGAGTGTGCTACATTGCCCTAGAGATTCAAGGCACAAAGCCCTGCCTTGTTTCCCAAGGGGAAGATAAGCCCCAAAGCATCTTGCTTCCAGCTCTTTGGGAAGCTAAGAAACAACTCGCTCTGCATTGGGCTCTTACAGCCTACCGGGAACATCTCCTAGAAATGTCTGTGAAACGCAGTTTCTTTGCGGGCCTGATCTTGCTGAAGTACAACTCCTGCTCTGGGTCTGCTACATTGCCCTAGAGCTTCAAGGCACAACGTGCTGAATATTTTAGGAAGTTCTTTGATAGGCCACGAAGCATCTTGCTTCCAGCTCTATGGGCAGCTATGAAACAACTCGCTCTGCACAGTGTTCTTACAGCCTATGGGGAACATCTCTTACAAAGTCCTGTTGAACGCAGTTTCTTGGCAGGCCTGATCTGCCTGAAGTAGAACTTCTGCTGTGGGTGTGCTACATTGCCCTAGAGCTTCAAGACACAAAGTGCTGAATTGTTTCCAAAGACAGAGATAGGCCCCAAAGCATCTTGCTTCCAGCTCTTTGGGAAGCTAAGAAGCAACTCTCTTTGCACAGTGCTCTTACAGCCTACCGGGAACATATCTTCCAAAGGCCTGTGAAACGCACTTTTCTGAAGGCCCGATCTGGATGAAGTAGAACTTCTGCTTTTGGTGTGCTACATTGCCGTAGAGCTCCAAGGCTCAAAGCCCTGCCTTGTTTCCATAGCCGGAGATAGGCCCCAAAGCATCTTGCTTCCAGCTTTTTGCGAAGCTAAGAATCAACTCGCTGTGCACAGTGCTCTGACAGCCTACCGGGAACATCTCTTCCAAAGGCCTGTGAAACGCACTTTCTTGGCAGGCCTGATCTGGCTGAAGTAGAACTTCTGCTCTGGGTGTGCTACATTGCCCTAGAGATTCAAGGCACAAAGCCCTGCCTTGTTTCCAAAGGGGAAGATAAGCCCCAAAGCATCTTGCTTCCAGCTCTTTGGGAAGCTAAGAAACAACTCGCTCTGCATTGGGCTCTTACAGCCTACCGGGAACATCTCCTAGAAATGTCTGTGAAACGCAGTTTCTTTGCAGGCCTGATCTTGCTGAAGTAGAACTCTTGCTCTGGGTCTGCTACATTGCCCTAGAGCTTCAAGGCACAACGTGCTGAATATTTTAGGAAGTTCTTTGATAGGCCACGAAGCATCTTGCTTCCAGCTCTATGGGAAGCTATGAAACAACTCGCTCTGCACAGTGTTCTTACAGCGTATGGGGAACATCTCTTACAAAGTCCTGTTGAACGCAGTTTCTTGGCAGGCCTGATCTGGCTGAAGTAGAACTCCTGCTGTGGGTGTGCTACATTGCCCTAGAGCTTCAAGGCACAACGTGCTGAATATTTTAGGAAGTTCTTTGATAGGCCACGAAGCATCTTGCTTCCAGCTCTATGGGAAGCTATGAAACAACTCGCTCTGCACAGTGTTCTTACAGCGTATGGGGAACATCTCTTACAAAGTCCTGTTGAACGCAGTTTCTTGGCAGGCCTGATCTGGCTGAAGTAGAACTTCTGCTATGGGTGTGCTACATTGCCCTAGAGCTTCAAGGCACAAAGTGCTGAATTGTTTCCAAAGAAAGAGATAGGCCCCAAAGCATCTTGCTTCCAGCTCTTTGGGAAGCTAAGAAGCAACTCTCTTTGCACAGTGCTCTGACAGCCTACCGGGAACATCTCTTCCAAAGGCCTGTGAAACGCACTTTCTTGGCAGGCCTGATCTGGCTGAATTAGAACTTCTGCTCTGGGTGTGCTACATTGCCCTAGAGATTCAAGGCCCAAAGCCCTGCCTTGTTTCCCAAGGGGAAGATAAGCCCCAAAGCATCTTGCTTCCAGCTCCTTGGGAAGCTAAGAAACAACTCGCTCTGCATTGGGCTCTTACAGCCTACCGGGAACATCTCCTAGAAATGTCTGTGAAACGCAGTTTCTTTGCAGGCCTGATCTTGCTGAAGTAGAACTCCTGCTCTGGGTCTGCTACATTGCCCGAGAGCTTCAAGGCACAACGTGCTGAATATTTTAGGAAGTTCTTTGATAGGCCACGAAGCATCTTGCTTCCAGCTCTATGGGAAGCTATGAAACAACTCGCTCTGCACAGTGTTCTTACAGCGTATGGGGAACATCTCTTACAAAGTCCTGTTGAACGCAGTTTCTTGGCAGGCCTGATCTGGCTGAAGTAGAACTTCTGCTGTGGGTGTGCTACATTGCCGTAGAGCTTCAAGGCACAAAGTGCTGAAGTGTTTCAAAGAAAGAGATAGGCCCCAAAGCATCTTGCTTCCAGCTCTTTGGGAAGCTAAGAAGCAACTCTCTTTGCACAGTGCTCTGACAGCCTACCGGGAACATCTCTTCCAAAGGCCTGTGAAACGCACTTTTCTGAAGGCCCGCTCTGGATGAAGTAGAACTTCTGCTTTTGGTGTGCTACATTGCCCTAGAGCTCCAAGGCTCAAAGCCCTGCCTTGTTTCCAAAGCCGGAGATAGGCCCCAAAGCATCTTGCTTCGAGCTCTTTGCGGAGCTAAGAAGCAACTCGCTGTGCACAGTGCTCTGACAGCCTACCGGGAACATCTCTTCCAAAGGCCTGTGAAACGCACTTTCTTGGCAGGCCTGATCTGGCTGAAGTAGAACTTCTGCTCTGAGTGTGCTACATTGCCCTAGAGATTCAAGGCACAAAGCCCTGCCTTGTTTCCCAAGGGGAAGATAAGCCCCAAAGCATCTTGCTTCCAGCTCTTTGGGAAGCTAAGAAACAACTCGCTCTGCATTGGGCTCTTACAGCCTACCGGGAACATCTCCTAGAAATGTCTGTGAAACGCAGTTTCTTTGCGGGCCTGATCTTGCTGAAGTACAACTCCTGCTCTGGGTCTGCTACATTGCCCTAGAGCTTCAAGGCACAACGTGCTGAATATTTTAGGAAGTTCTTTGATAGGCCACGAAGCATCTTGCTTCCAGCTCTATGGGCAGCTATGAAACAACTCGCTCTGCACAGTGTTCTTACAGCCTATGGGGAACATCTCTTACAAAGTCCTGTTGAACGCAGTTTCTTGGCAGGCCTGATCTGCCTGAAGTAGAACTTCTGCTGTGGGTGTGCTACATTGCCCTAGAGCTTCAAGGCACAAAGTGCTGAATTGTTTCCAAAGACAGAGATAGGCCCCAAAGCATCTTGCTTCCAGCTCTTTGGGAAGCTAAGAAGCAACTCTCTTTGCACAGTGCTCTTACATCCTACCGGGAACATATCTTCCAAAGGCCTGTGAAACGCACTTTTCTGAAGGCCCGATCTGGATGAAGTAGAACTTCTGCTTTTGGTGTGCTACATTGCCGTAGAGCTCCAAGGCTCAAAGCCCTGCCTTGTTTCCATAGCCGGAGATAGGCCCCAAAGCATCTTGCTTCCAGCTTTTTGCGAAGCTAAGAATCAACTCGCTGTGCACAGTGCTCTGACAGCCTACCGGGAACATCTCTTCCAAAGGCCTGTGAAACGCACTTTCTTGGCAGGCCTGATCTGGCTGAAGTAGAACTTCTGCTCTGGGTGTGCTACATTGCCCTAGAGATTCAAGGCACAAAGCCGTGCCTTGTTTCCAAAGGGGAAGATAAGCCCCAAAGCATCTTGCTTCCAGCTCTTTGGGAAGCTAAGAAACAACTCGCTCTGCATTGGGCTCTTACAGCCTACCGGGAACATCTCCTAGAAATGTCTGTGAAACGCAGTTTCTTTGCAGGCCTGATCTTGCTGAAGTACAACTCCTGCTCCGGGTCTGCTACCTTGCCCTAGAACGTCATGGCACAACGTGCTGATTATTTTAGGAAGTTCTTTGATAGGCCACGAAGCATCTTGCCTCCAGCTCTATGGGAAGCTAAGAAACAACTCGCTCTGCATTGGGCTCTTACAGCCTACCGGGAACATCTCCTAGAAATGTCTGTGAAACGCAGTTTCTTGGCAGGCCTGATCTTGCTGAAGTAGAACTCCTGCTCTGGGTCTGTTACATTGCCCTAGAGCTTCAAGGCACAACGTGCTGAATATTTTAGGAAGTTCTTTGATAGGCCACGAAGCATCTTGCTTCCAGCTCTATGGGAAGCTATGAAACAACTCGCTCTGCACAGTGTTCTTACAGCGTATGGGGAACATCTCTTACAAAGTCCTGTTGAACGCAGTTTCTTGGCAGGCCTGATCTGGCTGAAGTAGAACTTCTCCTGTGGGTGTGCTACATTGCCCTAGAGCTTCAAGGCACAAAGTGCTGAATTGTTTCCAAAGAAAGAGATAGGCCCCAAAGCATCTTGCTTCCAGCTCTTTGGGAAGCTAAGAAGCAACTCTCTTTGCACAGTGCTCTGACAGCCTACCAGGAACATCTCTTCCAAAGGCCTGTGAAACGCACTTTTCTGAAGGCCCGCTCTGGATGAAGTAGAACTTCTGCTTTTGGTGTGCTACATTGCCCTAGAGCTCCAAGGCTCAAAGCCCTGCCTTGTTTCCAAAGCCGGAGATAGGCCCCAAAGCATCTTGCTTCCAGCTCTTTGCGAAGCTAAGAATCAACTCGCTGTGCACAGTGCTCTGACAGCCTACCGGGATCATCTCTTACAAAGGCCTGTGAAACGCACTTTCTTGGCAGGCCTGATCTGGCTGAAGTAGAACTTCTGCTCTGGGTGTGCTACATTGCCCTAGAGATTCAAGGCACAAAGCCCTGCCTTGTTTCCCAAGGGGAAGATAAGCCCCAAAGCATCTTGCTTCCAGCTCTTTGGGAAGCCAAGAAACAACTCGCTCTGCATTGGGCTCTTACAGACTACCGGGAACATCTCCTAGAAATGTCTGTGAAACGCAGTTTCTTTGCAGGCCTGATCTTGCTGAAGTACAACTCCTGCTCTGGGTCTGCTACATTGCCCTAGAGCTTCAAGGCACAGCGTGCTGAATATTTTAGGAAGTTCTTTGATAGGCCACGAAGCATCTTGCTTCCATCTCTATGGGAAGCTATGAAACAACTCGCTCTGCACAGTGTTCTTACAGCCTATGGGGAACATCTCTTACAAAGTCCTGTTGAACGCAGTTTCTTGGCAGGCCTGATCTGGCTGAAGTAGAACTTCTGCTGTGGGTGTGCTACATTGCCCTAGAGCTTCAAGACACAAAGTGCTGAATTGTTTCCAAAGACAGAGATAGGCCCCAAAGCATCTTGCTTCCAGCTCTTTGGGAAGCTAAGAAGCAACTCTCTTTGCACAGTGCTCTTACAGCCTACCGGGAACATATCTTCCAAAGGCCTGTGAAACGCACTTTTCTGAAGGCCCGATCTGGATGAAGTAGAACTTCTGCTCTTGGTGTGCTACATTGAGCTAGAGCTCCAAGGCTCAAAGCCCTGCCTTGTTTCCAAAGACGGAGATAGGCCCCAAAGCATCTTGCTTCCAGCTCTTTGCGAAGCTAAGAATCAACTCGCTGTGCACAGTGCTCTGACAGCCTACCGGGAACATCTCTTCAAAGGCCTGTGAAACGCACTTTCTTGGCAGGCCTGATCTGGCTGAAGTAGAACTTCTGCTCTGGGTGTGCTACATTGCCCTAGAGATTCAAGGCACAAAGCCCTGCCTTGTTTCCCAAGGGGAAGATAAGCCCCAAAGCATCTTGCTTCCAGCTCTTTGGGAAGCTAAGAAACAACTCGCTCTGCATTGGGCTCTTACAGCCTACCGGGAACATCTCCTAGAAATGTCTGTGAAACGCAGTTTCTTTGCAGGCCTGATCTTGCTGAAGTAGAACTCCTGCTCTGGGTAGGCTACATTGCCCTAGAGCTTCAAGGCACAACGTGCTGAATATTTTAGGAAGTTCTTTGATAGGCCACGAAGCATCTTGCTTCCAGCTCTATGGGAAGCTATGAAACAACTCGCTCTGCACAGTGTTCTTACAGCGTATGGGGAACATCACTTACAAAGTCCTGTTGAACGCAGTTTCTTGGCAGGCCTGATCTGACTGAAGTAGAACTCCTGCTGTGGGTGTGCTACATTGCCCTAGAGCTTCAAGGCACAACGTGCTGAATATTTTAGGAAGTTCTTTGATAGGCCACGAAGCATCTTGCTTCCAGCTCTATGGGAAGCTATGAAACAACTCGCTCTGCACAGTGTTCTTACAGCGTATGGGGAACATCTCTTACAAAGTCCTGTTGAACGCAGTTTCTTGGCAGGCCTGATCTGGCTGAAGTAGAACTTCTCCTGTGGGTGTGCTACATTGCCCTAGAGCTTCAAGGCACAAAGTGCTGAATTGTTTCCAAAGAAAGAGATAGGCCCCAAAGCATCTTGCTTCCAGCTCTTTGGGAAGCTAAGAAGCAACTCTCTTTGCACAGTGCTCTGACAGCCTACCAGGAACATCTCTTCCAAAGGCCTGTGAAACGCACTTTTCTGAAGGCCCGATCTGGATGAAGTAGAACTTCTGCTTTTGGTGTGCTACATTGCCGTAGAGCTCCAAGGCTCAAAGCCCTGCCTTGTTTCCATAGCCGGAGATAGGCCCCAAAGCATCTTGCTTCCAGCTCTTTGCGAAGCTAAGAATCAACTCGCTGTGCACAGTGCTCTGACAGCCTACCGGGAACATCTCTTCCAAAGGCCTGTGAAACGCACTTTCTTGGCAGGCCTGATCTGGCTGAAGTAGAACTTCTGCTCTGAGTGTGCTACATTGCCCTAGAGATTCAAGGCACAAAGCCCTGCCTTGTTTCCCAAGGGGAAGATAAGCCCCAAAGCATCTTGCTTCCAGCTCTTTGGGAAGCTAAGAAACAACTCGCTCTGCATTGGGCTCTTACCGCCTACCGGGAACATCTCCTAGAAATGTCTGTGAAACGCAGTTTCTTTGCAGGCCTGATCTTGCTGAAGTAGAACTCCTGCTCTGGGTCTGCTACTTTGCCCTACAGCTTCAAGGCGCAACGTGCTGAATATTTTAGGAAGTTCGTTGATAGGCCACGAAGCATCTTGCTTCCAGCTCTATGGGAAGCTATGAAACAAGTCGCTCTGCACAGTGTTCTTACAACCTATGGGGAACATCTCCTACAAAGTCCTGTTGAACGCAGTTTCTTGGCAGGCCTGATCTGGCTGAAGTAGAACTTCTGCTGTGGGTGTGCTACATTGCCCTAGAGCTTCTAGGCACAAAGTGCTGAATTGTTTCCAAAGAAAGAGATAGGCCCCAAAGCATCTTGCTTCCAGCTCTTTGGGAAGCTAAGAAGCAACCCTCTTTGCACAGTGCTCTGACAGCCTACCGGGAACATCTCTTACAAAGGCCTGTGAAACGCACTTTTCTGAAGGCCCGCTCTGGATGAAGTAGAACTTCTGCTTTTGGTGTGCTACATTGCCCTAGAGCTCCAAGGCTCAAAGCCCTGCCTTGTTTCCAAAGCCGGAGATAGGCCCCAAAGCATCTTGCTTCCAGCTCTTTGCGAAGCTAAGAATCAACTCGCTGTGCACAGTGCTCTGACAGCCTACCGGGAACATCTCTTCCAAAGGCCTGTGAAACGCACTTTCTTGGCAGGCCTGATCTGGCTGAAGTAGAACTTCTGCTCTGGGTGTGCTACATTGCCCTAGAGATTCAAGGCACAAAGCCCTGCCTTGTTTCCCAAGGGGAAGATAAGCCCCAAAGCATCTTGCTTCCAGCTCTTTGGGAAGCCAAGAAACAACTCGCTCTGCATTGGGCTCTTACAGCCTACCGGGAACATCTCCTAGAAATGTCTGTGAAACGCAGTTTCTTTGCAGGCCTGATCTTGCTGAAGTACAACTCCTGCTCTGGGTCTGCTACATTGCCCTAGAGCTTCAAGGCACAACGTGCTGAATATTTTAGGAAGTTCTTTGATAGGCCACGAAGCATCTTGCTTCCAGCTCTATGGGAAGCTATGAAACAACTCGCTCTGCACAGTGTTCTTACAGCCTATGGGGAACATCTCTTACAAAGTCCTGTTGAACGCAGTTTCTTGGCAGGCCTGATCTGGCTGAAGTAGAACTTCTGCTGTGGGTGTGCTACATTGCCCTAGAGCTTCAAGACACAAAGTGCTGAATTGTTTCCAAAGACAGAGATAGGCCCCAAAGCATCTTGCTTCCAGCTCTTTGGGAAGCTAAGAAGCAACTCTCTTTGCACAGTGCTCTTACAGCCTACCGGGAACATATCTTCCAAAGGCCTGTGAAACGCACTTTTCTGAAGGCCCGATCTGGATGAAGTAGAACTTCTGCTCTTGGTGTGCTACATTGAGCTAGAGCTCCAAGGCTCAAAGCCCTGCCTTGTTTCCAAAGACGGAGATAGGCCCCAAAGCATCTTGCTTCCAGCTCTTTGCGAAGCTAAGAATCAACTCGCTGTGCACAGTGCTCTGACAGCCTACCGGGAACATCTCTTCAAAGGCCTGTGAAACGCACTTTCTTGGCAGGCCTGATCTGGCTGAAGTAGAACTTCTGCTCTGGGTGTGCTACATTGCCCTAGAGATTCAAGGCACAAAGCCCTGCCTTGTTTCCCAAGGGGAAGATAAGCCCCAAAGCATCTTGCTTCCAGCTCTTTGGGAAGCTAAGAAACAACTCGCTCTGCATTGGGCTCTTACAGCCTACCGGGAACATCTCCTAGAAATGTCTGTGAAACGCAGTTTCTTTGCAGGCCTGATCTTGCTGAAGTAGAACTCCTGCTCTGGGTAGGCTACATTGCCCTAGAGCTTCAAGGCACAACGTGCTGAATATTTTAGGAAGTTCTTTGATAGGCCACGAAGCATCTTGCTTCCAGCTCTATGGGAAGCTATGAAACAACTCGCTCTGCACAGTGTTCTTACAGCGTATGGGGAACATCACTTACAAAGTCCTGTTGAACGCAGTTTCTTGGCAGGCCTGATCTGACTGAAGTAGAACTCCTGCTGTGGGTGTGCTACATTGCCCTAGAGCTTCAAGGCACAACGTGCTGAATATTTTAGGAAGTTCTTTGATAGGCCACGAAGCATCTTGCTTCCAGCTCTATGGGAAGCTATGAAACAACTCGCTCTGCACAGTGTTCTTACAGCGTATGGGGAACATCTCTTACAAAGTCCTGTTGAACGCAGTTTCTTGGCAGGCCTGATCTGGCTGAAGTAGAACTTCTCCTGTGGGTGTGCTACATTGCCCTAGAGCTTCAAGGCACAAAGTGCTGAATTGTTTCCAAAGAAAGAGATAGGCCCCAAAGCATCTTGCTTCCAGCTCTTTGGGAAGCTAAGAAGCAACTCTCTTTGCACAGTGCTCTGACAGCCTACCAGGAACATCTCTTCCAAAGGCCTGTGAAACGCACTTTTCTGAAGGCCCGATCTGGATGAAGTAGAACTTCTGCTTTTGGTGTGCTACATTGCCGTAGAGCTCCAAGGCTCAAAGCCCTGCCTTGTTTCCATAGCCGGAGATAGGCCCCAAAGCATCTTGCTTCCAGCTCTTTGCGAAGCTAAGAATCAACTCGCTGTGCACAGTGCTCTGACAGCCTACCGGGAACATCTCTTCCAAAGGCCTGTGAAACGCACTTTCTTGGCAGGCCTGATCTGGCTGAAGTAGAACTTCTGCTCTGAGTGTGCTACATTGCCCTAGAGATTCAAGGCACAAAGCCCTGCCTTGTTTCCCAAGGGGAAGATAAGCCCCAAAGCATCTTGCTTCCAGCTCTTTGGGAAGCTAAGAAACAACTCGCTCTGCATTGGGCTCTTACCGCCTACCGGGAACATCTCCTAGAAATGTCTGTGAAACGCAGTTTCTTTGCAGGCCTGATCTTGCTGAAGTAGAACTCCTGCTCTGGGTCTGCTACTTTGCCCTACAGCTTCAAGGCGCAACGTGCTGAATATTTTAGGAAGTTCGTTGATAGGCCACGAAGCATCTTGCTTCCAGCTCTATGGGAAGCTATGAAACAAGTCGCTCTGCACAGTGTTCTTACAACCTATGGGGAACATCTCCTACAAAGTCCTGTTGAACGCAGTTTCTTGGCAGGCCTGATCTGGCTGAAGTAGAACTTCTGCTGTGGGTGTGCTACATTGCCCTAGAGCTTCTAGGCACAAAGTGCTGAATTGTTTCCAAAGAAAGAGATAGGCCCCAAAGCATCTTGCTTCCAGCTCTTTGGGAAGCTAAGAAGCAACCCTCTTTGCACAGTGCTCTGACAGCCTACCGGGAACATCTCTTACAAAGGCCTGTGAAACGCACTTTTCTGAAGGCCCGCTCTGGATGAAGTAGAACTTCTGCTTTTGGTGTGCTACATTGCCCTAGAGCTCCAAGGCTCAAAGCCCTGCCTTGTTTCCAAAGCCGGAGATAGGCCCCAAAGCATCTTGCTTCCAGCTCTTTGCGAAGCTAAGAATCAACTCGCTGTGCACAGTGCTCTGACAGCCTACCGGGAACATCTCTTCCAAAGGCCTGTGAAACGCACTTTCTTGGCAGGCCTGATCTGGCTGAAGTAGAACTTCTGCTCTGGGTGTGCTACATTGCCCTAGAGATTCAAGGCACAAAGCCCTGCCTTGTTTCCCAAGGGGAAGATAAGCCCCAAAGCATCTTGCTTCCAGCTCTTTGGGAAGCCAAGAAACAACTCGCTCTGCATTGGGCTCTTACAGCCTACCGGGAACATCTCCTAGAAATGTCTGTGAAACGCAGTTTCTTTGCAGGCCTGATCTTGCTGAAGTACAACTCCTGCTCTGGGTCTGCTACATTGCCCTAGAGCTTCAAGGCACAACGTGCTGAATATTTTAGGAAGTTCTTTGATAGGCCACGAAGCATCTTGCTTCCAGCTCTATGGGAAGCTATGAAACAACTCGCTCTGCACAGTGTTCTTACAGCCTATGGGGAACATCTCTTACAAAGTCCTGTTGAACGCAGTTTCTTGGCAGGCCTGATCTGGCTGAAGTAGAACTTCTGCTGTGGGTGTGCTACATTGCCCTAGAGCTTCAAGACACAAAGTGCTGAATTGTTTCCAAAGACAGAGATAGGCCCCAAAGCATCTTGCTTCCAGCTCTTTGGGAAGCTAAGAAGCAACTCTCTTTGCACAGTGCTCTTACAGCCTACCGGGAACATATCTTCCAAAGGCCTGTGAAACGCACTTTTCTGAAGGCCCGATCTGGATGAAGTAGAACTTCTGCTTTTGGTGTGCTACATTGCCGTAGAGCTCCAAGGCTCAAAGCCCTGCCTTGTTTCCATAGCCGAAGATAGGCCCCAAAGCATCTTGCTTCCAGCTCTTTGCGAAGCTAAGAATCAACTCGCTGTGCACAGTGCTCTGACAGCCTACCGGGAACATCTCTTCCAAAGGCCTGTGAAACGCACTTTCTTGGCAGGCCTGATCTGGCTGAAGTAGAACTTCTGCTCTGGGTGTGCTACATTGCCCTAGAGATTCAAGGCACAAAGCCCTGCCTTGTTTCCAAAGGGGAAGATAAGCCCCAATGCATCTTGCTTCCAGCTCTTTGGGAAGCTAAGAAACAACTCGCTCTGCATTGGGCTCTTACCGCCTACCGGGAACATCTCCTAGAAATGTCTGTGAAACGCAGTTTCTTTGCAGGCCTGATCTTGCTGTAGTAGAACTCCTGCTCTGGGTCTGCTACATTGCCCTAGAGCTTCAAGGCGCAACGTGCTGAATATTTTAGGAAGTTCTTTGATAGGCCACGAAGCATCTTGCTTCCAGCTCTATGGGAAGCTATGAAACAACTCGCTCTGCACAGTGCTCTTACAGCCTAAGGGGAACATCTCTTACAAAGTCCTGTTGAACGCAGTTTCTTGGCAGGCCTGATCTGGCTGAAGTAGAACTTCTGCTGTGGGTGTGCTACATTGCCCTAGAGCTTCAAGGCACAAAGTGCTGAATTGTTTCCAAAGACAGAGATAGGCCCCAAAGCATCTTGCTTCCAGCTCTTTGGGAAGCTAAGAATCAACTCGCTGTCCACAGTGCTCTGACAGCCTACAGGGAACATCTCTTCCAAAGGCCTGTGAAACGCACTTTTCTGAAGGCCCGATCTGGATGAAGTAGAACTTCTGCTCTTGGTGTGCTACATTGCCCTAGAGCTCCAAGGCTCAAAGCCCTGCCTTGTTTCCAAAGACGGAGATAGGCCCCAAAGCATCTTGCTTCGAGCTCTTTGCGAAGCTAAGAAGCAACTCGCTGTGCACAGTGCTCTGACAGCCTACCGGGAACCTCTCTTCCAAAGGCCTGTGAAACGCACTTTCTTGGCAGGCCTGATCTGGCTGAAGTAGAACTTCTGCTCTGAGTGTGCTACATTGCCCTAGAGATTCAAGGCACAAAGCCCTGCCTTGTTTCCCAAGGGGAAGATAAGCCCCAAAGCATCTTGCTTCCAGCTCTTTGGGAAGCTAAGAAACAACTCGCTCTGCATTGGGCTCTTACAGCCTACCGGGAACATCTCCTAGAAATGTCTGTGAAACGCAGTTTCTTTGCGGGCCTGATCTTGCGGAAGTACAACTCCTGCTCTGGGTCTGCTACATTGCCCTAGAGCTTCAAGGCACAACGTGCTGAATATTTTAGGAAGTTCTTTGATAGGCCACAAAGCATCTTTCTTCCAGCTCTATGGGAAGCTATGAAACAACTCGCTCTGCACAGTGTTCTTATAGCCTATGGGGAACATCTCTTACAAAGTCCTGTTGAACGCAGTTTCTTGGCAGGCCTGATCTGGCTGAAGTAGAACTTCTGCTGTGGGTGTCCTACATTGCCCTAGAGCTTCAAGACACAAAGTGCTGAATTGTTTCCAAAGACAGAGATAGGCCCCAAAGCATCTTGCTTCCAGCTCTTTGGGAAGCTAAGAAGCAACTCTCTTTGCACAGTGCTCTTACAGCCTACCGGGAACATATCTTCCAAAGGCCTGTGAAACGCACTTTTCTGAAGGCCCGATCTGGATGAAGTAGAACTTCTGCTTTTGGTGTGCTACATTGCCGTAGAGCTCCAAGGCTCAAAGCCCTGCCTTGTTTCCATAGCCGGAGATAGGCCCCAAAGCATCTTGCTTCCAGCTCTTTGCGAAGCTAAGAATCAACTCGCTGTGCACAGTGCTCTGACAGCCTACCGGGAACATCTCTTCCAAAGGCCTGTGAAACGCACTTTCTTGGCAGGCCTGATCTGGCTGAAGTAGAACTTCTGCTCTGGGTGTGCTACATTGCCCTAGAGATTCAAGGCACAAAGCCCTGCCTTGTTTCCAAAGGGGAAGATAAGCCCCAAAGCATCTTGCTTCCAGCTCTTTGGGAAGCTAAGAAACAACTCGCTCTGCATTGGGCTCTTAGCGCCTACCGGGAACATCTCCTAGAAATGTCTGTGAAACGCAGTTTCTTTGCAGGCCTGATCTTGCTGAAGTAGAACTCCTGCTCTGGGTCTGCTACATTGCCCTAGAGCTTCAAGGCGCAACGTGCTGAATATTTTAGGAAGTTCTTTGATAGGCCACGAAGCTTCTTGCTTCCAGCTCTATGGGAAGCTATGAAACAACTCGCTCTGCACAGTGTTCTTACAGCCTATGGGGAACATCTCTTACAAAGTCCTGTTGAACGCAGTTTCTTGGCAGGCCTGATCTGGCTGAAGTAGAACTTCTGCTGTGGGTGTGCTACATTGCCCTAGAGCTTCAAGGCACAAAGTGCTGAATTGTTTCCAAAGACAGAGATAGGCCCCAAAGCATCTTGCTTCCAGCTCTTTGGGAAGCTAAGAATCAACACGCTGTCCACAGTGCTCTGACAGCCTACAGGGAACATCTCTTCCAAAGGCCTGTGAAACGCACTTTTCTGAAGGCCCGATCTGGATGAAGTAGAACTTCTGCTCTTGGTGTGCTACATTGCCCTAGTGCTTCAAGGCACAAAGTGCTGAATTGTTTCCAAAGAAAGAGATAGGCCCCAAAGCATCTTGCTTCCAGCTCTTTGGGAAGCTAAGAAGCAACTCTCTTTGCACAGTGCTCTGACAGCCTACCAGGAACATCTCTTCCAAAGGCCTGTGAAACGCACTTTTCTGAAGGCCCGATCTGGATGAAGTAGAACTTCTGCTTTTGGTGTGCTACATTGCCGTAGAGCTCCAAGGCTCAAAGCCCTGCCTTGTTTCCATAGCCGGAGATAGGCCCCAAAGCATCTTGCTTCCAGCTCTTTGCGAAGCTAAGAATCAACTCGCTGTGCATAGTGCTCTGACAGCCTACCGGGAACATCTCTTCCAAAGGCCTGTGAAACGCACTTTCTTGGCAGGCCTGATCTGGCTGAAGTAGAACTTCTGCTCTGAGTGTGCTACATTGCCCTAGAGATTCAAGGCACAAAGCCCTGCCTTGTTTCCCAAGGGGAAGATAAGCCCCAAAGCATCTTGCTTCCAGCTCTTTGGGAAGCTAAGAAACAACTCGCTCTGCATTGGGCTCTTACCGCCTACCGGGAACATCTCCTAGAAATGTCTGTGAAACGCAGTTTCTTTGCAGGCCTGATCTTGCTGAAGTAGAACTCCTGCTCTGGGTCTGCTACATTGCCCTAGAGCTTCAAGGCGCAACGTGCTGAATATTTTAGGAAGTTCGTTGATAGGCCACGAAGCATCTTGCTTCCAGCTCTATGGGAAGCTATGAAACAAGTCGCTCTGCACAGTGTTCTTACAACCTATGGGGAACATCTCCTACAAAGTCCTGTTGAACGCAGTTTCTTGGCAGGCCTGATCTGGCTGAAGTAGAACTTCTGCTGTGGGTGTGCTACATTGCCCTAGAGCTTCTAGGCACAAAGTGCTGAATTGTTTCCAAAGAAAGAGATAGGCCCCAAAGCATCTTGCTTCCAGCTCTTTGGGAAGCTAAGAAGCAACTCTCTTTGCACAGTGCTCTGACAGCCTACCGGGAACATCTCTTACAAAGGCCTGTGAAACGCACTTTTCTGAAGGCCCGCTCTGGATGAAGTAGAACTTCTGCTTTTGGTGTGCTACATTGCCCTAGAGCTCCAAGGCTCAAAGCCCTGCCTTGTTTCCAAAGCCGGAGATAGGCCCCAAAGCATCTTGCTTCCAGCTCTTTGCGAAGCTAAGAATCAACTCGCTGTGCACAGTGCTCTGACAGCCTACCGGGAACATCTCTTCCAAAGGCCTGTGAAACGCACTTTCTTGGCAGGCCTGATCTGGCTGAAGTAGAACTTCTGCTCTGGGTGTGCTACATTGCCCTAGAGATTCAAGGCACAAAGCCCTGCCTTGTTTCCAAAGGGGAAGATAAGCCCCAAAGCATCTTGCTTCCAGCTCTTTGGGAAGCTAAGAAACAACTCGCTCTGCATTGGGCTCTTACCGCCTACCGGGAACATCTCCTAGAAATGTCTGTGAAACGCAGTTTCTTTGCAGGCCTGATCTTGCTGAAGTAGAACTCCTGCTCTGGGTCTGCTACATTGCCCTAGAGCTTCAAGGCGCAACGTGCTGAATATTTTAGGAAGTTCTTTGATAGGCCACGAAGCATCTTGCTTCCAGCTCTATGGGAAGCTATGAAACAACTCGCTCTGCACAGTGCTCTTACAGCCTAAGGGGAACATCTCTTACAAAGTCCTGTTGAACGCAGTTTCTTGGCAGGCCTGATCTGGCTGAAGTAGAACTTCTGCTCTGGGTGTGCTACATTGCCCTAGAGCTTCAAGGCACAAAGTGCTGAATTGTTTCCAAAGACAGAGATAGGCCCCAAAGCATCTTGCTTCCAGCTCTTTGGGAAGCTAAGAATCAACACGCTGTCCACAGTGCTCTGACAGCCTACAGGGAACATCTCTTCCAAAGGCCTGTGAAACGCACTTTTCTGAAGGCCCGATCTGGATGAAGTAGAACTTCTGCTCTTGGTGTGCTACATTGCCCTAGAGCTCCAAGGCTCAAAGCCCTGCCTTGTTTCCAAAGACGGAGATAGGCCCCAAAGCATCTTGCTTCCAGCTCTTTGCGAAGCTAAGAATCAACTCGCTGTGCACAGTGCTCTGACAGCCTACCGGGAACATCTCTTCAAAGGCCTGTGAAACGCACTTTCTTGGCAGGCCTGATCTGGCTGAAGTAGAACTTCTGCTCTGGGTGTGCTACATTGCCCTAGAGATTCAAGGCACAAAGCCCTGCCTTGTTTCCCAAGGGGAAGATAAGCCCCAAAGCATCTTGCTTCCAGCTCTTTGGGAAGCTAAGAAACAACTCGCTCTGCATTGGGCTCTTACAGCCTACCGGGAACATCTCCTAGAAATGTCTGTGAAACGCAGTTTCTTTGCAGGCCTGATCTTGCTGAAGTAGAACTCCTGCTCTGGGTCTGCTACATTGCCCTAGAGCTTCAAGGCACAACGTGCTGAATATTTTAGGAAGTTCTTTGATAGGCCACGAAGCATCTTGCTTCCAGCTCTATGGGAAGCTATGAAACAAGTCGCTCTGCACAGTGTTCTTACAGCCTATGGGGAACATCTCCTACAAAGTCCTGTTGAACGCAGTTTCTTGGCAGGCCTGATCTGGCTGAAGTAGAACTTCTGCTGTGGGTGTGCTACATTGCCCTAGAGCTTCAAGGCACAACGTGCTGAATATTTTAGGAAGTTCTTTGATAGGCCACGAAGCATCTTGCTTCCAGCTCTATGGGAAGCTATGAAACAACTCGCTCTGAACAGTGTTCTTACAGCATATGGGGAACATCTCTTACAAAGTCCTGTTGAACGCAGTTTCTTGACAGGCCTGATCTGGCTGAAGTAGAACTTCTGCTGTGGGTGTGCTACATTGCCCTAGAGCTTCAAGGCACAAAGTGCTGAATTGTTTCCAAAGAAAGAGTTAGGCCCCAAAGCATCTTGCTTCCAGCTCTCTGGGAAGCTAAGAAGCAACTCTCTTTGCACAGTGCTCTGACACCCTACCGGGAGCATCTCTTACAAAGGCCTGTGAAACGCACTTTTCTGAAGGCCCGCTCTGGATGAAGTAGAACTTCTGCTTTTGGTGTGCTACATTGCCCTAGAGCTCCATGGCTCAAAGCCCTGCCTTGTTTCCAAAGCCGGAGATAGGCCCCAAAGCATCTTGCTTCCAGCTCTTTGCGAAGCTAAGAATCAACTCGCTGTGCACAGTGCTCTGACAGCCTACCGGGAACATCTCTTCCAAAGGCCTGTGAAACGCACTTTCTTGGCAGGCCTGATCTGGCTGAAGTAGAACTTCTGCTCTGGGTGTGCTACATTGCCCTAGAGATTCAAGGCCCAAAGCCCTGCCTTGTTTCCCAAGGGGAAGATAAGCCCCAAAGCATCTTGCTTCCAGCTCTTTGGGAAGCTAAGAAACAACTCGCTCTGCATTGGGCTCTTACAGCCTACCGGGAACATCTCCTAGAAATGTCTGTGAAACGCAGTTTCTTTGCAGGCCTGATCTTGCTGAAGTAGAACTCCTGCTCTGGGTCTGCTACATTGCCCTAGAGCTTCAAGGCACAACGTGCTGAATATTTTAGGAAGTTCTTTGATAGGCCACAAAGCATCTTGCGTCCAGCTCTATGGGAAGCTATGAAACAACTCGCTCTGCATAGTGTTCTTACAGCGTATGGGGAACATCTCTTACAAAGTCCTGTTGAACGCAGTTTCTTGGCAGGCCTGATCTGGCTGAAGTAGAACTTCTGCTGTGGGTGTGCTACATTGCCCTAGAGCTTCAAGGCACAAAGTGCTGAATTGTTTCCAAAGAAAGAGATAGGCCCCAAAGCATCTTGCTTCCAGCTCTTTGGGAAGCTAAGAAGCAACTCTCTTTGCACAGTGCTCTTACAGCCTACCGGGAACATATCTTCCAAAGGCCTGTGAAACGCACTTTTCTGAAGGCCCGATCTGGATGAAGTAGAACTTCTGCTTTTGGTGTGCTACATTGCCGTAGAGCTCCAAGGCTCAAAGCCCTGCCTTGTTTCCATAGCCGAAGATAGGCCCCAAAGCATCTTGCTTCCAGCTCTTTGCGAAGCTAAGAATCAACTCGCTGTGCACAGTGCTCTGACAGCCTACCGGGAACATCTCTTCCAAAGGCCTGTGAAACGCACTTTCTTGGCAGGCCTGATCTGGCTGAAGTAGAACTTCTGCTCTGGGTGTGCTACATTGCCCTAGAGATTCAAGGCACAAAGCCCTGCCTTGTTTCCAAAGGGGAAGATAAGCCCCAAAGCATCTTGCTTCCAGCTCTTTGGGAAGCTAAGAAACAACTCGCTCTGCATTGGGCTCTTACCGCCTACCGGGAACATCTCCTAGAAATGTCTGTGAAACGCAGTTTCTTTGCAGGCCTGATCTTGCTGAAGTAGAACTCCTGCTCTGGGTCTGCTACATTGCCCTAGAGCTTCAAGGCGCAACGTGCTGAATATTTTAGGAAGTTCTTTGATAGGCCACGAAGCATCTTGCTTCCAGCTCTATGGGAAGCTATGAAACAACTCGCTCTGCACAGTGCTCTTACAGCCTATGGGGAACATCTCTTACAAAGTCCTGTTGAACGCAGTTTCTTGGCAGGCCTGATCTGGCTGAAGTAGAACTTCTGCTGTGGGTGTGCTACATTGCCCTAGAGCTTCAAGGCACAAAGTGCTGAATTGTTTCCAAAGACAGAGATAGACCCCAAAGCATCTTGCTTCCAGCTCTTTGGGAAGCTAAGAATCAACTCGCTGTCCACAGTGCTCTGACAGCCTACAGGGAACATCTCTTCCAAAGGCCTGTGAAACGCACTTTTCTGAAGGCCCGATCTGGATGAAGTAGAACTTCTGCTCTTGGTGTGCTACATTGCCCTAGAGCTCCAAGGCTCAAAGCCCTGCCTTGTTTCCAAAGACGGAGATAGGCCCCAAAGCATCTTGCTTCGAGCTCTTTGCGAAGCTAAGAAGCAACTCGCTGTGCACAGTGCTCTGACAGCCTACCGGGAACATCTCTTCCAAAGGCCTGTGAAACGCACTTTCTTGGCAGGCCTGATCTGGCTGAAGTAGAACTTCTGCTCTGAGTGTGCTACATTGCCCTAGAGATTCAAGGCACAAAGCCCTGCCTTGTTTCCCAAGGGGAAGATAAGCCCCAAAGCATCTTGCTTCCAGCTCTTTGGGAAGCTAAGAAACAACTCGCTCTGCATTGGGCTCTTACAGCCTACCGGGAACATCTCCTAGAAATGTCTGTGAAACGCAGTTTCTTTGCGGGCCTGATCTTGCGGAAGTACAACTCCTGCTCTGGGTCTGCTACATTGCCCTAGAGCTTCAAGGCACAACGTGCTGAATATTTTAGGAAGTTCTTTGATAGGCCACGAAGCTTCTTGCTTCCAGCTCTATGGGAAGCTATGAAACAACTCGCTCTGCACAGTGTTCTTACAGCCTATGGGGAACATCTCTTACAAAGTCCTGTTGAACGCAGTTTCTTGGCAGGCCTGATCTGGCTGAAGTAGAACTTCTGCTGTGTGTGTGCTACATTGCCCTAGAGCTTCAAGACACAAAGTGCTGAATTGTTTCCAAAGACAGAGATAGGCCCCAAAGCATCTTGCTTCCAGCTCTTTGGGAAGCTAAGAAGCAACTCTCTTTGCACAGTGCTCTTACAGCCTACCGGGAACATATCTTCCAAAGGCCTGTGAAACGCACTTTTCTGAAGGCCCGATCTGGATGAAGTAGAACTTCTGCTTTTGGTGTGCTACATTGCCGTAGAGCTCCAAGGCTCAAAGCCCTGCCTTGTTTCCATAGCCGGAGATAGGCCCCAAAGCATCTTGCTTCCAGCTCTTTGCGAAGCTAAGAATCAACTCGCTGTGCACAGTGCTCTGACAGCCTACCGGGAACATCTCTTCCAAAGGCCTGTGAAACGCACTTTCTTGGCAGGCCTGATCTGGCTGAAGTAGAACTTCTGCTCTGAGTGTGCTACATTGCCCTAGAGATTCAAGGCACAAAGCCCTGCCTTGTTTCCCAAGGGGAAGATAAGCCCCAAAGCATCTTGCTTCCAGCTCTTTGGGAAGCTAAGAAACAACTCGCTCTGCATTGGGCTCTTACAGCCTACCGGGAACATCTCCTAGAAATGTCTGTGAAATGCAGTTTCTTTGCAGGACTGATCTTGCTGAAGTAGAACTCCTGCTCTGGGTCTGCTACATTGCCCTAGAGCTTCAAGGCGCAACGTGCTGAATATTTTAGGAAGTTCTTTGATAGGCCACGAAGCATCTTGCTTCCAGCTCTATGGGAAGCTATGAAACAACTCGCTCTGCACAGTGTTCTTACAGCCTATGGGGAACATCTCTTACAAAGTCCTGTTGAACGCAGTTTCTTGGCAGGCCTGATCTGGCTGAAGTAGAACTTCTGCTGTGGGTGTGCTACATTGCCCTAGAGCTTCAAGACACAAAGTGCTGAATTGTTTCCAAAGACAGAGATAGGCCCCAAAGCATCTTGCTTCCAGCTCTTTGGGAAGCTAAGAAGCAACTCTCTTTGCACAGTGCTCTTACAGCCTACCGGGAACATATCTTCCAAAGGCCTGTGAAACGCACTTTTCTGAAGGCCCGATCTGGATGAAGTAGAACTTCTGCTTTTGGTGTGCTACATTGCCGTAGAGCTCCAAGGCTCAAAGCCCTGCCTTGTTTCCATAGCCGGAGATAGGCTCCAAAGCATCTTGCTTCCAGCTCTTTGCGAAGCTAAGAATCAACTCGCTGTGCACAGTGCTCTGACAGCCTACCGGGAACATCTCTTCCAAAGGCCTGTGAAACGCACTTTCTTGGCAGGCCTGATCTGGCTGAAGTAGAACTTCTGCTCTGGGTGTGCTACATTGCCCTAGAGATTCAAGGCACAAAGCCCTGCCTTGTTTCCCAAGGGGAAGATAAGCCCCAAAGCATCTTGCTTCCAGCTCTTTGGGAAGCTAAGAAACAACTCGCTCTGCATTGGGCTCTTACCGCCTACCGGGAACATCTCCTAGAAATGTCTGTGAAACGCAGTTTCTTTGCAGGCCTGATCTTGCTGAAGTAGAACTCCTGCTCTGGGTCTGCTACATTGCCCTAGAGCTTCAAGGCGCAACGAGCTGAATATTTTAGGAAGTTCTTTGATAGGCCACGAAGCTTCTTGCTTCCAGCTCTATGGGAAGCTATGAAACAACTCGCTCTGCACAGTGTTCTTACAGCCTATGGGGAACATCTCTTACAAAGTCCTGTTGAACGCAGTTTCTTGGCAGGCCTGATCTGGCTGAAGTAGAACTTCTGCTGTGGGTGTGCTACATTGCCCTAGAGCTTCAAGGCACAAAGTGCTGAATTGTTTCCAAAGACAGAGATAGGCCCCAAAGCATCTTGCTTCCAGCTCTTTGGGAAGCTAAGAATCAACACGCTGTCCACAGTGCTCTGACAGCCTACAGGGAACATCTCTTCCAAAGGCCTGTGAAACGCACTTTTCTGAAGGCCCGATCTGGATGAAGTAGAACTTCTGCTCTTGGTGTGCTACATTGCCCTAGAGCTCCAAGGCTCAAAGCCCTGCCTTGTTTCCAAAGACGGAGATAGGCCCCAAAGGATCTTGCTTCCAGCTCTTTGCGAAGCTAAGAATCAACTCGCTGTGCACAGTGCTCTGACAGCCTACCGGGAACATCTCTTCAAAGGCCTGTGAAACGCACTTTCTTGGCAGGCCTGATCTGGCTGAAGTAGAACTTCTGCTCTGGGTGTGCTACATTGCCCTAGAGATTCAAGGCACAAAGCCCTGCCTTGTTTCCCAAGGGGAAGATAAGCCTCAAAGCATCTTGCTCCCAGCTCTTTGGGAAGCTAAGAAACAACTCGCTCTGCATTGGGCTCTTACAGCCTACCGGGAACATCTCCTAGAAATGTCTGTGAAACGCAGTTTCTTTGCAGGCCTGATCTTGCTGAAGTAGAACTCCTGCTCTGGGTCTGCTACATTGCCCTAGAGCTTCAAGGCACAACGTGCTGAATATTTTAGGAAGTTCTTTGATAGGCCACGAAGCATCTTGCTTCCAGCTCTATGGGAAGCTATGAAACAAGTCGCTCTGCACAGTGATCTTACAGCCTATGGGGAACATCTCCTACAAAGTCCTGTTGAACGCAGTTTCTTGGCAGGCCTGATCTGGCTGAAGTAGAACTTCTGCTGTGGGTGTGCTACATTGCCCTAGAGCTTCAAGGCACAACGTGCTGAATATTTTAGGAAGTTCTTTGATAGGCCACGAAGCATCTTGCTTCCAGCTCTATGGGAAGCTATGAAACAACTCGCTCTGCACAGTGTTCTTACAGCATATGGGGAACATCTCTTACAAAGTCCTGTTGAACGCAGTTTCTTGACAGGCCTGATCTGGCTGAAGTAGAACTTCTGCTGTGGGTGTGCTACATTGCCCTAGAGCTTCAAGGCACAAAGTGCTGAATTGTTTCCAAAGAAAGAGTTAGGCCCCAAAGCATCTTGCTTCCAGCTCTTTGGGAAGCTAAGAAGCAACTCTCTTTGCACAGTGCTCTGACAGCCTACCGGGAGCATCTCTTACAAAGGCCTGTGAAACGCACTTTTCTGAAGGCCCGCTCTGGATGAAGTAGAACTTCTGCTTTTGGTGTGCTACATTGCCCTAGAGCTCCAAGGCTCAAAGCCCTGCCTTGTTTCCAAAGCCGGAGATAGGCCCCAAAGCATCTTGCTTCCAGCTCTTTGCGAAGCTAAGAATCAACTCGCTGTGCACAGTGCTCTGACAGCCTACCGGGAACATCTCTTCCAAAGGCCTGTGAAACGCACTTTCTTGGCAGGCCTGATCTGGCTGAAGTAGAACTTCTGCTCTGGGTGTGCTACATTGCCCTAGAGATTCAAGGCCCAAAGCCCTGCCTTGTTTCCCAAGGGGAAGATAAGCCCCAAAGCATCTTGCTTCCAGCTCTTTGGGAAGCTAAGAAACAACTCGCTCTGCATTGGGCTCTTACAGCCTACCGGGAACATCTCCTAGAAATGTCTGTGAAACGCAGTTTCTTTGCAGGCCTGATCTTGCTGAAGTAGAACTCCTGCTCTGGGTCTGCTACATTGCCCTAGAGCTTCAAGGCACAACGTGCTGAATATTTTAGGAAGTTCTTTGATAGGCCACAAAGCATCTTGCGTCCAGCTCTATGGGAAGCTATGAAACAACTCGCTCTGCACAGTGTTCTTACAGCGTATGGGGAACATCTCTTACAAAGTCCTGTTGAACGCAGTTTCTTGGCAGGCCTGATCTGGCTGAAGTAGAACTTCTGCTGTGGGTGTGCTACATTGCCCTAGAGCTTCAAGGCACAAATTGCTGAATTGTTTCCAAAGAAAGAGATAGGCCCCAAAGCATCTTGCTTCCAGCTCTTTGGGAAGCTAAGAAGCAACTCTCTTTGCACAGTGCTCTTACAGCCTACCGGGAACATATCTTCCAAAGGCCTGTGAAACGCACTTTTCTGAAGGCCCGATCTGGATGAAGTAGAACTTCTGCTTTTGGTGTGCTACATTGCCGTAGAGCTCCAAGGCTCAAAGCCCTGCCTTGTTTCCATAGCCGAAGATAGGCCCCAAAGCATCTTGCTTCCAGCTCTTTGCGAAGCTAAGAATCAACTCGCTGTGCACAGTGCTCTGACAGCCTACCGGGAACATCTCTTCCAAAGGCCTGTGAAACGCACTTTCTTGGCAGGCCTGATCTGGCTGAAGTAGTACTTCTGCTCTGGGTGTGCTACATTGCCCTAGAGATTCAAGGCACAAAGCCCTGCCTTGTTTCCAAAGGGGAAGATAAGCCCCAAAGCATCTTGCTTCCAGCTCTTTGGGAAGCTAAGAAACAACTCGCTCTGCATTGGGCTCTTACCGCCTACCGGGAACATCTCCCAGAAATGTCTGTGAAACGCAGTTTCTTTGCAGGCCTGATCTTGCTGAAGTAGAACTCCTGCTCTGGGTCTGCTACATTGCCCTAGAGCTTCAAGGCGCAACGTGCTGAATATTTTAGGAAGTTCTTTGATAGGCCACGAAGCATCTTGCTTCCAGCTCTATGGGAAGCTATGAAACAAGTCGCTCTGCACAGTGCTCTTACAGCCTATGGGGAACATCTCTTACAAAGTCCTGTTGAACGCAGTTTCTTGGCAGGCCTGATCTGGCTGAAGTAGAACTTCTGCTGTGGGTGTGCTACATTGCCCTAGAGCTTCAAGACACAAAGTGCTGAATTGTTTCCAAAGACAGAGATAGGCCCCAAAGCATCTTGCTTCCAGCTCTTTGGTAAGCTAAGAAGCAACTCTCTTTGCACAGTGCTCTTACAGCCTACCGGGAACATATCTTCCAAAGGCCTGTGAAACGCACTTTTCTGAAGGCCCGATCTGGATGAAGTAGAACTTCTGCTTTTGGTGTGCTACATTGCCGTAGAGCACCAAGGCTCAAAGCCCTGCCTTGTTTCCATAGCCGGAGATAGGCCCCAAAGCATCTTGCTTCCAGCTCTTTGCGAAGCTAAGAATCAACTCGCTGTGCACAGTGCTCTGACAGCCTACCGGGAACATCTCTTCCAAAGGCCTGTGAAACGCACTTTCTTGGCAGGCCTGATCTGGCTGAAGTAGAACTTCTGCTCTGGGTGTGCTACATTGCCCTAGAGATTCAGGGCACAAAGCCCTGCCTTGTTTCCCAAGGGGAAGATAAGCCCCAAAGCATCTTGCTTCCAGCTCTTTGGGAAGCTAAGAAACAACTCGCTCTGCATTGGGCTCTTACAGCCTACCGGGAACATCTCCTAGAAATGTCTGTGAAACGCAGTTTCTTTGCAGGCCTGATCTTGCTGAAGTAGAACTCCTGCTCTGGGTCTGCTACATTGCCCTAGAGCTTCAAGGCACAACGTGCTGAATATTTTAGGAAGTTCTTTGATAGGCCACAAAGCATCTTGCGTCCAGCTCTATGGGAAGCTATGAAACAACTCGCTCTGCATAGTGTTCTTACAGCGTATGGGGAACATCTCTTACAAAGTCCTGTTGAACGCAGTTTCTTGGCAGGCCTGATCTGGCTGAAGTAGAACTTCTGCTGTGGGTGTGCTACATTGCCCTAGAGCTTCAAGGCACAAATTGCTGAATTGTTTCCAAAGAAAGAGATAGGCCCCAAAGCATCTTGCTTCCAGCTCTTTGGGAAGCTAAGAAGCAACTCTCTTTGCACAGTGCTCTTACAGCCTACCGGGAACATATCTTCCAAAGGCCTGTGAAACGCACTTTTCTGAAGGCCCGATCTGGATGAAGTAGAACTTCTGCTTTTGGTGTGCTACATTGCCGTAGAGCTCCAAGGCTCAAAGCCCTGCCTTGTTTCCATAGCCGAAGATAGGCCCCAAAGCATCTTGCTTCCAGCTCTTTGCGAAGCTAAGAATCAACTCGCTGTGCACAGTGCTCTGACAGCCTACCGGGAACATCTCTTCCAAAGGCCTGTGAAACGCACTTTCTTGGCAGGCCTGATCTGGCTGAAGTAGAACTTCTGCTCTGGGTGTGCTACATTGCCCTAGAGATTCAAGGCACAAAGCCCTGCCTTGTTTCCAAAGGGGAAGATAAGCCCCAAAGCATCTTGCTTCCAGCTCTTTGGGAAGCTAAGAAACAACTCGCTCTGCATTGGGCTCTTACCGCCTACCGGGAACATCTCCTAGAAATGTCTGTGAAACGCAGTTTCTTTGCAGGCCTGATCTTGCTGAAGTAGAACTCCTGCTCTGGGTCTGCTACATTGCCCTAGAGCTTCAAGGCGCAACGTGCTGAATATTTTAGGAAGTTCTTTGATAGGCCACGAAGCATCTTGCTTCCAGCTCTATGGGAAGCTATGAAACAACTCGCTCTGCACAGTGCTCTTACAGCCTATGGGGAACATCTCTTACAAAGTCCTGTTGAACGCAGTTTCTTGGCAGGCCTGATCTGGCTGAAGTAGAACTTCTGCTGTGGGTGTGCTACATTGCCCTAGAGCTTCAAGACACAAAGTGCTGAATTGTTTCCAAAGACAGAGATAGGCCCCAAAGCATCTTGCTTCCAGCTCTTTGGGAAGCTAAGAAGCAACTCTCTTTGCACAGTGCTCTTACAGCCTACCGGGAACATATCTTCCAAAGGCCTGTGAAACGCACTTTTCTGAAGGCCCGATCTGGATGAAGTAGAACTTCTGCTTTTGGTGTGCTACATTGCCGTAGAGCACCAAGGCTCAAAGCCCTGCCTTGTTTCCATAGCCGGAGATAGGCCCCAAAGCATCTTGCTTCCAGCTCTTTGCGAAGCTAAGAATCAACTCGCTGTGCACAGTGCTCTGACAGCCTACCGGGAACATCTCTTCCAAAGGCCTGTGAAACGCACTTTCTTGGCAGGCCTGATCTGGCTGAAGTAGAACTTCTGCTCTGGGTGTGCTACATTGCCCTAGAGATTCAGGGCACAAAGCCCTGCCTTGTTTCCCAAGGGGAAGATAAGCCCCAAAGCATCTTGCTTCCAGCTCTTTGGGAAGCTAAGAAACAACTCGCTCTGCATTGGGCTCTTACAGCCTACCGGGAACATCTCCTAGAAATGTCTGTGAAACGCAGTTTCTTTGCAGGCCTGATCTTGCTGAAGTAGAACTCCTGCTCTGGGTCTGCTACATTGCCCTAGAGCTTCAAGGCACAACGTGCTGAATATTTTAGGAAGTTCTTTGATAGGCCACAAAGCATCTTGCGTCCAGCTCTATGGGAAGCTATGAAACAAGTCGCTCTGCACAGTGTTCTTACAGCGTATGGGAACATCTCTTACAAAGTCCTGTTGAACGCAGTTTCTTGGCAGGCCTGATCTGGCTGAAGTAGAACTTCTGCTGTGGGTGTGCTACATTGCCCTAGAGCTTCAAGGCACAAAGTGCTGAATTGTTTCCAAAGAAAGAGATAGGCCCCAAAGCATCTTGCTTCCAGCTCTTTGGGAAGCTAAGAAGCAACTCTCTTTGCACAGTGCTCTGACAGCCTACCGGGAACATCTCTTCCAAAGGCCTGTGAAACGCACTTTTCTGAAGGCCCGCTCTGGATGAAGTAGAACTTCTGCTTTTGGTGTGCTACATTGCCCTAGAGCTCCAAGGCTCAAAGCCCTGCCTTGTTTCCATAGCCGAAGATAGGCCCCAAAGCATCTTGCTTCCAGCTCTTTGCGAAGCTAAGAATCAACTCGCTGTGCACAGTGCTCTGACAGCCTACCGGGAACATCTCTTCCAAAGGCCTGTGAAACGCACTTTCTTGGCAGGCCTGATCTGGCTGAAGTAGAACTTCTGCTCTGGGTGTGCTACATTGCCCTAGAGATTCAAGGCACAAAGCCCTGCCTTGTTTCCAAAGGGGAAGATAAGCCCCAAAGCATCTTGCTTCCAGCTCTTTGGGAAGCTAAGAAACAACTCGCTCTGCATTGGGCTCTTACCGCCTACCGGGAACATCTCCTAGAAATGTCTGTGAAACGCAGTTTCTTTGCAGGCCTGATCTTGCTGAAGTAGAACTCCTGCTCTGGGTCTGCTACATTGCCCTAGAGCTTCAAGGCGCAACGTGCTGAATATTTTAGGAAGTTCTTTGATAGGCCACGAAGCATCTTGCTTCCAGCTCTATGGGAAGCTATGAAACAACTCGCTCTGCACAGTGCTCTTACAGCCTATGGGGAACATCTCTTACAAAGTCCTGTTGAACGCAGTTTCTTGGCAGGCCTGATCTGGCTGAAGTAGAACTTCTGCTGTGGGTGTGCTACATTGCCCTAGAGCTTCAAGGCACAAAGTGCTGAATTGTTTCCAAAGACAGAGATAGGCCCCAAAGCATCTTGCTTCCAGCTCTTTGGGAAGCTAAGAATCAACTCGCTGTCCACAGTGCTCTGACAGCCTACAGGGAACATCTCTTCCAAAGGCCTGTGAAACGCACTTTTCTGAAGGCCCGATCTGGATGAAGTAGAACTTCTGCTCTTGGTGTGCTACATTGCCCTAGAGCTCCAAGGCTCAAAGCCCTGCCTTGTTTCCAAAGACGGAGATAGGCCCCAAAGCATCTTGCTTCGAGCTCTTTGCGAAGCTAAGAAGCAACTCGCTGTGCACAGTGCTCTGACAGCCTACCGGGAACATCTCTTCCAAAGGCCTGTGAAACGCACTTTCTTGGCAGGCCTGATCTGGCTGAAGTAGAACTTCTGCTCTGAGTGTGCTACATTGCCCTAGAGATTCAAGGCACAAAGCCCTGCCTTGTTTCCCAAGGGGAAGATAAGCCCCAAAGCATCTTGCTTCCAGCTCTTTGGGAAGCTAAGAAACAACTCGCTCTGCATTGGGCTCTTACAGCCTACCGGGAACATCTCCTAGAAATGTCTGTGAAACGCAGTTTCTTTGCGGGCCTGATCTTGCGGAAGTACAACTCCTGCTCTGGGTCTGCTACATTGCCCTAGAGCTTCAAGGCACAACGTGCTGTATATTTTAGGAAGTTCTTTGATAGGCCACGAAGCATCTTGCTTCCAGCTCTATGGGAAGCTATGAAACAACTCGCTCTGCACAGTGTTCTTACAGCCTATGGGGAACATCTCTTACAAAGTCCTGTTGAACGCAGTTTCTTGGCAGGCCTGATCTGGCTGAAGTAGAACTTCTGCTGTGGGTGTGCTACATTGCCCTAGAGCTTCAAGACACAAAGTGCTGAATTGTTTCCAAAGACAGAGATAGGCCCCAAAGCATCTTGCTTCCAGCTCTTTGGGAAGCTAAGAAGCAACTCTCTTTGCACAGTGCTCTTACAGCCTACCGGGAACATATCTTCCAAAGGCCTGTGAAACGCACTTTTCTGAAGGCCCGATCTGGATGAAGTAGAACTTCTGCTTTTGGTGTGCTACATTGCCGTAGAGCTCCAAGGCTCAAAGCCCTGCCTTGTTTCCATAGCCGGAGATAGGCCCCAAAGCATCTTGCTTCCAGCTCTTTGCGAAGCTAAGAATCAACTCGCTGTGCACAGTGCTCTGACAGCCTACCGGGAACATCTCTTCCAAAGGCCTGTGAAACGCACTTTCTTGGCAGGCCTGATCTGGCTGAAGTAGAACTTCTGCTCTGAGTGTGCTACATTGCCCTAGAGATTCAAGGCACAAAGCCCTGCCTTGTTTCCCAAGGGGAAGATAAGCCCCAAAGCATCTTGCTTCCAGCTCTTTGGGAAGCTAAGAAACAACTCGCTCTGCATTGTTCTCTTACAGCCTACCGGGAACATCTCCTAGAAATGTCTGTGAAACGCAGTTTCTTTGCAGGACTGATCTTGCTGAAGTACAACTCCTGCTCTGGGTCTGCTACATTGCCCTAGAGCTTCAAGGCGCAACGTGCTGAATATTTTAGGAAGTTCTTTGATAGGCCACGAAGCATCTTGCTTCCAGCTCTATGGGAAGCTATGAAACAACTCGCTCTGCACAGTGTTCTTACAGCGTATGGGGAACATCTCTTACAAAGTCCTGTTGAACGCAGTTTCTTGGCAGGCCTGATCTGGCTGAAGTAGAACTTCTGCTGTGGGTGTGCTACATTGCCCTAGAGCTTCAAGACACAAAGTGCTGAATTGTTTCCAAAGACAGAGATAGGCCCCAAAGCATCTTGCTTCCAGCTCTTTGGGAAGCTAAGAAGCAACTCTCTTTGCACAGTGCTCTTACAGCCTACCGGGAACATATCTTCCAAAGGCCTGTGAAACGCACTTTTCTGAAGGCCCGATCTGGATGAAGTAGAACTTCTGCTTTTGGTGTGCTACATTGCCGTAGAGCTCCAAGGCTCAAAGCCCTGCCTTGTTTCCATAGCCGGAGATAGGCCCCAAAGCATCTTGCTTCCAGCTCTTTGCGAAGCTAAGAATCAACTCGCTGTGCACAGTGCTCTGACAGCCTACCGGGAACATCTCTTCCAAAGGCCTGTGAAACGCACTTTCTTGGCAGGCCTGATCTGGCTGAAGTAGAACTTCTGCTCTGGGTGTGCTACATTGCCCTAGAGATTCAGGGCACAAAGCCCTGCCTTGTTTCCCAAGGGGAAGATAAGCCCCAAAGCATCTTGCTTCCAGCTCTTTGGGAAGCTAAGAAACAACTCGCTCTGCATTGGGCTCTTACAGCCTACCGGGAACATCTCCTAGAAATGTCTGTGAAACGCAGTTTCTTTGCAGGCCTGATCTTGCTGAAGTAGAACTCCTGCTCTGGGTCTGCTACATTGCCCTAGAGCTTCAAGGCACAACGTGCTGAATATTTTAGGAAGTTCTTTGATAGGCCACAAAGCATCTTGCGTCCAGCTCTATGGGAAGCTATGAAACAAGTCGCTCTGCACAGTGTTCTTACAGCGTATGGGGAACATCTCTTACAAAGTCCTGTTGAACGCAGTTTCTTGGCAGGCCTGATCTGGCTGAAGTAGAACTTCTGCTGTGGGTGTGCTACATTGCCCTAGAGCTTCAAGGCACAAAGTGCTGAATTGTTTCCAAAGAAAGAGATAGGCCCCAAAGCATCTTGCTTCCAGCTCTTTGGGAAGCTAAGAAGCAACTCTCTTTGCACAGTGCTCTTACAGCCTACCGGGAACATATCTTCCAAAGGCCTGTGAAACGCACTTTTCTGAAGGCCCGATCTGGATGAAGTAGAACTTCTGCTTTTGGTGTGCTACATTGCCGTAGAGCTCCAAGGCTCAAAGCCCTGCCTTGTTTCCATAGCCGGAGATAGGCCCCAAAGCATCTTGCTTCCAGCTCTTTGCGAAGCTAAGAATCAACTCGCTGTGCACAGTGCTCTGACAGCCTACCGGGAACATCTCTTCCAAAGGCCTGTGAAACGCACTTTCTTGGCAGGCCTGATCTGGCTGAAGTAGAACTTCTGCTCTGGGTGTGCTACATTGCCCTAGAGATTCAAGGCACAAAGCCCTGCCTTGTTTCCAAAGGGGAAGATAAGCCCCAAAGCATCTTGCTTCCAGCTCTTTGGGAAGCTAAGAAACAACTCGCTCTGCATTGGGCTCTTACCGCCTACCGGGAACATCTCCTAGAAATGTCTGTGAAACGCAGTTTCTTTGCAGGCCTGATCTTGCTGAAGTAGAACTCCTGCTCTGGGTCTGCTACATTGCCCTAGAGCTTCAAGGCGCAACGTGCTGAATATTTTAGGAAGTTCTTTGATAGGCCACGAAGCATCTTGCTTCCAGCTCTATGGGAAGCTATGAAACAACTCGCTCTGCACAGTGCTCTTACAGCCTATGGGGAACATCTCTTACAAAGTCCTGTTGAACGCAGTTTCTTGGCAGGCCTGATCTGGCTGAAGTAGAACTTCTGCTGTGGGTGTGCTACATTGCCCTAGAGCTTCAAGGCACAAAGTGCTGAATTGTTTCCAAAGACAGAGATAGGCCCCAAAGCATCTTGCTTCCAGCTCTTTGGGAAGCTAAGAATCAACTCGCTGTCCACAGTGCTCTGACAGCCTACAGGGAACATCTCTTCCAAAGGCCTGTGAAACGCACTTTTCTGAAGGCCCGATCTGGATGAAGTAGAACTTCTGCTCTTGGTGTGCTACATTGCCCTAGAGCTCCAAGGCTCAAAGCCCTGCCTTGTTTCCAAAGACGGAGATAGGCCCCAAAGCATCTTGCTTCGAGCTCTTTGCGAAGCTAAGAAGCAACTCGCTGTGCACAGTGCTCTGACAGCCTACCGGGAACATCTCTTCCAAAGGCCTGTGAAACGCACTTTCTTGGCAGGCCTGATCTGGCTGAAGTAGAACTTCTGCTCTGAGTGTGCTACATTGCCCTAGAGATTCAAGGCACAAAGCCCTGCCTTGTTTCCCAAGGGGAAGATAAGCCCCAAAGCATCTTGCTTCCAGCTCTTTGGGAAGCTAAGAAACAACTCGCTCTGCATTGGGCTCTTACAGCCTACCGGGAACATCTCCTAGAAATGTCTGTGAAACGCAGTTTCTTTGCGGGCCTGATCTTGCGGAAGTACAACTCCTGCTCTGGGTCTGCTACATTGCCCTAGAGCTTCAAGGCACAACGTGCTGTATATTTTAGGAAGTTCTTTGATAGGCCACGAAGCATCTTGCTTCCAGCTCTATGGGAAGCTATGAAACAACTCGCTCTGCACAGTGTTCTTACAGCCTATGGGGAACATCTCTTACAAAGTCCTGTTGAACGCAGTTTCTTGGCAGGCCTGATCTGGCTGAAGTAGAACTTCTGCTGTGGGTGTGCTACATTGCCCTAGAGCTTCAAGACACAAAGTGCTGAATTGTTTCCAAAGACAGAGATAGGCCCCAAAGCATCTTGCTTCCAGCTCTTTGGGAAGCTAAGAAGCAACTCTCTTTGCACAGTGCTCTTACAGCCTACCGGGAACATATCTTCCAAAGGCCTGTGAAACGCACTTTTCTGAAGGCCCGATCTGGATGAAGTAGAACTTCTGCTTTTGGTGTGCTACATTGCCGTAGAGCTCCAAGGCTCAAAGCCCTGCCTTGTTTCCATAGCCGGAGATAGGCCCCAAAGCATCTTGCTTCCAGCTCTTTGCGAAGCTAAGAATCAACTCGCTGTGCACAGTGCTCTGACAGCCTACCGGGAACATCTCTTCCAAAGGCCTGTGAAACGCACTTTCTTGGCAGGCCTGATCTGGCTGAAGTAGAACTTCTGCTCTGAGTGTGCTACATTGCCCTAGAGATTCAAGGCACAAAGCCCTGCCTTGTTTCCCAAGGGGAAGATAAGCCCCAAAGCATCTTGCTTCCAGCTCTTTGGGAAGCTAAGAAACAACTCGCTCTGCATTGTTCTCTTACAGCCTACCGGGAACATCTCCTAGAAATGTCTGTGAAACGCAGTTTCTTTGCAGGACTGATCTTGCTGAAGTACAACTCCTGCTCTGGGTCTGCTACATTGCCCTAGAGCTTCAAGGCGCAACGTGCTGAATATTTTAGGAAGTTCTTTGATAGGCCACGAAGCATCTTGCTTCCAGCTCTATGGGAAGCTATGAAACAACTCGCTCTGCACAGTGTTCTTACAGCGTATGGGGAACATCTCTTACAAAGTCCTGTTGAACGCAGTTTCTTGGCAGGCCTGATCTGGCTGAAGTAGAACTTCTGCTGTGGGTGTGCTACATTGCCCTAGAGCTTCAAGACACAAAGTGCTGAATTGTTTCCAAAGACAGAGATAGGCCCCAAAGCATCTTGCTTCCAGCTCTTTGGGAAGCTAAGAAGCAACTCTCTTTGCACAGTGCTCTTACAGCCTACCGGGAACATATCTTCCAAAGGCCTGTGAAACGCACTTTTCTGAAGGCCCGATCTGGATGAAGTAGAACTTCTGCTTTTGGTGTGCTACATTGCCGTAGAGCTCCAAGGCTCAAAGCCCTGCCTTGTTTCCATAGCCGGAGATAGGCCCCAAAGCATCTTGCTTCCAGCTCTTTGCGAAGCTAAGAATCAACTCGCTGTGCACAGTGCTCTGACAGCCTACCGGGAACATCTCTTCCAAAGGCCTGTGAAACGCACTTTCTTGGCAGGCCTGATCTGGCTGAAGTAGAACTTCTGCTCTGGGTGTGCTACATTGCCCTAGAGATTCAAGGCACAAAGCCCTGCCTTGTTTCCAAAGGGGAAGATAAGCCCCAAAGCATCTTGCTTCCAGCTCTTTGGGAAGCTAAGAAACAACTCGCTCTGCATTGGGCTCTTACCGCCTACCGGGAACATCTCCTAGAAATGTCTGTGAAACGCAGTTTCTTTGCAGGCCTGATCTTGCTGAAGTAGAACTCCTGCTCTGGGTCTGCTACATTGCCCTAGAGCTTCAAGGCGCAACGTGCTGAATATTTTAGGAAGTTCTTTGATAGGCCACGAAGCATCTTGCTTCCAGCTCTATGGGAAGCTATGAAACAACTCGCTCTGCACAGTGCTCTTACAGCCTATGGGGAACATCTCTTACAAAGTCCTGTTGAACGCAGTTTCTTGGCAGGCCTGATCTGGCTGAAGTAGAACTTCTGCTGTGGGTGTGCTACATTGCCCTAGAGCTTCAAGGCACAAAGTGCTGAATTGTTTCCAAAGACAGAGATAGGCCCCAAAGCATCTTGCTTCCAGCTCTTTGGGAAGCTAAGAATCAACTCGCTGTCCACAGTGCTCTGACAGCCTACAGGGAACATCTCTTCCAAAGGCCTGTGAAACGCACTTTTCTGAAGGCCCGATCTGGATGAAGTAGAACTTCTGCTCTTGGTGTGCTACATTGCCCTAGAGCTCCAAGGCTCAAAGCCCTGCCTTGTTTCCAAAGACGGAGATAGGCCCCAAAGCATCTTGCTTCGAGCTCTTTGCGAAGCTAAGAAGCAACTCGCTGTGCACAGTGCTCTGACAGCCTACCGGGAACATCTCTTCCAAAGGCCTGTGAAACGCACTTTCTTGGCAGGCCTGATCTGGCTGAAGTAGAACTTCTGCTCTGAGTGTGCTACATTGCCCTAGAGATTCAAGGCACAAAGCCCTGCCTTGTTTCCCAAGGGGAAGATAAGCCCCAAAGCATCTTGCTTCCAGCTCTTTGGGAAGCTAAGAAACAACTCGCTCTGCATTGGGCTCTTACAGCCTACCGGGAACATCTCCTAGAAATGTCTGTGAAACGCAGTTTCTTTGCGGGCCTGATCTTGCGGAAGTACAACTCCTGCTCTGGGTCTGCTACATTGCCCTAGAGCTTCAAGGCACAACGTGCTGAATATTTTAGGAAGTTCTTTGATAGGCCACGAAGCATCTTGCTTCCAGCTCTATGGGAAGCTATGAAACAACTCGCTCTGCACAGTGTTCTTACAGCCTATGGGGAACATCTCTTACAAAGTCCTGTTGAACGCAGTTTCTTGGCAGGCCTGATCTGGCTGAAGTAGAACTTCTGCTGTGGGTGTGCTACATTGCCCTAGAGCTTCAAGACACAAAGTGCTGAATTGTTTCCAAAGACAGAGATAGGCCCCAAAGCATCTTGCTTCCAGCTCTTTGGGAAGCTAAGAAGCAACTCTCTTTGCACAGTGCTCTTACAGCCTACCGGGAACATATCTTCCAAAGGCCTGTGAAACGCACTTTTCTGAAGGCCCGATCTGGATGAAGTAGAACTTCTGCTTTTGGTGTGCTACATTGCCGTAGAGCTCCAAGGCTCAAAGCCCTGCCTTGTTTCCATAGCCGGAGATAGGCCCCAAAGCATCTTGCTTCCAGCTCTTTGCGAAGCTAAGAATCAACTCGCTGTGCACAGTGCTCTGACAGCCTACCGGGAACATCTCTTCCAAAGGCCTGTGAAACGCACTTTCTTGGCAGGCCTGATCTGGCTGAAGTAGAACTTCTGCTCTGAGTGTGCTACATTGCCCTAGAGATTCAAGGCACAAAGCCCTGCCTTGTTTCCAAAGGGGAAGATAAGCCCCAAAGCATCTTGCTTCCAGCTCTTTGGGAAGCTAAGAAACAACTCGCTCTGCATTGTTCTCTTACAGCCTACCGGGAACATCTCCTAGAAATGTCTGTGAAACGCAGTTTCTTTGCAGGACTGATCTTGCTGAAGTACAACTCCTGCTCTGGGTCTGCTACATTGCCCTAGAGCTTCAAGGCGCAACGTGCTGAATATTTTAGGAAGTTCTTTGATAGGCCACGAAGCATCTTGCTTCCAGCTCTATGGGATGCTATGAAACAACTCGCTCTGCACAGTGTTCTTACAGCGTATGGGGAACATCTCTTACAAAGTCCTGTTGAACGCAGTTTCTTGGCAGGCCTGATCTGGCTGAAGTAGAACTTCTGCTGTGGGTGTGCTACATTGCCCTAGAGCTTCAAGACACAAAGTGCTGAATTGTTTCCAAAGACAGAGATAGGCCCCAAAGCATCTTGCTTCCAGCTCTTTGGGAAGCTAAGAAGCAACTCTCTTTGCACAGTGCTCTTACAGCCTACCGGGAACATATCTTCCAAAGGCCTGTGAAACGCACTTTTCTGAAGGCCCGATCTGGATGAAGTAGAACTTCTGCTTTTGGTGTGCTACATTGCCGTAGAGCTCCAAGGCTCAAAGCCCTGCCTTGTTTCCATAGCCGGAGATAGGCCCCAAAGCATCTTGCTTCCAGCTCTTTGCGAAGCTAAGAATCAACTCGCTGTGCACAGTGCTCTGACAGCCTACCGGGAACATCTCTTCCAAAGGCCTGTGAAACGCACTTTCTTGGCAGGCCTGATCTGGCTGAAGTAGAACTTCTGCTCTGGGTGTGCTACATTGCCCTAGAGATTCAAGGCACAAAGCCCTGCCTTGTTTCCAAAGGGGAAGATAAGCCCCAAAGCATCTTGCTTCCAGCTCTTTGGGAAGCTAAGAAACAACTCGCTCTGCATTGGGCTCTTACCGCCTACCGGGAACATCTCCTAGAAATGTCTGTGAAACGCAGTTTCTTTGCAGGCCTGATCTTGCTGAAGTAGAACTCCTGCTCTGGGTCTGCTACATTGCCCTAGAGCTTCAAGGCGCAACGTGCTGAATATTTTAGGAAGTTCTTTGATAGGCCACGAAGCATCTTGCTTCCAGCTCTATGGGAAGCTATGAAACAACTCGCTCTGCACAGTGCTCTTACAGCCTATGGGGAACATCTCTTACAAAGTCCTGTTGAACGCAGTTTCTTGGCAGGCCTGATCTGGCTGAAGTAGAACTTCTGCTGTGGGTGTGCTACATTGCCCTAGAGCTTCAAGGCACAAAGTGCTGAATTGTTTCCAAAGACAGAGATAGGCCCCAAAGCATCTTGCTTCCAGCTCTTTGGGAAGCTAAGAATCAACTCGCTGTCCACAGTGCTCTGACAGCCTACAGGGAACATCTCTTCCAAAGGCCTGTGAAACGCACTTTTCTGAAGGCCCGATCTGGATGAAGTAGAACTTCTGCTCTTGGTGTGCTACATTGCCCTAGAGCTCCAAGGCTCAAAGCCCTGCCTTGTTTCCAAAGACGGAGATAGGCCCCAAAGCATCTTGCTTCGAGCTCTTTGCGAAGCTAAGAAGCAACTCGCTGTGCACAGTGCTCTGACAGCCTACCGGGAACATCTCTTCCAAAGGCCTGTGAAACGCACTTTCTTGGCAGGCCTGATCTGGCTGAAGTAGAACTTCTGCTCTGAGTGTGCTACATTGCCCTAGAGATTCAAGGCACAAAGCCCTGCCTTGTTTCCCAAGGGGAAGATAAGCCCCAAAGCATCTTGCTTCCAGCTCTTTGGGAAGCTAAGAAACAACTCGCTCTGCATTGGGCTCTTACAGCCTACCGGGAACATCTCCTAGAAATGTCTGTGAAACGCAGTTTCTTTGCGGGCCTGATCTTGCTGAAGTACAACTCCTGCTCTGGGTCTGCTACACTGCCCTAGAGCTTCAAGGCACAACGTGCTGAATATTTTAGGAAGTTCTTTGATAGGCCACGAAGCATCTTGCTTCCAGCTCTATGGGAAGCTATGAAACAACTCGCTCTGCACAGTGTTCTTACAGCCTATGGGGAACATCTCTTACAAAGTCCTGTTGAACGCAGTTTCTTGGCAGGCCTGATCTGGCTGAAGTAGAACTTCTGCTGTGGGTGTGCTACATTGCCCTAGAGCTTCAAGACACAAAGTGCTGAATTGTTTCCAAAGACAGAGATAGGCCCCAAAGCATCTTGCTTCCAGCTCTTTGGGAAGCTAAGAAGCAACTCTCTTTGCACAGTGCTCTTACAGCCTACCGGGAACATATCTTCCAAAGGCCTGTGAAACGCACTTTTCTGAAGGCCCGATCTGGATGAAGTAGAACTTCTGCTTTTGGTGTGCTACATTGCCGTAGAGCTCCAAGGCTCAAAGCCCTGCCTTGTTTCCATAGCCGGAGATAGGCCCCAAAGCATCTTGCTTCCAGCTCTTTGCGAAGCTAAGAATCAACTCGCTGTGCACAGTGCTCTGACAGCCTACCGGGAACATCTCTTCCAAAGGCCTGTGAAACGCACTTTCTTGGCAGGCCTGATCTGGCTGAAGTAGAACTTCTGCTCTGAGTGTGCTACATTGCCCTAGAGATTCAAGGCACAAAGCCCTGCCTTGTTTCCCAAGGGGAAGATAAGCCCCAAAGCATCTTGCTTCCAGCTCTTTGGGAAGCTAAGAAACAACTCGCTCTGCATTGTTCTCTTACAGCCTACCGGGAACATCTCCTAGAAATGTCTGTGAAACGCAGTTTCTTTGCAGGACTGATCTTGCTGAAGTACAACTCCTGCTCTGGGTCTGCTACATTGCCCTAGAGCTTCAAGGCGCAACGTGCTGAATATTTTAGGAAGTTCTTTGATAGGCCACGAAGCATCTTGCTTCCAGCTCTATGGGAAGCTATGAAACAACTCGCTCTGCACAGTGTTCTTACAGCGTATGGGGAAAATCTCTTACAAAGTCCTGTTGAACGCAGTTTCTTGGCAGGCCTGATCTGGCTGAAGTAGAACTTCTGCTGTGGGTGTGCTACATTGCCCTAGAGCTTCAAGACACAAAGTGCTGAATTGTTTCCAAAGACAGAGATAGGCCCCAAAGCATCTTGCTTCCAGCTCTTTGGGAAGCTAAGAAGCAACTCTCTTTGCACAGTGCTCTTACAGCCTACCGGGAACATATCTTCCAAAGGCCTGTGAAACGCACTTTTCTGAAGGCCCGATCTGGATGAAGTAGAACTTCTGCTTTTGGTGTGCTACATTGCCGTAGAGCTCCAAGGCTCAAAGCCCTGCCTTGTTTCCATAGCCGGAGATAGGCCCCAAAGCATCTTGCTTCCAGCTCTTTGCGAAGCTAAGAATCAACTCGCTGTGCACAGTGCTCTGACAGCCTACCGGGAACATCTCTTCCAAAGGCCTGTGAAACGCACTTTCTTGGCAGGCCTGATCTGGCTGAAGTAGAACTTCTGCTCTGGGTGTGCTACATTGCCCTAGAGATTCAAGGCACAAAGCCCTGCCTTGTTTCCAAAGGGGAAGATAAGCCCCAAAGCATCTTGCTTCCAGCTCTTTGGGAAGCTAAGAAACAACTCGCTCTGCATTGGGCTCTTACCGCCTACCGGGAACATCTCCTAGAAATGTCTGTGAAACGCAGTTTCTTTGCAGGCCTGATCTTGCTGAAGTAGAACTCCTGCTCTGGGTCTGCTACATTGCCCTAGAGCTTCAAGGCGCAACGTGCTGAATATTTTAGGAAGTTCTTTGATAGGCCACGAAGCATCTTGCTTCCAGCTCTATGGGAAGCTATGAAACAACTCGCTCTGCACAGTGCTCTTACAGCCTATGGGGAACATCTCTTACAAAGTCCTGTTGAACGCAGTTTCTTGGCAGGCCTGATCTGGCTGAAGTAGAACTTCTGCTGTGGGTGTGCTACATTGCCCTAGAGCTTCAAGGCACAAAGTGCTGAATTGTTTCCAAAGACAGAGATAGGCCCCAAAGCATCTTGCTTCCAGCTCTTTGGGAAGCTAAGAATCAACTCGCTGTCCACAGTGCTCTGACAGCCTACAGGGAACATCTCTTCCAAAGGCCTGTGAAACGCACTTTTCTGAAGGCCCGATCTGGATGAAGTAGAACTTCTGCTCTTGGTGTGCTACATTGCCCTAGAGCTCCAAGGCTCAAAGCCCTGCCTTGTTTCCAAAGACGGAGATAGGCCCCAAAGCATCTTGCTTCGAGCTCTTTGCGAAGCTAAGAAGCAACTCGCTGTGCACAGTGCTCTGACAGCCTACCGGGAACATCTCTTCCAAAGGCCTGTGAAACGCACTTTCTTGGCAGGCCTGATCTGGCTGAAGTAGAACTTCTGCTCTGAGTGTGCTACATTGCCCTAGAGATTCAAGGCACAAAGCCCTGCCTTGTTTCCCAAGGGGAAGATAAGCCCCAAAGCATCTTGCTTCCAGCTCTTTGGGAAGCTAAGAAACAACTCGCTCTGCATTGGGCTCTTACAGCCTACCGGGAACATCTCCTAGAAATGTCTGTGAAACGCAGTTTCTTTGCGGGCCTGATCTTGCGGAAGTACAACTCCTGCTCTGGGTCTGCTACATTGCCCTAGAGCTTCAAGGCACAACGTGCTGAATATTTTAGGAAGTTCTTTGATAGGCCACGAAGCATCTTGCTTCCAGCTCTATGGGAAGCTATGAAACAACTCGCTCTGCACAGTGTTCTTACAGCCTATGGGGAACATCTCTTACAAAGTCCTGTTGAACGCAGTTTCTTGGCAGGCCTGATCTGGCTGAAGTAGAACTTCTGCTGTGGGTGTGCTACATTGCCCTAGAGCTTCAAGACACAAAGTGCTGAATTGTTTCCAAAGACAGAGATAGGCCCCAAAGCATCTTGCTTCCAGCTCTTTGGGAAGCTAAGAAGCAACTCTCTTTGCACAGTGCTCTTACAGCCTACCGGGAACATATCTTCCAAAGGCCTGTGAAACGCACTTTTCTGAAGGCCCGATCTGGATGAAGTAGAACTTCTGCTTTTGGTGTGCTACATTGCCGTAGAGCTCCAAGGCTCAAAGCCCTGCCTTGTTTCCATAGCCGGAGATAGGCCCCAAAGCATCTTGCTTCCAGCTCTTTGCGAAGCTAAGAATCAACTCGCTGTGCACAGTGCTCTGACAGCCTACCGGGAACATCTCTTCCAAAGGCCTGTGAAACGCACTTTCTTGGCAGGCCTGATCTGGCTGAAGTAGAACTTCTGCTCTGAGTGTGCTACATTGCCCTAGAGATTCAAGGCACAAAGCCCTGCCTTGTTTCCCAAGGGGAAGATAAGCCCCAAAGCATCTTGCTTCCAGCTCTTTGGGAAGCTAAGAAACAACTCGCTCTGCATTGTTCTCTTACAGCCTACCGGGAACATCTCCTAGAAATGTCTGTGAAACGCAGTTTCTTTGCAGGACTGATCTTGCTGAAGTACAACTCCTGCTCTGGGTCTGCTACATTGCCCTAGAGCTTCAAGGCGCAACGTGCTGAATATTTTAGGAAGTTCTCTGATAGGCCACGAAGCATCTTGCTTCCAGCTCTATGGGAAGCTATGAAACAACTCGCTCTGCACAGTGTTCTTACAGCGTATGGGGAACATCTCTTACAAAGTCCTGTTGAACGCAGTTTCTTGGCAGGCCTGATCTGGCTGAAGTAGAACTTCTGCTGTGGGTGTGCTACATTGCCCTAGAGCTTCAAGACACAAAGTGCTGAATTGTTTCCAAAGACAGAGATAGGCCCCAAAGCATCTTGCTTCCAGCTCTTTGGGAAGCTAAGAAGCAACTCTCTTTGCACAGTGCTCTTACAGCCTACCGGGAACATATCTTCCAAAGGCCTGTGAAACGCACTTTTCTGAAGGCCCGATCTGGATGAAGTAGAACTTCTGCTTTTGGTGTGCTACATTGCCGTAGAGCTCCAAGGCTCAAAGCCCTGCCTTGTTTCCATAGCCGGAGATAGGCCCCAAAGCATCTTGCTTCCAGCTCTTTGCGAAGCTAAGAATCAACTCGCTGTGCACAGTGCTCTGACAGCCTACCGGGAACATCTCTTCCAAAGGCCTGTGAAACGCACTTTCTTGGCAGGCCTGATCTGGCTGAAGTAGAACTTCTGCTCTGGGTGTGCTACATTGCCCTAGAGATTCAAGGCACAAAGCCCTGCCTTGTTTCCAAAGGGGAAGATAAGCCCCAAAGCATCTTGCTTCCAGCTCTTTGGGAAGCTAAGAAACAACTCGCTCTGCATTGGGCTCTTACCGCCTACCGGGAACATCTCCTAGAAATGTCTGTGAAACGCAGTTTCTTTGCAGGCCTGATCTTGCTGAAGTAGAACTCCTGCTCTGGGTCTGCTACATTGCCCTAGAGCTTCAAGGCGCAACGTGCTGAATATTTTAGGAAGTTCTTTGATAGGCCACGAAGCATCTTGCTTCCAGCTCTATGGGAAGCTATGAAACAACTCGCTCTGCACAGTGCTCTTACAGCCTATGGGGAACATCTCTTACAAAGTCCTGTTGAACGCAGTTTCTTGGCAGGCCTGATCTGGCTGAAGTAGAACTTCTGCTGTGGGTGTGCTACATTGCCCTAGAGCTTCAAGGCACAAAGTGCTGAATTGTTTCCAAAGACAGAGATAGGCCCCAAAGCATCTTGCTTCCAGCTCTTTGGGAAGCTAAGAATCAACTCGCTGTCCACAGTGCTCTGACAGCCTACAGGGAACATCTCTTCCAAAGGCCTGTGAAACGCACTTTTCTGAAGGCCCGATCTGGATGAAGTAGAACTTCTGCTCTTGGTGTGCTACATTGCCCTAGAGCTCCAAGGCTCAAAGCCCTGCCTTGTTTCCAAAGACGGAGATAGGCCCCAAAGCATCTTGCTTCGAGCTCTTTGCGAAGCTAAGAAGCAACTCGCTGTGCACAGTGCTCTGACAGCCTACCGGGAACATCTCTTCCAAAGGCCTGTGAAACGCACTTTCTTGGCAGGCCTGATCTGGCTGAAGTAGAACTTCTGCTCTGAGTGTGCTACATTGCCCTAGAGATTCAAGGCACAAAGCCCTGCCTTGTTTCCCAAGGGGAAGATAAGCCCCAAAGCATCTTGCTTCCAGCTCTTTGGGAAGCTAAGAAACAACTCGCTCTGCATTGGGCTCTTACAGCCTACCGGGAACATCTCCTAGAAATGTCTGTGAAACGCAGTTTCTTTGCGGGCCTGATCTTGCTGAAGTACAACTCCTGCTCTGGGTCTGCTACATTGCCCTAGAGCTTCAAGGCACAACGTGCTGAATATTTTAGGAAGTTCTTTGATAGGCCACGAAGCATCTTGCTTCCAGCTCTATGGGAAGCTATGAAACAACTCGCTCTGCACAGTGTTCTTACAGCCTATGGGGAACATCTCTTACAAAGTCCTGTTGAACGCAGTTTCTTGGCAGGCCTGATCTGGCTGAAGTAGAACTTCTGCTGTGGGTGTGCTACATTGCCCTAGAGCTTCAAGACACAAAGTGCTGAATTGTTTCCAAAGACAGAGATAGGCCCCAAAGCATCTTGCTTCCAGCTCTTTGGGAAGCTAAGAAGCAACTCTCTTTGCACAGTGCTCTTACAGCCTACCGGGAACATATCTTCCAAAGGCCTGTGAAACGCACTTTTCTGAAGGCCCGATCTGGATGAAGTAGAACTTCTGCTTTTGGTGTGCTACATTGCCGTAGAGCTCCAAGGCTCAAAGCCCTGCCTTGTTTCCATAGCCGGAGATAGGCCCCAAAGCATCTTGCTTCCAGCTCTTTGCGAAGCTAAGAATCAACTCGCTGTGCACAGTGCTCTGACAGCCTACCGGGAACATCTCTTCCAAAGGCCTGTGAAACGCACTTTCTTGGCAGGCCTGATCTGGCTGAAGTAGAACTTCTGCTCTGAGTGTGCTACATTGCCCTAGAGATTCAAGGCACAAAGCCCTGCCTTGTTTCCCAAGGGGAAGATAAGCCCCAAAGCATCTTGCTTCCAGCTCTTTGGGAAGCTAAGAAACAACTCGCTCTGCATTGGGCTCTTACAGCCTACCGGGAACATCTCCTAGAAATGTCTGTGAAACGCAGTTTCTTTGCAGGACTGATCTTGCTGAAGTAGAACTCCTGCTCTGGGTCTGCTACATTGCCCTAGAGCTTCAAGGCACAACGTGCTGAATATTTTAGGAAGTTCTTTGATAGGCCACGAAGCATCTTGCTTCCAGCTCTATGGGAAGCTAAGAAACAACTCGCTCTGCACAGTGTTCTTACAGCCTATGGGGAACATCTCTTACAAAGTCCTGTTGAACGCAGTTTCTTGGCAGGCCTGATCTGGCTGAAGTAGAACTTCTGCTGTGGGTGTGCTACATTGCCCTAGAGCTTCAAGGCACAAAGTGCTGAATTGTTTCCAAAGACAGAGATAGGCCCCAAAGCATCTTGCTTCCAGTTCTTTGGGATGCTAAGAATCAACTCGCTGTCCACAGTGCTCTGACAGCCTACCGGGAACATCTCTTCCAAAGGCCTGTGAAACGCACTTTCTTGGCAGGCCTGATCTGGCTGAAGTAGAACTTCTGCTCTGGGTGTGCTACATTGCCCTAGAGATTCAAGGCACAAAGCCCTGCCTTGTTTCCCAAGGGGAAGATAAGCCCCAAAGGATCTGCTTCCAGATCTTTGGGAAGCTAAGAAACAACTCGCTTTGCATTGGGCTCTTACAGCCTACCGGGAACATCTCCTAGAAATGTCTGTGAAACGCAGTTTCTTTGCAGGCCTGATCTTGCTGAAGTACAACTCCTGCTCTGGGTCTGCTACATTGCCCTAGAGCTTCAAGGCACAACGTGCTGAATATTTTAGGAAGTTCTTTGATAGGCCACGAAGCATCTTGCTTCCAGCTCTATGGGAAGCTATGAAACAACTCGCTCTGCACAGTGTTCTTACAGCCTATGGGGAACATCTCTTACAAAGTCCTGTTGAACGCAGTTTCTTGGCAGGCCTGATCTGGCTGAAGTAGAACTTCTGCTGTGGGTGTGCTACATTGCCCTAGAGCTTCAAGGCACAAAGTGCTGAAGTGTTTCCAAAGAAAGAGATAGGCCCCAAAGCATCTTGCTTCCAGCTCTTTGGGAAGCTAAGAAGCAACTCTCTTTGCACAGTGCTCTGACAGCCTACCGGGAACATCTCTTCCAAAGGCCTGTGAAACACACTTTTCTGAAGGCCCGCTCTGGATGAAGTAGAACTTCTGCTTTTGGTGTGCTACATTGCCCTAGAGCTCCAAGGCTCAAAGCCCTGCCTTGTTTCCAAAGCCGGAGATAGGCCCCAAAGCATCTTGCTTCGAGCTCTTTGCGGAGCTAAGAAGCAACTCGCTGTGCACAGTGCTCTGACAGCCTACCGGGAACATCTCTTCCAAAGGCCTGTGAAACGCACTTTCTTGGCAGGCCTGATCTGGCTGAAGTAGAACTTCTGCTCTGAGTGTGCTACATTGCCCTAGAGATTCAAGGCACAAAGCCCTGCCTTGTTTCCCAAGGGGAAGATAAGCCCCAAAGCATCTTGCTTCCAGCTCTTTGGGAAGCTAAGAAACAACTCGCTCTGCATTGGGCTCTTACAGCCTACCGGGAACATCTCCTAGAAATGTCTGTGAAACGCAGTTTCTTTGCAGGCCTGATCTTGCTGAAGTACAACTCCTGCTCTGGGTCTGCTACATTGCCCTAGAGCTTCAAGGCACAACGTGCTGAATATTTTAGGAAGTTCTTTGATAGGCCACGAAGCATCTTGCTTCCAGCTCTATGGGAAGCTATGAAACAACTCGCTCTGCACAGTGTTCTTACAGCCTATGGGGAACATCTCTTACAAAGTCCTGTTGAACGCAGTTTCTTGGCAGGCCTGATCTGGCTGAAGTAGAACTTCTGCTGTGGGTGTGCTACATTGCCCTAGAGCTTCAAGACACAAAGTGCTGAATTGTTTCCAAAGACAGAGATAGGCCCCAAAGCATCTTGCTTCCAGCTCTTTGGGAAGCTAAGAAGCAACTCTCTTTGCACAGTGCTCTTACAGCCTACCGGGAACATATCTTCCAAAGGCCTGTGAAACGCACTTTTCTGAAGGCCCGATCTGGATGAAGTAGAACTTCTGCTTTTGGTGTGCTACATTGCCGTAGAGCTCCAAGGCTCAAAGCCCTGCCTTGTTTCCATAGCCGAAGATAGGCCCCAAAGCATCTTGCTTCCAGCTCTTTGCGAAGCTAAGAATCAACTCGCTGTGCACAGTGCTCTGACAGCCTACCGGGAACATCTCTTCCAAAGGCCTGTGAAACGCACTTTCTTGGCAGGCCTGATCTGGCTGAAGTAGAACTTCTGCTCTGGGTGTGCTACATTGCCCTAGAGATTCAAGGCACAAAGCCCTGCCTTGTTTCCAAAGGGGAGGATAAGCCCCAAAGCATCTTGCTTCCAGCTCTTTGGGAAGCTAAGAAACAACTCGCTCTGCATTGGGCTCTTACCGCCTACCGGGAACATCTCCTAGAAATGTCTGTGAAACGCAGTTTCTTTGCAGGCCTGATCTTGCTGAAGTAGAACTCCTGCTCTGGGTCTGCTACATTGCCCTAGAGCTTCAAGGCGCAACGTGCTGAATATTTTAGGAAGTTCTTTGATAGGCCACGAAGCATCTTGCTTCCAGCTCTATGGGAAGCTATGAAACAACTCGCTCTGCACAGTGCTCTTACAGCCTATGGGGAACATCTCTTACAAAGTCCTGTTGAACGCAGTTTCTTGGCAGGCCTGATCTGGCTGAAGTAGAACTTCTGCTGTGGGTGTGCTACATTGCCCTAGAGCTTCAAGGCACAAAGTGCTGAATTGTTTCCAAAGACAGAGATAGGCCCCAAAGCATCTTGCTTCCAGCTCTTTGGGAAGCTAAGAAGCAACTCTCTTTGCACAGTGCTCTTACAGCCTACCGGGAACATATCTTCCAAAGGCCTGTGAAATGCACTTTTCTGAAGGCCCGATCTGGATGAAGTAGAACTTCTGCTTTTGGTGTGCTACATTGCCGTAGAGCTCCAAGGCTCAAAGCCCTGCCTTGTTTCCATAGCCGGAGATAGGCCCCAAAGCATCTTGCTTCCAGCTCTTTGCGAAGCTAAGAATCAACTCGCTGTGCACAGTGCTCTGACAGCCTACCGGGAACATCTCTTCCAAAGGCCTGTGAAACGCACTTTCTTGGCAGGCCTGATCTGGCTGAAGTAGAACTTCTGCTCTGAGTGTGCTACATTGCCCTAGAGATTCAAGGCACAAAGCCCTGCCTTGTTTCCCAAGGGGAAGATAAGCCCCAAAGCATCTTGCTTCCAGCTCTTTGGGAAGCTAAGAAACAACTCGCTCTGCATTGGGCTCTTACAGCCTACCGGGAACATCTCCTAGAAATGTCTGTGAAACGCAGTTTCTTTGCAGGCCTGATCTTGCTGAAGTACAACTCCTGCTCTGGGTCTGCTACATTGCCCTAGAGCTTCAAGGCGCAACGTGCTGAATATTTTAGGAAGTTCTTTGATAGGCCACGAAGCATCTTGCTTCCAGCTCTATGGGAAGCTATGAAACAACTCGCTCTGCACAGTGCTCTTACAGCCTATGGGGAACATCTCTTACAAAGTCCTGTTGAACGCAGTTTCTTGGCAGGCCTGATCTGGCTGAAGTAGAACTTCTGCTGTGGGTGTGCTACATTGCCCTAGAGCTTCAAGACACAAAGTGCTGAATTGTTTCCAAAGACAGAGATAGGCCCCAAAGCATCTTGCTTCCAGCTCTTTGGTAAGCTAAGAAGCAACTCTCTTTGCACAGTGCTCTTACAGCCTACCGGGAACATATCTTCCAAAGGCCTGTGAAACGCACTTTTCTGAAGGCCCGATCTGGATGAAGTAGAACTTCTGCTTTTGGTGTGCTACATTGCCGTAGAGCACCAAGGCTCAAAGCCCTGCCTTGTTTCCATAGCCGGAGATAGGCCCCAAAGCATCTTGCTTCCAGCTCTTTGCGAAGCTAAGAATCAACTCGCTGTGCACAGTGCTCTGACAGCCTACCGGGAACATCTCTTCCAAAGGCCTGTGAAACGCACTTTCTTGGCAGGCCTGATCTGGCTGAAGTAGAACTTCTGCTCTGAGTGTGCTACATTGCCCTAGAGATTCAAGGCACAAAGCCCTGCCTTGTTTCCCAAGGGGAAGATAAGCCCCAAAGCATCTTGCTTCCAGCTCTTTGGGAAGCTAAGAAACAACTCGCTCTGCATTGGGCTCTTACAGCCTACCGGGAACATCTCCTAGAAATGTCTGTGAAACGCAGTTTCTTTGCAGGACTGATCTTGCTGAAGTAGAACTCCTGCTCTGGGTCTGCTACATTGCCCTAGAGCTTCAAGGCACAACGTGCTGAATATTTTAGGAAGTTCTTTGATAGGCCACGAAGCATCTTGCTTCCAGCTCTATGGGAAGCTAAGAAACAACTCGCTCTGCACAGTGTTCTTACAGCCTATGGGGAACATCTCTTACAAAGTCCTGTTGAACGCAGTTTCTTGGCAGGCCTGATCTGGCTGAAGTAGAACTTCTGCTGTGGGTGTGCTACATTGCCCTAGAGCTTCAAGGCACAAAGTGCTGAATTGTTTCCAAAGACAGAGATAGGCCCCAAAGCATCTTGCTTCCAGTTCTTTGGGAAGCTAAGAATCAACTCGCTGTCCACAGTGCTCTGACAGCCTACCGGGAACATCTCTTCCAAAGGCCTGTGAAACGCACTTTCTTGGCAGGCCTGATCTGGCTGAAGTAGAACTTCTGCTCTGGGTGTGCTACATTGCCCTAGAGATTCAAGGCACAAAGCCCTGCCTTGTTTCCCAAGGGGAAGATAAGCCCCAAAGGATCTGCTTCCAGATCTTTGGGAAGCTAAGAAACAACTCGCTTTGCATTGGGCTCTTACAGCCTACCGGGAACATCTCCTAGAAATGTCTGTGAAACGCAGTTTCTTTGCAGGCCTGATCTTGCTGAAGTACAACTCCTGCTCTGGGTCTGCTACATTGCCCTATAGCTTCAAGGCACAACGTGCTGAATATTTTAGGAAGTTCTTTGATAGGCCACGAAGCATCTTGCTTCCAGCTCTATGGGAAGCTATGAAACAACTCGCTCTGCACAGTGCTCTTACAGCCTATGGGGAACATCTCTTACAAAGTCCTGTTGAACGCAGTTTCTTGGCAGGCCTGATCTGGCTGAAGTAGAACTTCTGCTGTGGGTGTGCTACATTGCCCTAGAGCTTCAAGGCACAAAGTGCTGAAGTGTTTCCAAAGAAAGAGATAGGCCCCAAAGCATCTTGCTTCCAGCTCTTTGGGAAGCTAAGAAGCAACTCTCTTTGCACAGTGCTCTGACAGCCTACCGGGAACATCTCTTCCAAAGGCCTGTGAAACACACTTTTCTGAAGGCCCGCTCTGGATGAAGTAGAACTTCTGCTTTTGGTGTGCTACATTGCCCTAGAGCTCCAAGGCTCAAAGCCCTGCCTTGTTTCCAAAGCCGGAGATAGGCCCCAAAGCATCTTGCTTCGAGCTCTTTGCGGAGCTAAGAAGCAACTCGCTGTGCACAGTGCTCTGACAGCCTACCGGGAACATCTCTTCCAAAGGCCTGTGAAACGCACTTTCTTGGCAGGCCTGATCTGGCTGAAGTAGAACTTCTGCTCTGAGTGTGCTACATTGCCCTAGAGATTCAAGGCACAAAGCCCTGCCTTGTTTCCCAAGGGGAAGATAAGCCCCAAAGCATCTTGCTTCCAGCTCTTTGGGAAGCTAAGAAACAACTCGCTCTGCATTGGGCTCTTACAGCCTACCGGGAACATCTCCTAGAAATGTCTGTGAAACGCAGTTTCTTTGCAGGCCTGATCTTGCTGAAGTACAACTCCTGCTCTGGGTCTGCTACATTGCCCTAGAGCTTCAAGGCACAACGTGCTGAATATTTTAGGAAGTTCTTTGATAGGCCACGAAGCATCTTGCTTCCAGCTCTATGGGAAGCTATGAAACAACTCGCTCTGCACAGTGTTCTTACAGCCTATGGGGAACATCTCTTACAAAGTCCTGTTGAACGCAGTTTCTTGGCAGGCCTGATCTGGCTGAAGTAGAACTTCTGCTGTGGGTGTGCTACATTGCCCTAGAGCTTCAAGACACAAAGTGCTGAATTGTTTCCAAAGACAGAGATAGGCCCCAAAGCATCTTGCTTCCAGCTCTTTGGGAAGATAAGAAGCAACTCTCTTTGCACAGTGCTCTTACAGCCTACCGGGAACATATCTTCCAAAGGCCTGTGAAACGCACTTTTCTGAAGGCCCGATCTGGATGAAGTAGAACTTCTGCTTTTGGTGTGCTACATTGCCGTAGAGCTCCAAGGCTCAAAGCCCTGCCTTGTTTCCATAGCCGAAGATAGGCCCCAAAGCATCTTGCTTCCAGCTCTTTGCGAAGCTAAGAATCAACTCGCTGTGCACAGTGCTCTGACAGCCTACCGGGAACATCTCTTCCAAAGGCCTGTGAAACGCACTTTCTTGGCAGGCCTGATCTGGCTGAAGTAGAACTTCTGCTCTGGGTGTGCTACATTGCCCTAGAGATTCAAGGCACAAAGCCCTGCCTTGTTTCCAAAGGGGAAGATAAGCCCCAAAGCATCTTGCTTCCAGCTCTTTGGGAAGCTAAGAAACAACTCGCTCTGCATTGGGCTCTTACCGCCTACCGGGAACATCTCCTAGAAATGTCTGTGAAACGCAGTTTCTTTGCAGGCCTGATCTTGCTGAAGTAGAACTCCTGCTCTGGGTCTGCTACATTGCCCTAGAGCTTCAAGGCGCAACGTGCTGAATATTTTAGGAAGTTCTTTGATAGGCCACGAAGCATCTTGCTTCCAGCTCTATGGGAAGCTATGAAACAACTCGCTCTGCACAGTGCTCTTACAGCCTATGGGGAACATCTCTTACAAAGTCCTGTTGAACGCAGTTTCTTGGCAGGCCTGATCTGGCTGAAGTAGAACTTCTGCTGTGGGTGTGCTACATTGCCCTAGAGCTTCAAGGCACAAAGTGCTGAATTGTTTCCAAAGACAGAGATAGGCCCCAAAGCATCTTGCTTCCAGCTCTTTGGGAAGCTAAGAAGCAACTCTCTTTGCACAGTGCTCTTACAGCCTACCGGGAACATATCTTCCAAAGGCCTGTGAAACGCACTTTTCTGAAGGCCCGATCTGGATGAAGTAGAACTTCTGCTTTTGGTGTGCTACATTGCCGTAGAGCTCCAAGGCTCAAAGCCCTGCCTTGTTTCCATAGCCGGAGATAGGCCCCAAAGCATCTTGCTTCCAGCTCTTTGCGAAGCTAAGAATCAACTCGCTGTGCACAGTGCTCTGACAGCCTACCGGGAACATCTCTTCCAAAGGCCTGTGAAACGCACTTTCTTGGCAGGCCTGATCTGGCTGAAGTAGAACTTCTGCTCTGAGTGTGCTACATTGCCCTAGAGATTCAAGGCACAAAGCCCTGCCTTGTTTCCCAAGGGGAAGATAAGCCCCAAAGCATCTTGCTTCCAGCTCTTTGGGAAGCTAAGAAACAACTCGCTCTGCATTGGGCTCTTACAGCCTACCGGGAACATCTCCTAGAAATGTCTGTGAAACGCAGTTTCTTTGCAGGCCTGATCTTGCTGAAGTAGAACTCCTGCTCTGGGTCTGCTACATTGCCCTAGAGCTTCAAGGCGCAACGTGCTGAATATTTTAGGAAGTTCTTTGATAGGCCACGAAGCATCTTGCTTCCAGCTCTATGGGAAGCTATGAAACAACTCGCTCTGCACAGTGCTCTTACAGCCTATGGGGAACATCTCTTACAAAGTCCTGTTGAACGCAGTTTCTTGGCAGGCCTGATCTGGCTGAAGTAGAACTTCTGCTGTGGGTGTGCTACATTGCCCTAGAGCTTCAAGACACAAAGTGCTGAATTGTTTCCAAAGACAGAGATAGGCCCCAAAGCATCTTGCTTCCAGCTCTTTGGTAAGCTAAGAAGCAACTCTCTTTGCACAGTGCTCTTACAGCCTACCGGGAACATATCTTCCAAAGGCCTGTGAAACGCACTTTTCTGAAGGCCCGATCTGGATGAAGTAGAACTTCTGCTTTTGGTGTGCTACATTGCCGTAGAGCACCAAGGCTCAAAGCCCTGCCTTGTTTCCATAGCCGGAGATAGGCCCCAAAGCATCTTGCTTCCAGCTCTTTGCGAAGCTAAGAATCAACTCGCTGTGCACAGTGCTCTGACAGCCTACCGGGAACATCTCTTCCAAAGGCCTGTGAAACGCACTTTCTTGGCAGGCCTGATCTGGCTGAAGTAGAACTTCTGCTCTGGGTGTGCTACATTGCCCTAGAGATTCAGGGCACAAAGCCCTGCCTTGTTTCCCAAGGGGAAGATAAGCCCCAAAGCATCTTGCTTCCAGCTCTTTGGGAAGCTAAGAAACAACTCGCTCTGCATTGGGCTCTTACAGCGTACCGGGAACATCTCCTAGAAATGTCTGTGAAACGCAGTTTCTTTGCAGGCCTGATCTTGCTGAAGTAGAACTCCTGCTCTGGGTCTGCTACATTGCCCTAGAGCTTCAAGGCACAACGTGCTGAATATTTTAGGAAGTTCTTTGATAGGCCACAAAGCATCTTGCATCCAGCTCTATGGGAAGCTATGAAACAACTCGCTCTGCACAGTGTTCTTACAGCGTATGGGGAACATCTCTTACAAAGTCCTGTTGAACGCAGTTTCTTGGCAGGCCTGATCTGGCTGAAGTAGAACTTCTGCTGTGGGTGTGCTACATTGCCCTAGAGCTTCAAGGCACAAATTGCTGAATTGTTTCCAAAGAAAGAGATAGGCCCCAAAGCATCTTGCTTCCAGCTCTTTGGGAAGCTAAGAAGCAACTCTCTTTGCACAGTGCTCTTACAGCCTACCGGGAACATATCTTCCAAAGGCCTGTGAAACGCACTTTTCTGAAGGCCCGATCTGGATGAAGTAGAACTTCTGCTTTTGGTGTGCTACATTGCCGTAGAGCTCCAAGGCTCAAAGCCCTGCCTTGTTTCCATAGCCGAAGATAGGCCCCAAAGCATCTTGCTTCCAGCTCTTTGCGAAGCTAAGAATCAACTCGCTGTGCACAGTGCTCTGACAGCCTACCGGGAACATCTCTTCCAAAGGCCTGTGAAACGCACTTTCTTGGCAGGCCTGATCTGGCTGAAGTAGAACTTCTGCTCTGGGTGTGCTACATTGCCCTAGAGATTCAAGGCACAAAGCCCTGCCTTGTTTCCAAAGGGGAAGATAAGCCCCAAAGCATCTTGCTTCCAGCTCTTTGGGAAGCTAAGAAACAACTCGCTCTGCATTGGGCTCTTACCGCCTACCGGGAACATCTCCTAGAAATGTCTGTGAAACGCAGTTTCTTTGCAGGCCTGATCTTGCTGAAGTAGAACTCCTGCTCTGGGTCTGCTACATTGCCCTAGAGCTTCAAGGCGCAACGTGCTGAAAATTTTAGGAAGTTCTTTGATAGGCCACGAAGCATCTTGCTTCCAGCTCTATGGGAAGCTATGAAACAACTCGCTCTGCACAGTGCTCTTACAGCCTATGGGGAACATCTCTTACAAAGTCCTGTTGAACGCAGTTTCTTGGCAGGCCTGATCTGGCTGCAGTAGAACTTCTGCTGTGGGTGTGCTACATTGCCCTAGAGCTTCAAGGCACAAAGTGCTGAATTGTTTCCAAAGACAGAGATAGGCCCCAAAGCATCTTGCTTCCAGCTCTTTGGGAAGCTAAGAATCAACTCGCTGTCCACAGTGCTCTGACAGCCTACAGGGAACATCTCTTCCAAAGGCCTGTGAAACGCACTTTTCTGAAGGCCCGATCTTGATGAAGTAGAACTTCTGCTCTTGGTGTGCTACATTGCCCTAGAGCTCCAAGGCTCAAAGCCCTGCCTTGTTTCCAAAGACGGAGATAGGCCCCAAAGCATCTTGCTTCGAGCTCTTTGCGAAGCTAAGAAGCAACTCGCTGTGCACAGTGCTCTGACAGCCTACCGGGAACATCTCTTCCAAAGGCCTGTGAAACGGACTTTCTTGGCAGGCCTGATCTGGCTGAAGTAGAACTTCTGCTCTGAGTGTGCTACATTGCCCTAGAGATTCAAGGCACAAAACCCTGCCTTGTTTCCCAAGAGGAAGATAAGCCCCAAAGCATCTTGCTTCCAGCTCTTTGGGAAGCTAAGAAACAACTCGCTCTGCATTGGGCTCTTACAGCCTACCGGGAACATCTCCTAGAAATGTCTGTGAAACGCAGTTTCTTTGCGGGCCTGATCTTGCGGAAGTACAACTCCTGCTCTGGGTCTGCTACATTGCCCTAGAGCTTCAAGGCACAACGTGCTGAATATTTTAGGAAGTTCTTTGATAGGCCACGAAGCATCTTGCTTCCAGCTCTATGGGAACCTATGAAACAACTCGCTCTGCACAGTGTTCTTACAGCCTATGGGGAACATCTCTTACAAAGTCCTGTTGAACGCAGTTTCTTGGCAGGCCTGATCTGGCTGAAGTAGAACTTCTGCTGTGGGTGTGCTACATTGCCCTAGAGCTTCAAGACACAAAGTGCTGAATTGTTTCCAAAGACAGAGATAGGCCCCAAAGCATCTTGCTTCCAGCTCTTTGGGAAGCTAAGAAGCAACTCTCTTTGCACAGTGCTCTTACAGCCTACCGGGAACATCTCTTCCAAAGGCCTGTGAAACGCACTTTTCTGAAGGCCCGATCTGGATGAAGTAGAACTTCTGCTTTTGGTGTGCTACATTGCCGTAGAGCTCCAAGGCTCAAAGCCCTGCCTTGTTTCCATAGCCGGAGATAGGCCCCAAAGCATCTTGCTTCCAGCTCTTTGCGAAGCTAAGAATCAACTCGCTTGCACAGTGCTCTGACAGCCTACCGGGAACATCTCTTCCAAAGGCCTGTGAAACGCACTTTCTTGGCAGGCCTGATCTGGCTGAAGTAGAACTTCTGCTCTGAGTGTGCTACATTGCCCTAGAGATTCAAGGCACAAAGCCCTGCCTTGTTTCCCAAGGGGAAGATAAGCCCCAAAGCATCTTGCTTCCAGCTCTTTGGGAAGCTAAGAAACAACTCGCTCTGCATTGGGCTCTTACAGCCTACTGGGAACATCTCCTAGAAATGTCTGTGAAACGCAGTTTCTTTGCAGGCCTGATCTAGCTGAAGTAGAAACCCTGCTCTGGGTCTGCTACATTGCCCTAGAGCTTCAAGGCACAACGTGCTGAATATTTTAGGAAGTTCTTTGATAGGCCACGAAGCATCTTGCTTCCAGCTCTATGGGAAGCTAAGAAACAACTCGCTCTGCACAGTGTTCTTACAGCCTATGGGGAACATCTCTTACAAAGTCCTGTTGAACGCAGTTTCTTGGCAGGCCTGATCTGGCTGAAGTAGAACTTCTGCTGTGGGTGTGCTACATTGCCCTAGAGCTTCAAGGCACAAAGTGCTGAATTGTTTCCAAAGACAGAGATAGGCCCCAAAGCATCTTGCTTCCAGTTCTTTGGGAAGCTAAGAATCAACTCGCTGTCCACAGTGCTCTGACAGCCTACCGGGAACATCTCTTCCAAAGGCCTGTGAAACGCACTTTCTTGGCAGGCCTGATCTGGCTGAAGTAGAACTTCTGCTCTGGGTGTGCTACATTGCCCTAGAGATTCAAGGCACAAAGCCATGCCTTGTTTCCCAAGGGGAAGATAAGCCCCAAAGGATCTGCTTCCAGATCTTTGGGAAGCTAAGAAACAACTCGCTTTGCATTGGGCTCTTACAGCCTACCGGGAACATCTCCTAGAAATGTCTGTGAAACGCAGTTTCTTTGCAGGCCTGATCTTGCTGAAGTACAACTCCTGCTCTGGGTCTGCTACATTGCCCTAGAGCTTCAAGGCACAACGTGCTGAATATTTTAGGAAGTTCTTTGATAGGCCACGAAGCATCTTGCTTCCAGCTCTATGGGAAGCTATGAAACAACTCGCTCTGCACAGTGTTCTTACAGCCTATGGGGAACATCTCTTACAAAGTCCTGTTGAACGCAGTTTCTTGGCAGGCCTGATCTGGCTGAAGTAGAACTTCTGCTGTGGGTGTGCTACATTGCCCTAGAGCTTCAAGGCACAAAGTGCTGAATTGTTTCCAAAGCCGGAGATAGGCCCCAAAGCATCTTGCTTCCAGCTCTTTGCGAATCTAAGAATCAACTCGCTGTGCACAGTGCTCTGACAGCCTACCGGGAACATCTCTTCCAAAGGACTGTGAAACGCACTTTTCTGAAGGCCCGATCTGGATGAAGTAGAACTTCTGCTTTTGGTGTGCTACATTGCCGTAGAGCTCCAAGGCTCAAAGCCCTGCCTTGTTTCCATAGCCGGAGATAGGCCCCAAAGCATCTTGCTTCCAGCTCTTTGCGAAGCTAAGAATCAACTCGCTGTGCACAGTGCTCTGACAGCCTACCGGGAACATCTCTTCCAAAGGCCTGTGAAACGCACTTTCTTGGCAGGCCTGATCTGGCTGAAGTAGAACTTCTGCTCTGGGTGTGCTACATTGCCCTAGAGATTCAAGGCACAAAGCCCTGCCTTGTTTCCAAAGGGGAAGATAAGCCCCAAAGCATCTTGCTTCCAGCTCTTTGGGAAGCTAAGAAACAACTCGCTCTGCATTGGGCTCTTACCGCCTACCGGGAACATCTCCTAGAAATGTCTGTGAAACGCAGTTTCTTTGCAGGCCTGACCTTGCTGAAGTAGAACTCCTGCTCTGGGTCTGCTACATTGCCCTAGAGCTTCAAGGCACAACGTGCTGAATATTTTAGGAAGTTCTTTGATAGGCCACGAAGCATCTTGCTTCCAGCTCTATGGGAAGCTATGAAACAACTCGCTCTGCACAGTGTTCTTACAACCTATGGGGAACATCTCTTACAAAGTCCTGTTGAACGCAGTTTCTTGGCAGGCATGATCTGGATGAAGTAGAACTTCTGCTGTGGGTGTGCTACATTGCCCTAGAGCTTCAAGGCACAAAGTGCTGAATTGTTTCCAAAGACAGAGATAGGCCCCAAAGCATCTTGCTTCCAGCTCTTTGGGAAGCTAAGAAGCAACTCTCTTTGCACAGTGCTCTTACAGCCTACCGGGAACATATCTTCCAAAGGCCTGTGAAACGCACTTTTCTGAAGGCCCGATCTGGATGAAGTAGAACTTCTGCTTTTGGTGTGCTACATTGCCGTAGAGCTCCAAGGCTCAAAGCCCTGCCTTGTTTCCATAGCCGGAGATAGGCCCCAAAGCATCTTGCTTCCAGCTCTATGCGAAGCTAAGAATCAACTCGCTGTGCACAGTGCTCTGACAGCCTACCGGGAACATCTCTTCCAAAGGCCTGTGAAACGCACTTTCTTGGCAGGCCTGATCTGGCTGAAGTAGAACTTCTGCTCTGAGTGTGCTACATTGCCCTAGAGATTCAAGGCACAAAGCCCTGCCTTGTTTCCCAAGGGGAAGATAAGCCCCAAAGCATCTTGCTTCCAGCTCTTTGGGAAGCTAAGAAACAACTCGCTCTGCATTGGGCTCTTACAGCCTACCGGGAACATCTCCTAGAAATGTCTGTGAAACGCAGTTTCTTTGCAGGCCTGATCTTGCTGAAGTAGAACTCCTGCTCTGGGTCTGCTACATTGCCCTAGAGCTTCAAGGCGCAACGTGCTGAATATTTTAGGAAGTTCTTTGATAGGCCACGAAGCATCTTGCTTCCAGCTCTATGGGAAGCTATGAAACAACTCGCTCTGCACAGTGCTCTTACAGCCTATGGGGAACATCTCTTACAAAGTCCTGTTGAACGCAGTTTCTTGGCAGGCCTGATCTGGCTGAAGTAGAACTTCTGCTGTGGGTGTGCTACATTGCCCTAGAGCTTCAAGACACAAAGTGCTGAATTGTTTCCAAAGACAGAGATAGGCCCCAAAGCATCTTGCTTCCAGCTCTTTGGTAAGCTAAGAAGCAACTCTCTTTGCACAGTGCTCTTACAGCCTACCGGGAACATATCTTCCAAAGGCCTGTGAAACGCACTTTTCTGAAGGCCCGATCTGGATGAAGTAGAACTTCTGCTTTTGGTGTGCTACATTGCCGTAGAGCACCAAGGCTCAAAGCCCTGCCTTGTTTCCATAGCCGGAGATAGGCCCCAAAGCATCTTGCTTCCAGCTCTTTGCGAAGCTAAGAATCAACTCGCTGTGCACAGTGCTCTGACAGCCTACCGGGAACATCTCTTCCAAAGGCCTGTGAAACGCACTTTCTTGGCAGGCCTGATCTGGCTGAAGTAGAACTTCTGCTCTGGGTGTGCTACATTGCCCTAGAGATTCAGGGCACAAAGCCCTGCCTTGTTTCCCAAGGGGAAGATAAGCCCCAAAGCATCTTGCTTCCAGCTCTTTGGGAAGCTAAGAAACAACTCGCTCTGCATTGGGCTCTTACAGCGTACCGGGAACATCTCCTAGAAATGTCTGTGAAACGCAGTTTCTTTGCAGGCCTGATCTTGCTGAAGTAGAACTCCTGCTCTGGGTCTGCTACATTGCCCTAGAGCTTCAAGGCACAACGTGCTGAATATTTTAGGAAGTTCTTTGATAGGCCACAAAGCATCTTGCATCCAGCTCTATGGGAAGCTATGAAACAACTCGCTCTGCACAGTGTTCTTACAGCGTATGGGGAACATCTCTTACAAAGTCCTGTTGAACGCAGTTTCTTGGCAGGCCTGATCTGGCTGAAGTAGAACTTCTGCTGTGGGTGTGCTACATTGCCCTAGAGCTTCAAGGCACAAATTGCTGAATTGTTTCCAAAGAAAGAGATAGGCCCCAAAGCATCTTGCTTCCAGCTCTTTGGGAAGCTAAGAAGCAACTCTCTTTGCACAGTGCTCTTACAGCCTACCGGGAACATATCTTCCAAAGGCCTGTGAAACGCACTTTTCTGAAGGCCCGATCTGGATGAAGTAGAACTTCTGCTTTTGGTGTGCTACATTGCCGTAGAGCTCCAAGGCTCAAAGCCCTGCCTTGTTTCCATAGCCGAAGATAGGCCCCAAAGCATCTTGCTTCCAGCTCTTTGCGAAGCTAAGAATCAACTCGCTGTGCACAGTGCTCTGACAGCCTACCGGGAACATCTCTTCCAAAGGCCTGTGAAACGCACTTTCTTGGCAGGCCTGATCTGGCTGAAGTAGAACTTCTGCTCTGGGTGTGCTACATTGCCCTAGAGATTCAAGGCACAAAGCCCTGCCTTGTTTCCAAAGGGGAAGATAAGCCCCAAAGCATCTTGCTTCCAGCTCTTTGGGAAGCTAAGAAACAACTCGCTCTGCATTGGGCTCTTACCGCCTACCGGGAACATCTCCTAGAAATGTCTGTGAAACGCAGTTTCTTTGCAGGCCTGATCTTGCTGAAGTAGAACTCCTGCTCTGGGTCTGCTACATTGTCCTAGAGCTTCAAGGCGCAACGTGCTGAATATTTTAGGAAGTTCTTTGATAGGCCACGAAGCATCTTGCTTCCAGCTCTATGGGAAGATATGAAACAACTCGCTCTGCACAGTGCTCTTACAGCCTATGGGGAACATCTCTTACAAAGTCCTGTTGAACGCAGTTTCTTGGCAGGCCTGATCTGGCTGCAGTAGAACTTCTGCTGTGGGTGTGCTACATTGCCCTAGAGCTTCAAGGCACAAAGTGCTGAATTGTTTCCAAAGACAGAGATAGGCCCCAAAGCATCTTGCTTCCAGCTCTTTGGGAAGCTAAGAATCAACTCGCTGTCCACAGTGCTCTGACAGCCTACAGGGAACATCTCTTCCAAAGGCCTGTGAAACGCACTTTTCTGAAGGCCCGATCTTGATGAAGTAGAACTTCTGCTCTTGGTGTGCTACATTGCCCTAGAGCTCCAAGGCTCAAAGCCCTGCCTTGTTTCCAAAGACGGAGATAGGCCCCAAAGCATCTTGCTTCGAGCTCTTTGCGAAGCTAAGAAGCAACTCGCTGTGCACAGTGCTCTGACAGCCTACCGGGAACATCTCTTCCAAAGGCCTGTGAAACGGACTTTCTTGGCAGGCCTGATCTGGCTGAAGTAGAACTTCTGCTCTGAGTGTGCTACATTGCCCTAGAGATTCAAGGCACAAAGCCCTGCCTTGTTTCCCAAGAGGAAGATAAGCCCCAAAGCATCTTGCTTCCAGCTCTTTGGGAAGCTAAGAAACAACTCGCTCTGCATTGGGCTCTTACAGCCTACCGGGAACATCTCCTAGAAATGTCTGTGAAACGCAGTTTCTTTGCGGGCCTGATCTTGCGGAAGTACAACTCCTGCTCTGGGTCTGCTACATTGCCCTAGAGCTTCAAGGCACAACGTGCTGAATATTTTAGGAAGTTCTTTGATAGGCCACGAAGCATCTTGCTTCCAGCTCTATGGGAAGCTATGAAACAACTCGCTCTGCACAGTGTTCTTACAGCCTATGGGGAACATCTCTTACAAAGTCCTGTTGAACGCAGTTTCTTGGCAGGCCTGATCTGGCTGAAGTAGAACTTCTGCTGTGGGTGTGCTACATTGCCCTAGAGCTTCAAGACACAAAGTGCTGAATTGTTTCCAAAGACAGAGATAGGCCCCAAAGCATCTTGCTTCCAGCTCTTTGGGAAGCTAAGAAGCAACTCTCTTTGCACAGTGCTCTTACAGCCTACCGGGAACATATCTTCCAAAGGCCTGTGAAACGCACTTTTCTGAAGGCCCGATCTGGATGAAGTAGAACTTCTGCTTTTGGTGTGCTACATTGCCGTAGAGCTCCAAGGCTCAAAGCCCTGCCTTGTTTCCATAGCCGGAGATAGGCCCCAAAGCATCTTGCTTCCAGCTCTTTGCGAAGCTAAGAATCAACTCGCTTGCACAGTGCTCTGACAGCCTACCGGGAACATCTCTTCCAAAGGCCTGTGAAACGCACTTTCTTGGCAGGCCTGATCTGGCTGAAGTAGAACTTCTGCTCTGAGTGTGCTACATTGCCCTAGAGATTCAAGGCACAAAGCCCTGCCTTGTTTCCCAAGGGGAAGATAAGCCCCAAAGCATCTTGCTTCCAGCTCTTTGGGAAGCTAAGAAACAACTCGCTCTGCATTGGGCTCTTACAGCCTACCGGGAACATCTCCTAGAAATGTCTGTGAAACGCAGTTTCTTTGCAGGACTGATCTTGCTGAAGTAGAACTCCTGCTCTGGGTCTGCTACATTGCCCTAGAGCTTCAAGGCACAACGTGCTGAATATTTTAGGAAGTTCTTTGATAGGCCACGAAGCATCTTGTTTCCAGCTCTATGGGAAGCTAAGAAACAACTCGCTCTGCACAGTGTTCTTACAGCCTATGGGGAACATCTCTTACAAAGTCCTGTTGAACGCAGTTTCTTGGCAGGCCTGATCTGGCTGAAGTAGAACTTCTGCTGTGGGTGTGCTACATTGCCCTAGAGCTTCAAGGCACAAAGTGCTGAATTGTTTCCAAAGACAGAGATAGGCCCCAAAGCATCTTGCTTCCAGTTCTTTGGGAAGCTAAGAATCAACTCGCTGTCCACAGTGCTCTGACAGCCTACCGGGAACATCTCTTCCAAAGGCCTGTGAAACGCACTTTCTTGGCAGGCCTGATCTGGCTGAAGTAGAACTTCTGCTCTGGGTGTGCTACATTGCCCTAGAGATTCAAGGCACAAAGCCATGCCTTGTTTCCCAAGGGGAAGATAAGCCCCAAAGGATCTGCTTCCAGATCTTTGGGAAGCTAAGAAACAACTCGCTTTGCATTGGGCTCTTACAGCCTACCGGGAACATCTCCTAGAAATGTCTGTGAAACGCAGTTTCTTTGCAGGCCTGATCTTGCTGAAGTACAACTCCTGCTCTGGGTCTGCTACATTGCCCTAGAGCTTCAAGGCACAACGTGCTGAATATTTTAGGAAGTTCTTTGATAGGCCACGAAGCATCTTGCTTCCAGCTCTATGGGAAGCTATGAAACAACTCGCTCTGCACAGTGTTCTTACAGCCTATGGGGAACATCTCTTACAAAGTCCTGTTGAACGCAGTTTCTTGGCAGGCCTGATCTGGCTGAAGTAGAACTTCTGCTGTGGGTGTGCTACATTGCCCTAGAGCTTCAAGGCACAAAGTGCTGAATTGTTTCCAAAGCCGGAGATAGGCCCCAAAGCATCTTGCTTCCAGCTCTTTGCGAATCTAAGAATCAACTCGCTGTGCACAGTGCTCTGACAGCCTACCGGGAACATCTCTTCCAAAGGACTGTGAAACGCACTTTTCTGAAGGCCCGATCTGGATGAAGTAGAACTTCTGCTTTTGGTGTGCTACATTGCCGTAGAGCTCCAAGGCTCAAAGCCCTGCCTTGTTTCCATAGCCGGAGATAGGCCCCAAAGCATCTTGCTTCCAGCTCTTTGCGAAGCTAAGAATCAACTCGCTGTCCACAGTGCTCTGACACCCTACAGGGAACATCTCTTCCAAAGGCCTGTGAAACGCACTTTTCTGAAGGCCCGATCTGGATGAAGTAGAACTTCTGCTCTTGGTGTGCTACATTGCCCTAGATATCCAAGGCACAAAGCCCTGCCTTGTTTCCAAAGGGGAAGATAAGCCCCAAAGCATCTTGCTTCCAGCTCTTTGGGAAGCTAAGAAACAACTCGCTCTGCATTGGGCTCTTAAAGCCTACCGGGAACATCTCCTAGAAATGTCTGTGAAACGCAGTTTCTTTGCAGGCCTGATCTTGCTGAAGTAGAACTCCTGCTCTGGGTCTGCTACATTGCCCTAGAACTTCAAGGCACAACGTGCTGAATATTTTAGGAAGTTCTTTGATAGGCCACGAAGCATCTTGCTTCCAGCTCTATGGTAAGCTATGAAACAACTCGCTCTGCACAGTGTTCTTACAGCCTATGGGGAACATCTCTTACAAAGTCCTGTTGAACGCAGTTTCTTGGCAGGCCTGATCTGGCTGAAGTAGAACTTCTGCTGTGGGTGTGCTACATTGCCCCAGAGCTTCAAGCCACAAAGTGCTGAATTGTTTCCAAAGACAGAGTTAGGCCCCAAAGCATCTTGCTTCCAGCTCTTTGGGAAGATAAGAAGCAACTCTCTTTGCACAGGGCTCTTACAGCCTACAGGGAACATCTCTTCCAAAGGCCTGTGAAACGCACTTTTCTGAAGGCCCGATGTGGATGAAGTAGAACTTCTGCTTTTGGTGTGCTACATTGCCCTAGAGCTCCAAGGCTCAAAGCCCTGCCTCGTTTCCAAAGCCGGAGATAGGCCCCAAAGCATCTTGCTTCCAGCTCTTTCCGAAGCTAAGAATCAACTCGCTGTGCACAGTACTCTGACACCCTACCGGGAACATCTCTTCCAAAGGCCTGTGAAACGCACTTTCTTGGCAGGCCTGATCTGGCTGAAGTAGAACTTCTGCTCTGGGTGTGCTACATTGCCCTACAGATTCAAGGCACAAAGCCCTGCCTTGTTTCCCAAGGGGAAGATAAGCCCCAAAGCATCTTGCTTCCAGCTCTTTGGGAAGCTAAGAAACAACTCGCTCTGCATTGGGCTCTTACAGCCTACCGGGAACATCTCCTAGAAATGTCTGTGAAACGCAGTTTCTTTGCAGGCCTGATCTGGCTGAAGTAGAACTCCTGCTCTGGGTCTGCTACATTGCCCTAGAGCTTCAAGGCACAACGTGCTGAATATTTTAGGAAGTTCTTTGATAGGCCAAGAAGCATCTTGCTTCCAGCTCTATGGGAAGCTATGAAACAACTCGCTCTGCACAGTGTTCTTACAGCCTATGGGGAACATCTCTTACAAAGTCCTGTTGAACGCAGTTTCTTGGCAGGCCAGATCTGGCTGAAGTAGAACTTCTGCTGTGGGTGTGCTACATTGCCCTAGAGCTTCAAGGCACAAAGTGCTGAATTGTTTCCAAAGACAGAGATAGGCCCCAAGGCATCTTGCTTCCAGCTCTTTGGGAAGCTAAGAACCAACTCTCTTTGCACAGTGCTCTTACAGCCTACCGGGAACATCTCTTCCAAAGGCCTGTGAAACGCACTTTTCTGAAGGCCCGATCTGGATGAAGTAGAACTTCTGCTTTTGGTGTGCTACATTGCCCTAAAGCTCCAAGGCTCAAAGCCCTGCCTCGTTTCCAAAGCCGGAGATAGGCCCCAAAGCATCTTGCTTCCAGCTCTTTGCGAAGCTAAGAATCAACTCGCTGTGCACAGTGCTCTGACAGCCTACCAGGAACATCTCTTCCAAAGGCCTGTGAAACGCACTTTCTTGGCAGGCCTGATCTGGCTGAAGTAGAACTTCTGCTGTGGGTGTGCTACATTGCCCTAGAGATTCAAGGCACAAAGCCCTGCCTTGTTTCCAAAGGGGAAGATAAGCCCCAAAGCATCTTGCTTCCAGCTCTTTGGGAAGCTAAGAAACAACTCGCTCTGCATTGGGCTCTTACCGCCTACCGGGAACATCTCCTAGAAATGTCTGTGAAACGCAGTTTCTTTGCAGGCCTGACCTTGCTGAAGTAGAACTCCTGCTCTGGGTCTGCTACATTGCCCTAGAGCTTCAAGGCACAACGTGCTGAATATTTTAGGAAGTTCTTTGATAGGCCACGAAGCATCTTGCTTCCAGCTCTATGGGAAGCTATGAAACAACTCGCTCTGCACAGTGTTCTTACAGCCTATGGGGAACATCTCTTACAAAGTCCTGTTGAACGCAGTTTCTTGGCAGGCCTGATCTGGCTGAAGTAGAACTTCTGCTGTGGGTGTGCTACATTGCCCCAGAGCTTCAAGCCACAAAGTGCTGAATTGTTTCCAAAGACAGAGTTAGGCCCCAAAGCATCTTGCTTCCAGCTCTTTGGGAAGATAAGAAGCAACTCTCTTTGCACAGGGCTCTCACAGCCTACAGGGAACATCTCTTCCAAAGGCCTGTGAAACGCACTTTTCTGAAGGCCCGATGTGGATGAAGTAGAACTTCTGCTTTTGGTGTGCTACACTGCCCTAGAGCTCCAAGGCTCAAAGCCCTGCCTCGTTTCCAAAGCCGGAGATAGGCCCCAAAGCATCTTGCTTCCAGCTCCTTCCGAAGCTAAGAATCAACTCGCTGTGCACAGTGCTCTGACACCCTACCGGGAACATCTCTTCCAAAGGCCTGTGAAACGCACTTTCTTGGCAGGCCTGATCTGGCTGAAGTAGAACTTCTGCTCTGGGTGTGCTACATTGCCCTACAGATTCAAGGCACAAAGCCCTGCCTTGTTTCCCAAGGGGAAGATAAGCCCCAAAGCATCTTGCTTCCAGCTCTTTGGGAAGCTAAGAAACAACTCGCTCTGCATTGGGCTCTTACAGCCTACCGGGAACATCTCCTAGAAATGTCTGTGAAACGCAGTTTCTTTGCAGGCCTGATCTGGCTGAAGTAGAACTCCTGCTCTGGGTCTGCTACATTGCCCTAGAGCTTCAAGGCACATCGTGCTGAATATTTTAGGAATTTCTTTGATAGGCCATGAAGCATCTTGCTTTCAGCTCTATGGGAAGCTACGAAACAACTCGCTCTGCACAGTGTTCTTACAGCCTATGGGGAACGTCTCTTACAAAGTCCTGTTGAACGCAGTTTCTTGGCAGGCCTGATCTGGCTGAAGTAGAACTTCTGCTGTGGGTGTGCTACATTGCCCTAGAGCTTCAAGGCACAAAGTGCTGAATTCTTTCCAAAGACAGAGATAGTCCCCAAACCATCTTGCTTCCAGCTCTTTGGGAAGCTAAGAACCAACTCTCTTTGCACAGTGCTCTTACAGCCTACCGGGAACCTCTCTTCCAAAGGCCTGTGAAACGCACTTTTGTGAAGGCACGATCTGGATGAAGTAGAACTTCTGCTTTTGGTGTGCTACATTGCCCTAGAGCTCCAAGGCTCAAAGCCCTGCCTCGTTTCCAAAGCCGGAGATAGGCCCCAAAGCATCTTGCTTCCAGCTCTTTGCGAAGCTAAGAATCAACTCGCTGTGCACAGTGCTCTGACAGCCTACCGGGAACATCTCTTCCAAAGGCCTGTGAAACGCACTTTCTTGGCAGGCCTGATCTGGCTGAAGTAGAACTTCTGCTCTGGGTGTGCTACATTGCCCTAGAGATTCAAGGCACAAAGCCCTGCCTTGTTTCCAAAGGGGAAGATAAGCCCCAAAGCATCTTGCTTTCAGCTCTTTGGGAAGCTAAGAAACAACTCGCTCTGCATTGGGCTCTTACAGCCTACCGGGAACATCTCCTAGAAATGTCTGTGAAACGCAGTTTCTTTGCAGGCCTGATCTTGCTGAAGTAGAACTCCTGCTCTGGGTCTGCTACATTGCCCTAGAGCTTCAAGGCACAACGTGCTGAATATTTTAGGAAGTTCTTTGATAGGCCACGAAGCATCTTGCTTCCAGCTCTATGGGAAGCTAAGAAACAACTCGCTCTGCATTGGGCTCTTACACCCTACCGGGAACATCTCCTAGAAATGTCTGTGAAATGCAGTTTCTTTGCAGGCCTGATCTTGCTGAAGTAGAACTCCTGCTCTAGGTCTGCTACATTGCCCTAGAACTTCAAGGCACATCGTGCTGAATATTTTAGGAAGTTCTTTGATAGGCCACGAAGCATCTTGCTTCCAGCTCTATGGGAAGCTATGAAACAACTCGCTCTGCACAGTGTTCTTACAGCCTATGGGGAACATCTCTTACAAAGTCCTGTTGAACGCAGTTTCTTGGCAGGCCTGATCTGGCTGAAGTAGAACTTCTGCTTTGGGTGTGCTACATTGCCCCAGAGCTTCAAGGCACAAAGTGCTGAATTGTTTCCAAAGACAGAGCTAGGCCACAAAGCATCTTGCTTCCAGCTCTTTGGGAAGCTAAGAAGCAACTCTCTTTGCACAGTGCTCTTACAGCCTACAGGGAACATCTCTACCAAAGGCCTGTGAAACGCACTTTTCTGAAGGCCCGATGTGGATGAAGTAGAACTTCTGCTTTTGGTGTGCTACATTGCCCTAGAGCTCCAAGGCTCAAAGCCCTGCCTCGTTTCCAAAGCCGGAGATAGGCCCCAAAGCATCTTGCTTCCAGCTCTTTGCGAAGCTAAGAATCAACTCGCTGTGCACAGTGCTATGACAGCCTACCGGGAACATCTCTTCCAAAGGCCTGTGAAACGCACTTTCTTGGCAGGCCTGATCTGGCTGAAGTAGAACTTCAGCTCTGGGTGTGCTACATTGCCCTAGAGATTCAAGGCACAAAGCCCTGCCTTGTTTCCAAAGGGGAAGATAAGCCCCAAAGCATCTTGCTTCCAGCTCTTTGGGAAGCTAAGAAACAACTCGCTCTGCATTGGGCTCTTACAGCCTACCGGGAACATCTCCTAGAAATGTCTGTGAAATGCAGTTTCTTTGCAGGCCTGATCTGGCTGAAGTAGAACTCCTGCTCTGGGTCTGCTACATTGCCCTAGAGCTTCAAGGCTCAACGTGCTGAATATTTTAGGAAGTTCTTTGATAGGCCATGAAGCATCTTGCTTCCAGCTCTATGGGAAGCTATGAAACAACTCGCTCTGCACAGTGTTCTTACAGCCTATGGGGAACATCTCTTACAAAGTCCTGTTGAACGCAGTTTCTTGGCACGCCTGATCTGCCTGAAGTAGAACTTCTGCTGTGGGTGTGCTACATTGCCCTAGAGCTTCAAGGCACAAAGTGCTGAATTGTTTCCAAAGACAGAGATAGGCCACAAGGCATCTTGCTTCCAGCTCTTTGGGAAGCTAAGAAGCAACTCTCTTTGCACAGTGCTCTTACAGCCTACTGGGAACATCTCTTCCAAAGGCCTGTGAAACGCACTTTCTTGGCAGGCCTGATCTGGCTGAAGTAGAACTTCTGCTCTGGGTGTGCTACATTGCCCTAGAGATTCAAGGCACAAAGCCCTGCCTTGTTTCCAAAGGGGAAGATAAGCCCCAAAGCATCTTGCTTCCAGCTCTTTGGGAAGCTAAGAAACAACTCCCTCTGCATTGGGCTCTTACAGCCTACCCTGAACATCTCCTAGAAATGTCTGTGAAACGCAGTTTCTTTGCAGGCCTGATCTTGCTGAAGTAGAACTCCTGCTCTGGGTCTGCTACATTGCCCTAGAGCTTCAAGGCACAACGTGCTGAATATTTTAGGAAGTTCTTTGATAGGCCACGAAGCATCTTGCTTCCAGCTCTATGGGAAGCTAAGAAACAACTCGCTCTGCATTGGGCTCTTACAGCCTACCGGGAACATCTCCTAGAAATGTCTGTGAAACGCAGTTTCTTTGCAGGCCTGATCTTGCTGAAGTACAACTCCTGCTCTGGGTCTGCTACATTGCCCTAGAGCTTCAAGGCACAACGTGCTGAATATTTTAGGAAGTTCTTGATAGGCCACGAAGCATCTTGCTTCCAGCTCTATGGGAAGCTATGAAACAACTCGCTCTGCACAGTGTTCTTACAGCCTATGGGGAACATCTCTTACAAAGTCCTGTTGAACGCAGTTTCTTGGCAGGCCTGATCTGGCTGAAGTAGAACTTCTGCTGTGGGTGTGCTACATTGCCCCAGAGCTTCAAGCCACAAAGTGCTGAATTGTTTCCAAAGACAGAGTTAGGCCCCAAAGCATCTTGCTTCCAGCTCTTTGCGAAGATAAGAAGCAACTCTCTTTGCACAGGGCTCTTACAGCCTACAGGGAACATCTCTTCCAAAGGCCTGTGAAACGCACTTTTCTGAAGGCCCGATGTGGATGAAGTAGAACTTCTGCTTTTGGTGTGCTACATTGCCCTAGAGCTCCAAGGCTCAAAGAACTGCCTCGTTTCCAAAGCCGGAGATAGGCCCCAAAGCATCTTGCTTCCAGCTCTTTCCGAAGCTAAGAATCAACTCGCTGTGCACAGTGCTCTGACACCCTACCGGGAACATCTCTTCCAAAGGCCTGTGAAACGCACTTTCTTGGCAGGCCTGATCTGGCTGAAGTAGAACTTCTGCTCTGGGTGTGCTACATTGCCCTACAGATTCAAGGCACAAAGCCCTGCCTTGTTTCCCAAGGGGAAGATAAGCCCCAAAGCATCTTTCTTCCAGCTCTTTGGGAAGCTAAGAAACAACTCGCTCTGCATTGGGCTCTTACAGCCTACCGGGAACATCTCCTAGAAATGTCTGTGAAACGCAGTTTCTTTGCAGGCCTGATCTGGCTGAAGTAGAACTCCTGCTCTGGGTCTGCTACATTGCCCTAGAGCTTCAAGGCACAACGTGCTGAATATTTTAGGAAGTTCTTTGATAGGCCAAGAAGCATCTTGCTTCCAGCTCTATGGGAAGCTATGAAACAACTCGCTCTGCACAGTGTTCTTACAGCCTATGGGGAACATCTCTTACAAAGTCCTGTTGAACGCAGCTTCTTGGCAGGCCTGATCTGGCTGAAGTAGAACTTCTGCTGTGGGTGTGCTACATTGCCCTAGAGCTTCAAGGCACAAAGTGCTGAATTGTTTCCAAAGACAGAGATAGGCCCCAAGGCATCTTGCTTCCAGCTCTTTGGGAAGCTAAGAACCAACTCTCTTTGCACAGTGCTCTTACAGCCTACCGGGAACATCTCTTCCAAAGGCCTGTGGAACGCACTTTTCTGAAGGCCCGATCTGGATGAAGTAGAACTTCTGCTTTTGGTGTGCTACATTGCCCTAAAGCTCCAAGGCTCAAAGCCCTGCCTCGTTTCCAAAGCCGGAGATAGGCCCCAAAGCATCTTGCTTCCAGCTCTTTGCGAAGCTAAGAATCAACTCGCTGTGCACAGTGCTCTGACAGCCTACCAGGAACATCTCTTCCAAAGGCCTGTGAAACGCACTTTCTTGGCAGGCCTGATCTGGCTGAAGTAGAACTTCTGCTCTGGTTGTGCTACATTGCCCTAGAGATTCAAGTCACAAAGCCCTGCCTTGTTTCCAAAGGGGAAGATAAGCCCCAAAGCATCTTGCTTCCAGCTCTTTGGGAAGCTAAGAAACAACTCACTCTGCATTGGGCTCTTACAGCCTACCGGGAACATCTCCTAGAAATGTCTGTGAAACGCAGTTTCTTTGCAGGCCTGATGTTGCTGAAGTAGAACTCCTGCTCTGGGTCTGCTACATTGCCCTAGAGCTTCAAGGCACATCGTGCTGAATATTTTAGGAATTTCTTTGATAGGCCATGAAGCATCTTGCTTTCAGCTCTATGGGAAGCTACGAAACAACTCGCTCTGCACAGTGTTCTTACAGCCTATGGGGAACGTCTCTTACAAAGTCCTGTTGAACGCAGTTTCTTGGCAGGCCTGATCTGGCTGAAGTAGAACTTCTGCTGTGGGTGTGCTACATTGCCCTAGAGCTTCAAGGCACAAAGTGCTGAATTGTTTCCAAAGACAGAGATAGGCCCCAAGGCATCTTGCTTCCAGCTCTTTGGGAAGCTAAGAACCAACTCTCTTTGCACAGTGCTCTTACAGCCTACCGGGAACATCTCTTCCAAAGGCCTGTGAAACGCACTTTTCTGAAGGCCCGATCTGGATGAAGTAGAACTTCTGCTTTTGGTGTGCTACATTGCCCTAAAGCTCCAAGGCTCAAAGCCCTGCCTCGTTTCCAAAGCCGGAGATAGGCCCCAAAGCATCTTGCTTCCAGCTCTTTCCGAAGCTAAGAATCAACTCGCTGTGCACAGTGCTCTGACACCCTACCGGGAACATCTCTTCCAAAGGCCTGTGAAACGCACTTTCTTGGCAGGCCTGATCTGGCTGAAGTAGAACTGCTGCTCTGGGTGTGCTACATTGCCCTAGAGATTCAAGGCACAAAGCCCTGCCTTGTTTCCAAAGGGGAAGATAAGCCCCAAAGCATCTTGCTTCCAGCTCTTTGGGAAGCTAAGAAACAACTCGCTCTGCATTGGGCTCTTACAGCCTACCGGGAACATCTCCTAGAAATGTCTGTGAAACGCAGTTTCTTTGCAGGCCTGATCTTGCTGAAGTACAACTCCTGCTCTGGGTCTGCTACATTGCCCTAGAGCTTCAAGGCACAACGTGCTGAATATTTTAGGAAGTTCTTTGATAGGCCACGAAGCATCTTGCTTCCAGCTCTATGGGAAGCTATGAAACAACTCGCTCTGCACAGTGTTCTTACAGCCTATGGGGAACATCTCTTACAAAGTCCTGTTGAACGCAGTTTCTTGGCAGGCCTGATCTGGCTGAAGTAGAACTTCTGCTGTGGGTGTGCTACATTGCCCTAGAGCTTCAAGGCACAAAGTGCTGAATTGTTTCCAAAGACAGAGATAGGCCCCAAGGCATCTTGCTTCCAGGTCTTTGGGAAGCTAAGAACCAACTCTCTTTGCACAGTGCTCTTACAGCCTACCGGGAACATCTCTTCCAAAGGCCTGTGAAACGCACTTTTCTGAAGGCCCGATCTGGATGAAGTAGAACTTCTGCTTTTGGTGTGCTACATTGCCCTAAAGCTCCAAGGCTCAAAGCCCTGCCTCGTTTCCAAAGCCGGAGATAGGCCCCAAAGCATCTTGCTTCCAGCTCTTTGCGAAGCTAAGAATCAACTCGCTGTGCACAGTGCTCTGACAGCCTACCAGGAACATCTCTTCCAAAGGCCTGTGAAACGCACTTTCTTGGCAGGCCTGATCTGGCTGAAGTAGAACTTCTGCTCTGGTTGTGCTACATTGCCCTAGAGATTCAAGTCACAAAGCCCTGCCTTGTTTCCAAAGGGGAAGATAAGCCCCAAAGCATCTTGCTTCCAGCTCTTTGGGAAGCTAAGAAACAACTCACTCTGCATTGGGCTCTTACACCCTACCGGGAACATCTCCTAGAAATGTCTGTGAAACGCAGTTTCTTTGCAGGCCTGATGTTGCTGAAGTAGAACTCCTGCTCTGGGTCTGCTACATTGCCCTAGAGCTTCAAGGCACATCGTGCTGAATATTTTAGGAATTTCTTTGATAGGCCATGAAGCATCTTGCTTTCAGCTCTATGGGAAGCTACGAAACAACTCGCTCTGCACAGTGTTCTTACAGCCTATGGGGAACGTCTCTTACAAAGTCCTGTTGAACGCAGTTTCTTGGCAGGCCTGATCTGGCTGAAGTAGAACTTCTGCTGTGGGTGTGCTACATTGCCCTAGAGCTTCAAGGCACAAAGTGCTGAATTCTTTCCAAAGACAGAGATAGTCCCCAAACCATCTTGCTTCCAGCTCTTTGGGAAGCTAAGAACCAACTCTCTTTGCACAGTGCTCTTACAGCCTACCGGGAACCTCTCTTCCAAAGGCCTGTGAAACGCACTTTTGTGAAGGCACGATCTGGATGAAGTAGAACTTCTGCTTTTGGTGTGCTACATTGCCCTAGAGCTCCAAGGCTCAAAGCCCTGCCTCGTTTCCAAAGCCGGAGATAGGCCCCAAAGCATCTTGCTTCCAGCTCTTTGCGAAGCTAAGAATCAACTCGCTGTGCACAGTGCTCTGACAGCCTACCGGGAACATCTCTTCCAAAGGCCTGTGAAACGCACTTTCTTGGCAGGCCTGATCTGGCTGAAGTAGAACTTCTGCTCTGGGTGTGCTACATTGCCCTAGAGATTCAAGGCACAAAGCCCTGCCTTGTTTCCAAAGGGGAAGATAAGCCCCAAAGCATCTTGCTTCCAGCTCTTTGGGAAGCTAAGAAACAACTCGCTCTGCATTGGGCTCTTACAGCCTACCGGGAACATCTCCTAGAAATGTCTGTGAAACGCAGTTTCTTTGCAGGCCTGATCTTGCTGAAGTAGAACTCCTGCTCTGGGTCTGCTACATTGCCCTAGAGCTTCAAGGCACAACGTGCTGAATATTTTAGGAAGTTCTTTGATAGGCCACGAAGCATCTTGCTTCCAGCTCTATGGGAAGCTATGAAACAACTCGCTCTGCACAGTGTTCTTACAGCGTATGGGGAACATCTCTTACAAAGTCCTGTTGAACGCAGTTTCTTGGCAGGCCTGATCTGCCTGAAGTAGTACTTCTGCTGTGGGTGTGCTACATTGCCCTAGAGCTTCAAGGCACAAAGTGCTGAATTGTTTCCAAAGACAGAGATAGGCCCCAAAGCATCTTGCTTCCAGCTCTTTGCGAAGCTAAGAATCAACTCGCTGTGCACAGTGCTCTGACAGCCTACCGGGAACATCTCTTCCAAAGGCCTGTGAAACGCACTTTCTTGGCAGGCCTGATCTGGCTGAAGTAGAACTTCTGCTGTGGGTGTGCTACATTGCCCTAGAGCTTCAAGGCACAAAGTGCTGAATTGTTTCCAAAGACAGAGATAGGCCCCAAGGCATCTTGCTTCCAGCTCTTTGGGAAGCTAAGAAACAACTCACTCTGCATTGGGCTCTTACAGCCTACCGGGAACATCTCCTAGAAATGTCTGTGAAACGCAGTTTCTTTGCAGGCCTGATGTTGCTGAAGTAGAACTCCTGCTCTGGGTCTGCTACATTGCCCTAGAGCTTCAAGGCACATCGTGCTGAATATTTTAGGAATTTCTTTGATAGGCCATGAAGCATCTTGCTTTCAGCTCTATGGGAAGCTACGAAACAACTCGCTCTGCACAGTGTTCTTACAGCCTATGGGGAACGTCTCTTACAAAGTCCTGTTGAACGCAGTTTCTTGGCAGGCCTGATCTGGCTGAAGTAGAACTTCTGCTGTGGGTGTGCTACATTGCCCTAGAGCTTCAAGGCACAAAGTGCTGAATTCTTTCCAAAGACAGAGATAGTCCCCAAACAATCTTGCTTCCAGCTCTTTGGGAAGCTAAGAACCAACTCTCTTTGCACAGTGCTCTTACAGCCTACCGGGAACCTCTCTTCCAAAGGCCTGTGAAACGCACTTTTGTGAAGGCACGATCTGGATGAAGTAGAACTTCTGCTTTTGGTGTGCTACATTGCCCTAGAGCTCCAAGGCTCAAAGCCCTGCCTCGTTTCCAAAGCCGGAGATAGGCCCCAAAGCATCTTGCTTCCAGCTCTTTGCGAAGCTAAGAATCAACTCGCTGTGCACAGTGCTCTGACAGCCTACCGGGAACATCTCTTCCAAAGGCCTGTGAAACGCACTTTCTTGGCAGGCCTGATCTGGCTGAAGTAGAACTTCTGCTCTGGGTGTGCTACATTGCCCTAGAGATTCAAGGCACAAAGCCCTGCCTTGTTTCCAAAGGGGAAGATAAGCCCCAAAGCATCTTGCTTCCAGCTCTTTGGGAAGCTAAGAAACAACTCGCTCTGCATTGGGCTCTTACAGCCTACCGGGAACATCTCCTAGAAATGTCTGTGAAACGCAGTTTCTTTGCAGGCCTGATCTTGCTGAAGTAGAACTCCTGCTCTGGGTCTGCTACATTGCCCTAGAGCTTCAAGGCACAACGTGCTGAATATTTTAGGAAGTTCTTTGATAGGCCACGAAGCATCTTGCTTCCAGCTCTATGGGAAGCTATGAAACAACTCGCTCTGCACAGTGTTCTTACAGCGTATGGGGAACATCTCTTACAAAGTCCTGTTGAACGCAGTTTCTTGGCAGGCCTGATCTGCCTGAAGTAGAACTTCTGCTGTGGGTGTGCTACATTGCCCTAGAGCTTCAAGGCACAAAGTGCTGAATTGTTTCCAAAGACAGAGATAGGCCCCAAATCATCTTGCTTCCAGCTCTTTGCGAAGCTAAGAATCAACTCGCTGTGCACAGTGCTCTGACAGCCTACCGGGAACATCTCTTCCAAAGGCCTGTGAAACGCACTTTCTTGGCAGGCCTGATCTGGCTGAAGTAGAACTGCTGCTCTGGGTGTGCTACATTGCCCTAGAGATTCAAGGCACAAAGCCCTGCCTTGTTTCCAAAGGGGAAGATAAGCCCCAAAGCATCTTGCTTCCAGCTCTTTGGGAAGCTAAGAAACAACTCGCTCTGCATTGGGCTCTTACAGCCTACCGGGAACATCTCCTAGAAATGTCTGTGAAACGCAGTTTCTTTGCAGGCCTGATCTTGCTGAAGTAGAACTCCTGCTCTGGGTCTGCTACGTTGCCCTAGAGATTCAAGGCACAACGTGCTGAATATTTTAGGAAGTTCTTTGATAGGCCACGAAGCATCTTGCTTCCAGCTCTATGGGAAGCTAAGAAACAACTCGCTCTGCATTGGGCTCTTACAGCCTACCGGGAACATCTCCTAGAAATGTCTGTGAAACGCAGTTTCTTTGCAGGCCTGATCTGGCTGAAGTAGAACTCCTGCTCTGGGTCTGCTACATTGCCCTAGTGCTTCAAGGCACAACGTGCTGAATATTTTAGGAAGTTCTTTGATAGGCCACGAAGCATCTTGCTTCCAGCTCTATGGGAAGCTATGAAACAACTCGCTCTGCACAGTGTTCTTACAGCCTATGGGGAACATCTCTTACAAAGTCCTGTTGAACGCAGTTTCTTGGCAGGCCTGATCTGGCTGAAGTAGAACTTCTGCTGTGGGTGTGCTACATTGCCCTAAGGCTTCAAGGCACAAAGTGCTGAATTGTTTCCAAAGACAGAGATAGGCCCCAAGGCATCTTGCTTCCAGCTCTTTGGGAAGCTAAGAAACAACTCGCTCTGCATTGGGCTCTTACAGCCTACCGGGAACATCTCCTAGAAATGTCTGTGAAACGCAGTTTCTTTGCAGTCCTGATCTTGCTGAAGTAGAACTCCTGCTCTGGGTCTGCTACATTGCCCTAGAGCTTCAAGGCACATCGTGCTGAATATTTTAGGACTTTCTTTGATAGGCCATGAAGCATCTTGCTTTCAGCTCTATGGGAAGCTACGAAACAACTCGCTCTGCACAGTGTTCTTACAGCCTATGGGGAACGTCTCTTACAAAGTCCTGTTGAACGCAGTTTCTTGGCAGGCCTGATCTGGCTGAAGTAGAACTTCTGCTGTTGGTGTGCTACATTGCCCTAGAGCTTCAAGGCACAAAGTGCTGAATTCTTTCCAAAGACAGAGATAGTCCCCAAACCATCTTGCTTCCAGCTCTTTGGGAAGCTAAGAACCAACTCTCTTTGCACAGTGCTCTTACAGCCTACCGGGAACCTCTCTTCCAAAGGCCTGTGAAACGCACTTTTGTGAAGGCCCGATGTGGATGAAGTAGAACTTCTGCTTTTGGTGTGCTACATTGCCCTAGAGCTCCAAGGCTCAAAGCCCTGCCTCGTTTCCAAAGCCGGAGATAGGCCCCAAAGCATCTTGCTTCCAGCTCTTTGCGAAGCTAAGAATCAACTCGCTGTGCACAGTGCTCTGACAGCCTACCGGGAACATCTCTTCCAAAGGCCTGTGAAACGCACTTTCTTGGCAGGCCTGATCTGGCTGAAGTAGAACTTCTGCTTTGGGTGTGCTACATTGCCCCAGAGCTTCAAGGCACAAAGTGCTGAATTGTTTCCAAAGACAGAGATAGGCCACAAAGCATCTTGCTTCCAGCTCTTTGGGAAGCTAAGAAGCAACTCTCTTTGCACAGTGCTCTTACAGCCTACAGGGAACATCTCTACCAAAGGCCTGTGAAACGCACTTTTCTGAAGGCCCGATGTGGATGAAGTAGAACTTCTGCTTTTGGTGTGCTACATTGCCCTAGAGCTCCAAGGCTCAAAGCCCTGCCTCGTTTCCAAAGCCGGAGATAGGCCCCAAAGCATCTTGCTTCCAGCTCTTTGCGAAGCTAAGAATCAACTCGCTGTGCACAGTGCTCTGACAGCCTACCGGGAACATCTCTTCCAAAGGCCTGTGAAACGCACTTTCTTGGCAGGCCGGATCTGGCTGAAGTAGAACTTCTGCTCTGGGTGTGCTACATTGCCCTAGAGATTCAAGGCACAAAGCCCTGCCTTGTTTCCAAAGGGGAAGATAAGCCCCAAAGCATCTTGCTTCCAGCTCTTTGGGAAGCTAAGAAACAACTCGCTCTGCATTGGGCTCTTACAGCCTACCGGGAACATCTCCTAGAAATGTCTGTGAAACGCAGTTTCTTTGCAGGCCTGATCTTGCTGAAGTAGAACTCCTGCTCTGGGTCTGCTACATTGCCCTAGAGCTTCAAGGCACAACGTGCTGAATATTTTAGGAAGTTCTTTGATAGGCCACGAAGCATCTTGCTTCCAGCTCTATGGGAAGCTAAGAAACAACTCGCTCTGCATTGGGCTCTTACAGCCTACCGGGAACATCTCCTAGAAATGTCTGTGAAACGCAGTTTCTTTGCAGGCCTGATCTTGCTGAAGTAGAACTCCTGCTCTGGGTCTGCTACATTGCCCTAGAGCTTCAAGGCACAACGTGCTGAATATTTTAGGAAGTTCTTTGATAGGCCACGAAGCATCTTGCTTCCAGCTCTATGGGAAGCTAAGAAACAACTCGCTCTGCATTGGGCTCTTACAGCCTACCGGGAACATCTCCTAGAAATGTCTGTGAAACGCAGTTTCTTTGCAGGCCTGATCTTGCTGAAGTACAACTCCTGCTCTGGGTCTGCTACATTGCCCTAGAGCTTCAAGGCACAACGTGCTGAATATTTTAGGAAGTTCTTTGATAGGCCACGAAGCATCTTGCTTCCAGCTCTATGGGAAGCTATGAAACAACTCGCTCTGCACAGTGTTCTTACAGCCTATGGGGAACATCTCTTACAAAGTCCTGTTGAACGCAGTTTCTTGGCACGCCTGATCTGCCTGAAGTAGAACTTCTGCTGTGGGTGTGCTACATTGCCCTAGAGCTTCAAGGCACAAAGTGCTGAATTGTTTCCAAAGACAGAGATAGGCCCCAAAGCATCTTGCTTCCAGCTCTTTGCGAAGCTAAGAATCAACTCGCTGTGCACAGTGCTCTGACAGCCTACCGGGAACATCTCTTCCAAAGGCCTGTGAAACGCACTTTCTTGGCAGGCCTGATCTGGCTGAAGTAGAACTGCTGCTCTGGGTGTGCTACATTGCCCTAGAGATTCAAGGCACAAAGCCCTGCCTTGTTTCCAAAGGGGAAGATAAGCCCCAAAGCATCTTGCTTCCAGCTCTTTGGGAAGCTAAGAAACAACTCGCTCTGCATTGGGCTCTTACAGCCTACCGGGAACATCTCCTAGAATTGTCTGTGAAACGCAGTTTCTTTGCAGGCCTGATCTTGCTGAAGTAGAACTCCTGCTCTGGGTCTGCTACATTGCCCTAGAGATTCAAGGCACAACGTGCTGAATATTTTAGGAAGTTCTTTGATAGGCCACGAAGCATCTTGCTTCCAGCTCTATGGGAAGCTAAGAAACAACTCGCTCTGCATTGGGCTCTTACAGCCTACCGGGAACATCTCCTAGAAATGTCTGTGAAACGCAGTTTCTTTGCAGGCCTGATCTTGCTGAAGTACAACTCCTGCTCTGGGTCTGCTACATTGCCCTAGAGCTTCAAGGCACAACGTGCTGAATATTTTAGGAAGTTCTTTGATAGGCCACGAAGCATCTTGCTTCCAGCTCTATGGGAAGCAATGAAACAACTCGCTCTGCACAGTGTTCTTACAGCCTATGGGGAACATCTCTTACAAAGTCCTGTTGAACGCAGTTTCTTGGCAGGACTGATCTGCCTGAAGTAGAACTTCTGCTGTGGGTGTGCTACATTGCCCTAGAGCTTCAAGGCACAAAGTGCTGAATTGTTTCCAAAGACAGACATAGGCCCCAAAGCATCTTGCTTCCAGCTCTTTGCGAAGCTAAGAATCAACTCGCTGTGCACAGTGCTCTGACAGCCTACCGGGAACATCTCTTCCAAAGGCCTGTGAAACGCACTTTCTTGGCAGGCCTGATCTGGCTGAAGTAGAACTGCTGCTCTGGGTGTGCTAAATTGCCCTAGAGATTCAAGGCACAAAGCCCTGCCTTGTTTCCAAAGGGGAAGATAAGCCCCAAAGCATCTTGCTTCCAGCTCTTTGGGAAGCTAAGAAACAACTCGCTCTGCATTGGGCTCTTACAGCCTACCGGGAACATCTCCTAGAAATGTCTGTGAAACGCAGTTTCTTTGCAGGCCTGATCTTGCTGAAGTAGAACTCCTGCTCTGGGTCTGCTACATTGCCCTAGAGCTTCAAGGCACAACGTGCTGAATATTTTAGGAAGTTCTTTGATAGGCCACGAAGCATCTTGCTTCCAGCTCTATGGAAAGCTAAGAAACAACTCGCTCTGCATTGGGCTCTTACAGCCTACCGGGAACATCTCCTAGAAATGTCTGTGAAACGCAGTTTCTTTGCAGGCCTGATCTTGCTGAAGTAGAACTCCTGCTCTGGGTCTGCTACATTGCCCTAGAGCTTCAAGGCACAACGTGCTGAATATTTTAGGAAGTTCTTTGATAGGCCACGAAGCATCTTGCTTCCAGCTCTATGGGAAGCAATGAAACAACTCGCTCTGCACAGTGTTCTTACAGCCTATGGGGAACATCTCTTACAAAGTCCTGTTGAACGCAGTTTCTTGGCAGGCCTGATCTGCCTGAAGTAGAACTTCTGCTGTGGGTGTGCTACATTGCCCTAGAGCTTCAAGGCACAAAGTGCTGAATTGTTTCCAAAGACAGAGATAGGCCCCAAAGCATCTTGCTTCCAGCTCTTTGCGAAGCTAAGAATCAACTCGCTGTGCACAGTGCTCTGACAGCCTACCGGGAACATCTCTTCCAAAGGCCTGTGAAACGCACTTTCTTGGCAGGCCTGATCTGGCTGAAGTAGAACTGCTGCTCTGGGTGTGCTACATTGCCCTAGAGATTCAAGGCACAAAGCCCTGCCTTGTTTCCAAAGGGGAAGATAAGCCCCAAAGCATCTTGCTTCCAGCTCTTTGGGAAGCTAAGAAACAACTCGCTCTGCATTGGGCTCTTACAGCCTACCGGGAACATCTCCTAGAAATGTCTGTGAAACGCAGTTTCTTTGCAGGCCTGATCTTGCTGAAGTAGAACTCCTGCTCTGGGTCTGCTACATTGCCCTAGAGCTTCAAGACACAACGTGCTGAATATTTTAGGAATCTTTGATAGGCCATGAAGCATCTTGCTTCCAGCTCTATGGGAAGCTATGAAACAACTCGCTCTGCACAGTGTTCTTACAGCCTATGGGGAACATCTCTTACAAAGTCCTGTTGAACGCAGTTTCTTGGCAGGCCTGATCTGCCTGAAGTAGAACTTCTGCTGTGGGTGTGCTACATTGCCCTAGAGCTTCAAGGCACAAAGTGCAGAATTGTTTGCAAAGACAGAGATAGGCCCCAAAGCATCTTGCTTCCAGCTTTTTGCGAAGCTAAGAATCAACTCACTGTGCACAGTGCTCTGACACCCTACCGGGAACATCTCTTCCAAAGGCCTGTGAAACGCACTTTCTTGGCAGTCCTGATCTGGCTGAAGTAGAACTTCTGCTCTGGGTGTGCTACATTGCCCTAGAGATTCAAGGCACAAAGCCCTGCCTTGTTTCCAAAGGGGAAGATAAGCCCCAAAGCATCTTGCTTCCAGCTCTTTGGGAAGCTAAGAAACCACTCGCTCTGCATTGGGCTCTTACAGCCTACCGGGAACATCTCCTAGAAATGTCTGTGAAACGCAGTTTCTTTGCAGGCCTGATCTGGCTGAAGTAGAACTCCTGCTCTGGGTCTGCTACATTGCCCTAGAGCTTCAAGGCACAACGTGCTGAATATTTTAGGAAGTTCTTTGATAGGCCACGAAGCATCTTGCTTCCAGCTCTATGGGAAGCTATGAAACAAGTCGCTCTGCACAGTGTTCTTACAGGCTATGGGGAACATCTCTTACAAAGTCCTGTTGAACGCAGTTTCTTGGCAGGCCTGATCTGGCTGAAGTAGAACTTCTGCTGTGGGTGTGCTACATTGCCCTAGAGCTTCAAGGCACAAAGTGCTGAATTGATTCCAAAGACAGAGATAGGCCCCAAGGCATCTTGCATCCAGCTCTTTGGGAAGCTAAGAAACAACTCGCTCTGCATTGGGCTCTTACAGCCTACCGGGAACATCTCCTAGAAATGTCTGTGAAACGCAGTTCTTTGCAGGCCTGATCTGGCTGAAGTAGAACTCCTGCTCTGGGTCTGCTACATTGCCCTAGAGCTTCAAGGCACAACGTGCTGAATATTTTAGGAAGTTCTTTGATAGGCCACGAAGCATCTTGCTTCCAGCTCTATGGGAAGCTACGAAACAACTCGCTCTGCACAGTGTTCTTACAGCCTATGGGGAACATCTCTTACAAAGTCCTGTTGAACGCAGTTTCTTGGCAGGCCTGATCTGGCTGAAGTAGAACTCCTGCTGTGGGTGTGCTACATTGCCCTAGAGCTTCAAGGCACAAAGTGCTGAATTCTTTCCAAAGACAGAGATAGTCCACAAACCATCTTGCTTCCAGCTCTTTGGGAAGCTAAGAAACAACTCTCTTTGCACAGTGCTCTTACAGCCTACCGGGAACATCTCTTCCAAAGGCCTGTGAAACGCACTTTTGTGAAGGCACGATCTTTATGAAGTATAACTTCTGCATTTGGTGTGCTACATTGCCCTAGAGCTCCAAGGCTCAAAGCCCTGACTCGTTTCCAAAGCCGGAGATAGGCCCCAAAGCATCTTGCTTCCAGCTCTTTGCGAAGCTAAGAATCAACTCGCTGTGCACAGTGCTCTGACAGCCTACCGGGAACATCTCTTCCAAAGGCCTGTGAAACGCAGTTTCTTGGCAGGCCTGATCTGGCTGAAGTAGAACTTCTGCTCTGGGTGTGCTACATTGCCCTAGAGATTCAAGGCACAAAGCCCTGCCTTGTTTCCAAAGGGGAAGATAAGCCCCAAAGCATCTTGCTTCCAGCTCTTTGGGAAGCTAAGAAACAACTCGCTCTGCATTGGGCTCTTACAGCCTACCGGGAACATCTCCTAGAAATGTCTGTGAAACGCAGTTTCTTTGCAGGCCTGATCTTGCTGAAGTAGAACTCCTGCTCTGGGTCTGCTACATTGCCCTAGAGCTTCAAGGCACAACGTGCTGAATATTTTAGGAAGTTCTTTGATAGGCCACGAAGCATCTTGCTTCCAGCTCTATGGGAAGCTATGAAACAACTTGCTCTGCACAGTGTTCTTACAGCCTATGGGGAACATCTCTTACAATGTCCTGTTGAACGCAGTTTCTTGGCACGCCTGATCTGCCTGAAGTAGAACTTCTGCTGTGGGTGTGCTACATTGCCCTAGAGCTTCAAGGCACAAAGTGCTGAATTGTTTCCAAAGACAGAGATAGGCCCCAAAGCATCTTGCTTCCAGCTCTGTGGGAAGCTAAGAAACAACTCGCTCTGCATTGGGCTCTTACAGCCTACCGCAAGATCCCTTACAAAGGGCTGTGAAACGCAGTTTCTTTGCAGGCCTGATCTGGCTGAAGTAGAACTTCTGCTCTGGGTGTGCTACATTACCCTAGAGCTCCAAGCCTCAAAGCCCTGCCTTGTGTCCAAAGACGGAGATAGGAACCAATTCATCCTGCTTCCAGCTCTTTGGGAAGCTAAGAATAAACTCGCTCGGCACAGTGCTCTTACAGCCTATGGGGAACATCTCTTACAAAGTCCTGTTGAACGCAGTTTCTTGGCAGGCCTGATCTGGCTGAAGTAGAACTTCTGCTCTGGGTGTGCTACATTGCCCCAGAGCTTCAAGGCACAAAGTGCTGAATTGTTTCCAAAGACAGAGATAGGCTCCAAAGCATCTTGCTTCCAGCTCTTTGGGAAGCTAAGAACCAACTCTCTTTGCACAGTGCTCTTACAGCCTACCGGGAACCTCTCTTCCAAAGGCCTGTGAAACGCACTTTTCTGAAGGCCCGATCTGGATGAAGTAGAACTTCTGCATTTGGTGTGCTACATTGCCCTAGAGGTCCAAGGCTCAAAGCCCTGCCTCGTTTCCAAAGCCGGAGATAGGCCCCAAAGCATCTTGCTTCCAGCTCTTTGCGAAGCTAAGAATCAACTCGCTGTGCACAGTGCTCTGACACCCTACCGGGAACATCTCTTCCAAAGCCCTGTGAACCCACTTTCTTGGCAGGCCTGATCTGGCTGAAGTAGAACTTCTGCTCTGGGTGTGCTACATTGCCCTAGAGATTCAAGGCACAAAGCCCTGCCTTGTTTCCAAAGGGGAAGATAAGCCCCAAAGCATCTTGCTTCCAGCTCTTTGGGAAGCTAAGAAACAACTCGCTCTGCATTGGGCTCTTACAGCCTACCGGGAACATCTCCTAGAAATGTCTGTGAAACGCAGTTTCTTTGCAGGCCTGATCTTGCTGAAGTAGAACTCCTGCTCTGGGTCTGCTACATTGCCCTAGAGCTTCAAGGCACAACGTGCTGAATATTTTAGGAAGTTCTTTGATAGGCCACGAAGCATCTTGCTTCCAGCTCTATGGGAAGCTAAGAAACAACTCGCTCTGCATTGGGCTCTTACAGCCTACCGGGAACATCTCCTAGAAATGTCTGTGAAACGCAGTTTCTTTGCAGGCCTGATCTTGCTGAAGTACAACTCCTGCTCTGGGTCTGCTACATTGCCCTAGAGCTTCAAGGCACAACGTGCTGAATATTTTAGGAAGTTCTTTGATAGGCCACGAAGCATCTTGCTTCCAGCTCTATGGGAAGCTATGAAACAACTCGCTCTGCACAGTGTTCTTACAGCCTATGGGGAACATCTCTTACAAAGTCCTGTTGAACGCAGTTTCTTGGCACGCCTGATCTGCCTGAAGTAGAACTTCTGCTGTGGGTGTGCTACATTGCCCTAGAGCTTCAAGGCACAAAGTGCTGAATTGTTTCCAAAGACAGAGATAGGCCCCAAAGCATCTTGCTTCCAGCTCTTTGCGAAGCTAAGAATCAACTCGCTGTGCACAGTGCTCTGACAGCCTACCGGGAACATCTCTTCCAAAGGCCTGTGAAACGCACTTTCTTGGCAGGCCTGATCTGGCTGAAGTAGAACTGCTGCTCTGGGTGTGCTACATTGCCCCAGAGCTTCAAGGCACAAAGTGCTGAATTGTTTCCAAAGACAGAGATAGGCTCCAAAGCATCTTGCTTCCAGCTCTTTGGGAAGCTAAGAACCAACTCTCTTTGCACAGTGCTCTTACAGCCTACCGGGAACCTCTCTTCCAAAGGCCTGTGAAACGCACTTTTCTGAAGGCCCGATCTGGATGAAGTAGAACTTCTGCATTTGGTGTGCTACATTGCCCTAGAGGTCCAAGGCTCAAAGCCCTGCCTCGTTTCCAAAGCCGGAGATAGGCCCCAAAGCATCTTGCTTCCAGCTCTTTGCGAAGCTAAGAATCAACTCGCTGTGCACAGTGCTCTGACACCCTACCGGGAACATCTCTTCCAAAGCCCTGTGAACCCACTTTCTTGGCAGGCCTGATCTGGCTGAAGTAGAACTTCTGCTCTGGGTGTGCTACATTGCCCTAGAGATTCAAGGCACAAAGCCCTGCCTTGTTTCCAAAGGGGAAGATAAGCCCCAAAGCATCTTGCTTCCAGCTCTTTGGGAAGCTAAGAAACAACTCGCTCTGCATTGGGCTCTTACAGCCTACCGGGAACATCTCCTAGAAATGTCTGTGAAACGCAGTTTCTTTGCAGGCCTGATCTTGCTGAAGTAGAACTCCTGCTCTGGGTCTGCTACATTGCCCTAGAGCTTCAAGGCACAACGTGCTGAATATTTTAGGAAGTTCTTTGATAGGCCACGAAGCATCTTGCTTCCAGCTCTATGGGAAGCTAAGAAACAACTCGCTCTGCATTGGGCTCTTACAGCCTACCGGGAACATCTCCTAGAAATGTCTGTGAAACGCAGTTTCTTTGCAGGCCTGATCTTGCTGAAGTACAACTCCTGCTCTGGGTCTGCTACATTGCCCTAGAGCTTCAAGGCACAACGTGCTGAATATTTTAGGAAGTTCTTTGATAGGCCACGAAGCATCTTGCTTCCAGCTCTATGGGAAGCTATGAAACAACTCGCTCTGCACAGTGTTCTTACAGCCTATGGGGAACATCTCTTACAAAGTCCTGTTGAACGCAGTTTCTTGGCACGCCTGATCTGCCTGAAGTAGAACTTCTGCTGTGGGTGTGCTACATTGCCCTAGAGCTTCAAGGCACAAAGTGCTGAATTGTTTCCAAAGACAGAGATAGGCCCCAAAGCATCTTGCTTCCAGCTCTTTGCGAAGCTAAGAATCAACTCGCTGTGCACAGTGCTCTGACAGCCTACCGGGAACATCTCTTCCAAAGGCCTGTGAAACGCACTTTCTTGGCAGGCCTGATCTGGCTGAAGTAGAACTGCTGCTCTGGGTGTGCTACATTGCCCTAGAGATTCAAGGCACAAAGCCCTGCCTTGTTTCCAAAGGGGAAGATAAGCCCCAAAGCATCTTGCTTCCAGCTCTTTGGGAAGCTAAGAAACAACTCGCTCTGCATTGGGCTCTTACAGCCTACCGGGAACATCTCCTAGAAATGTCTGTGAAACGCAGTTTCTTTGCAGGCCTGATCTTGCTGAAGTAGAACTCCTGCTCTGGGTCTGCTACATTGCCCTAGAGCTTCAAGGCACATCGTGCTGAATATTTTAGGAATTTCTTTGATAGGCCATGAAGCATCTTGCTTTCAGCTCTATGGGAAGCTACGAAACAACTCGCTCTGCACAGTGTTCTTACAGCCTATGGGGAACGTCTCTTACAAAGTCCTGTTGAACGCAGTTTCTTGGCAGGCCTGATCTGGCTGAAGTAGAACTTCTGCTGTGGGTGTGCTACATTGCCCTAGAGCTTCAAGGCACAAAGTGCTGAATTCTTTCCAAAGACAGAGATAGTCCCCAAACCATCTTGCTTCCAGCTCTTTGGGAAGCTAAGAAACAACTCTCTTTGCACAGTGCTCTTACAGCCTACCGGGAACCTCTCTTCCAAAGGCCTGTGAAACGCACTTTTGTGAAGGCACGATCTGGATGAAGTAGATCTTCTGCTTTTGGTGTGCTACATTGCCCTAGAGCTCCAAGGCTCAAAGCCCTGCCTCGTTTCCAAAGCCGGAGATAGGCCCCAAAGCATCTTGCTTCCAGCTCTTTGCGAAGCTAAGATTCAACTCGCTGTGCACAGTGCTCTGACACCCTACCGGGAACATCTCTTCCAAAGGCCTGTGAAACGCACTTTCTTGGCAGGCCTGATCTGGCTGAAGTAGAACTTCTGCTCTGGGTGTGCTACATTGCCCTAGAGATTCAAGGCACAAAGCCCTGCCTTGTTTCCAAAGGGGAAGATAAGCCCCAAAGCATCTTGCTTCCAGCTCTTTGGGAAGCTAAGAAACAACTCGCTCTGCATTGGGCTCTTACAGCCTACCGGGAACATCTCCTAGAAATGTCTGTAAAACGCAGTTTCTTTGCAGGCCTGATCTTGCTGAAGTAGAACTCCTGCTCTGGGTCTGCTACATTGCCCTAGAGCTTCAAGGCACAACGTGCTGAATATTTTAGGAAGTTCTTTGATAGGCCACGAAGCATCTTGCTTCCAGCTCTATGGGAAGCTAAGAAACAACTCGCTCTGCATTGGGCTCTTACACCCTACCGGGAACATCTCCTAGAAATGTCTGTGAAATGCAGTTTCTTTGCAGGCCTGATCTTGCTGAAGTAGAACTCCTGCTCTAGGTCTGCTACATTGCCCTAGAACTTCAAGGCACATCGTGCTGAATATTTTAGGAAGTTCTTTGATAGGCCACGAAGCATCTTGCTTCCAGCTCTATGGGAAGCTATGAAACAACTCGCTCTGCACAGTGTTCTTACAGCCTATGGGGAACATCTCTTACAAAGTCCTGTTGAACGCAGTTTCTTGGCAGGCCTGATCTGGCTGAAGTAGAACTTCTGCTTTGGGTGTGCTACATTGCCCCAGAGCTTCAAGGCACAAAGTGCTGAATTGTTTCCAAAGACAGAGATAGGCCACAAAGCATCTTGCTTCCAGCTCTTTGGGAAGCTAAGAAGCAACTCTCTTTGCACAGTGCTCTTACAGCCTACAGGGAACATCTCTACCAAAGGCCTGTGAAACGCACTTTTCTGAAGGCCCGATGTGGATGAAGTAGAACTTCTGCTTTTGGTGTGCTACATTGCCCTAGAGCTCCAAGGCTCAAAGCCCTGCCTCGTTTCCAAAGCCGGAGATAGGCCCCAAAGCATCTTGCTTCCAGCTCTTTGCGAAGCTAAGAATCAACTCGCTGTGCACAGTGCTCTGACAGCCTACCGGGAACATCTCTTCCAAAGGCCTGTGAAACGCACTTTCTTGGCAGGCCTGATCTGGCTGAAGTAGAACTTCTGCTCTGGGTGTGCTACATTGCCCTAGAGATTCAAGGCACAAAGCCCTGCCTTGTTTCCAAAGGGGAAGATAAGCCCCAAAGCATCTTGCTTCCAGCTCTTTGGGAAGCTAAGAAACAACTCGCTCTGCATTGGGCTCTTACAGCCTACCGGGAACATCTCCTAGAAATGTCTGTGAAACGCAGTTTCTTTGCAGGCCTGATCTTGCTGAAGTAGAACTCCTGCTCTGGGTCTGCTACATTGCCCTAGAGCTTCAAGGCACAACGTGCTGAATATTTTAGGAAGTTCTTTGATAGGCCACGAAGCATCTTGCTTCCAGCTCTATGGGAAGCTATGAAACAACTCGCTCTGCACAGTGTTCTTACAGCCTATGGGGAACATCTCTTACAAAGTCCTGTTGAACGCAGTTTCTTGGCAGGCCTGATCTGGCTGAAGTAGAACTTCTGCTTTGGGTGTGCTACATTGCCCCAGAGCTTCAAGGCACAAAGTGCTGAATTGTTTCCAAAGACAGAGATAGGCCCCAAAGCATCTTGCTTCCAGCTCTTTGCGAAGCTAAGAATCAACTCGCTGTGCACAGTGCTCTGACAGCCTACCGGGAACATCTCTTCCAAAGGCCTGTGAAACGCACTTTCTTGGCAGGCCTGATCTGGCTGAAGTAGAACTTCTGCTCTGGGTGTGCTACATTGCCCTAGAGATTCAAGGCACAAAGCCCTGCCTTGTTTCCAAAGGGGAAGATAAGCCCCAAAGCATCTTGCTTCCAGCTCTTTGGGAAGCTAAGAAACAACTCGCTCTGCATTGGGCTCTTACAGCCTACCGGGAACATCTCCTAGAAATGTCTGTGAAACGCAGTTTCTTTGCAGGCCTGATCTTGCTGAAGTAGAACTCCTGCTCTGGGTCTGCTACATTGCCCTAGAGATTCAAGGCACAACGTGCTGAATATTTTAGGAAGTTCTTTGATAGGCCACGAAGCATCTTGCTTCCAGCTCTATGGGAAGCTAAGAAACAACTCGCTCTGCATTGGGCTCTTACAGCCTACCGGGAACATCTCCTAGAAATGTCTGTGAAACGCAGTTTCTTTGCAGGCCTGATCTTGCTGAAGTAGAACTCCTGCTCTTGGTCTGCTACATTGCCCTAGAGCTTCAAGGCACAACGTGCTGAATATTTTAGGAAGTTCTTTGATAGGCCACGAAGCATCTTGCTTCCAGCTCTATGGGAAGCAATGAAACAACTCGCTCTGCACAGTGTTCTTACAGCCTATGGGGAACATCTCTTACAAAGTCCTGTTGAACGCAGTTTCTTGGCAGGCCTGATCTGCCTGAAGTAGAACTTCTGCTGTGGGTGTGCTACAATGCCCTAGAGCTTCAAGGCACAAAGTGCTGAATTGTTTCCAAAGACAGAGATAGGCCCCAAAGCATCTTGCTTCCAGCTCTTTGCGAAGCTAAGAATCAACTCGCTGTGCACAGTGCTCTGACAGCCTACCGGGAACATCTCTTCCAAAGGCCTGTGAAACGCACTTTCTTGGCAGGCCTGATCTGGCTGAAGTAGAACTTCTGCTCTGGGTGTGCTACATTGCCCTAGAGATTCAAGGCACAAAGCCCTGCCTTGTTTCCAAAGGGGAAGATAAGCCCCAAAGCATCTTGCTTCCAGCTCTTTGGGAAGCTAAGAAACAACTCGCTCTGCATTGGGCTCTTACAGCCTACCGGGAACATCTCCTAGAAATGTCTGTGAAACGCAGTTTCTTTGCAGGCCTGATCTTGCTGAAGTAGAACTCCTGCTCTGGGTCTGCTACATTGCCCTAGAGCTTCAAGGCACAACGTGCTGAATATTTTAGGAAGTTCTTTGATAGGCCACGAAGCATCTTGCTTCCAGCTCTATGGGAAGCAATGAAACAACTCGCTCTGCACAGTGTTCTTACAGCCTATGGGGAACATCTCTTACAAAGTCCTGTTGAACGTAGTTTCTTGGCAGGCCTGATCTGCCTGAAGTAGAACTTCTGCTGTGGGTGTGCTACATTGCCCTAGAGCTTCAAGGCACAAAGTGCTGAATTGTTTCCAAAGACAGAGATAGGCCCCAAAGCATCTTGCTTCCAGCTCTTTGCGAAGCTAAGAATCAACTCGCTGTGCACACTGCTCTGACAGCCTACCGGGAACATCTCTTCCAAAGGCCTGTGAAACGCACTTTCTTGGCAGGCCTGATCTGGCTGAAGTAGAACTGCTGCTCTGGGTGTGCTACATTGCCCTAGAGATTCAAGGCACAAAGCCCTGCCTTGTTTCCAAAGGGGAAGATAAGCCCCAAAGCATCTTGCTTCCAGCTCTTTGGGAAGCTAAGAAACAACTCGCTCTGCATTGGGCTCTTACAGCCTACCGGGAACATCTCCTAGAAATGTCTGTGAAACGCAGTTTCTTTGCAGGCCTGATCTTGCTGAAGTAGAACTCCTGCTCTGGGTCTGCTACATTGCCCTAGAGCTTCAAGACACAACGTGCTGAATATTTTAGGAATCTTTGATAGGCCATGAAGCATCTTGCTTCCAGCTCTATGGGAAGCTATGAAACAACTCGCTCTGCACAGTGTTCTTACAGCCTATGGGGAACATCTCTTACAAAGTCCTGTTGAACGCAGTTTCTTGGAAGGCCTGATCTGGCTGAAGTAGAACTTCTGCTGTGGGTGTGCTACATTGCCCTAGAGCTTCAAGGCACAAAGTGCTGAATTGATTCCAAAGACAGAGATAGGCCCCAAGGCATCTTGCTTCCAGCTCTTTGGGAAGCTAAGAAACAACTCGCTCTGCATTGGGCTCTTACAGCCTACCGGGAACATCTCCTAGAAATGTCTGTGAAACGCAGTTCTTTGCAGGCCTGATCTGGCTGAAGTAGAACTCCTGCTCTGGGTCTGCTACATTGCCCTAGAGCTTCAAGGCACAACGTGCTGAATATTTTAGGAAGTTCTTTGATAGGCCACGAAGCATCTTGCTTCCAGCTCTATGGGAAGCTACGAAACAACTCGCTCTGCACAGTGTTCTTACAGCCTATGGGGAACATCTCTTACAAAGTCCTGTTGAACGCAGTTTCTTGGCAGGCCTGATCTGGCTGAAGTAGAACTTCTGCTGTGGGTGTGCTACATTGCCCTAGAGCTTCAAGGCACAAAGTGCTGAATTCTTTCCAAAGACAGAGATAGTCCCCAAACCATCTTGCTTCCAGCTCTTTGGGAAGCTAAGAAACAACTCTCTTTGCACAGTGCTCTTACAGCCTACCGGGAACATCTCTTCCAAAGGCCTGTGAAACGCACTTTTGTGAAGGCACGATCTTTATGAAGTATAACTTCTGCATTTGGTGTGCTACATTGCCCTAGAGCTCCAAGGCTCAAAGCCCTGACTCGTTTCCAAAGCCGGAGATAGGCCCCAAAGCATCTTGCTTCCAGCTCTTTGCGAAGCTAAGAATCAACTCGCTGTGCACAGTGCTCTGACAGCCTACCGGGAACATCTCTTCCAAAGGCCTGTGAAACGCAGTTTCTTGGCAGGCCTGATCTGGCTGAAGTAGAACTTCTGCTCTGGGTGTTCTACATTGCCCTAGAGATTCAAGGCACAAAGCCCTGCCTTGTTTCCAAAGGGGAAGATAAGCCCCAAAGCATCTTGCTTCCAGCTCTTTGGGAAGCTAAGAAACAACTCGCTCTGCATTGGGCTCTTACAGCCTACCGGGAACATCTCCTAGAAATGTCTGTGAAACGCAGTTTCTTTGCAGGCCTGATCTTGCTGAAGTAGAACTCATGCTCTGGGTCTGCTACATTGCCCTAGAGCTTCAAGGCACAACGTGCTGAATATTTTAGGAAGTTCTTTGATAGGCCACGAAGCATCTTGCTTCCAGCTCTATGGGAAGCTATGAAACAACTTGCTCTGCACAGTGTTCTTACAGCCTATGGGGAACATCTCTTACAAAGTCCTGTTGAACGCAGTTTCTTGGCACGCCTGATCTGCCTGAAGTAGAACTTCTGCTGTGGGTGTGCTACATTGCCCTAGAGCTTCAAGGCACAAAGTGCTGAATTGTTTCCAAAGACAGAGATAGGCCCCAAAGCATCTTGCTTCCAGCTCTGTGGGAAGCTAAGAAACAACTCGCTCTGCATTGGGCTCTTACAGCCTACCGCAAGATCCCTTACAAAGGGCTGTGAAACGCAGTTTCTTTGCAGGCCTGATCTGGTTGAAGTAGAACTTCTGCTCTGGGTGTGCTACATTACCCTAGAGCTCCAAGCCTCAAAGCCCTGCCTTGTTTCCAAAGACGGAGATAGGAACCAATTCATCCTGCTTCCAGCTCTTTGGGAAGCTAAGAATAAACTCGCTCGGCACAGTGCTCTTACAGCCTATGGGGAACATCTCTTACAAAGTCCTGTTGAACGCAGTTTCTTGGCACGCCTGATCTGCCTGAAGTAGAACTTCTGCTGTGGGTGTGCTACATTGCCATAGAGCTCCAAGCCTCAAAGCCCTGCCTTGTTTCCAAAGACGGAGATAGGAACCAATTCATCCTGCTTCCAGCTCTTTGGGAAGCTAAGAATAAACTCGCTCGGCACAGTGCTCTTACAGCCTATGGGGAACATCTCTTACAAAGTCCTGTTGAACGCAGTTTCTTGGCACGCCTGATCTGCCTGAAGTAGAACTTCTGCTGTGGGTGTGCTACATTGCCCTAGAGCTTCAAGGCACAAAGTGCTGAATTGTTTCCAAAGACAGAGATAGGCCCCAAAGCATCTTGCTTCCAGCTCTGTGGGAAGCTAAGAAACAACTCGCTCTGCATTGGGCTCTTACAGCCTACCGCAAGATCCCTTACAAAGGGCTGTGAAACGCAGTTTCTTTGCAGGCCTGATCTGGCTGAAGTAGAACTTCTGCTCTGGGTGTGCTACATTACCCTAGAGCTCCAAGCCTCAAAGCCCTGCCTTGTTTCCAAAGACGGAGATAGGAACCAATTCATCCTGCTTCCAGCTCTTTGGGAAGCTAAGAATAAACTCGCTCGGCACAGTGCTCTTACAGCCTATGGGGAACATCTCTTACAAAGTCCTGTTGAACGCAGTTTCTTGGCAGGCCTGATCTGGCTGAAGTAGAACTTCTGCTCTGGGTGTGCTACATTGCCCCAGAGCTTCAAGGCACAAAGTGCTGAATTGTTTCCAAAGACAGAGATAGGCTCCAAAGCATCTTGCTTCCAGCTCTTTGGGAAGCTAAGAACCAACTCTCTTTGCACAGTGCTCTTACAGCCTACCGGGAACCTCTCTTCCAAAGGCCTGTGAAACGCACTTTTCTGAAGGCCCGATCTGGATGAAGTAGAACTTCTGCATTTGGTGTGCTACATTGCCCTAGAGGTCCAAGGCTCAAAGCCCTGCCTCGTTTCCAAAGCCGGAGATAGGCCCCAAAGCATCTTGCTTCCAGCTCTTTCCGAAGCTAAGAATCAACTCGCTGTGCACAGTGCTCTGACACCCTACCGCGAACATCTCTTCCAAAGCCCTGTGAACCCACTTTCTTGGCAGGCCTGATCTGGCTGAAGTAGAACTTCTGCTCTGGGTGTGCTACATTGCCCTAGAGATTCAAGGCACAAAGCCCTGCCTTGTTTCCAAAGGGGAAGATAAGCCCCAAAGCATCTTGCTTCCAGCTCTTTGGGAAGCTAAGAAACAACTCGCTCTGCATTGGGCTCTTACAGCCTACCGGGAACATCTCCTAGAAATGTCTGTGAAACGCAGTTTCTTAGCAGGCCTGATCTTGCTGAAGTAGAACTCCTGCTCTGGGTCTGCTACATTGCCCTAGAGCTTCAAGGCACAACGTGCTGAATATTTTAGGAAGTTCTTTGATAGGCCACGAAGCATCTTGCTTCCAGCTCTATGGGAAGCTACGAAACAACTCGCTCTGCACAGTGTTCTTACAGCCTATGGGGAACATCTCTTACAAAGTCCTGTTGAACGCAGTTTCTTGGCAGGCCTGATCTGGCTGAAGTAGAACTTCTGCTCTGGGTGTGCTACATTGCCCCAGAGCTTCAAGGCACAAAGTGCTGAATTGTTTCCAAAGACAGAGACAGTCCCAAAAGCATCTTGCTTCCAGCTCTTTGGGAAGCTAAGAAACAACTCGCTCTGCATTGGGCTCTTACAGCCTACCGGAAGATCCCTTACAAAGGGCTGTGAAACGCAGTTTCTTTGCAGGCCTGATCTGGGTGAAGGAGAACTTCTGCTCTGGGGGTGCTACATTGCACTAGAGATTCAAGGCACAAAGACCTGCCTTGTTTCCAAAGGGGAAGATAAGCCCCAAAGCATCTTGCTTCCAGCTCTTTGGGAAGCTAAGAAACAACTCGCTCTGCATTGGGCTCTTACAGCCTACCGGGAACATCTATTCCAAAGGAATGTGAAACGCACTTTGTTTGCAGGTTCGATTTGGCTGAAGTAGAACTTCTGCTCTGGGTGTGCTACATTGCCCTAGAGCTCCAAGCTTCAAAGCCCTGCCTTGTTTCCAAAGACCGAGATAGGCCCCAATTCATCCTGCTTCCAGCTCTTTGGGAAGCTAAGAACCAACTCGCTCGGCACAGTGCTCTTACAGCCTATGGGGAACATCTCTTACAAAGTCCTGTAAAACGCAGTTTCTTGGCAGGCATGATCTGGCTGAAGTAGAACTTCTGCTCTGGGTGTGCTACATTGCCCTAGAGGTTCAAGGCACAAAGTGCTGAATGTTTCCAAAGACTGAGATAGGCCCCAAAGCATCTTGCTTCCAGCTCTTTGCGAAGCTAAGAATCAACTCGCTGTGCACAGTCCTCTGACAGCCTACCGGGAACATCTCTTCCAAAGGCCTGTGAAACGCACTTTCTTGGCAGGCCTGATCTGGCTGAAGTAGAACTTCTGCTCTTGGTGTGCTACATTGCCCTAGAGATTCAAGGCACAAAGCACTGCCTTGTTTCCAAAGGGGAAGATAAGCCCCAAAGCATCTTGCTTCCAGCTCTTTGGGAAGCTGAGAAACAACTCGCTCTGCATTGGGCTCTTACAGCCTACCGGGAACATCTCCTAGAAATGTCTGTGAAACGCAGTTTCTTTGCAGGCCTGATCTTGCTGAAGTACAACTCCTGCTCTGGGTCTGCTACATTGCCCTAGAACGTCAAGGCACAACGTGCTGATTATTTTAGGAAGTTCTTTGATAGGCCACGAAGCATCTTGCTTCCAGCTCTATGGGAAGCTATGAAACAACTCGCTCTGCACCGTGTTCTTAGAGCCTACGGGGAACATCTCTTACAAAGTCCTGTTGAACGCAGTTTCGTTTCAGGCCTGATCTGGCTGAAGTAGAACTTCTGCTTTGGGTGTGCTACATTGCCCTAGAGCTTCAAGGCACAAAGTGCTGAATTGTTTCCAAAGACGGAGATAGGCCCCAAAGCATCTTGCTTCCAGCTCTTTGGGAAGCTAAGAATCAACTCGCTGTGCACAGTGCTCTGACAGCCTACCGGGAACAACTCTTCCAAAGGCCTGTGAAACGCACTTTCTTGGTAGGCCTGATCTGGCTGAAGTAGAACTTCTGCTCTGGGTGTGCTACATTGCCCTATAGGTTCAAGGCACAAAGTGCTGAATTGTTTCCAAAGACTGAGATAGGCCCCAAAGCATCTTGCTTCCAGCTCTTGGGAAGCTAAGAAACAACTCGCTCTGCATTGGGCTCTTACAGCCTACCGGGAACATCTCCTAGAAATGTCTGTGAAACGCAGTTTCTTAGCAGGCCTGATCTTGCTGAAGTAGAACTCCTGCTCTGGGTCTGCTACATTTCCCTAGAGCTTCAAGGAACAACGTGCTGAATATTTTAGGAAGTTCTTTGATAGGCCACGAAGCATCTTGCTTCCAGCTCTATGGGAAGCTATGAAACAACGCGCTCTGCACAGTGTTCTTACAGCCTATGGGAAACATCTCTTACAAAGTCCTGTTGAACGCAGTTTCTTGGCAGGCCTGATCTGGCTGAAGTAGAACTTCTGCTGTGGGTGTGCTACATTGCCCTAGAGCTTCAAGGCACAAACTGCTGAATTGTTTCCAAAGACAGAGATAGGCCCCAAAGCATCTTGCTTCCAGTTCTATGGGAAGCTATGAAACAACTCGCTCTGCACAGTGTTCTTACAGCCTATAGGGAACATCTCTTACAAAGTCCTGTTGAACGCAGTTTCTTGGCAGGCCTGATCTGGCTGAAGTAGAATTTCTGCTCAGGGTGTGCTACATTGCTCTAGAGCTTCAAGGCACAAAGTGCTGAATTGTTTCCAAAGACATAGATAGGCCCCAAAGCATCTTGCTTCCAACTCTTTGGGAAGCTAAGAAACAACTCGCTCTGCACAGTGCTCTGACAGCCTACCGGGAACATCTATTCCAAAGGAATGTGAAACGCAGTTTCTTTGCAGGTTCGATTTGGCTGAAGTAGAACTTCTGCTGTGGGTGTGCTACATTGCCCTAGAGCTCCAAGCCTCAAAGCCCTGCCTTGTTTCCAAAGACCGAGATAGGCCCCAATTCATCCTGCTTCCAGCTCTTTGGGAAGCTACGAACCAACTCGCTCGGCACAGTGCTCCTACAGCCTATGGGGAACATCTCTTACAAAGTCCTGTAAAACGCAGTTTCTTGGCAGGCATGATCTGGCTGAAGTAGAACTTCTGCTCTGGGTGTGCTACATTGCCCTAGAGGTTCAAGGCACAAAGTGCTGAATTGTTTCCAAAGACTGAGATGGGCCCCAAAGCATCTTGCTTCCAGCTCTTTGGGAAGCTAAGAAACAACTCGCGCTGCATTGGGCTCTTACAGCCTACCGGGAACATCTCCTAGAAATGTCTGTGAAACGCAGTTTCTTTGCAGGCCTGATCTTGCTGAAGTACAACTCCTGCTCTGGGTCTGCTACATTGCCCTAGAACGTCAAGGCACAACGTGCTGATTATTTTAGGAAGTTCTTTGATAGGCCACGAAGTATCTTGCTTCCAGCTCTATGGGAAGCTATGAAACAACTCGCTCTGCACCGTGTTCTTAGAGCCTACGGGGAACATCTGTTACAAAGTCCTGTTGAACGCAGTTTCTTAGCATGCCTGATCTGGCTGAAGTAGAACTTCTGCTGTGGGTGTGCTACTTTGCCCTAGAGCTTCAAGGCACAAAGTGCTGAATTGTTTCCAAAGACAGAGATAGTCCCCAAAGCATCTTGCTTCCAGCTCTTTGGGAAGGTAAGAAACAACTCGCTCTGCATTGGGCTCTTACAGCCTACCGGGAACATCCCTTACAAAGGGCTGTGAAACGCAGTTTCTTTGCAGGCCTGATCTGGCTGAAGTAGAACTTCTGCTCTGGGTGTGCTACATTGCTCTAGAGCTTCAAGGCACAAAGTGCTGAATTGTTTCCAAAGACAGAGATAGGCCCCAAAGCATCTTGCTTCCAGCTCTTTGGGAAGCTAAGAAACAACTCGCTCTGCACAGTGCTCTGACAGCCAACCGGGAACATCTATTCCAAAGGAATGTGAAACGCAGTTTCTTTGCAGGTTCGATCTGGCTGAAGTAGAACTTCTGCTCTGGGTGTGCTACATTGCCCTAGAGCTCCATGCCTAAAAGCCCTGCCTTGTTTCCAAGACGGAGATAGGCCCAAATTCATCCTGCTTCCTTCTCTGTGGGAAGCTAAGAACCAACTCGCTCGGCACAGTGCTCTTACAGCCTATGGGGAACATCTCTTACAAAGTCCTGTAAAACGCAGTTTCTTGGCAGGCATGATCTGGCTAAAGTAGAACTTCTGCTCTGGGTGTGCTACATTGCCCTATAGGTTCAAGGCACAAAGTGCTGAATTGTTTCCAAAGACTGAGATAGGCCCCAAAGCATCTTGCTTCCAGCTCTTGGGAAGCTAAGAAACAACTCGCTGTGCATTGGGCTCTTACAGCCTACCGGGAACATCTCCTAGAAATGTCTGTGAAACGCAGTTTCTTTGCAGGCCTGATCTTGCTGAAGTAGAACTCCTGCTCTGGGTCTGCTACATTTCCCTAGAGCTTCAAGGCACAACGTGCTGAATATTTTAGGAAGTTCTTTGATAGGCCATGAAGCATCTTGCTTCCAGCTCTATGGGAAGCTATGAAACAACGCGCTCTGCACAGTGTTCTTACAGCCTATGGGGAACATCTCTTACAAAGTCCTGTTGAACGCAGTTTCTTGGCAGGCCTGATCTGGCTGAAGTAGAACTTCTGCTGTGGGTGTGCTACATTGCCCTAGAGCTTCAAGGCACAAACTGCTGAATTGTTTCCAAAGACAGAGATAGTCCCCAAAGCATCTTGCTTCCAGCTCTTTGGGAAGCTAAGAAACAACTCGCTCTGCATTGGGCTCTTACTGCCTACCGGGAACATCCCTTACAAAGGGCTGTGAAACGCAGTTTCTTTGCAGGCCTGATCTGGCTGTTGTAGAACTTCTGCTCTGGGTGTGCTACATTGCTCTAGAGCTTCAAGGCACAAACTGCTGAATTGTTTCCAAAGACACAGATAGGCCCCAAAGCATCTTGCTTCCAGCTCTATGGGAAGCTATGAAACAACTCGCTCTGCACAGTGTTCTTACAGCCTATGGGGAACATCTCTTACAAAGTCCTGTTGAACGCAGTTTCTTGGCAGGCCTGATCTGGCTGAAGTAGAACTTCTGCTGTGGGTGTGCTACATTGCCCTAGAGCTTCAAGGCACAAAGTGCTGAATTGTTTCCAAAGCCGGAGATAGGCCCCAAAGCATCTTGCTTCCAGCTGTTTTCGAAGCTAAGAATCAACTCGCTGTGCACAGTGCTCTGACAGCCTACCGGGAACATCTCTTCCAAAGGCCTGAGAAACGCACTTTCTTGGCAGGCCTGATCTGGCTGAAGTAGAACTTCTGCTGTGGGTGTGCTACATTGCCCTAGAGCTTCAAGGCACAAAGTGCTGAATTGTTTCCAAAGACAGAGATAGTCCCCAAAGCATCTTGCTTCCAGCTCTTTGGGAAGCTAAGAAACAACTCGCTCTGCATTGGGCTCTTACAGCCTACCTGGAACATCCCTTACAAAGGGCTGTGAAACGCAGTTTCTTTGCAGGCCTGATCTGGCTGAAGTAGAATTTCTGCTCAGGGTGTGCTACATTGCTCTAGAGCTTCAAGGCACAAAGTGCTGAATTGTTTCCAAAGACATAGATAGGCCCCAAAGCATCTTGCTTCCAGCTCTTTGGGAAGCTAAGAAACAACTCGCTCTGCACAGTGCTCTGACAGCCTACCGGGAACATCTATTCCAAAGGTCTGTGAAACGCACTTTCTTGGCAGGCCTGATGTGGCTGAAGTAGAACTTCTGCTCTGGGTGTGCTACATTGCCCTAGAGCTCCAAGCCTCAAAGCCCTGCCTTGTTTCCAAAGACCGAGATAGGCCCCAATTCATCCTGCTTCCAGCTCTTTGGGAAGCTAAGAAACAACTCGCTCTGCACAGTGCTCTGACAGCCTACCGGGAACATCTCTTCCAAACGTCTGTGAAACGCACTTTCCTGGCAGGCCTGATGTGGCTGAAGTAGAACTTCTGCTCTGGGTGTGCTACATTGACCTAGAGATTCAAGGCACAAAGCCCTGCCTTGTTTCCAAAGGGGAAGATAAGCACCAAAGCATCTTGCTTCCAGCTGTTTGGGAAGCTAAGAAACAACTCGCTCTGCATTGGGCTCTTACAGCCTACCGGGAACATCTCCTAGAAATGTCTGTGAAACGCAGTTTCTTTGCAGGCCTGATCTTGCTGAAGTACAACTACTGCTCTGGGTCTGCTACATTGCCCTAGAACGTCAAGGCACAACGTGCTGATTATTTTAGGAAGTTCTTTGATAGGCCACGAAGCATCTTGCTTCCAGCTCTATGGGAAGCTATGAAACAACTCGCTCTGCACCGTGTTCTTAGAGCCTACGGGGAACATCTCTTACAAAGTCCTGTTGAACGCAGTTTCTTGGCAGGCCTGATCTGGCTGAAGTAGAACTTCTGCTGTGGGTGTGCTACATTGCCCTAGAGCTTCAAGGCACAAAGTGCTGAATTGTTTCCAAAGACAGAGATAGTCCCCAAAGCATCTTGCTTCCAGCTCTTTGGGAAGGTAAGAAACAACTCGCTCTGCATTGGGCTCCTACAGCCTACCGGGAACATCCCTTACAAAGGGCTGTGAAACGCAGTTTCTTTGCAGGCCTGATCTGGCTTAAGTAGAACTTCTGCTCTGGGTGTGCTACATTGCTCTAGAGCTTCAAGGCACAAACTGCTAAATTGTTTCCAAAGACAGAGATAGGCCCCAAAGCATCTTGCTTCCAGCTCTTTGTGAAGCTAAGAATCAACTCGCTGTGCACAGTGCTCTGACAGCCTACCGGGAACATCTCTTCCAAAGGCCTGTGAAACGAACTTTCTTGGCAGGCCTGATCTGGCTGAAGTAGAACTTCTGCTGTGGGTGTGCTAAATTGCCCTAGAGCTTCAAGGCACAAAGTGCTGAATTGTTTCAAAAGACAGAGATAGTCCCCAAAGCATCTTGCTTCCAGCTCTTTGTGAAGCTAAGAAACAACTCGCTCTGCATTGTGCTCTTACAGCCTACCGGCAACATCCCTTACAAAGGGCTGTGAAACGCAGTTTCTTTGCAGGCCTGATCTGGCTGAAGTAGAATTTCTGCTCAGGGTGTGCTACATTGCTCTAGAGCTTCAAGGCACAAAGTGCTGAATTGTTTCCAAAGACATAGATAGGCCCCAAAGCATCTTGCTTCCAACTCTTTGGGAAGCTAAGAAACAACTCGCTCTGCACAGCGCTCTGACAGCCTACCGGGAACATCTATTCCAAAGGAATGTGAAACGCAGTTTCTTTGCAGGTTCGATTTGGCTGAAGTAGAACTTCTGCTCTGGGTGTGCTATATTGCCCTAGAGCTCCAAGCCTCAAAGCCCTGCCTTGTTTCCAAAGACCGAGATAGGCCCCAATTCATCCTGCTTCCAGCTCTTTGGGAAGCTAAGAACCAACTCGCTCGGCACAGTGCTCTTACAGCCTATGGGGAACATCTCTTACAAAGTCCTGTAAAACGCAGTTTCTTGGCAGGCATGATCTGGCTGAAGTAGAACTTCTGCTCTGGGTGTGCTACATTGCCCTAGAGGTTCAAGGCACAAAGTGCTGAATTGTTTCCAAAGACTGAGATAGGCCCCAAAGCATCTTGCTTCCAGCTCTTTGGGAAGCTAAGAAACAACTCGCTCTGCATTGTGCTCTTACAGCCTACTGGGAACATCTCCTAGAAATGTCTGTGAAACGCAGTTTCTTTGCAGGCCTGATCTTGCTGAAGTAGAACTATTGCTCTGGGTCTGCTACATTGCCCTAGAACGTCAAGGCACAACGTGCTGATTATTGTAGGAAGTTCTTTGATAGGCCACGAAGCATCTTGGTTCCAGCTCTATGGGAAGCTATGAAACAACTCGCTCTGCACCGTGTTCTTAGAGCCTACGGGGAACATCTCTTACAAAGTCCTGTTGAACGCAGTTTCTTGGCAGGCCTGATCTGGCTGAAGTAGAACTTCTGCTGTGGGTGTGCTACATTGCCCTAGAGCTTCAAGGCACAAAGTGCTGAATTGTTTCCAGAGACAGAGATAGTCCCCAAAGCATCTTGCTTCCAGCTCTTTGGGAAGCTAAGAAACAACTCGCTCTGCATTGGGCTCTTACAGCTTACCGGGAACATCCCTTACAAAGGGCTGTGAAACGCAGTTTCTTTGCAGGCCTGATCTGCCTGAAGTAGAACTTCTGCTCTGGGTGTGCTACATTGCTCTAGAGCTTCAAGGCACAAACTTCTGAATTGTTTCCAAAGACAGAGATAGGCCCCAAAGCATCTTGCTTCCAGCTCTATGGGAAGCTATGAAACAACTCGCTCTGCACAGTGTTCTTACAGCCTATGGGGAACATCTCTTACAAAGTCCTGTTGAACGCAGTTTCTTGGCAGGCCTGATCTCGCTGAAGTAGAACTTCTGCTGTCGGTGTGCTACATTGCTCTAGAGCTTCAAGGCACAAACTCCTGAATTGTTTCCAAAGACAGAGATAGGCCCCAAAGCATCTTGCTTCCAGGTCTTTGCGAAGCTAAGAATCAACTCGCTGTGCACAGTGCTCTGACAGCCTACCGGGAACATCTCTTCCAAAGGCCTGTGAAACGCACTTTTCTGAAGGCCCGATCTGGCTGAAGTAGAACTTCTGCTCTTGGTGTGCTACATTGCCCTAGAGCTCCAAGGCTCAAAGCCCTGCCTTGTTTCCAAAGACGGAGATAGGCCCCAAAGCATCTTGCTTCCAGCTCTTTGCGAAGCTAAGAATCAACTCACTGTGCACAGTGCTCTGACAGGCTACCGGGAACATCTCTTCCAAAGGCCTGTGAAACGCACTTTCTTGGCAGGCCTGATCTGGCTGAAGTAGAACTTCTGCTCTGGGTGTGCTACATTGCCCTAGAGATTCAAGGCACAAAGCCCTGCCTTGTTTCCAAAGGGGAAGATAAGCCCCAAAGCATCTTGCTTCCAGCTCTTTGGGAAGCTAAGAAACAACTCGCTCTGCATTGGGCTCTTACAGCCTACCGGGAACATCTCCTAGAAATGTCTGTGAAACGCAGTTTCTTTGCAGGCCTGATCTTGCTGAAGTACAACTCCTGCTCTGGGTCTGCTACATTGCCGTAGAACGTCAAGGCACAACGTGCTGATTATTTTAGGAAGTTCTTTGATAGGCCACGAAGCATCTTTCTTCCAGCTCTATGGGAAGCTATGAAACAACTCGCTCTGCACCATGTTCTTAGAGCCTACGGGGAACATCTCTTACAAAGTCCTGTTGAACGCAGTTTCTTGGCAGGCCTGATCTGGCTGAAGTAGAACTTCTGCTGTGGGTGTGCTACATTGCCCTAGAGCTTCAAGGCACAAAGTGCTGAATTGTTTCCAAAGACAGAGATAGTCCCCAAAGCATCTTGCTTCCAGCTCTTTGGGAAGCTAAGAAACAACTCGCTCTGCATTGGGCTCTTACAGCCTACCGGGAACATCCCTTACAAAGGGCTGTGAAACGCAGTTTCTTTGCAGTCCTGATCTGGCTGAAGTAGAACTTCTGCTCTGGGTGTGCTACATTGTTCTAGAGCTTCAAGGCACAAACTGCTGAATTGTTTCCAAAGACAGAGATAGGCCCCAAAGCATCTTGCTTCCAGCTCTATGGGAAGCTATGAAACAACTCGCTCTGCACAGTGTTCTTACAGCCTATGGGGAACATCTCTTACAAAGTCCTGTTGAACGCAGTTTCTTGGCAGGCCTGATCTGGCTGAAGTAGAACTTCTGCTGTGGGTGTGCTACATTGCCCTAGAGCTTCAAGGCACAAAGTGCTGAATTGTTTCCAAAGCCGGAGATAGGCCCCAAAGCATCTTGCTTCCAGCTCTTTGCGAAGCTAAGAATCAACTCGCTGTGCACAGTGCTCTGACAGCCTACCGGGAACATCTCTTCCAAAGGCCTGTGAAACGCACTTTCTTGGCAGGCCTGATCTGGCTGAAGTAGAACTTCTGCTGTGGGTGTGCTACATTGCCCTAGGGCTTCAAGGCACAAAGTGCTGAATTGTTTCAAAGGACAGAGATAGTCCCAAAGCATCTTGCTTTCAGCTCTTTGGGAAGCTAAGAAACAACTTGCTCTGCATTGGGCTCTTACAGCCTACCGGCAACATCCCTTACAAAGGGCTGTGAAACGCAGTTTCTTTGCAGGCCTGATCTGGCTGAAGTAGAATTTCTGCTCAGGGTGTGCTACATTGCTCTAGAGCTTCAAGGCACAAAGTGCTGAATTGTTTCCAAAGACAGAGACAAGCCCCAAAGCATCTTGCTTCCAGCTCTTTGGGAAGCTAAGAAACAACTCGCTCTGCACAGTGCTCTGACAGCCTACCGGGAACATCTCTTCCAAAGGCCTGTGAAAGGCACTTTTCTGAAGGCCCGATCTGGATGAAGTAGAACTTCTGCTCTGGGTGTACTACATTGCCCTAGAGATTCAAGGCACAAAGCCCTGCCTTGTTTCCCAAGGGGAAGATAAGCCCCAAAGCATCTTGCTTCCAGCTCTTTGGGAAGCTAAGAAACAACTCGCTCTGCATTGGGCTCTTACAGCCTACCGGGAACATCTCCTAGAAATGTCTTTGAAACGCAGTTTCTTAGCAGGCCTGATCTTGCTGAAGTACAACTCCTGCTCTGGGTCTGCTACATTGCCCTAGAACGTCAAGGCACAACGTGCTGATTATTTTAGGAAGTTCTTTGATAGGCCACGAAGCATCTTGCTTCCAGCTCTATGGGAAGCTATGAAACAACTCGCTCTGCACCGTGTTCTTACAGCCTACGGGGAACATCTCTTACAAAGTCCTGTTGAACGCAGTTTCTTGGCAGGCCTGATCTGGCTGAAGTAGAACTTCTGCTGTGGGTGCGCTACATTGCCCTAGGGCTTCAAGGCACAAAGTGCTGAATTGTTTCCAAAGACATAGATAGGCCCCAAAGCATCTTGCTTCCAGCTCTTTGGGAAGCTAAGAAACAACTCGCTCTGCATTGGGCTCTTACAGCCTACCGGGAACATCTCCTAGAAATGTCTGTGAAACGCAGTTTCTTTGCAGGCCTGATCTGGGTGAAGTACAACTCCTGCTCTGGGTCTGCTACATTGCCCTAGAACGTCAAGGCACAACGTGCTGATTATTTTAGGAAGTTCTTTGATAGGCCACGAAGCATCTTGCTTCCAGCTCTATGGGAAGCTATGAAACAACGCGCTCTGCACCGTGTTCTTAGAGCCTACGGGGAACATCTCTTACAAAGTCCTGTTGAACGCAGTTTCTTGACAGGCCTGATCTGGCTGAAGTAGAACTTCTGCTGTGGGTGTGCTACATTGCCCTAGAGAATCAAGGCACAAAGTGCTGAATTGTTTCCAAAGACAGAGATAGTCCCCAAAGCATCTTGCTTCCAGCTCTTTGGGAAGCTAAGAAACAACTCGCTCTGCACAGTGCTCTGACAGCCTCCCGGAACATCTATTCCAAAGGAATGTGAAACGCAGTTTCTTTGCAGGTTCGATGTGGCTGAAGTAGAACTTCTGCTCTGGGTGTGCTACATTGCCCTAGAGCTCCAAGCCTCAAAGACCTGCCTTGTTTCCAAAGACCGAGATAGGCCCCTATTCATCCTGCTTCCAGCTCTTTGGGAAGCTAAGAACCAACTCGCTCGGCACAGTGCTCTTACAGCCTATGGGGAACATCTCTTACAAAGTCCTGTTGAACGCAGTTTTTGGCAGGCCTGATCTGGCTGAAGTAGAACTTCTGCTGTGGGTGTGCTACATTGCCCTAGAGCTTCAAGGCACAAAGTGCTGAATTGTTTCCAAAGACCGAGATAGGCCCCAAAGCATCTTGCTTCCAGCTCTTTGCGAAGCTAAGAATCAACTCGCTGTGCACAGTGCTCTGACAGCCTACCGGGAACATCTCTTCCAAAGGCCTGTGAAACGCACTTTTCTGAAGGCGCGATCTGGATGAAGTAGAACTTCTGCTCTTGGTGTGCTACATTGCCCTAGAGCTCCAAGGCTCAAAGCCCTGCCTTGTTTCCAAAGACGGAGATAGTCCCCAAAGCATCTTGCTTCCAGCTCTTTGCGAAGCTAAGAATCAACTCGCTGTGCACAGTGCTCTGACAGCCTACCGGGAACATCTCTCTCAAAGGCCTGTGAAACGCACTTTCTTGGCAGGCCTGATCTGGCTGAAGTAGAACTTCTGCTCTGGGTGTGCTACATTGCCCTAGAGATTCAAGGCACAAAGCCCTGCCTTGTTTCCAAAGGGGAAGATAAGCCCCAAAGCATCTTGCTTCCAGCTCTTTGGGAAGCTAAGAAACAACTCGCTCTGCATTGGGCTCTTACAGCCTACCGGGAACATCTCCTAGAAATGTCTGTGAAACACAGTTTCTTTGCAGGCCTGATCTTGCTGAAGTACAACTCCTGCTCTGGGTCTGCTACATTGCCCTAGAACGTCAAGGCACAACGTGCTGATTATTTTAGGAAGTTCTTTGATAGGCCACGAAGCATCTTGCTTCCAGCTCTATGGGAAGCTATGAAACAACTCGCTCTGCACCGTGTTCTTAGAGCCTACGGGGAACATCTCTTACAAAGTCCTGTTGAACGCAGTTTCTTGGCAGGCCTGATCTGGCTGAAGTAGAACTTCTGCTGTGGGTGTGCTACATTGCCCTAGAGCTTCAAGGCACAAAGTGCTGAATTGTTTCCAAAGACAGAGATAGTCCCCAAAGCATCTTGCTTCCAGCTCTTTGGGAAGCTAAGAAACAACTCGCTCTGCATTGGGCTCTTACAGCCTACCGGGAACATCTCCTAGAAATGTCTGTGAAACGCAGTTTCTTTGCAGGCCTGATCTTGCTGAAGTAGAACTCCTGCTATGGGTCTGCTACACTGCCCTAGAAACTCAAGGCAGAACGTGCTGAATATTTTAGGAAGTTCTTTGATAGGCCACGAAGCATCTTGCTTCCAGCTCTATGGGAAGCTATGAAACAACTCGCTCTGCACCGTGTTCTTAGAGCCTACGGGGAACATCTGTTACAAAGTCCTGTTGAACGCAGTTTCTTAGCATGCCTGATCTGGCTGAAGTAGAACTTCTGCTGTGGGTGTGCTACATTGCCCTAGAGCTTCAAGGCACAAAGTGCTGAATTGTTTCCAAAGACAGAGATAGTCCCCAAAGCATCTTGCTTCCAGCTCTTTGGGAAGCTAAGAAACAACTCGCTCTGCATTGGGCTCTTACAGCCTACCGGGAACATCCCTTACAAAGGGCTGTGAAACGCAGTTTCTTTGCAGGCCTGATCTGGCTGAAGTAGAACTTCTGCTCTGGGTGTGCTACATTGCTCTAGAGCTTCAAGGCACAAACTGCTGAATTGTTTCCAAAGACAGAGATAGGCCCCAAAGCATCTTGCTTCCAGCTCTATGGGAAGCTATGAAACAACTCGCTCTGCACAGTGTTCTTACAGCCTACGGGGAACATCTCTTACAAAGTCCTGTTGAACGCAGTTTCTTGGCAGGCCTGATCTGGCTGAAGTAGAACTTCTGCTGTGGGTGTGCTACATTGCCCTAGAGCTTCAAGGCACAAAGTGCTGAATTGTTTCCAAAGCCGGAGATAGGCCCCAAAGCATCTTGCTTCCAGCTCTTTGCGAAGCTAAGAATCAACTCGCTGTGCACAGTGCTCTGACAGCCTACCGGGAACATCTCTTCCAAAGGCCTGTGAAACGCACTTTTCTGAAGGCGCGATCTGGATGAAGTAGAACTTCTGCTCTTGGTGTGCTACATTGCCCTAGAGCTCCAAGGCTCAAAGCCCTGCCTTGTTTCCTAAGACGGAGATAGTCCCCAAAGCATCTTGCTTCCAGCTCTTTGCGAAGCTAAAAATCAACTCGCTGTGCACAGTGCTCTGACAGCCTACCGGGAACATCTCTTCCAAAGGCCTGTGAAACGCACTTTCTTGGCAGGCCTGATCTGGCTGAAGTAGAACTTCTGCTCTGGGTGTGCTACATTGCCCTAGAGATTCAAGGCACAAAGCCCTGCCTTGTTTCCAAAGGGGAAGATAAGCCCCAAAGCATCTTGCTTCCAGCTCTTTGGGAAGCTAAGAAACAACTCGCTCTGCATTGGGCTCTTACAGCCTACCGGGAACATCTCCTAGAAATGTCTGTGAAACGCAGTTTCTTTGCAGGCCTGATGTTGCTGAAGTACAACTCCTGCTCTGGGTCTGCTACATTGCCCTAGAACGTCAAGGCACAACGTGCTGATTATTTTAGGAAGTTCTTTCATAGGCCACGAAGCATCTTGCTTCCAGCTCTATGGGAAGCTATGAAACAACTCGCTCTGCACCGTGTTCTTAGAGCCTACGGGGAACATCTCTTACAAAGTCCTGTTGAACGCAGTTTCTTGGCAGGCCTGATCTGGCTGAAGTAGAACTTCTGCTGTGGGTGTGCTACATTGCCCTAGAGCTTCAAGGCACAAAGTGCTGAATGGTTTCCAAAGACAGAGATAGTCCCCAAAGCATCTTGCTTCCAGCTCTTTGGGAAGCTAAGAAACAACTCGCTCTGCATTGGGCTCTTACAGCCTACCGGGAACATCCCTTACAAAGGGCTGTGAAACGCAGTTTCTTTGCAGGCCTGATCTGGCTGAAGTAGAACTTCTGCTCTGGGTGTGCTACATTGCTCTAGAGCTTCAAGGCACAAACTGCTGAATTGTTTCCAAAGCCGGAGATAGGCCCCAAAGCATCTTGCTTCCAGCTCTATGGGAAGCTATGAAACAACTCGCTCTGCACAGTGTTCGTACAGCCTACGGGGAACATCTCTTACAAAGTCCTGTTGAACGCAGTTTCTTGGCAGGCCTGATCTGGCTGAAGTAGAACTTCTGCTGTGGGTGAGCTACATTGCCCTAGAGCTTCAAGGCACAAAGTGCTGAATTGTTTCCAAAGCCGGAGATAGGCCCCAAAGCATCTTGCTTCCAGCTCTTTGCGAAGCTAAGAATCAACTCGCTGTGCACAGTGCTCTGACAGCCTACCGGGAACATCTCTTCCAAAGGCCTGTGAAACGCACTTTCTTGGCAGGCCTGATCTGGATGAAGTAGAACTTCTGCTCTTGGTGTGCTACATTGCCCTAGAGCTCCAAGCCTCAAATCCCTGCCTTGTTTCCAAAGACCGAGATAGGCCCCAATTCATCCTGCTTCCAGCTCTTTGGGAAGCTAAGAACGAACTCGCTCGGCACAGTGCTCTTACAGCCTATGGGGAACATCTCTTACAAAGTCCTGTAAAACGCAGTTTCTCGGCAGGCATGATCTGGCTGAAGTAGAACTTCTGCTCTGGGTGTGCTACATTGCCCTAGAGGTTCAAGGCACAAAGTGCTGAATTGTTTCCAAAGACTGAGATAGGCCCCAAAGCATCTTGCTTCCATCCTTTTATGAAGCTAAGAAACAACTCGCTCTGCATTGGGCTCTTACAGCCTACCGGGAACATCTCCTACAAATGTCTGTGAAACGCAGTTTCTTTGCAGGCCTGATCTTGCTGAAGTAGAACTCCTGCTCTGGGTGTGCTACATTGCCCTAGAACGTCAAGGCACAACGTGCTGATTATTTTAGGAAGTTCTTTGATAGGCCACGAAGCATCTTGCTTCCAGCTCTATGGGAAGCTATGAAACAACTCGCTCTGCACCGTGTTCTTAGACCCTACGGGGAACATCTCTTACAAAGTCCTGTTGAACGCAGTTTCTTGGCAGGCCTGATCTGGCTGATGTAGAACTTCTGCTGTGGGTGTGCTACATTGCCCTAGAGCTTCAAGGCACAAAGTGCTGAATTGTTTCAAAAGCCGGAGATAGGCCCCAAAGCATCTTGCTTCCAGCTCTTTGCGAAGCTAAGAATCAACTCGCTGTGCACAGTGCTCTGACAGCCTACCGGGAACATCTCTTCCAAAGGCCTGTGAAAGGCACTTTTCTGAAGGCCCGATCTGGATGAAGTAGAACTTCTGCTCTGGGTGTACTACATTGCCCTAGAGATTCAAGGCACAAAGCCCTGCCTTGTTTCCCAAGGGGAAGATAAGCCCCAAAGCATCTTGCTTCCAGCTCTTTGGGAAGCTAAGAAACAACTCGCTCTGCATTGGGCTCTTACAGCCTACCGGGAACATCTCCTAGAAATGTCTTTGAAACGCAGTTTCTTAGCAGGCCTGATCTTGCTGAAGTACAACTCCTGCTCTGGGTCTGCTACATTGCCCTAGAACGTCAAGGCACAACGTGCTGATTATTTTAGGAAGTTCTTTGATAGGCCACGAAGCATCTTGCTTCCAGCTCTATGGGAAGCTATGAAACAACTCGCTCTGCACCGTGTTCTTACAGCCTACGGGGAACATCTCTTACAAAGTCCTGTTGAACGCAGTTTCTTGGCAGGCCTGATCTGGCTGAAGTAGAACTTCTGCTGTGGGTGCGCTACATTGCCCTAGGGCTTCAAGGCACAAAGTGCTGAATTGTTTCCAAAGACATAGATAGGCCCCAAAGCATCTTGCTTCCAGCTCTTTGGGAAGCTAAGAAACAACTCGCTCTGCATTGGGCTCTTACAGCCTACCGGGAACATCTCCTAGAAATGTCTGTGAAACGCAGTTTCTTTGCAGGCCTGATCTGGCTGAAGTACAACTCCTGCTCTGGGTCTGCTACATTGCCCTAGAACGTCAAGGCACAACGTGCTGATTATTTTAGGAAGTTTTTTGATAGGCCACGAAGCATCTTGCTTCCAGCTCTATGGGAAGCTATGAAACAACGCGCTCTGCACCGTGTTCTTAGAGCCTACGGGGAACATCTCTTACAAAGTCCTGTTGAACGCAGTTTCTTGACAGGCCTGATCTGGCTGAAGTAGAACTTCTGCTGTGGGTGTGCTACATTGCCCTAGAGAATCAAGGCACAAAGTGCTGAATTGTTTCCAAAGACAGAGATAGTCCCCAAAGCATCTTGCTTCCAGCTCTTTGGGAAGCTAAGAAACAACTCGCTCTGCACAGTGCTCTGACAGCCTCCCGGAACATCTATTCCAAAGGAATGTGAAACGCAGTTTCTTTGCAGGTTCGATGTGGCTGAAGTAGAACTTCTGCTCTGGGTGTGCTACATTGCCCTAGAGCTCCAAGCCTCAAAGACCTGCCTTGTTTCCAAAGACCGAGATAGGCCCCTATTCATCCTGCTTCCAGCTCTTTGGGAAGCTAAGAACCAACTCGCTCGGCACAGTGCTCTTACAGCCTATGGGGAACATCTCTTACAAAGTCCTGTTGAACGCAGTTTTTGGCAGGCCTGATCTGGCTGAAGTAGAACTTCTGCTGTGGGTGTGCTACATTGCCCTAGAGCTTCAAGGCACAAAGTGCTGAATTGTTTCCAAAGACCGAGATAGGCCCCAAAGCATCTTGCTTCCAGCTCTTTGCGAAGCTAAGAATCAACTCGCTGTGCACAGTGCTCTGACAGCCTACCGGGAACATCTCTTCCAAAGGCCTGTGAAACGCACTTTTCTGAAGGCGCGATCTGGATGAAGTAGAACTTCTGCTGTGGGTGTGCTACATTGCCCTAGAGCTCCAAGGCTCAAAGCCCTGCCTTGTTTCCTAAGACGGAGATAGTCCCCAAAGCATCTTGCTTCCAGCTCTTTGCGAAGCTAAAAATCAACTCGCTGTGCACAGTGCTCTGACAGCCTACCGGGAACATCTCTTCCAAAGGCCTGTGAAACGCACTTTCTTGGCAGGCCTGATCTGGCTGAAGTAGAACTTCTGCTCTGGGTGTGCTACATTGCCCTAGAGATTCAAGGCACAAAGCCCTGCCTTGTTTCCAAAGGGGAAGATAAGCCCCAAAGCATCTTGCTTCCAGCTCTTTGGGAAGCTAAGAAACAACTCGCTCTGCATTGGGCTCTTACAGCCTACCGGGAACATCTCCTAGAAATGTCTGTGAAACGCAGTTTCTTTGCAGGCCTGATGTTGCTGAAGTACAACTCCTGCTCTGGGTCTGCTACATTGCCCTAGAACGTCAAGGCACAACGTGCTGATTATTTTAGGAAGTTCTTTAATAGGCCACGAAGCATCTTGCTTCCAGCTCTATGGGAAGCTATGAAACAACTCGCTCTGCACCGTGTTCTTAGAGCCTACGGGGAACATCTCTTACAAAGTCCTGTTGAACGCAGTTTCTTGGCAGGCCTGATCTGGCTGAAGTAGAACTTCTGCTGTGGGTGTGCTACATTGCCCTAGAGCTTCAAGGCACAAAGTGCTGAATGGTTTCCAAAGACAGAGATAGTCCCCAAAGCATCTTGCTTCCAGCTCTTTGGGAAGCTAAGAAACAACTCGCTCTGCATTGGGCTCTTACAGCCTACCGGGAACATCCCTTACAAAGGGCTGTGAAACGCAGTTTCTTTGCAGGCCTGATCTGGCTGAAGTAGAACTTCTGCTCTGGGTGTGCTACATTGCTCTAGAGCTTCAAGGCACAAACTGCTGAATTGTTTCCAAAGACAGAGATAGGCCCCAAAGCATCTTGCTTCCAGCTCTATGGGAAGCTATGAAACAACTCGCTCTGCACAGTGTTCGTACAGCCTACGGGGAACATCTCTTACAAAGTCCTGTTGAACGCAGTTTCTTGGCAGGCCTGATCTGGCTGAAGTAGAACTTCTGCTGTGGGTGAGCTACATTGCCCTAGAGCTTCAAGGCACAAAGTGCTGAATTGTTTCCAAAGCCGGAGATAGGCCCCAAAGCATCTTGCTTCCAGCTCTTTGCGAAGCTAAGAATCAACTCGCTGTGCACAGTGCTCTGACAGCCTACCGGGAACATCTCTTCCAAAGGCCTGTGAAACGCACTTTCTTGGCAGGCCTGATCTGGATGAAGTAGAACTTCTGCTCTTGGTGTGCTACACTGCCCTAGAGCTCCAAGGCTCAAAGCCCTGCCTTGTTTCCTAAGACGGAGATAGGCCCCAAAGCATCTTGCTTCCAGCTCTTTGCGAAGCTAAAAATCAACTCGCTCTGCATTGGGCTCTTACAGCCTACCGGGAACATCTCCTAGAAATGTCTGTGAAACGCAGTTTCTTTGCAGGCCTGATGTTGCTGAAGTACAACTCCTGCTCTGGGTCTGCTACATTGCCCTAGAACGTCAAGGCACAACGTGCTGATTATTTTAGGAAGTTCTTTCATAGGCCACGAAGCATCTTGCTTCCAGCTCTATGGGAAGCTATGAAACAACTCGCTCTGCACCGTGTTCTTAGAGCCTACGGGGAACATCTCTTACAAAGTCCTGTTGAACGCAGTTTCTTGGCAGGCCTGATCTGGCTGAAGTAGAACTTCTGCTGTGGGTGTGCTACATTGCCCTAGAGCTTCAAGGCACAAAGTGCTGAATGGTTTCCAAAGACAGAGATAGTCCCCAAACCATCTTGCTTCCAGCTCTTTGGGAAGCTAAGAAACAACTCGCTCTGCATTGGGCTCTTACAGCCTACCGGGAACATCCCTTACAAAGGGCTGTGAAACGCAGTTTCTTTGCAGGCCTGATCTGGCTGAAGTAGAACTTCTGCTCTAGGTGTGCTACATTGCTCTAGAGCTTCAAGGCACAAACTGCTGAATTGTTTCCAAAGACAGAGATAGGCCCCAAAGCATCTTGCTTCCAGCTCTATGGGAAGCTATGAAACAACTCGCTCTGCACAGTGTTCTTACAGCCTATGGGGAACATCTCTTACAAAGTCCTGTTGAACGCAGTTTCTTGGCAGGCCTGATCTGGCTGAAGTAGAACTTCTGCTGTGGGTGTGCTACATTGCCCTAGAGCTTCAAGGCACAAAGTGCTGAATTGTTTCCAAAGCTGGAGATAGGCCCCAAAGCATCTTGCTTCCAGCTCTTTGCGAAGCTAAGAATGAACTCGCTGTGCACAGTGCTCTGACAGCCTACCGGGAACATCTCTTCCAAAGGCCTGTGAAACGCACTTTTCTGAAGGCGCGATCTGGATGAAGTAGAACTTCTGCTCTTGGTGTGCTACATTGCCCTAGAGCTCCAAGGCTCAAAGCCCTGCCTTGTTTCCAAAGACGGAGATAGGCCCCAAAGCATCTTGCTTCCAGCTCTTTGCGAAGCTAAGAATCAACTCGCTGTGCACAGTGCTCTGACAGCCTACCGGGAACATCTCTTCCAAAGGCCTGTGAAACGCACTTTCTTGGCAGGCCTGATCTGGCTGAAGTAGAACTTCTGCTCTGGGTGTGCTACATTGCCCTAGAGATTCAAGGCACAAAGCCCTGCCTTGTTTCCAAGGGGAAGATAAGCCCCAAAGCATCTTGCTTCCAGCTCTTTGGGAAGCTAAGAAACAGCTCGCTCTGCATTGGGCTCTTACAGCCTACCGGGAACATCTCCTAGAAATGTCTGTGAAACGCAGTTTCTTTGCAGGCCTGATCTTGCTGAAGTACAACTCCTGCTCTGGGTCTGCTACATTGCCCTAGAGCTTCAAGGCACAACGTGCTGATTATTTTAGGAAGTTCTTTGATAGGCCACGAAGCATCTTGCTTCCAGCTCTATGGGAAGCTATGAAACAACTCGCTCTGCACCGTGTTCTTAGAGCCTACGGGGAACATCTCTTACAAAGTCCTGTTGAACGCAGTTTCTTGGCAGGCCTGATCTGGCTGAAGTAGAACTTCTGCTGTGGGTGTGCTACATTGCCCTAGAGCTTCAAGGCACAAACTGCTGAATTGTTTACAAAGACAGAGATAGGCCCCAAAGCATCTTGCTTCCAGCTCTATGGGAAGCTATGAAACAACTCGCTCTGCACAGTGTTCTTACAGCCTATGGGGAACATCTCTTACAAAGTCCTGTTGAACGCAATTTCTTGGCAGGCCTGATCTGGCTGAAGTAGAACTTCTGCTGTGGATGTGCTACATTGCCCTAGAGCTTCAAGGCACAAAGTGCTGAATTGTTTCCAAAGCCGGAGATAGGCCCCAAAGCATCTTGCTTCCAGCTCTTTGCGAAGCTAAGAATCAACTCGCTGTGCACAGTGCTCTGACAGCCTACCGGGAACATCTCTTCCAAAGACCTGTGAAACGCACTTTCTTGGCAGGCCTGATCTGGCTGAAGTAGAACTTCTGCTGTGGGTGTGCTACATTGCCCTAGAGCTTCAAGGCACAAAGTGCTGAATTGTTTCCAAAGACAGAGATAGCCCCCAAAGCATCTTGCTTCCACCTCTTTGGGAAGCTAAGAAACAACTCGCTCTGCATTGGGCTCTTACAGCCTACCGGGAACATCCCTTACAAAGGCCTGTGAAACGCAGTTTCTTTGCAGGCCTGATCTGGCTGAAGTAGAATTTCTGCTCAGGGTGTGCTACATTGCTCTAGAGCTTCAAGGCACAAAGTGCTGAATTGTTTCCAAAGACAGAGATAGGCCCCAAAGCATCTTGCTTCCAGCTCTTTGGGAAGCTAAGAAACAACTCGCTCTGCACAGTGCTATGACAGCCTACCGGGAACATCTATTCCAAAGGAATGTGAAACGCAGTTTCTTTGCAGGTTCGATTTGGCTGAAGTAGAACTTCTGCTCTGGGTGTGCTACATTGCCCTAGAGCTCCAAGCCTCAAAGCCCTGCCTTGTTTCCAAAGACCGAGATAGGCCCCAATTCATCCTGCTTCCAGCTCTTTGGGAAGCTAAGAACCAACTCGCTCGGCACAGTGCTCTTACAGCCTATGGGGAACATCTCTTACAAAGTCCTGTAAAACGCAGTTTCTTGGCAGGCATGATCTGGCTGAAGTAGAACTTCTGCTGTGGGTGTGCTACATTGCCCTAGAGCTTCAAGGCACAAAGTGCTGAATTGTTTCCAAAGACAGAGATAGTCCCCAAAGCATCTTGCTTCCAGCTCTTTGGGAAGCTAAGAAACAACTCGCTCTGCATTGGGCTCTTACAGCCTACCGGGAACATCTCCTAGAAATGTCTGTGAAACACAGTTTCTTTGCAGGCCTGATCTTGCTGAAGTAGAACTCCTGCTCTGGGTCTGCTACATTGCCCTAGAGCTTCAAGGCACAACGTTCTGAATATTTTAGGAAGTTCTTTGATAGGCCAAAGCATCTTGCTTCCAGCTCTATGAGAAGCTATGAAACAACGCGCTCTGCACAGTGTTCTTACAGCCTATGGGGAACATCTCTTACAAAGTCCTGTTGAACGCAGTTTCTTGGCAGGCCTGATCTGGCTGAAGTAGAACTTCTGCTCTGGGTGTGCTACATTGCCCTAGAGATTCAAGGCTCAAAGCCCTGCCTTGTTTCCAAAGACGGAGATAGGCCCCAAAGCATCTTGCTTCCAGCTCTTTGGGAAGCTAAGAAACAACTCGCTCTGCATTGGGCTCTTACAGCCTACCGGGAACATCTCCTAGAAATGTCTGTGAAACGCAGTTTCTTTGCAGGCCTGATCTTGCTGAAGTCCAACTCCTGCTCTGGGTCTGCTACATTGCCCTAGAACGTCAAGGCACAACGTGCTGATTATTTTAGGAAGTTCTTTGATAGGCCACGAAGCATCTTGCTTCCAGCTCTATGGGTGGCTATGAAACAACTCGCTCTGCACCGTGTTCTTAGAGCCTATGGGGAACATCTCTTACAAAGTCCTGTTGAACGCAGTTTCTTGGCAGGCCTGATCTGGCTGAAGTAGAACTTCTGCTGTGGCTGTGCTACATTGCCCTAGAGCTTCAAGGCACAAAGTGCTGAATTGTTTCCAAAGACAGAGATAGTCCCCAAAGCATCTTGCTTCCAGCTCTTTGGGAAGCTAAGAAGCAACTCGCTCTGCCTTGGGCTCTTACAGCCTACCGGGAACATCCCTTACAAAGGGCTGTGAAACGCAGTTTCTTTGCAGGCCTGATCTGGCTGAAGTAGAACTTCTGCTCTGGGTGTGCTACATTGCTCTAGAGCTTCAAGGCACAAACTGCTGAATTGTTTCCAAAGACAGAGATAGGCCCCAAAGCATCTTGCTTCCAGCTCTATGGGAAGCTATGAAACAACTCGCTCTGCACAGTGTTCTTACAGCCTATGGGGAACATCTCTTACAAAGTCCTGTTGAACGCAGTTTCTTGGCAGGCCTGATCTGGCTGAAGTAGAACTTCTGCTGTGGGTGTGCTACATTGCCCTAGAGCTTCAAGGCACAAAGTGCTGAATTGTTTCCAAAGCCGGAGATAGGCCCCAAAGCATCTTGCTTCCAGCTCTTTGCGAAGCTAAGAATCAACTCGCTGTGCACAGTGCTCTGACAGCCTACCGGGAACATCTCTTCCAAAGGCCTGTGAAACGCACTTTTCTGAAGGCGCGATCTGGATGAAGTAGAACTTCTGCTCTTGGTGTGCTACATTGCCCTAGAGCTCCAAGGCTCAAAGCCCTGCCTTGTTTCCTAAGACGGAGATAGGCCCCAAAGCATCTTGCTTCCAGCTCTTTGCGAAGCTAAGAATCAACTCGCTGTGCACCGTGCTCTGACAGCCTACCGGGAACATCTCTTCCAAAGGCCTGTGAAACGCACTTTCTTGGCAGGCCTGATCTGGCTGAAGTAGAACTTCTGCTCTGGGTGTGCTACATTGCCCTAGAGCTTCAAGGCACAAAGTGCTGAATTGTTTCCAAAGACAGAGATAGCCCCCAAAGCATCTTGCTTCCAGCTCTTTGGGAAGCTAAGAAACAACTCGCTCTGCATTGGGCTCTTACAGCCTACCGGGAACATCCCTTACAAAGGCCTGTGAAACGCAGTTTCTTTGCAGGCCTGATCAGGCTGAAGTAGAATTTCTGCTCAGGGTGTGCTACATTGCTCTAGAGCTTCAAGGCACAAAGTGCTGAATTGTTTCCAAAGACAGAGATAGGCCCCAAAGCATCTTGCTTCCAGCTCTTTGGGAAGCTAAGAAACAACTCGCTCTGCACAGTGCTATGACAGCCTACCGGGAACATCTATTCCAAAGGAATGTGAAACGCAGTTTCTTTGCAGGTTCGATTTGGCTGAAGTAGAACTTCTGCTCTGGGTGTGCTACATTGCCCTAGAGCTCCAAGCCTCAAAGCCCTGCCTTGTTTCCAAAGACCGAGATAGGCCCCAATTCATCCTGCTTCCAGCTCTTTGGGAAGCTAAGAACCAACTCGCTCGGCACAGTGCTCTTACAGCCTATGGGGAACATCTCTTACAAAGTCCTGTAAAACGCAGTTTCTTGGCAGGCATGATCTGGCTGAAGTAGAACTTCTGCTGTGGGTGTGCTACATTGCCCTAGAGCTTCAAGGCACAAAGTGCTGAATTGTTTCCAAAGACAGAGATAGTCCCCAAAGCATCTTGCTTCCAGCTCTTTGGGAAGCTAAGAAACAACTCGCTCTGCATTGGGCTCTTACAGCCTACCGGGAACATCTCCTAGAAATGTCTGTGAAACACAGTTTCTTTGCAGGCCTGATCTTGCTGAAGTAGAACTCCTGCTCTGGGTCTGCTACATTGCCCTAGAGCTTCAAGGCACAACGTTCTGAATATTTTAGGAAGTTCTTTGATAGGCCACGAAGCATCTTGCTTCCAGCTCTATGAGAAGCTATGAAACAACGCGCTCTGCACAGTGTTCTTACAGCCTATGGGGAACATCTCTTACAAAGTCCTGTTGAACGCAGTTTCTTGGCAGGCCTGATCTGGCTGAAGTAGAACTTCTGCTCTGGGTGTGCTACATTGCCCTAGAGATTCAAGGCTCAAAGCCCTGCCTTGTTTCCAAAGACGGAGATAGGCCCCAAAGCATCTTGCTTCCAGCTCTTTGGGAAGCTAAGAAACAACTCGCTCTGCATTGGGCTCTTACAGCCTACCGGGAACATCTCCTAGAAATGTCTGTGAAACGCAGTTTCTTTGCAGGCCTGATCTTGCTGAAGTCCAACTCCTGCTCTGGGTCTGCTACATTGCCCTAGAACATCAAGGCAGAACGTGCTGATTATTTTAGGAAGTTCTTTGATAGGCCACGAAGCATCTTGCTTCCAGCTCTATGGGAGGCTATGAAACAACTCGCTCTGCACCGTGTTCTTAGAGCCTACGGGGAACATCTCTTACAAAGTCCTGTTGAACGCAGTTTCTTGGCAGGCCTGATCTGGCTGAAGTAGAACTTCTGCTGTGGCTGTGCTACATTGCCCTAGAGCTTCAAGGCACAAAGTGCTGAATTGTTTCCAAAGACAGAGATAGTCCCCAAAGCATCTTGCTTCGAGCTCTTTGGGAAGCTAAGAAGCAACTCGCTCTGCCTTGGGCTCTTACAGCCTACCGGGAACATCCCTTACAAAGGGCTGTGAAACGCAGTTTCTTTGCAGGCCTGATCTGGCTGAAGTAGAACTTCTGCTCTGGGTGTGCTACATTGCTCTAGAGCTTCAAGGCACAAACTGCTGAATTGTTTCCAAAGACAGAGATAGGCCCCAAAGCATCTTGCTTCCAGCTCTATGGGAAGCTATGAAACAACTCGCTCTGCACAGTGTTCTTACAGCCTATGGGGAACATCTCTTACAAAGTCCTGTTGAACGCAGTTTCTTGGCAGGCCTGATCTGGCTGAAGTAGAACTTCTGCTGTGGGTGTGCTACATTGCCCTAGAGCTTCAAGGCACAAAGTGCTGAATTGTTTCCAAAGCCGGAGATAGGCCCCAAAGCATCTTGCTTCCAGCTCTTTGCGAAGCTAAGAATCAACTCGCTGTGCACAGTGCTCTGACAGCCTACCGGGAACATCTCTTCCAAAGGCCTGTGAAACGCACTTTCTTGGCAGGCCTGATCTGTCTGAAGTAGAACTTCTGCTCTGGGTGTGCTACATTGCCCTAGAGCTTCAAGGCACAAAGTGCTGAATTGTTTCCAAAGACAGAGATAGTCCCCAAAGCATCTTGCTTCCAGCTCTTTGGGAAGCTAAGAAACAACTCGCTCTGCATTGGGCTCTTACAGCCTACCGGGAACATCTCCTAGAAATGTCTGTGAAACGCAGTTTCTTTGCAGGCCTGATCTTGCTGAAGTACAACTCCTGCTCTGGGTCTGCTACATTGCCCTAGAACGTCAAGGCACAACGTGCTGATTATTTTAGGAAGTTCTTTGATAGGCCACGAAGCATCTTGCTTCCAGCTCTATGGGAAGCTATGAAACAACTCGCTCTGCACCGTGTTCTTAGAGCCTACGGGGAACATCTCTTACAAAGTCCTGTTGAACGCAGTTTCTTGGCAGGCCTGATCTGGCTGAAGTAGAACTTCTGCTGTGGGTGTGCTACATTGCCCTAGAGCTTCAAGGCACAAACTGCTGAACTGTTTCCAAAGACAGAGATAGGCCCCAAAGCATCTTGCTTCCAGCTCTATGGGAAGCTATGAAACAACTCGCTCTGCACAGTGTTCTTACAGCCTATGGGGAACATCTCTTACAAAGTCCTGTTGAACGCAGTTTCTTGGCAGGCCTGATCTGGCTGAAGTAGAACTTCTGCTGTGGGTGTGCTACATTGCCCTAGAGCTTCAAGGCACAAAGTGCTGAATTGTTTCCAAAGCCGGAGATAGGCCCCAAAGCATCTTGCTTCCAGCTCTTTGCGAAGCTAAGAATCAACTCGCTGTGCACAGTGCTCTGACAGCCTACCGGGAACATCTCTTCCAAAGGCCTGTGAAACGCACTTTTCTGAAGGCGCGATCTGGATGAAGTAGAACTTCTGCTCTTGGTGTGCTACATTGCCCTAGAGCTCCAAGGCTCAAAGCCCTGCCTTGTTTCCTAAGACGGAGATAGGCCCCAAAGCATCTTGCTTCCAGCTCTTTGCGAAGCTAAGAATCAACTCGCTGTGCACCGTGCTCTGACAGCCTACCGGGAACATCTCTTCCAAAGGCCTGTGAAACGCACTTTCTTGGCAGGCCTGATCTGGCTGAAGTAGAACTTCTGCTCTGGGTGTGCTACATTGCCCTAGAGCTTCAAGGCACAAAGTGCTGAATTGTTTCCAAAGACAGAGATAGCCCCCAAAGCATCTTGCTTCCAGCTCTTTGGGAAGCTAAGAAACAACTCGCTCTGCATTGGGCTCTTACAGCCTACCGGGAACATCCCTTACAAAGGCCTGTGAAACGCAGTTTCTTTGCAGGCCTGATCAGGCTGAAGTAGAATTTCTGCTCAGGGTGTGCTACATTGCTCTAGAGCTTCAAGGCACAAAGTGCTGAATTGTTTCCAAAGACAGAGATAGGCCCCAAAGCATCTTGCTTCCAGCTCTTTGGGAAGCTAAGAAACAACTCGCTCTGCACAGTGCTATGACAGCCTACCGGGAACATCTATTCCAAAGGAATGTGAAACGCAGTTTCTTTGCAGGTTCGATTTGGCTGAAGTAGAACTTCTGCTCTGGGTGTGCTACATTGCCCTAGAGCTCCAAGCCTCAAAGCCCTGCCTTGTTTCCAAAGACCGAGATAGGCCCCAATTCATCCTGCTTCCAGCTCTTTGGGAAGCTAAGAACCAACTCGCTCGGCACAGTGCTCTTACAGCCTATGGGGAACATCTCTTACAAAGTCCTGTAAAACGCAGTTTCTTGGCAGGCATGATCTGGCTGAAGTAGAACTTCTGCTGTGGGTGTGCTACATTGCCCTAGAGCTTCAAGGCACAAAGTGCTGAATTGTTTCCAAAGACAGAGATAGTCCCCAAAGCATCTTGCTTCCAGCTCTTTGGGAAGCTAAGAAACAACTCGCTCTGCATTGGGCTCTTACAGCCTACCGGGAACATCTCCTAGAAATGTCTGTGAAACACAGTTTCTTTGCAGGCCTGATCTTGCTGAAGTAGAACTCCTGCTCTGGGTCTGCTACATTGCCCTAGAGCTTCAAGGCACAACGTTCTGAATATTTTAGGAAGTTCTTTGATAGGCCACGAAGCATCTTGCTTCCAGCTCTATGAGAAGCTATGAAACAACGCGCTCTGCACCGTGTTCTTACAGCCTATGGGGAACATCTCTTACAAAGTCCTGTTGAACGCAGTTTCTTGGCAGGCCTGATCTGGCTGAAGTAGAACTTCTGCTGTGGCTGTGCTACATTGCCCTAGAGCTTCAAGGCACAAAGTGCTGAATTGTTTCCAAAGCCGGAGATAGGCCCCAAAGCATCTTGCTTCCAGCTCTTTGCGAAGCTAAGAATCAACTCGCTGTGCACAGTGCTCTGACAGCCTACCAGGAACATCTCTTCCAAAGGCCTGTGAAACGCACTTTCTTGGCAGGCCTGATCTGGCTGAAGTAGAACTTCTGCTGTGGGTGTGCTACATTGCCCTAGAGCTTCAAGGCACAAAGTGCTGAATTGTTTCAAAAGACAGAGATAGTCCCCAAAGCATCTTGCTTCCAGCTCTTTGGGAAGCTAAGAAACAACTCGCTCTGCATTGGCCTCTTACAGCCTACCGGGAACATCTCCTAGAAATGTCTGTGAAACGCAGTTTCTTTGCAGGCCTGATCTTGCTGAAGTAGAACTCCAGCTATGGGTCTGCTACACTGCCCTAGAAACTCAAGGCAGAACGTGCTGAATATTTTAGGAAGTTCTTTGATAGGCCATGAAGCATCTTGCTTCCAGCTCTATGGGAAGCTATGAAACAACTCGCTCTGCACCGTGTTCATAGAGCCTACGGGGAACATCTGTTACAAAGTCCTGTTGAACGCAGTTTCTTGGCATGCCTGATCTGGCTGAAGTAGAACTTCTGCTGTGGGTGTGCTACATTGCCCTAGAGCTTCAAGGCACAAAGTGCTGAATTGTTTCCAAAGACAGAGATAGGCCCCAAAGCATCTTGCTTCCAGCTCTTTGGGAAGCTAAGAAACAACTCGCTATGCACAGTGCTCTGACAGCCTACCGGGAACATCTCTTCCAAAGGTCTGTGAAACGCACTTTCTTGGCAGGCCTGATGTGGCTGAAGTAGAACTTCTGCTCTGGGTGTGCTACATTGCCCTAGAGATTCAAGGCACAAAGCCCTGCCTTGTTTCCAATGGGGAAGATAAGCCCCAAAGCATCTTGCTTCCAGCTCTTTGGGAAGCTAAGAAACAACTCGCTCTGCATTGGGCTCTTACAGCCTACCGGGAACATCTCCTAGAAATGTCTGTGAAACGCAGTTTCTTTGCAGGCCTGATCTTGCTGAAGTAGAACTCCTGCTCTGGGTCTGCTCCATTGCCCTAGAGCTTCAAGGCACAACGTGCTGAATATTTTAGGAAGTTCTTTGATAGGCCACGAAGCATCTTGCTTCCAGCTCTATGGGAAGCTATGAAACAACGCGCTCTGCACCGTGTTCTTAGAGCCTACGGGGAACATCTCTTACAAAGTCCTGTTGAACGCAGTTTCTTGGCAGGCCTGATCTGGCTGAAGTAGAACTTCTGCTGTGGGTGTGCTACATTGCCCTAGAGCTTCAAGGCACAAAGTGCTGAATTGTTTCCAAAGACAGAGATAGTCCCCAAAGCATCTTGCTTCCAGCTCTTTGGGAAGCTAAGAAACAACTCGCTCTGCATTGGGCTCTTACAGCCTACCGGGAACATCCCTTACAAAGGGCTGTGAAACGCAGTTTCTTTGCAGGCCTGATCTGGCTGAAGTAGAACTTCTGCTCTGGGTGTGCTACATTGCTCTAGAGCTTCAAGGCTCAAACTGCTGAACTGTTTCCAAAGACAGAGATAGGCCCCAAAGAATCTTGCTTCCAGCTCTATGGGAAGCTATGAAACAACTCGCTCTGCACAGTGTTCTTACAGCCTATGGGGAACATCTCTTACAAAGTCCTGTTGAACGCAGTTTCTTGGCAGGCCTGATCTGGCTGAAGTAGAACTTCTGCTGTGGGTGTGCTACATTGCCCTAGAGCTTCAAGGCACAAAGTGCTGAATTGTTTCCAAAGCCGTAGATAGGCCCCAAAGCATCTTGCTTCCAGCTCTTTGCGAATCTAAGAATCAACTCGCTGTGCACAGTGCTCTGACAGCCTACCAGGAACATCTCTTCCAAAGGCCTGTGAAACGCACTTTCTTGGCAGGCCTGATCTGGCTGAAGTAGAACTTCTGCTGTGGGTGTGCTACATTGCCCTAGAGCTTCAAGGCACAAAGTGCTGAATTGTTTCCAAAGACAGAGATAGTCCCCAAAGCATCTTGCTTCCAGCTCTTTGGGAAGCTAAGAAACAACTCGCTCTGCATTGGGCTCTTACAGCCTACCGGGAACATCTCCTAGAAATGTCTGTGAAACGCAGTTTCTTTGTAGGCCTGATCTTGCTGAAGTAGAACTCCTGCTATGGGTCTGCTACACTGCCCTAGAAACTCAAGGCAGAACGTGCTGAATATTTTAGGAAGTTCTTTGATAGGCCACGAAGCATCTTGCTTCCAGCTCTATGGGAAGCTATGAAACAACTCGCTCTGCACCGTGTTCTTAGAGCCTACGGGGAACATCTGTTACAAAGTCCTGTTGAACGCAGTTTCTTGGCATGCCTGATCTGGCTGAAGTAGAACTTCTGCTGTGGGTGTGCTACATTGCCCTAGAGCTTCAAGGCACAAAGTGCTGAATTGTTTCCAAAGCCGGAGATAGGCCCCAAAGCATCTTGCTTCCAGCTCTTTGGGAAGCTAAGAATCAACTCGCTGTGCACAGTGCTCTGACAGCCTACCGGGAACATCTCTTCCAAAGGCCTGTGAAATGCACTTTTCTGAAGGCGCGATCTGGATGAAGTAGAACTTCTGCTCTTGGTGTGCTACATTGCCCTAGAGCTCCAAGGCTCAAAGCCCTGCCTTGTTTCCAAAGACGGAGATAGGCCCCAAAGCATCTTGCTTCCAGCTCTTTGCGAAGCTAAGAATCAACTCGCTGTGCACAGTGCTCTGACAGCCTACCGGGAACATCTCTTCCAAAGGCCTGTGAAACGCACTTTCTTGGCAGGCCTGATGTGGCTGAAGTAGAACTTCTGCTCTGGGTGTGCTACATTGCCCTAGAGATTCAAGGCACAAAGCCCTGCCTTGTTTCCAAAGGGGAAGTTAAGCCCCAAAGCATCTTGCTTCCAGCTCTTTGGGAAGCTAAGAAACAACTCGCTCTGCATTGGGCTCTTACAGCCTACCGGGAACATCTCCTAGAAATGTCTGTGAAACGCAGTTTCTTTGCAGGCCTGATCTTGCTGAAGTACAACTCCTGCTCTGGGTCTGCTACATTGCCCTAGAACGTCAAGGCACAACGTACTGATTATTTTAGGAAGTTCTTTAATAGGCCACGAAGCATCTTGCTTCCAGCTCTATGGGAAGCTATGAAACAACTCGCTCTGCACCGTGTTCTTAGAGCCTACGGGGAACATCTCTTACAAAGTCCTGTTGAACGCAGTTTCTTGGCAGGCCTGATCTGGCTGAAGTAGAACTTTTGCTGTGGGTGTGCTGCATTGCCCTAGAGCTTCAAGGCACAAAGTGCTGAATGGTTTCCAAAGACAGAGATAGTCCCCAAAGCATCTTGCTTCCAGCTCTTTGGGAAGCTAAGAAACAACTCGCTCTGCATTGGGCTCTTACAGCCTACCGGGAACATACCTTACAAAGGGCTGTGAAACGCAGTTTCTTTGCAGGCCTGATCTGGCTGAAGTAGAACTTCTGCTCTGGGTGTGCTACATTGCTCTAGAGCTTCAAGGCACAAACTGCTGAATTGTTTCCAAAGACAGAGATAGGCCCCAAAGCATCTTGCTTCCAGCTCTATGGGAAGCTATGAAACAACTCGCTCTGCACAGTGTTCTTACAGCCTATGGGGAACATCTCTTACAAAGTCCTGTTGAACGCAGTTTCTTGGCAGGCCTGATCTGGCTGAAGTAGAACTTCTGCTGTGGGTGTGCTACATTGCCCTAGAGCTTCAAGGCACAAAGTGCTGAATTGTTTCCAAAGCCGGAGATAGGCCCCAAAGCATTTGCTTCCAGCTCTTTGCGAAGCTAAGAATCAACTCGCTGTGCACAGTGCTCTGACAGCCTACCGGGAACATCTCTTCCAAAGGCCTGTGAAACGCACTTTTCTGAAGGCGCGATCTGGATGAAGTAGAACTTCTGCTCTTGGTGTGCTACATTGCCCTAGAGCTCCAAGGCTCAAAGCCCTGCCTTGTTTCCTAAGACGGAGATAGGCCCCAAAGCATCTTGCTTCCAGCTCTTTGCGAAGCTAAAAATCAACTCGCTGTGCACAGTGCTCTGACAGCCTACCGGGAACATCTCTTCCAAAGGCCTGTGAAACGCACTTTCTTGGCAGGCCTGATCTGGCTGAAGTAGAACTTCTGCTCTGGGTGTGCTACATTGCCCTAGAGATTCAAGGCACAAAGCCCTGCCTTGTTTCCAAAGGGGAAGATAAGCCCCAAAGCATCTTGCTTCCAGCTCTTAGGGAAGCTAAGAAACAACTCGCTCTGCATTGGGCTCTTACAGCCTACCGGGAACATCTCCTAGAAATGTCTGTGAAACGCAGTTTCTTTGCAGGCCTGATCTTGCTGAAGTACAACTCCTGCTCTGGGTCTGCTACATTGCCCTAGAACGTCAAGGAACAACGTGCTGATTATTTTAGGAAGTTCTTTGATAGGCCACGAAGCATCTTGCTTCCAGCTCTATGGGAAGCTATGAAACAACTCGCTCTGCACCGTGTTCTTAGAGCCTACGGGGAACATCTCTTACAAAGTCCTGTTGAACGCAGTTTCTTGGCAGGCCTGATCTGGCTGAAGTAGAACTTCTGCTGTGGGTGTGCTACATTGCCCTAGAGCTTCAAGGCACAAAGTGCTGAATTGTTTCCAAAGACAGAGATAGTCCCCAAAGCATCTTGCTTCCAGCTCTTTGGGAAGCTAAGAAACAACTCGCTCTGCATTGGGCTCTTACAGCCTACCGGGAACATCCCTTACAAAGGGCTGTGAAACGCAGTTTCTTTGCAGGCCTGATCTGGCTGAAGTAGAACTTCTGCTCTGGGTGTGCTACATTGCTCTAGAGCTTCAAGGCTCAAACTGCTGAACTGTTTCCAAAGACAGAGATAGGCCCCAAAGCATCTTGCTTCCAGCTCTATGGGAAGCTATGAAACAACTCGCTCTGCACAGTGTTCTTACAGCCTATGGGGAACATCTCTTACAAAGTCCTGTTGAACGCAGTTTCTTGGCAGGCCTGATCTGGCTGAAGTAGAACTTCTGCTGTGGGTGTGCTACATTGCCCTAGAGCTTCAAGGCACAAAGTGCTGAATTGTTTCCAAAGCCGGAGATAGGCCCCAAAGCATCTTGCTTCCAGCTCTTTGCGAAGCTAAGAATCAACTCGCTGTGCACAGTGCTCTGACAGCCTACCGGGAACATCTCTTCCAAAGGCCTGTGAAATGCACTTTTCTGAAGGCGCGATCTGGATGAAGTAGAACTTCTGCTCTTGGTGTGCTACATTGCCCTAGAGCTCCAAGGCTCAAAGCCCTGCCTTGTTTCCTAAGACGGAGATAGGCCCCAAAGCATCTTGCTTCCAGCTCTTTGCGAAGCTAAAAATCAACTCGCTGTGCACAGTGCTCTGACAGCCTACCGGGAACATCTCTTCCAAAGGCCTGTGAAACGCACTTTCTTGGCAGGCCTGATCTGTCTGAAGTAGAACTTCTGCTCTGGGTGTGCTACATTGCCCTAGAGCTTCAAGGCACAAAGTGCTGAATTGTTTCCAAAGACAGAGATAGTCCCCAAAGCATCTTGCTTCCAGCTCTTTGGGAAGCTAAGAAACAACTCGCTCTGCATTGGGCTCTTACAGCCTACCGGGAACATCTCCTAGAAATGTCTGTGAAACGCAGTTTCTTTGCAGGCCTGATCTTGCTGAAGTAGAACTCCAGCTCTGGGTCTGCTCCATTGCCCTAGAGCTTCAAGGCACAACGTGCTGAATATTTTAGGAAGTTCTTTGATAGGCCACGAAGCATCTTGCTTCCAGCTCTATGGGAAGCTATGAAACAACGCGCTCTGCACCGTGTTCTTAGAGCCTACGGGGAACATCTCTTACAAAGTCCTGTTGAACGCAGTTTCTTGGCAGGCCTGATCTGGCTGAAGTAGAACTTCTGCTGTGGCTGTGCTACATTGCCCTAGAGCTTCAAGGCACAAAGTGCTGAATTGTTTCCAAAGCCGGAGATAGGCCCCAAAGCATCTTGCTTCCAGCTCTTTGGGAAGCTAAGAAACAACTCGCTCTGCATTGGGCTCTTACAGCCTACCGGGAACATCTCCTAGAAATGTCTGTGAAACGCAGTTTCTTTGCAGGCCTGATCTTGCTGAAGTCCAACTCCTGCTCTGGGTCTGCTACATTGCCCTAGAACGTCAAGGCAGAACGTGCTGATTATTTTAGGAAGTTCTTTGATAGGCCACGAAGCATCTTGCTTCCAGCTCTATGGGAGGCTATGAAACAACTCGCTCTGCACCGTGTTCTTAGAGCCTACGGGGAACATCTCTTACAAAGTCCTGTTGAACGCAGTTTCTTGGCAGGCCTGATCTGGCTGAAGTAGAACTTCTGCTGTGGCTGTGCTACATTGCCCTAGAGCTTCAAGGCACAAAGTGCTGAATTGTTTCCAAAGACAGAGATAGTCCCCAAAGCATCTTGCTTCCAGCTCTTTGGGAAGCTAAGAAGCAACTCGCTCTGCCTTGGGCTCTTACAGCCTACCGGGAACATCCCTTACAAAGGGCTGTGAAACGCAGTTTCTTTGCAGGCCTGATCTGGCTGAAGTAGAACTTCTGCTCTGGGTGTGCTACATTGCTCTAGAGCTTCAAGGCACAAACTGCTGAATTGTTTCCAAAGACAGAGATAGGCCCCAAAGCATCTTGCTTCCAGCTCTATGGGAAGCTATGAAACAACTCGCTCTGCACAGTGTTCTTACAGCCTATGGGGAACATCTCTTACAAAGTCCTGTTGAACGCAGTTTCTTGGCAGGCCTGATCTGGCTGAAGTAGAACTTCTGCTGTGGGTGTGCTACATTGCCCTAGAGCTTCAAGGCACAAAGTGCTGAATTGTTTCCAAAGCCGGAGATAGGCCCCAAAGCATCTTGCTTCCAGCTCTTTGCGAAGCTAAGAATCAACTCGCTGTGCACAGTGCTCTGACAGCCTACCGGGAACATCTCTTCCAAAGGCCTGTGAAACGCACTTTTCTGAAGGCGCGATCTGGATGAAGTAGAACTTCTGCTCTTGGTGTGCTACATTGCCCTAGAGCTCCAAGGCTCAAAGCCCTGCCTTGTTTCCTAAGACGGAGATAGGCCCCAAAGCATCTTGCTTCCAGCTCTTTGCGAAGCTAAAAATCAACTCGCTGTGCACAGTGCTCTGACAGCCTACCGGGAACATCTCTTCCAAAGGCCTGTGAAACGCACTTTCTTGGCAGGCCTGATCTGTCTGAAGTAGAACTTCTGCTCTGGGTGTGCTACATTGCCCTAGAGCTTCAAGGCACAAAGTGCTGAATTGTTTCCAAAGACAGAGATAGTCCCCAAAGCATCTTGCTTCCAGCTCTTTGGGAAGCTAAGAAACAACTCGCTCTGCATTGGGCTCTTACAGCCTACCGGGAACATCTCCTAGAAATGTCTGTGAAACGCAGTTTCTTTGCAGGCCTGATCTTGCTGAAGTAGAACTCTAGCTCTGGGTCTGCTCCATTGCCCTAGAGCTTCAAGGCACAACGTGCTGAATATTTTAGGAAGTTCTTTGATAGGCCACGAAGCATCTTGCTTCCAGCTCTATGGGAAGCTATGAAACAACGCGCTCTGCACCGTGTTCTTAGAGCCTACGGGGAACATCTCTTACAAAGTCCTGTTGAACGCAGTTTCTTGGCAGGCCTGATCTGGCTGAAGTAGAACTTCTGCTGTGGCTGTGCTACATTGCCCTAGAGCTTCAAGGCACAAAGTGCTGAATTGTTTCCAAAGCCGGAGATAGTCCCCAAAGCATCTTGCTTCCAGCTCTTTGGGAAGCTAAGAAACAACTCGCTCTGCATTGGGCTCTTACAGCCTACCGGGAACATCCCTTACAAAGGGCTGTGAAACGCAGTTTCTTTGCAGGCCTGATCTGGCTGAAGTAGAACTTCTGCTCTGGGTGTGCTACATTGCTCTAGAGCTTCAAGGCACAAACTGCTGAATTGTTTCCAAAGACAGAGATAGGCCCCAAAGCATCTTGCTTCCAGCTCTATGGGAAGCTATGAAACAACTCGCTCTGCACAGTGTTCTTACAGCCTATGGGGAACATCTCTTACAAAGTCCTGTTGAACGCAGTTTCTTGGCAGGCCTGATCTGGCTGAAGTAGAACTTCTGCTCTTGGTGTGCTACATTGCCCTAGAGCTCCAAGGCTCAAAGCCCTGCCTTGTTTCCAAAGCCGGAGATAGGCCCCAAAGCATCTTGCTTCCAGCTCTTTGCGAAGCTAAGAATCAACTCGCTGTGCACAGTGCTCTGACAGCCTACCGGGAACATCTCTTCCAAAGGCCTGTGAAACGCACTTTTCTGAAGGCGCGATCTGGATGAAGTAGAACTTCTGCTCTTGGTGTGCTACATTGCCCTAGAGCTCCAAGGCTCAAAGCCCTGCCTTGTTTCCTAAGACGGAGATAGGCCCCAAAGCATCTTGCTTCCAGCTCTTTGCGAAGCTAAAAATCAACTCGCTGTGCACAGTGCTCTGACAGCCTACCGGGAACATCTCTTCCAAAGGCCTGTGAAACGCACTTTCTTGGCAGGCCTGATCTGGCTGAAGTAGAACTTCTGCTGTGGGTGTGCTACATTGCCCTAGAGATTCAAGGCACAAAGCCCTGCCTTGTTTCCAAAGGGGAAGATAAGCCCCAAAGCATCTTGCTTCCAGCTCTTAGGGAAGCTAAGAAACAACTCGCTCTGCATTGGGCTCTTACAGCCTACCGGGAACATCTCCTAGAAATGTCTGTGAAACGCAGTTTCTTTGCAGGCCTGATCTTGCTGAAGTACAACTCCTGCTCTGGGTCTGCTACATTGCCCTAGAACGTCAAGGCACAACGTGCTGATTATTTTAGGAAGTTCTTTGATAGGCCACGAAGCATCTTGCTTCCAGCTCTATGGGAAGCTATGAAACAACTCGCTCTGCACCGTGTTCTTAGAGCCTACGGGGAACATCTCTTACAAAGTCCTGTTGAACGCAGTTTCTTGGCAGGCCAGATCTGGCTGAAGTAGAACTTCTGCTGTGGGTGTGCTACATTGCCCTAGAGCTTCAAGGCACAAAGTGCTGAATTGTTTCCAAAGACAGAGATAGTCCCCAAAGCATCTTGCTTCCAGCTCTTTGGGAAGCTAAGAAACAACTCGCTCTGCATTGGGCTCTTACAGCCTACCGGGAACATCCCTTACAAAGGGCTGTGAAACGCAGTTTCTTTGCAGGCCTGATCTGGCTGAAGTAGAACTTCTGCTCTGGGTGTGCTACATTGCTCTAGAGCTTCAAGGCTCAAACTGCTGAACTGTTTCCAAAGACAGAGATAGGCCCCAAAGAATCTTGCTTCCAGCTCTATGGGAAGCTATGAAACAACTCGCTCTGCACAGTGTTCTTACAGCCTATGGGGAACATCTCTTACAAAGTCCTGTTGAACGCAGTTTCTTGGCAGGCCTGATCTGGCTGAAGTAGAACTTCTGCTGTGGGTGTGCGACATTGCCCTAGAGCTTCAAGGCACAAAGTGCTGAATTGTTTCCAAAGCCGGAGATAGGCCCCAAAGCATCTTGCTTCCAGCTCTTTGCGAAGCTAAGAATCAACTCGCTGTGCACAGTGCTCTGACAGCCTACCAGGAACATCTCTTCCAAAGGCCTGTGAAACGCACTTTCTTGGCAGGCCTGATCTGGCTGAAGTAGAACTTCTGCTGTGGGTGTGCTACATTGCCCTAGAGCTTCAAGGCACAAAGTGCTGAATTGTTTCCAAAGACAGAGATAGTCCCCAAAGCATCTTGCTTCCAGCTCTTTGGGAAGCTAAGAAACAACTCGCTCTGCATTGGGCTCTTACAGCCTACCGGGAACATCTCCTAGAAATGTCTGTGAAACGCAGTTTCTTTGCAGGCCTGATCTTGCTGAAGTAGAACTCCTGCTATGGGTCTGCTACACTGCCCTAGAAACTCAAGGCAGAACGTGCTGAATATTTTAGGAAGTTCTTTGATAGGCCACGAAGCATCTTGCTTCCAGCTCTATGGGAAGCTATGAAACAACTCGCTCTGCACCGTGTTCTTAGAGCCTACGGGGAACATCTGTTACAAAGTCCTGTTGAACGCAGTTTCTTGGCATGCCTGATCTGGCTGAAGTAGAACTTCTGCTGTGGGTGTGCTACATTGCCCTAGAGCTTCAAGGCACAAAGTGCTGAATTGTTTCCAAAGCCGGAGATAGGCCCCAAAGCATCTTGCTTCCAGCTCTTTGGGAAGCTAAGAATCAACTCGCTGTGCACAGTGCTCTGACAGCCTACCGGGAACATCTCTTCCAAAGGCCTGTGAAATGCACTTTTCTGAAGGCGCGATCTGGATGAAGTAGAACTTCTGCTCTTGGTGTGCTACATTGCCCTAGAGCTCCAAGGCTCAAAGCCCTGCCTTGTTTCCAAAGACGGAGATAGGCCCCAAAGCATCTTGCTTCCAGCTCTTTGCGAAGCTAAGAATCAACTCGCTGTGCACAGTGCTCTGACAGCCTACCGGGAACATCTCTTCCAAAGGCCTGTGAAACGCACTTTCTTGGCAGGCCTGATGTGGCTGAAGTAGAACTTCTGCTCTGGGTGTGCTACATTGCCCTAGAGATTCAAGGCACAAAGCCCTGCCTTGTTTCCAAAGGGGAAGATAAGCCCCAAAGCATCTTGCTTCCAGCTCTTTGGGAAGCTAAGAAACAACTCGCTCTGCATTGGGCTCTTACAGCCTACCGGGAACATCTCCTAGAAATGTCTGTGAAACGCAGTTTCTTTGCAGGCCTGATCTTGCTGAAGTACAACTCCTGCTCTGGGTCTGCTACATTGCCCTAGAACGTCAAGGCACAACGTACTGATTATTTTAGGAAGTTCTTTAATAGGCCACGAAGCATCTTGCTTCCAGCTCTATGGGAAGCTATGAAACAACTCGCTCTGCACCGTGTTCTTAGAGCCTACGGGGAACATCTCTTACAAAGTCCTGTTGAACGCAGTTTCTTGGCAGGCCTGATCTGGCTGAAGTAGAACTTTTGCTGTGGGTGTGCTGCATTGCCCTAGAGCTTCAAGGCACAAAGTGCTGAATGGTTTCCAAAGACAGAGATAGTCCCCAAAGCATCTTGCTTCCAGCTCTTTGGGAAGCTAAGAAACAACTCGCTCTGCATTGGGCTCTTACAGCCTACCGGGAACATACCTTACAAAGGGCTGTGAAACGCAGTTTCTTTGCAGGCCTGATCTGGCTGAAGTAGAACTTCTGCTCTGGGTGTGCTACATTGCTCTAGAGCTTCAAGGCACAAACTGCTGAATTGTTTCCAAAGACAGAGATAGGCCCCAAAGCATCTTGCTTCCAGCTCTATGGGAAGCTATGAAACAACTCGCTCTGCACAGTGTTCTTACAGCCTATGGGGAACATCTCTTACAAAGTCCTGTTGAACGCAGTTTCTTGGCAGGCCTGATCTGGCTGAAGTAGAACTTCTGCTGTGGGTGTGCTACATTGCCCTAGAGCTTCAAGGCACAAAGTGCTGAATTGTTTCCAAAGCCGGAGATAGGCCCCAAAGCATTTGCTTCCAGCTCTTTGCGAAGCTAAGAATCAACTCGCTGTGCACAGTGCTCTGACAGCCTACCGGGAACATCTCTTCCAAAGGCCTGTGAAACGCACTTTTCTGAAGGCGCGATCTGGATGAAGTAGAACTTCTGCTCTTGGTGTGCTACATTGCCCTAGAGCTCCAAGGCTCAAAGCCCTGCCTTGTTTCCTAAGACGGAGATAGGCCCCAAAGCATCTTGCTTCCAGCTCTTTGCGAAGCTAAAAATCAACTCGCTGTGCACAGTGCTCTGACAGCCTACCGGGAACATCTCTTCCAAAGGCCTGTGAAACGCACTTTCTTGGCAGGCCTGATCTGGCTGAAGTAGAACTTCTGCTCTGGGTGTGCTACATTGCCCTAGAGATTCAAGGCACAAAGCCCAGCCTTGTTTCCAAAGGGGAAGATAAGCCCCAAAGCATCTTGCTTCCAGCTCTTTGGGAAGCTAAGAAACAACTCGCTCTGCATTGGGCTCTTACAGCCTACCGGGAACATCTCCTAGAAATGTCTGTGAAACGCAGTTTCTTTGCAGGCCTGATCTTGCTGAAGTACAACTCCTGCTCTGGGTCTGCTACATTGCCCTAGAACGTCAAGGCACAACGTGCTGATTATTTTAGGAAGTTCTTTGATAGGCCACGAAGCATCTTGCTTCCAGCTCTATGGGAAGCTATGAAACAACTCGCTCTGCACCGTGTTCTTAGAGCCTACGGGGAACATCTCTTACAAAGTCCTGTTGAACGCAGTTTCTTGGCAGGCCTGATCTGGCTGAAGTAGAACTTCTGCTGTGGGTGTGCTACATTGCCCTAGAGCTTCAAGGCACAAAGTGCTGAATTGTTTCCAAAGACCGAGATAGGCCCCAATTCATCCTGCTTCCAGCTCTTTGGGAAGCTAAGTACCAACTCGCTCGGCACAGTGCTCTTACAGCCTATGGGGAACATCTCTTACAAAGTCCTGTAAAACGCAGTTTCTTGGCAGGCATGATCTGGCTGAAGTAGAACTTCTGCTGTGGGTGTGCTACATTGCCCTAGAGCTTCAAGGCACAAAGTGCTGAATTGTTTCCAAAGACAGAGATAGTCCCCAAAGCATCTTGCTTCCAGCTCTTTGGGAAGCTAAGAAACAACTCGCTCTGCATTGGGCTCTTACAGCCTACCGGGAACATCTCCTAGAAATGTCTGTGAAACGCAGTTTCTTGGCAGGCCTGATCTTGCTGAAGTAGAACTCCTGCTCTGGGTCTGCTACATTGCCCTAGAGCTTCAAGGCACAACGTTCTGAATATTTTAGGAAGTTCTTTGATAGGCCACGAAGCATCTTGCTTCCAGCTCTATGAGAAGCTATGAAACAACGCGCTCTGCACAGTGTTCTTACAGCCTATGGGGAACATCTCTTACAAAGTCCTGTTGAACGCAGTTTCTTGGCAGGCCTGATCTGGCTGAAGTAGAACTTCTGCTCTGGGTGTGCTACATTGCCCTAGAGATTCAAGGCTCAAAGCCCTGCCTTGTTTCCAAAGACGGAGATAGGCCCCAAAGCATCTTGCTTCCAGCTCTTTGGGAAGCTAAGAAACAACTCGCTCTGCATTGGGCTCTTACAGCCTACCGGGAACATCTCCTAGAAATGTCTGTGAAACGCAGTTTCTTTGCAGGCCTGATCTTGCTGAAGTCCAACTCCTGCTCTGGGTCTGCTACATTGCCCTAGAACGTCAAGGCAGAACGTGCTGATTATTTTAGGAAGTTCTTTGATAGGCCACGAAGCATCTTGCTTCCAGCTCTATGGGAGGCTATGAAACAACTCGCTCTGCACCGTGTTCTTAGAGCCTACGGGGAACATCTCTTACAAAGTCCTGTTGAACGCAGTTTCTTGGCAGGCCTGATCTGGCTGAAGTAGAACTTCTGCTGTGGCTGTGCTACATTGCCCTAGAGCTTCAAGGCACAAAGTGCTGAATTGTTTCCAAAGACAGAGATAGTCCCCAAAGCATCTTGCTTCCAGCTCTTTGGGAAGCTAAGAAGCAACTCGCTCTGCCTTGGGCTCTTACAGCCTACCGGGAACATCCCTTACAAAGGGCTGTGAAACGCAGTTTCTTTGCAGGCCTGATCTGGCTGAAGTAGAACTTCTGCTCTGGGTGTGCTACATTGCTCTAGAGCTTCAAGGCACAAACTGCTGAATTGTTTCCAAAGACAGAGATAGGCCCCAAAGCATCTTGCTTCCAGCTCTATGGGAAGCTATGAAACAACTCGCTCTGCACAGTGTTCTTACAGCCTATGGGGAACATCTCTTACAAAGTCCTGTTGAACGCAGTTTCTTGGCAGGCCTGATCTGGCTGAAGTAGAACTTCTGCTGTGGGTGTGCTACATTGCCCTAGAGCTTCAAGGCACAAAGTGCTGAATTGTTTCCAAAGCCGGAGATAGGCCCCAAAGCATCTTGCTTCCAGCTCTTTGCGAAGCTAAGAATCAACTCGCTGTGCACAGTGCTCTGACAGCCTACCGGGAACATCTCTTCCAAAGGCCTGTGAAACGCACTTTTCTGAAGGCGCGATCTGGATGAAGTAGAACTTCTGCTCTTGGTGTGCTACATTGCCCTAGAGCTCCAAGGCTCAAAGCCCTGCCTTGTTTCCTCAGACGGAGATAGGCCCCAAAGCATCTTGCTTCCAGCTCTTTGCGAAGCTAAAAATCAACTCGCTGTGCACAGTGCTCTGACAGCCTAATGGGAACATCTCTTCCAAAGGCCTGTGAAACGCACTTTCTTGGCAGGCCTGATCTGTCTGAAGTAGAACTTCTGCTCTGGGTGTGCTACATTGCCCTAGAGCTTCAAGGCACAAAGTGCTGAATTGTTTCCAAAGACAGAGATAGTCCCCAAAGCATCTTGCTTCCAGCTCTTTGGGAAGCTAAGAAACAACTCGCTCTGCATTGGGCTCTTACAGCCTACCGGGAACATCTCCTAGAAATGTCTGTGAAACGCAGTTTCTTTGCAGGCCTGATCTTGCTGAAGTACAACTCCTGCTCTGGGTCTGCTACATTGCCCTAGAACGTCAAGGCACAACGTGCTGATTATTTAAGGAAGTTCTTTGATAGGCCACGAAGCATCTTGCTTCCAGCTCTATGGGAAGCTATGAAACAACTCACTCTGCACCGTGTTCTTAGAGCCTACGGGGAACATCTCTTACAAAGTCCTGTTGAACGCAGTTTCTTGGCAGGCCTGATCTGGCTGAAGTAGAACTTCTGCTGTGGGTGTGCTACATTGCCCTAGAGCTTCAAGGCACAAAGTGCTGAATTGTTTCCAAAGACAGAGATAGTCCCCAAAGCATCTTGATTCCAGCTCTTTGGGAAGCTAAGAAACAACTCACTCTGCATTGGGCTCTTACAGCCTACCGGGAACATCCCTTACAAAGGGCTGTGAAACGCAGTTTCTTTGCAGGCCTGATCTGGCTGAAGTAGAACTTCTGCTCTGGGTGTGCTACATTGCTCTAGAGCTTCAAGGCACAAACTGCTGAACTGTTTCCAAAGACAGAGATAGGCCCCAAAGCATCTTGCTTCCAGCTCTATGGGAAGCTATGAAACAACTCGCTCTGCCCAGTGTTCTTACAGCCTATGGGGAACATCTCTTACAAAGTCCTGTTGAACGCAGTTTCTTGGCAGGCCTGATCTGGCTGAAGTAGAACTTCTGCTGTGGGTGTGCTACATTGCCCTAGAGCTTCAAGGCAGAAAGTGCTGAATTGTTTCCAAAGCCGGAGATAGGCCCCAAAGCATCTTGCTTCCAGCTCTTTGCGAAGCTAAGAATCAACTCGCTGTGCACAGTGCTCTGACAGCCTACCGGGAACATCTCTTCCAAAGGCCTGTGAAACGCACTTTCTTGGCAGGCCTGATGTGGCTGAAGTAGAACTTCTGCTCTGGGTGTGCTACATTGCCCTAGAGATTCAAGGCACAAAGCCCTGCCTTGTTTCCAAAGGGGAAGATAAGCCCCAAAGCATCTTGCTTCCAGCTCTTTGGGAAGCTAAGAAACAACTCGCTCTGCATTGGGCTCTTACAGCCTACCGGGAACATCTCCTAGAAATGTCTGTGAAACGCAGTTTCTTTGCAGGCCTGATCTTGCTGAAGTAGAACTCCTGCTATGGGTCTGCTACACTGCCCTAGAAACTCAAGGCAGAACGTGCTGAATATTTTAGGAAGTTCTTTGATAGGAAAGGAAGCATCTTGCTTCCAGCTCTATGGGAAGCTATGAAACAACTCGCTCTGCACCGTGTTCTTAGAGCCTACGGGGAACATCTGTTACAAAGTCCTGTTGAACGCAGTTTCTTGGCATGCCTGATCTGGCTGAAGTAGAACTTCTGCTGTGGGTGTGCTACATTGCCCTAGAGCTTCAAGGCACAAAGTGCTGAATTGTTTCCAAAGACAGAGATAGGCCCCAAAGCATCTTGCTTCCAGCTCTTTGGGAAGCTAAGAAACAACTCGCTATGCACAGTGCTCTGACAGCCTACCGGGAACATCTCTTCCAAAGGTCTGTGAAACGCACTTTCTTGGCAGGCCTGATGTGGCTGAAGTAGAACTTCTGCTCTGGGTGTGCTACATTGCCCTAGAGATTCAAGGCACAAAGCCCTGCCTTGTTTCCAATGGGGAAGATAAGCCCCAAAGCATCTTGCTTCCAGCTCTTTGGGAAGCTAAGAAACAACTCGCTCTGCATTGGGCTCTTACAGCCTACCGGGAACATCTCCTAGAAATGTCTGTGAAACGCAGTTTCTTTGCAGGCCTGATCTTGCTGAAGTAGAACTCCTGCTCTGGGTCTGCTCCATTGCCCTAGAGCTTCAAGGCACAACGTGCTGAATATTTTAGGAAGTTCTTTGATAGGCCACGAAGCATCTTGCTTCCAGCTCTATGGGAAGCTATGAAACAACGCGCTCTGCACCGTGTTCTTAGAGCCTACGGGGAACATCTCTTACAAAGTCCTGTTGAACGCAGTTTCTTGGCAGGCCTGATCTGGCTGAAGTAGAACTTCTGCTGTGGGTGTGCTACATTGCCCTAGAGCTTCAAGGCACAAAGTGCTGAATTGTTTCCAAAGACAGAGATAGTCCCCAAAGCATCTTGCTTCCAGCTCTTTGGGAAGCTAAGAAGCAACTCGCTCTGCATTGGGCTCTTACAGCCTACCGGGAACATCCCTTACAAAGGGCTGTGAAACGCAGTTTCTTTGCAGGCCTGATCTGGCTGAAGTAGAACTTCTGCTCTGGGTGTGCTACATTGCTCTAGAGCTTCAAGGCACAAACTGCTGAATTGTTTCCAAAGACAGAGATAGGCCCCAAAGCATCTTGCTTCCAGCTCTATGGGAAGCTATGAAACAACTCGCTCTGCACCGTGTTCTTACAGCCTATGGGGAACATCTCTTACAAAGTCCTGTTGAACGCAGTTTCTTGGCAGGCCTGATCTGGCTGAAGTAGAACTTCTGCTCTTGGTGTGCTACATTGCCCTAGAGCTCCAAGGCTCAAAGCCCTGCCTTGTTTCCAAAGCCGGAGATAGGCCCCAAAGCATCTTGCTTCCAGCTCTTTGCGAAGCTAAGAATCAACTCGCTGTGCACAGTGCTCTGACAGCCTACCGGGAACATCTCTTCCAAAGGCCTGTGAAACGCACTTTTCTGAAGGCGCGATCTGGATGAAGTAGAACTTCTGCTCTTGGTGTGCTACATTGCCCTAGAGCTCCAAGGCTCAAAGCCCTGCCTTGTTTCCTAAGACGGAGATAGGCCCCAAAGCATCTTGCTTCCAGCTCTTTGCGAAGCTAAAAATCAACTCGCTGTGCACAGTGCTCTGACAGCCTACCGGGAACATCTCTTCCAAAGGCCTGTGAAACGCACTTTCTTGGCAGGCCTGATCTGGCTGAAGTAGAACTTCTGCTGTGGGTGTGCTACATTGCCCTAGAGATTCAAGGCACAAAGCCCTGCCTTGTTTCCAAAGGGGAAGATAAGCCCCAAAGCATCTTGCTTCCAGCTCTTAGGGAAGCTAAGAAACAACTCGCTCTGCATTGGGCTCTTACAGCCTACCGGGAACATCTCCTAGAAATGTCTGTGAAACGCAGTTTCTTGGCAGGCCTGATCTTGCAGAAGTAGAACTCCTGCTCTGGGTCTGCTACATTGCCCTAGAGCTTCAAGGCACAACGTTCTGAATATTTTAGGAAGTTCTTTGATAGGCCACGAAGCATCTTGCTTCCAGCTCTATGAGAAGCTATGAAACAACGCGCTCTGCACAGTGTTCTTACAGCCTATGGGGAACATCTCTTACAAAGTCCTGTTGAACGCAGTTTCTTGGCAGGCCTGATCTGGCTGAAGTAGAACTTCTGCTCTGGGTGTGCTACATTGCCCTAGAGATTCAAGGCTCAAAGCCCTGCCTTGTTTCCAAAGACGGAGATAGGCCCCAAAGCATCTTGCTTCCAGCTCTTTGGGAAGCTAAGAAACAACTCGCTCTGCATTGGGCTCTTACAGCCTACCGGGAACATCTCCTAGAAATGTCTGTGAAACGCAGTTTCTTTGCAGGCCTGATCTTGCTGAAGTCCAACTCCTGCTCTGGGTCTGCTACATTGCCCTAGAACGTCAAGGCAGAACGTGCTGATTATTTTAGGAAGTTCTTTGATAGGCCACGAAGCATCTTGCTTCCAGCTCTATGGGAGGCTATGAAACAACTCGCTCTGCACCGTGTTCTTAGAGCCTACGGGGAACATCTCTTACAAAGTCCTGTTGAACGCAGTTTCTTGGCAGGCCTGATCTGGCTGAAGTAGAACTTCTGCTGTGGCTGTGCTACATTGCCCTAGAGCTTCAAGGCACAAAGTGCTGAATTGTTTCCAAAGACAGAGATAGTCCCCAAAGCATCTTGCTTCCAGCTCTTTGGGAAGCTAAGAAGCAACTCGCTCTGCCTTGGGCTCTTACAGCCTACCGGGAACATCCCTTACAAAGGGCTGTGAAACGCAGTTTCTTTGCAGGCCTGATCTGGCTGAAGTAGAACTTCTGCTCTGGGTGTGCTACATTGCTCTAGAGCTTCAAGGCACAAACTGCTGAATTGTTTCCAAAGACAGAGATAGGCCCCAAAGCATCTTGCTTCCAGCTCTATGGGAAGCTATGAAACAACTCGCTCTGCACAGTGTTCTTACAGCCTATGGGGAACATCTCTTACAAAGTCCTGTTGAACGCAGTTTCTTGGCAGGCCTGATCTGGCTGAAGTAGAACTTCTGCTGTGGGTGTGCTACATTGCCCTAGAGCTTCAAGGCACAAAGTGCTGAATTGTTTCCAAAGCCGGAGATAGGCCCCAAAGCATCTTGCTTCCAGCTCTTTGCGAAGCTAAGAATCAACTCGCTGTGCACAGTGCTCTGACAGCCTACCGGGAACATCTCTTCCAAAGGCCTGTGAAACGCACTTTTCTGAAGGCGCGATCTGGATGAAGTAGAACTTCTGCTCTTGGTGTGCTACATTGCCCTAGAGCTCCAAGGCTCAAAGCCCTGCCTTGTTTCCTCAGACGGAGATAGGCCCCAAAGCATCTTGCTTCCAGCTCTTTGCGAAGCTAAAAATCAACTCGCTGTGCACAGTGCTCTGACAGCCTAATGGGAACATCTCTTCCAAAGGCCTGTGAAACGCACTTTCTTGGCAGGCCTGATCTGTCTGAAGTAGAACTTCTGCTCTGGGTGTGCTACATTGCCCTAGAGCTTCAAGGCACAAAGTGCTGAATTGTTTCCAAAGACAGAGATAGTCCCCAAAGCATCTTGCTTCCAGCTCTTTGGGAAGCTAAGAAACAACTCGCTCTGCATTGGGCTCTTACAGCCTACCGGGAACATCTCCTAGAAATGTCTGTGAAACGCAGTTTCTTTGCAGGCCTGATCTTGCTGAAGTACAACTCCTGCTCTGGGTCTGCTACATTGCCCTAGAACGTCAAGGCACAACGTGCTGATTATTTAAGGAAGTTCTTTGATAGGCCACGAAGCATCTTGCTTCCAGCTCTATGGGAAGCTATGAAACAACTCACTCTGCACCGTGTTCTTAGAGCCTACGGGGAACATCTCTTACAAAGTCCTGTTGAACGCAGTTTCTTGGCAGGCCTGATCTGGCTGAAGTAGAACTTCTGCTGTGGGTGTGCTACATTGCCCTAGAGCTTCAAGGCACAAAGTGCTGAATTGTTTCCAAAGACAGAGATAGTCCCCAAAGCATCTTGATTCCAGCTCTTTGGGAAGCTAAGAAACAACTCACTCTGCATTGGGCTCTTACAGCCTACCGGGAACATCCCTTACAAAGGGCTGTGAAACGCAGTTTCTTTGCAGGCCTGATCTGGCTGAAGTAGAACTTCTGCTCTGGGTGTGCTACATTGCTCTAGAGCTTCAAGGCACAAACTGCTGAACTGTTTCCAAAGACAGAGATAGGCCCCAAAGCATCTTGCTTCCAGCTCTATGGGAAGCTATGAAACAACTCGCTCTGCCCAGTGTTCTTACAGCCTATGGGGAACATCTCTTACAAAGTCCTGTTGAACGCAGTTTCTTGGCAGGCCTGATCTGGCTGAAGTAGAACTTCTGCTGTGGGTGTGCTACATTGCCCTAGAGCTTCAAGGCACAAAGTGCTGAATTGTTTCCAAAGCCGGAGATAGGCCCCAAAGCATCTTGCTTCCAGCTCTTTGCGAAGCTAAGAATCAACTCGCTGTGCACAGTGCTCTGACAGCCTACCGGGAACATCTCTTCCAAAGGCCTGTGAAACGCACTTTCTTGGCAGGCCTGATGTGGCTGAAGTAGAACTTCTGCTCTGGGTGTGCTACATTGCCCTAGAGATTCAAGGCACAAAGCCCTGCCTTGTTTCCAAAGGGGAAGATAAGCCCCAAAGCATCTTGCTTCCAGCTCTTTGGGAAGCTAAGAAACAACTCGCTCTGCATTGGGCTCTTACAGCCTACCGGGAACATCTCCTAGAAATGTCTGTGAAACGCAGTTTCTTTGCAGGCCTGATCTTGCTGAAGTAGAACTCCTGCTATGGGTCTGCTACACTGCCCTAGAAACTCAAGGCAGAACGTGCTGAATATTTTAGGAAGTTCTTTGATAGGAAAGGAAGCATCTTGCTTCCAGCTCTATGGGAAGCTATGAAACAACTCGCTCTGCACCGTGTTCTTAGAGCCTACGGGGAACATCTGTTACAAAGTCCTGTTGAACGCAGTTTCTTGGCATGCCTGATCTGGCTGAAGTAGAACTTCTGCTGTGGGTGTGCTACATTGCCCTAGAGCTTCAAGGCACAAAGTGCTGAATTGTTTCCAAAGACAGAGATAGGCCCCAAAGCATCTTGCTTCCAGCTCTTTGGGAAGCTAAGAAACAACTCGCTATGCACAGTGCTCTGACAGCCTACCGGGAACATCTCTTCCAAAGGTCTGTGAAACGCACTTTCTTGGCAGGCCTGATGTGGCTGAAGTAGAACTTCTGCTCTGGGTGTGCTACATTGCCCTAGAGATTCAAGGCACAAAGCCCTGCCTTGTTTCCAATGGGGAAGATAAGCCCCAAAGCATCTTGCTTCCAGCTCTTTGGGAAGCTAAGAAACAACTCGCTCTGCATTGGGCTCTTACAGCCTACCGGGAACATCTCCTAGAAATGTCTGTGAAACGCAGTTTCTTTGCAGGCCTGATCTTGCTGAAGTAGAACTCCTGCTCTGGGTCTGCTCCATTGCCCTAGAGCTTCAAGGCACAACGTGCTGAATATTTTAGGAAGTTCTTTGATAGGCCACGAAGCATCTTGCTTCCAGCTCTATGGGAAGCTATGAAACAACGCGCTCTGCACCGTGTTCTTAGAGCCTACGGGGAACATCTCTTACAAAGTCCTGTTGAACGCAGTTTCTTGGCAGGCCTGATCTGGCTGAAGTAGAACTTCTGCTGTGGGTGTGCTACATTGCCCTAGAGCTTCAAGGCACAAAGTGCTGAATTGTTTCCAAAGACAGAGATAGTCCCCAAAGCATCTTGCTTCCAGCTCTTTGGGAAGCTAAGAAGCAACTCGCTCTGCATTGGGCTCTTACAGCCTACCGGGAACATACCTTACAAAGGGCTGTGAAACGCAGTTTCTTTGCAGGCCTGATCTGGCTGAAGTAGAACTTCTGCTCTGGGTGTGCTACATTGCTCTAGAGCTTCAAGGCACAAACTGCTGAATTGTTTCCAAAGACAGAGATAGGCCCCAAAGCATCTTGCTTCCAGCTCTATGGGAAGCTATGAAACAACTCGCTCTGCACCGTGTTCTTACAGCCTATGGGGAACATCTCTTACAAAGTCCTGTTGAACGCAGTTTCTTGGCAGGCCTGATCTGGCTGAAGTAGAACTTCTGCTCTTGGTGTGCTACATTGCCCTAGAGCTCCAAGGCTCAAAGCCCTGCCTTGTTTCCAAAGCCGGAGATAGGCCCCAAAGCATCTTGCTTCCAGCTCTTTGCGAAGCTAAGAATCAACTCGCTGTGCACAGTGCTCTGACAGCCTACCGGGAACATCTCTTCCAAAGGCCTGTGAAACGCACTTTTCTGAAGGCGCGATCTGGATGAAGTAGAACTTCTGCTCTTGGTGTGCTACATTGCCCTAGAGCTCCAAGGCTCAAAGCCCTGCCTTGTTTCCTAAGACGGAGATAGGCCCCAAAGCATCTTGCTTCCAGCTCTTTGCGAAGCTAAAAATCAACTCGCTGTGCACAGTGCTCTGACAGCCTACCGGGAACATCTCTTCCAAAGGCCTGTGAAACGCACTTTCTTGGCAGGCCTGATCTGGCTGAAGTAGAACTTCTGCTGTGGGTGTGCTACATTGCCCTAGAGATTCAAGGCACAAAGCCCTGCCTTGTTTCCAAAGGGGAAGATAAGCCCCAAAGCATCTTGCTTCCAGCTCTTAGGGAAGCTAAGAAACAACTCGCTCTGCATTGGGCTCTTACAGCCTACCGGGAACATCTCCTAGAAATGTCTGTGAAACGCAGTTTCTTTGCAGGCCTGATCTTGCTGAAGTACAACTCCTGCTCTGGGTCTGCTACATTGCCCTAGAACGTCAAGGCACAACGTGCTGATTATTTTAGGAAGTTCTTTGATAGGCCACGAAGCATCTTGCTTCCAGCTCTATGGGAAGCTATGAAACAACTCGCTCTGCACCGTGTTCTTAGAGCCTACGGGGAACATCTCTTACAAAGTCCTGTTGAACGCAGTTTCTTGGCAGGCCTGATCTGGCTGAAGTAGAACTTCTGCTGTGGGTGTGCTACATTGCCCTAGAGCTTCAAGGCACAAAGTGCTGAATTGTTTCCAAAGACAGAGATAGTCCCCAAAGCATCTTGCTTCCAGCTCTTTGGGAAGCTAAGAAACAACTCGCTCTGCATTGGGCTCTTACAGCCTACCGGGAACATCCCTTACAAAGGGCTGTGAAACGCAGTTTCTTTGCAGGCCTGATCTGGCTGAAGTAGAACTTCTGCTCTGGGTGTGCTACATTGCTCTAGAGCTTCAAGGCTCAAACTGCTGAACTGTTTCCAAAGACAGAGATAGGCCCCAAAGAATCTTGCTTCCAGCTCTATGGGAAGCTATGAAACAACTCGCTCTGCACAGTGTTCTTACAGCCTATGGGGAACATCTCTTACAAAGTCCTGTTGAACGCAGTTTCTTGGCAGGCCTGATCTGGCTGAAGTAGAACTTCTGCTGTGGGTGTGCTACATTGCCCTAGAGCTTCAAGGCACAAAGTGCTGAATTGTTTCCAAAGCCGGAGATAGGCCCCAAAGCATCTTGCTTCCAGCTCTTTGCGAAGCTAAGAATCAACTCGCTGTGCACAGTGCTCTGACAGCCTACCAGGAACATCTCTTCCAAAGGCCTGTGAAACGCACTTTCTTGGCAGGCCTGATCTGGCTGAAGTAGAACTTCTGCTGTGGGTGTGCTACATTGCCCTAGAGCTTCAAGGCACAAAGTGCTGAATTGTTTCCAAAGACAGAGATAGTCCCCAAAGCATCTTGCTTCCAGCTCTTTGGGAAGCTAAGAAACAACTCGCTCTGCATTGGGCTCTTACAGCCTACCGGGAACAGCTCCTAGAAATGTCTGTGAAACGCAGTTTCTTTGCAGGCCTGATCTTGCTGAAGTAGAACTCCTGCTATGGGTCTGCTACACTGCCCTAGAAACTCAAGGCAGAACGTGCTGAATATTTTAGGAAGTTCTTTGATAGGCCACGAAGCATCTTGCTTCCAGCTCTATGGGAAGCTATGAAACAACTCGCTCTGCACCGTGTTCTTAGAGCCTACGGGGAACATCTGTTACAAAGTCCTGTTGAACGCAGTTTCTTGGCATGCCTGATCTGGCTGAAGTAGAACTTCTGCTGTGGGTGTGCTACATTGCCCTAGAGCTTCAAGGCACAAAGTGCTGAATTGTTTCCAAAGCCGGAGATAGGCCCCAAAGCATCTTGCTTCCAGCTCTTTGGGAAGCTAAGAATCAACTCGCTGTGCACAGTGCTCTGACAGCCTACCGGGAACATCTCTTCCAAAGGCCTGTGAAATGCACTTTTCTGAAGGCGCGATCTGGATGAAGTAGAACTTCTGCTCTTGGTGTGCTACATTGCCCTAGAGCTCCAAGGCTCAAAGCCCTGCCTTGTTTCCAAAGACGGAGATAGGCCCCAAAGCATCTTGCTTCCAGCTCTTTGCGAAGCTAAGAATCAACTCGCTGTGCACAGTGCTCTGACAGCCTACCGGGAACATCTCTTCCAAAGGCCTGTGAAACGCACTTTCTTGGCAGGCCTGATGTGGCTGAAGTAGAACTTCTGCTCTGGGTGTGCTACATTGCCCTAGAGATTCAAGGCACAAAGCCCTGCCTTGTTTCCAAAGGGGAAGATAAGCCCCAAAGCATCTTGCTTCCAGCTCTTTGGGAAGCTAAGAAACAACTCGCTCTGCATTGGGCTCTTACAGCCTACCGGGAACATCTCCTAGAAATGTCTGTGAAACGCAGTTTCTTTGCAGGCCTGATCTTGCTGAAGTACAACTCCTGCTCTGGGTCTGCTACATTGCCCTAGAACGTCAAGGCACAACGTACTGATTATTTTAGGAAGTTCTTTAATAGGCCACGAAGCATCTTGCTTCCAGCTCTATGGGAAGCTATCAAACAACTCGCTCTGCACCGTGTTCTTAGAGCCTACGGGGAACATCTCTTACAAAGTCCTGTTGAACGCAGTTTCTTGGCAGGCCTGATCTGGCTGAAGTAGAACTTTTGCTGTGGGTGTGCTGCATTGCCCTAGAGCTTCAAGGCACAAAGTGCTGAATGGTTTCCAAAGACAGAGATAGTCCCCAAAGCATCTTGCTTCCAGCTCTTTGGGAAGCTAAGAAACAACTCGCTCTGCATTGGGCTCTTACAGCCTACCGGGAACATACCTTACAAAGGGCTGTGAAACGCAGTTTCTTTGCAGGCCTGATCTGGCTGAAGTAGAACTTCTGCTCTGGGTGTGCTACATTGCTCTAGAGCTTCAAGGCACAAACTGCTGAATTGTTTCCAAAGACAGAGATAGGCCCCAAAGCATCTTGCTTCCAGCTCTATGGGAAGCTATGAAACAACTCGCTCTGCACAGTGTTCTTACAGCCTATGGGGAACATCTCTTACAAAGTCCTGTTGAACGCAGTTTCTTGGCAGGCCTGATCTGGCTGAAGTAGAACTTCTGCTGTGGGTGTGCTACATTGCCCTAGAGCTTCAAGGCACAAAGTGCTGAATTGTTTCCAAAGCCGGAGATAGGACCCAAAGCATCTTGCTTCCAGCTCTTTGCGAAGCTAAGAATCAACTCGCTGTGCACAGTGCTCTGACAGCCTACCGGGAACATCTCTTCCAAAGGCCTGTGAAACGCACTTTTCTGAAGGCGCGATCTGGATGAAGTAGAACTTCTGCTCTTGGTGTGCTACATTGCCCTAGAGCTCCAAGGCTCAAAGCCCTGCCTTGTTTCCAAAGACGGAGATAGGCCCCAAAGCATCTTGCTTCCAGCTCTTTGCGAAGCTAAGAATCAACTCGCTGTGCACAGTGCTCTGACAGCCTACCGGGAACATCTCTTCCAAAGGCCTGTGAAACGCACTTTCTTGGCAGGCCTCATCTGGCTGAAGTAGAACTTCTGCTCTGGGTGTGCTACATTGCCCTAGAGATTCAAGGCACAAAGCCCTGCCTTGTTTCCAAAGGGGAAGATAAGCCCCAAAGCATCTTGCTTAAACCTCTTTGGGAAGCTAAGAAAGAGCTCGCTCTGCATTGGGCTCTTACAGCCTACCGGGAACATCTCCTAGAAATGTCTGTGAAACGCAGTTTCTTTGCAGGCCTGATCTTGCTGAAGTACAACTCCTGCTCTGGGTCTGCTACATTGCCCTAGAACGTCAAGGCACAACGTGCTGATTATTTTAGGAAGTTCTTTGATAGGCCACGAAGCATCTTGCTTCCAGCTCTATGGGAAGCTATGAAACAACTCGCTCTGCACCGTGTTCTTAGAGCCTACGGGGAACATCTGTTACAAAGTCCTGTTGAACGCAGTTTCTTGGCAGGCCTGATCTGGCTGAAGTAGAACTTCTGCTGTGGGTGTGCTACATTGCCCTAGAGCTTCAAGGCACAAAGTGCTGAATTGTTTCCAAAGACAGAGATAGTCCCCAAAGCATCTTGCTTCCAGCTCTTTGGGAAGCTAAGAAACAACTCGCTCTGCATTGGGCTCTTACAGCCTACCGGGAACATCCCTTACAAAGGGCTGTGAAACGCAGTTTCTTTGCAGGCCTGATCTGGCTGAAGTAGAACTTCTGCTCTGGGTGTGCTACATTGCTCTAGAGCTTCAAGGCACAAAGTGCTGAATTGTTTCCAAAGACAGAGATAGGCCCCAAAGCATCTTGCTTCCAGCTCTATGGGAAGCTATGAAACAACTCGCTCTGCACAGTGTTCTTACAGCCTATGGGGAACATCTCTTACAAAGTCCTGTTGAACGCAGTTTCTTGGCAGGCCTGATCTGGCTGAAGTAGAACTTCTGCTGTGGGTGTGCTACATTGCCCTAGAGCTTCAAGGCACAAAGTGCTGAATTGTTTCCAAAGCCGGAGATAGGACCCAAAGCATCTTGCTTCCAGCTCTTTGCGAAGCTAAGAATCAACTCGCTGTGCACAGTGCTCTGACAGCCTACCGGGAACATCTCTTCCAAAGGCCTGTGAAACGCACTTTTCTGAAGGCGCGATCTGGATGAAGTAGAAATTCTGCTCTTGGTGTGCTACATTGCCCTAGAGCTCCAAGGCTCAAAGCCCTGCCTTGTTTCCAAAGACGGAGATAGGCCCCAAAGCATCTTGCTTCCAGCTCTTTGTGAAGCTAAGAATCAACTCGCTGTGCACAGTGCTCTGACAGCCTACCGGGAACATCTCTTCCAAAGGCCTGTGAAACGCACTTTCTTGGCAGGCCTGATGTGGCTGAAGTAGAACTTCTGCTCTGGGTGTGCTACATTGCCCTAGAGATTCAAGGCACAAAGCCCTGCCTTGTTTCCAAAGGGGAAGATAAGACCCAAAGCATCTTGCTTCCAGCTCTTTGGGAAGCTAAGAAACAACTCGCTCTGCATTGGGCTCTTACAGCCTACCGGGAACATCCCTTACAAAGGGCTGTGAAACGCAGTTTCTTTGCAGGCCTGATCTGGCTGAAGTAGAACTTCTGCTCTGGGTGTGCTACATTGCTCTAGAGCTTCAAGGCACAAAGTGCTGAATTGTTTCCAAAGACAGAGATAGGCCCCAAAGCATCTTGCTTCCAGCTCTTTGGGAAGCTAAGAAAAAACTCGCTCTGCACAGTGCTCTGACAGCCTACCGGGAACATCTCTTCCATAGGTCTGTGAAACGCACTTTCTTGGCAGGCCTGATGTGGCTGAAGTAGAACTTCTGCTCTGGGAGTGCTACATTGCCCTAGAGATTCTAGGCACAAAGCCCTGCCTTGTTTCCAATGGGGAAGATAAGCCCCAAAGCATCTTGCTTCCAGCTCTTTGGGAAGCTAAGAAACAACTCGCTCTGCATTGGGCTCTTACAGCCTACCGGGAACATCTCCTAGAAATGTCTGTGAAACGCAGTTTCTTTGCAGGCCTGATCTTGCTGAAGTAGAACTCCTGCTCTGTGTCTGCTACATTTCCCTAGAGCTTCAAGGCACAACGTGCTGAATATTTTAGGAAGTTCTTTGATAGGCCACGAAGCATCTTGCTTCCAGCTCTATGGGAAGCTATGAAACAACGCGCTCTGCACAGTGTTCTTACAGCCTATTGGGAACATCTCTTACAAAGTCCTGTTGAACGCAGTTTCTTGGCAGGCCTGATCTGGCTGAAGTAGAACTTCTGCTGTGGGTGTGCTACATTGCCCTAGAGCTTCAAGGCACAAAGTGCTGAATTGTTTCCAAAGCCGGAGATAGGCCCCAAAGCATCTTGCTTCCAGCTCTTTGGGAAGCTAAGAATCAACTCACTGTGCACAGTGCTCTGACAGCCTACCGGGAACATCTCTTCCAAAGGCCTGTGAAACGCACTTTTCTGAAGGCCCGATCTGGATGAAGTAGAACTTCTGCTCTTGGTGTGCTACATTGCCCTAGAACTCCAAGGCTCAAAGCCCTGCCTTGTTTCCAAAGACGGAGATAGGCCCCAAAGCATCTTGCTTCCAGCTCTTTGCGAAGCTAAGAATCAACTCGCTGTGCACTGTGCTCTGACAGCCTACCGGGATCATCTCTTCCAAAGGCCTGTGAAACGCACTTTCTTGGCAGTCCTGATCTGGCTGAAGTAGAACTTCTGCTCTGGGTGTGCTACATTGCCCTAGAGATTCAAGGCACAAAGCCCTGCCTTGTTTCCAAAGGGGAAGATAAGCCCCAAAGCATCTTGCTTCCAGCTCTTTGGGAAGCTAAGAAACAACTCGCTCTGCATTGGGCTCTTACAGCCTACCGGGAACATCTCCTAGAAATGTCTGTGAAACGCAGTTTCTTTGCAGTCCTGATCTTGCTGAAGTCCAACTCCTGCTCTGGGTCTGCTACATTGCCCTAGAACGTCAAGGCACAACGTGCTGATTATTTTAGGAAGTTCTTTGATAGGCCACGAAGCATCTTGCTTCCAGCTCTATGGGAAGCTATGAAACAACTCGCTCTGCACCGTGTTCTTAGAGCCTACGGGGAACATCTCTTACAAAGTCCTGTTGAACGCAGTTTCCTGGCAGGCCTGATCTGGCTGAAGTAGAACTTCTGCTGTGGGTGTGCTACATTGCCCTAGAGCTTCAAGGCACAAAGTGCTGAATTGTTTCCAAAGACAGAGATAGTCCCCAAAGCATCTTGCTTCCAGCTCTTTGGGAAGCTAAGAAGCAACTCGCTCTGCATTGGGCTCTTACAGCCTACCGGGAACATCCCTTACAAAGGGCTGTGAAACGCAGTTTCTTTGCAGGCCTGATCTGGCTGAAGTAGAACTTCTGCTCTGGGTGTGCTACATTGCTCTAGAGCTTCAAGGCACAAAGTGCTGAATTGTTTCCAAAGACAGAGATAGGCCCCAAAGCATCTTGCTTCCAGCTCTATTGGAAGCTATGAAACAACTCGCTCTGCACAGTGTTCTTACAGCCTATGGGGAATATCTCTTACAAAGTCCTGTTGAACGCAGTTTCTTGGCAGGCCTGATCTGGCTGAAGTAGAACTTCTGCTGTGGGTGTGCTACATTGCCCTAGAGCTTCAAGGCACAAAGTGCTGAATTGTTTCCAAAGCCGGAGATAGGCCCCAAAGCATCTTGCTTCCAGCTCTTTGCGAAGCTAAGAATCAACTCGCTGTGCACAGAGCTCTGACAGCCTACCGGGAACATCCCTTACAAAGGGCTGTGAAACGCAGTTTCTTTGCAGGCCTGATCTGGCTGAAGTAGAATTTCTGCTCAGGGTGTGCTACATTGCTCTAGAGCTTCAAGGCACAAAGTGCTGAATTGTTTCCAAAGACAGAGATAGGCCCCAAAGCATCTTGCTTCCAGCTCTTTGGGAAGCTAAGAAACAACTCGCTCTGCACAGTGCTCTGACAGCCTACCGGGAACATCTATTCCAAAGGAATGTGAAACGCAGTTTCTTTGCAGGTTCGATTTGGCTGAAGTAGAACTTCTGCTCTGGGTGTGCTACATTTCCCTAGAGCTCCAAGCCTCAAAGCCCTGCCTTGTTTCCAAAGACCAAGATAGGCCCCAATTCATCCTGCTTCCAGCTCTTTGGGAAGCTAAGAACCAACTCGCTCGGCACAGTGCTCTTACAGCCTATGGGGAACATCTCTTACAAAGTCCTGTAATACGCAGTTTCTTGGCAGGCATGATCTGGCTGAAGTAGAACTTCTGCTCTGGGTGTGCTACATTGCCCTAGAGGTTCAAGGCACAAAGTGCTGAATTGTTTCCAAAGACTGAGATAGGCACCAAAGCATCTTGCTTCCAGCTCTTTGGGAAGCTAAGAAACAACTCGCTCTGCATTGGGCTCTTACAGCCTACCGGGAACCTCTCCTAGAAATGTCTGTGAAACGCAGTTTCTTTGCAGGCCTGATCTTGCTGAAGTAGAACTCCTGCTCTGGGTCTGCTACATTGCCCTAGAACGTCAAGGCACAACGTGCTGATTATTTTAGGAAGTTCTTTGATAGGCCACGAAGCACCTTGCTTCCAGCTCTATGGGAAGCTATAAAACAACTCGCTCTGCACCGTGTTCTTAGAGCCTACGGGGAACATCTCTTACAAAGTCCTGTTGAACGCAGTTTCTTGGCAGGCCTGATCTGGCTGAAGTAGAACTTCTGCTGTGGGTGTGCTACATTGCCCTAGAGCTTCAAGGCACAAAGTGCTGAATTGTTTCCAAAGACAGAGATAGTCCCCAAAGCATCTTGCTTCCAGCTCTTTGGGAAGCTAAGAAGCAACTCGCTCTGCATTGGGCTCTTACAGCCTACCGGGAACATCCCTTACAAAGGGCTGTGAAACGCAGTTTCTTTGCAGGCCTGATCTGGCTGAAGTAGAACTTCTGCTCTGGGTGTGTTACATTGCCCTAGAGATTCAAGTAACAAAGCCCTGCCTTGTTTCCAAAGGGGAAGATAAGACCCAAAGCATCTTGCTTCCAGCTCTTTGGGAAGCTAAGAAACAACTCGCTCTGCATTGGGCTCTTACAGCCTACCGGGAACATCCCTTACAAAGGGCTGTGAAACGCAGTTTCTTTGCAGGCCTGATCTGGCTGAAGTAGAACTTCTGCTCTGGGTGTGCTACATTGCTCTAGAGCTTCAAGGCACAAAGTGCTGAATTGTTTCCAAAGACAGAGATAGGCCCCAAAGCATCTTGCTTCCAGCTCTTTGGGAAGCTAAGAAAAAACTCGCTCTGCACAGTGCTCTGACAGCCTACCGGGAACATCTCTTCCATAGGTCTGTGAAACGCACTTTCTTGGCAGGCCTGATGTGGCTGAAGTAGAACTTCTGCTCTGGGAGTGCTACATTGCCCTAGAGATTCTAGGCACAAAGCCCTGCCTTGTTTCCAATGGGGAAGATAAGCCCCAAAGCATCTTGCTTCCAGCTCTTTGGGAAGCTAAGAATCAACTCACTGTGCACAGTGCTCTGACAGCCTACCGGGAACATCTCTTCCAAAGGCCTGTGAAACGCACTTTTCTGAAGGCCCGATCTGGATGAAGTAGAACTTCTGCTCTTGGTGTGCTACATTGCCCTAGAGCTCCAAGGCTCAAAGCCCTGCCTTGTTTCCAAAGACGGAGATAGGCCCCAAAGCATCTTGCTTCCAGCTCTTTGCGAAGCTAAGAATCAACTCGCTATGCACTGTGCTCTGACAGCCTACCGGGATCATCTCTTCCAAAGGCCTGTGAAACGCACTTTCTTGGCAGGCCTGATCTGGCTGAAGTAGAACTTCTGCTCTGGGTGTGCTACATTGCCCTAGAGATTCAAGGCACAAAGCCCTGCCTTGTTTCCAATGGGGAAGATAAGCCCCAAAGCATCTTGCTTCCAGCTCTTTGGGAAGCTAAGAAACAACTCGCTCTGCATTGGGCTCTTACAGCCTACCGGGAACATCTCCTAGAAATGTCTGTGAAACGCAGTTTCTTTGCAGTCCTGATCTTGCTGAAGTCCAACTCCTGCTCTGGGTCTGCTACATTGCCCTAGAACGTCAAGGCACAACGTGCTGATTATTTTAGGAAGTTCTTTGATAGGCCACGAAGCATCTTGCTTCCAGCTCTATGGGAAGCTATGAAACAACTCGCTCTGCACCGTGTTCTTAGAGCCTACGGGGAACATCTCTTACAAAGTCCTGTTGAACGCAGTTTCCTGGCAGGCCTGATCTGGCTGAAGTAGAACTTCTGCTGTGGGTGTGCTACATTGCCCTAGAGCTTCAAGGCACAAAGTGCTGAATTGTTTCCAAAGACAGAGATAGTCCCCAAAGCATCTTGCTTCCAGCTCTTTGGGAAGCTAAGAAGCAACTCGCTCTGCATTGGGCTCTTACAGCCTACCGGGAACATCCCTTACAAAGGGCTGTGAAACGCAGTTTCTTTGCAGGCCTGATCTGGCTGAAGTAGAACTTCTGCTCTGGGTGTGCTACATTGCTCTAGAGCTTCAAGGCACAAACTGCTGAATTGTTTCCAAAGACAGAGATAGGCCCCAAAGCATCTTGCTTCCAGCTCTATGGGAAGCTATGAAACAACTCGCTCTGCACAGTGTTCTTACAGCCTATGGGGAATATCTCTTACAAAGTCCTGTTGAACGCAGTTTCTTGGCAGGCCTGATCTGGCTGAAGTAGAACTTCTGCTGTGGGTGTGCTACATTGCCCTAGAGCTTCAAGGCACAAAGTGCTGAATTGTTTCCAAAGCCGGAGATAGGCCCCAAAGCATCTTGCTTCCAGCTCTTTGCGAAGCTAAGAATCAACTCGCTGTGCACAGAGCTCTGACAGCCTACCGGGAACATCCCTTACAAAGGGCTGTGAAACGCAGTTTCTTTGCAGGCCTGATCTGGCTGAAGTAGAATTTCTGCTCAGGGTGTGCTACATTGCTCTAGAGCTTCAAGGCACAAAGTGCTGAATTGTTTCCAAAGACAGAGATAGGCCCCAAAGCATCTTGCTTCCAGCTCTTTGGGAAGCTAAGAAACAACTCGCTCTGCACAGTGCTCTGACAGCCTACCGGGAACATCTATTCCAAAGGAATGTGAAACGCAGTTTCTTTGCAGGTTCGATTTGGCTGAAGTAGAACTTCTGCTCTGGGTGTGCTACATTTCCCTAGAGCTCCAAGCCTCAAAGCCCTGCCTTGTTTCCAAAGACCGAGATAGGCCCCAATTCATCCTGCTTCCAGCTCTTTGGGAAGCTAAGAACCAACTCGCTCGGCACAGTGCTCTTACAGCCTATGGGGAACATCTCTTACAAAGTCCTGTAATACGCAGTTTCTTGGCAGGCATGATCTGGCTGAAGTAGAACTTCTGCTCTGGGTGTGCTACATTGCCCTAGAGGTTCAAGGCACAAAGTGCTGAATTGTTTCCAAAGACTGAGATAGGCCCCAAAGCATCTTGCTTCCAGCTCTTTGGGAAGCTAAGAAACAACTCGCTCTGCATTGGGCTCTTACAGCCTACCGGGAACCTCTCCTAGAAATGTCTGTGAAACGCAGTTTCTTTGCAGGCCTGATCTTGCTGAAGTAGAACTCCTGCTCTGGGTCTGCTACATTGCCCTAGAACGTCAAGGCACAACGTGCTGATTATTTTAGGAAGTTCTTTGATAGGCCACGAAGCACCTTGCTTCCAGCTCTATGGGAAGATTTGAAACAACTCGCTCTGCACCGTGTTCTTAGAGCCTACGGGGAACATCTCTTACAAAGTCCTGTTGAACGCAGTTTCTTGGCAGGCCTGATCTTGCTGAAGTAGAACTCCTGCTCTGTGTCTGCTACATTTCCCTAGAGCTTCAAGGCACAACGTGCTGAATATTTTAGGAAGTTCTTTGATAGGCCACGAAGCATCTTGCTTCCAGCTCTATGGGAAGCTATGAAACAACGCGCTCTGCACAGTGTTCTTACAGCCTATTGGGAACATCTCTTACAAAGTCCTGTTGAACGCAGTTTCGTGGCAGGCCTGATCTGGCTGAAGTAGAACTTCTGCTGTGGGTGTGCTACATTGCCCTAGAGCTTCAAGGCACAAAGTGCTGAATTGTTTCCAAAGCCGGAGATAGGCCCCAAAGCATCTTGCTTCCAGCTCTTTGGGAAGCTAAGAATCAACTCACTGTGCACAGTGCTCTGACAGCCTACCGGGAACATCTCTTCCAAAGGCCTGTGAAACGCACTTTTCTGAAGGCCCGATCTGGATGAAGTAGAACTTCTGCTCTTGGTGTGCTACATTGCCCTAGAACTCCAAGGCTCAAAGCCCTGCCTTGTTTCCAAAGACGGAGATAGGCCCCAAAGCATCTTGCTTCCAGCTCTTTGCGAAGCCACGAATCAACTCGCTGTGCACTGTGCTCTGACAGCCTACCGGGATCATCTCTTCCAAAGGCCTGTGAAACGCACTTTCTTGGCAGGCCTGATCTGGCTGAAGTAGAACTTCTGCTCTGGGTGTGCTACATTGCCCTAGAGATTCAAGGCACAAAGCCCTGCCTTGTTTCCAAAGGGGAAGATAAGCCCCAAAGCATCTTGCTTCCAGCTCTTTGGGAAGCTAAGAAACAACTCGCTCTGCATTGGGCTCTTACAGCCTACCGGGAACATCTCCTAGAAATGTCTGTGAAACGCAGTTTCTTTGCAGTCCTGATCTTGCTGAAGTCCAACTCCTGCTCTGGGTCTGCTACATTGCCCTAGAACGTCAAGGCACAACGTGCTGATTATTTTAGGAAGTTCTTTGATAGGCCACGAAGCATCTTGCTTCCAGCTCTATGGGAAGCTATGAAACAACTCGCTCTGCACCGTGTTCTTAGAGCCTACGGGGAACATCTCTTACAAAGTCCTGTTGAACGCAGTTTCCTGGCAGGCCTGATCTGGCTGAAGTAGAACTTCTGCTGTGGGTGTGCTACATTGCCCTAGAGCTTCAAGGCACAAAGTGCTGAATTGTTTCCAAAGACAGAGATAGTCCCCAAAGCATCTTGCTTCCAGCTCTTTGGGAAGCTAAGAAGCAACTCGCTCTGCATTGGGCTCTTACAGCCTACCGGGAACATCCCTTACAAAGGGCTGTGAAACGCAGTTTCTTTGCAGGCCTGATCTGGCTGAAGTAGAACTTCTGCTCTGGGTGTGCTACATTGCTCTAGAGCTTCAAGGCACAAACTGCTGAATTGTTTCCAAAGACAGAGATAGGCCCCAAAGCATCTTGCTTCCAGCTTATGGGAAGCTATGAAACAACTCGCTCTGCACAGTGTTCTTACAGCCTATGGGGAATATCTCTTACAAAGTCCTGTTGAACGCAGTTTCTTGGCAGGCCTGATCTGGCTGAAGTAGAACTTCTGCTGTGGGTGTGCTACATTGCCCTAGAGCTTCAAGGCACAAAGTGCTGAATTGTTTCCAAAGCCGGAGATAGGCCCCAAAGCATCTTGCTTCCAGCTCTTTGCGAAGCTAAGAATCAACTCGCTGTGCACAGAGCTCTGACAGCCTACCGGGAACATCCCTTACAAAGGGCTGTGAAACGCAGTTTCTTTGCAGGCCTGATCTGGCTGAAGTAGAATTTCTGCTCAGGGTGTGCTACATTGCTCTAGAGCTTCAAGGCACAAAGTGCTGAATTGTTTCCAAAGACAGAGATAGGCCCCAAAGCATCTTGCTTCCAGCTCTTTGGGAAGCTAAGAAACAACTCGCTCTGCACAGTGCTCTGACAGCCTACCGGGAACATCTATTCCAAAGGAATGTGAAACGCAGTTTCTTTGCAGGTTCGATTTGGCTGAAGTAGAACTTCTGCTCTGGGTGTGCTACATTTCCCTAGAGCTCCAAGCCTCAAAGCCCTGCCTTGTTTCCAAAGACCGAGATAGGCCCCAATTCATCCTGCTTCCAGCTCTTTGGGAAGCTAAGAACCAACTCGCTCGGCACAGTGCTCTTACAGCCTATGGGGAACATCTCTTACAAAGTCCTGTAATACGCAGTTTCTTGGCAGGCATGATCTGGCTGAAGTAGAACTTCTGCTCTGGGTGTGCTACATTGCCCTAGAGGTTCAAGGCACAAAGTGCTGAATTGTTTCCAAAGACTGAGATAGGCCCCAAAGCATCTTGCTTCCAGCTCTTTGGGAAGCTAAGAAACAACTCGCTCTGCATTGGGCTCTTACAGCCTACCGGGAACCTCTCCTAGAAATGTCTGTGAAACGCAGTTTCTTTGCAGGCCTGATCTTGCTGAAGTAGAACTCCTGCTCTGGGTCTGCTACATTGCCCTAGAACGTCAAGGCACAACGTGCTGATTATTTTAGGAAGTTCTTTGATAGGCCACGAAGCACCTTGCTTCCAGCTCTATGGGAAGCTATGAAACAACTCGCTCTGCACCGTGTTCTTAGAGCCTACGGGGAACATCTCTTACAAAGTCCTGTTGAACGCAGTTTCTTGGCAGGCCTGATCTGGCTGAAGTAGAACTTCTGCTGTGGGTGTGCTACATTGCCCTAGAGCTTCAAGGCACAAAGTGCTGAATTGTTTCCAAAGACAGAGATAGTCCCCAAAGCATCTTGCTTCCAGCTCTTTGGGAAGCTAAGAAGCAACTCGCTCTGCATTGGGCTCTTACAGCCTACCGGGAACATCCCTTACAAAGGGCTGTGAAACGCAGTTTCTTTGCAGGCCTGATCTGGCTGAAGTAGAACTTCTGCTCTGGGTGTGCTACATTGCCCTAGAGATTCAAGGAACAAAGCCCTGCCTTGTTTCCAAAGGGGAAGATAAGACCCAAAGCATCTTGCTTCCAGCTCTTTGGGAAGCTAAGAAACAACTCGCTCTGCACAGTGCTCTGACAGCCTACCGGGAACATCTCTTCCAAAGGTCTGTGAAACGCACTTTCTTGGCAGACCTGATGTGGCTGAAGTAGAACTTCTGCTCTGGGTGTGCTACATTGCCCTAGAGATTCAAGGCACAAAGCCCTGCCTTGTTTCCAATGGGGAAGATAAGCCCCAAAGCATCTTGCTTCCAGCTCTTTGGGAAGCTAAGAAACAACTCGCTCTGCATTGGGCTCTTACAGCCTACCGGGAACATCTCCTAGAAATGTCTGTGAAACGCAGTTTCTTTGCAGTCCTGATCTTGCTGAAGTCCAACTCCTGCTCTGGGTCTGCTACATTGCCGTAGAACGTCAAGGCACAACGTGCTGATTATTTTAGGAAGTTCTTTGATAGGCCACGAAGCATCTTGCTTCCAGCTCTATGGGAAGCTATGAAACAACTCGCTCTGCACCGTGTTCTTAGAGCCTACGGGGAACATCTCTTACAAAGTCCTGTTGAACGCAGTTTCCTGGCAGGCCTGATCTGGCTGAAGTAGAACTTCTGCTGTGGGTGTGCTACATTGCCCTAGAGCTTCAAGGCACAAAGTGCTGAATTGTTTCCAAAGACAGAGATAGTCCCCAAAGCATCTTGCTTCCAGCTCTTTGGGAAGCTAAGAAGCAACTCGCTCTGCATTGGGCTCTTACAGCCTACCGGGAACATCCCTTACAAAGGGCTGTGAAACGCAGTTTCTTTGCAGGCCTGATCTGGCTGAAGTAGAACTTCTGCTCTGGGTGTGCTACATTGCTCTAGAGCTTCAAGGCACAAACTGCTGAATTGTTTCCAAAGACAGAGATAGGCCCCAAAGCATCTTGCTTCCAGCTCTATGGGAAGCTATGAAACAACTCGCTCTGCACAGTGTTCTTACAGCCTATGGGGAATATCTCTTACAAAGTCCTGTTGAATGCAGTTTCTTGGCAGGCCTGATCTGGCTGAAGTAGAACTTCTGCTGTGGGTGTGCTACATTGCCCTAGAGCTTCAAGGCACAAAGTGCTGAATTGTTTCCAAAGCCGGAGATAGGCCCCAAAGCATCTTGCTTCCAGCTCTTTGCGAAGCTAAGAATCAACTCGCTGTGCACAGAGCTCTGACAGCCTACCGGGAACATCCCTTACAAAGGGCTGTGAAACGCAGTTTCTTTGCAGGCCTGATCTGGCTGAAGTAGAATTTCTGCTCAGGGTGTGCTACATTGCTCTAGAGCTTCAAGGCACAAAGTGCTGAATTGTTTCCAAAGACAGAGATAGGCCCCAAAGCATCTTGCTTCCAGCTCTTTGGGAAGCTAAGAAACAACTCGCTCTGCACAGTGCTCTGACAGCCTACCGGGAACATCTATTCCAAAGGAATGTGAAACGCAGTTTCTTTGCAGGTTCGATTTGGCTGAAGTAGAACTTCTGCTCTGGGTGTGCTACATTTCCCTAGAGCTCCAAGCCTCAAAGCCCTGCCTTGTTTCCAAAGACCGAGATAGGCCCCAATTCATCCTGCTTCCAGCTCTTTGGGAAGCTAAGAACCAACTCGCTCGGCACAGTGCTCTTACAGCCTATGGGGAACATCTCTTACAAAGTCCTGTAATACGCAGTTTCTTGGCAGGCATGATCTGGCTGAAGTAGAACTTCTGCTCTGGGTGTGCTACATTGCCCTAGAGGTTCAAGGCACAAAGTGCTGAATTGTTTCCAAAGACTGAGATAGGCCCCAAAGCATCTTGCTTCCAGCTCTTTGGGAAGCTAAGAAACAACTCGCTCTGCATTGGGCTCTTACAGCCTACCGGGAACCTCTCCTAGAAATGTCTGTGAAACGCAGTTTCTTTGCAGGCCTGATCTTGCTGAAGTAGAACTCCTGCTCTGGGTCTGCTACATTGCCCTAGAACGTCAAGGCACAACGTGCTGATTATTTTAGGAAGTTCTTTGATAGGCCACGAAGCACCTTGCTTCCAGCTCTATGGGAAGCTATGAAACAACTCGCTCTGCACCGTGTTCTTAGAGCCTACGGGGAACATCTCTTACAAAGTCCTGTTGAACGCAGTTTCTTGGCAGGCCTGATCTGGCTGAAGTAGAACTTCTGCTGTGGGTGTGCTACATTGCCCTAGAGCTTCAAGGCACAAAGTGCTGAATTGTTTCCAAAGACAGAGATAGTCCCCAAAGCATCTTGCTTCCAGCTCTTTGGGAAGCTAAGAAGCAACTCGCTCTGCATTGGGCTCTTACAGCCTACCGGGAACATCCCTTACAAAGGGCTGTGAAACGCAGTTTCTTTGCAGGCCTGATCTGGCTGAAGTAGAACTTCTGCTCTGGGTGTGCTACATTGCCCTAGAGATTCAAGGAACAAAGCCCTGCCTTGTTTCCAAAGGGGAAGATAAGACCCAAAGCATCTTGCTTCCAGCTCTTTGGGAAGCTAAGAAACAACTCGCTCTGCACAGTGCTCTGACAGCCTACCGGGAACATCTCTTCCAAAGGTCTGTGAAACGCACTTTCTTGGCAGACCTGATGTGGCTGAAGTAGAACTTCTGCTCTGGGTGTGCTACATTGCCCTAGAGATTCAAGGCACAAAGCCCTGCCTTGTTTCCAATGGGGAAGATAAGCCCCAAAGCATCTTGCTTCCAGCTCTTTGGGAAGCTAAGAAACAACTCGCTCTGCATTGGGCTCTTACAGCCTACCGGGAACATCTCCTAGAAATGTCTGTGAAACGCAGTTTCTTTGCAGTCCTGATCTTGCTGAAGTCCAACTCCTGCTCTGGGTCTGCTACATTGCCGTAGAACGTCAAGGCACAACGTGCTGATTATTTTAGGAAGTTCTTTGATAGGCCACGAAGCATCTTGCTTCCAGCTCTATGGGAAGCTATGAAACAACTCGCTCTGCACCGTGTTCTTAGAGCCTACGGGGAACATCTCTTACAAAGTTCTGTTGAACGCAGTTTCCTGGCAGGCCTGATCTGGCTGAAGTAGAACTTCTGCTGTGGGTGTGCTACATTGCCCTAGAGCTTCAAGGCACAAAGTGCTGAATTGTTTCCAAAGACAGAGATAGTCCCCAAAGCATCTTGCTTCCAGCTCTTTGGGAAGCTAAGAAGCAACTCGCTCTGCATTGGGCTCTTACAGCCTACCGGGAACATCCCTTACAAAGGGCTGTGAAACGCAGTTTCTTTGCAGGCCTGATCTGGCTGAAGTAGAACTTCTGCTCTGGGTGTGCTACATTGCTCTAGAGCTTCAAGGCACAAACTGCTGAATTGTTTCCAAAGACAGAGATAGGCCCCAAAGCATCTTGCTTCCAGCTCTATGGGAAGCTATGAAACAACTCGCTCTGCACAGTGTTCTTACAGCCTATGGGGAATATCTCTTACAAAGTCCTGTTGAACGCAGTTTCTTGGCAGGCCTGATCTGGCTGAAGTAGAACTTCTGCTGTGGGTGTGCTACATTGCCCTAGAGCTTCAAGGCACAAAGTGCTGAATTGTTTCCAAAGCCGGAGATAGGCCCCAAAGCATCTTGCTTCCAGCTCTTTGCGAAGCTAAGAATCAACTCGCTGTGCACAGAGCTCTGACAGCCTACCGGGAACATCCCTTACAAAGGGCTGTGAAACGCAGTTTCTTTGCAGGCCTGATCTGGCTGAAGTAGAATTTCTGCTCAGGGTGTGCTACATTGCTCTAGAGCTTCAAGGCACAAAGTGCTGAATTGTTTCCAAAGACAGAGATAGGCCCCAAAGCATCTTGCTTCCAGCTCTTTGGGAAGCTAAGAAACAACTCGCTCTGCACAGTGCTCTGACAGCCTACCGGGAACATCTCTTCCAAAGGTCTGTGAAACGCACTTTCTTGGCAGACCTGATGTGGCTGAAGTAGAACTTCTGCTCTGGGTGTGCTACATTGCCCTAGAGATTCAAGGCACAAAGCCCTGCCTTGTTTCCAATGGGGAAGATAAGCCCCAAAGCATCTTGCTTCCAGCTCTTTGGGAAGCTAAGAAACAACTCGCTCTGCATTGGGCTCTTACAGCCTACCGGGAACATCTCCTAGAAATGTCTGTGAAACGCAGTTTCTTTGCAGGCCTGATCTTGCTGAAGTAGAACTCCTGCTCTGGGTCTGCTACATTTCCCTAGAGCTTCAAGGCACAACGTGCTGAATATTTTAGGAAGTTCTTTGATAGGCCACGAAGCATCTTGCTTCCAGCTCTATGGGAAGCTATGAAACAACGCGCTCTGCACAGTGTTCTTACAGCCTATGGGGAACATCTCTTACAAAGTCCTGTTGAACGCAGTTTCTTGGCAGGCCTGATCTGGCTGAAGTAGAACTTCTGCTGTGGGTGTGCTACATTGCCCTAGAGCTTCAAGGCACAAAGTGCTGAATTGTTTCCAAAGCCGGAGATAGGCCCCAAAGCATCTTGCTTCCAGCTCTTTGGGAAGCTAAGAATCAACTCACTGTGCACAGTGCTCTGACAGCCTACCGGGAACATCTCTTCCAAAGGCCTGTGAAACGCACTTTTCTCAAGGCCCGATCTGGATGAAGTAGAACTTCTGCTCTTGGTGTGCTACATTGCCCTAGAGCTCCAAGGCTCAAAGCCCTGCCTTGTTTCCAAAGACGGAGATAGGGCCCAAAGAATCTTGCTTCCAGCTCTTTGGGAATCTAAGAAACAACTCGCTCTGCATTGGGCTCTTACAGCCTACCGGGAACATCTCCTAGAAATGTCTGTGAAACGCAGTTTCTTTGCAGGCCTGATCTTGCTGAAGTACAACGCCTGCTCTGGGTCTGCTACATTGCCCTAGAACGTCAAGGCACAACGTGCTGATTATTTTAGGAAGTTCTTTGATAGGCCACGAAGCATCTTGCTTCCAGCTCTATGGGAAGCTGTGAAACAACTCGCTCTGCACCGTGTTCTTAGAGCCTACGGGGAACATCTCTTACAAAGTCCTGTTGAACGCAGTTTCTTGGCAGGCCTGATCTGGCTGAAGTAGAACTTCTGCTGTGGGTGTGCTACATTGCCCTAGAGCTTCAAGGCACAAAGTGCTGAATTGTTTCCAAAGACAGAGATAGTCCCCAAAGCATCTTGCTTCCAGCTCTTTGGGAAGCTAAGAAGCAACTCGCTCTGCATTGGGCTCTTACAGCCTACCGGGAACATCCGTTACAAAGGGCTGTGAAACGCAGTTTCTTTGCAGGCCTGATTTGGCTGAAGTAGAACTTCTGCTCTGGGTGTGCTACATTGCTCTATAGCTTCAAGGCACAAACTGCTGAATTGTTTCCAAAGACAGAGATAGGCCCCAAAGCATCTTGCTTCCAGCTCTATGGGAAGCTATGAAACAACTCGCTCTGCACAGTGTTCTTACAGCCTATGGGGAACATCTCTTACAAAGTCCTGTTGAACGCAGTTTCTTGGCAGGCCTGATCTGGCTGAAGTAGAACTTCTGCTGTGGGTGTGCTACATTGCCCTAGAGCTTCAAGGCACAAAGTGCTGAATTGTTTCCAAAGCCGGAGATAGGCCCCAAAGCATCTTGCTTCCAGCTCTTTGCGAAGCTAAGAATCAACTCGCTGTGCACAGTGCTCTGACAGCCTACCGGGAACATCTCTTCCAAAGGCCTGTGAAACGCACTTTCTTGGCAGGCCTGATCTGGCTGAAGTAGAACTTCTGCTGTGGGTGTGCTACATTGCCCTAGAGCTTCAAGGCACAAAGTGCTGAATTGTTTCCAAAGACAGAGATAGTCCCCAAAGCATCTTGCTTCCAGCTCTTTGGGAAGCTAAGAAACAACTCGCTCTGCATTGGGCTCTTACAGCCTACCGGGAACATCCCTTACAAAGGGCTGTGAAACGCAGTTTCTTTGCAGGCCTGATCTGGCTGAAGTAGAATTTCTGCTCAGGGTGTGCTACATTGCTCTAGAGCTTCAAGGCACAAAGTGCTGAATTGCTTCCAAAGACAGAGATAGGCCCCAAAGCATCTTGCTTCCAGCTCTTTGGGAAGCTAAGAAACAACTCGCTCTGCACAGTGCTCTGACAGCCTACCGGGAACATCTATTCCAAAGGAATGTGAAACGCAGTTTCTTTGCAGGTTCGATTTGGCTGAAGTAGAACTTCTGCTCTGGGTGTGCTACATTGCCCTAGAGCTCCAAGCCTCAAAGCCCTGCCTTGTTTCCAAAGACCGAGATAGGCCCCAATTCATCCTGCTTCCAGCTCTTTGGGAAGCTAAGAACCAACTCGCTCGGCACAGTGCTCTTACAGCCTATGGGGAACATCTCTTACAAAGTCCTGTAATACGCAGTTTCTTGGCAGGCATGATCTGGCTGAAGTAGAACTCCTGCTCTGGGTCTGCTACATTGCCCTAGAACGTCAAGGCACAACGTGCTGATTATTTTAGGAAGTTCTTTGATAGGCCACGAAGCATCTTGCTTCCAGCTCTATGGGAAGCTATGAAACAACTCGCTCTGCACCGTGTTCTTAGAGCCTACGGGGAACATCTCTTACAAAGTCCTGTTGAACGCAGTTTCTTGGCAGGCCTGATCTGGCTGAAGTAGAACTTCTGCTGTGGGTGTGCTACATTGCCCTAGAGCTTCAAGGCACAAAGTGCTGAATTGTTTCCAAAGACAGAGATAGTCCCCAAAGCATCTTGCTTCCAGCTCTTTGGGAAGCTAAGAAGCAACTCGCTCTGCATTGGGCTCTTACAGCCTACCGGGAACATCCCTTACAAAGGGCTGTGAAACGCAGTTTCTTTGCAGGCCTGATCTGGCTGAAGTAGAACTTCTGCTCTGGGTGTGCTACATTGCTCTAGAGCTTCAAGGCACAAAGCCCTGCCTTGTTTCCAATGGGGAAGATAAGCCCCAAAGCATCTTGCTTCCAGCTCTTTGGGAAGCGAAGAAACAACTCGCTCTGCATTGGGCTCTTACAGCCTACCGGGAACATCTCCTAGAAATGTCTGTGAAACGCAGTTTCTTTGCAGGCCTGATCTTGCTGAAGTAGAACTCCTGCTCTGGGTCTGCTTCATTTCCCTAGAGCTTCAAGGCACAACGTGCTGAATATTTTAGGAAGTTCTTTGATAGGCCACGAAGCATCTTGCTTCCAGCTCTATGGGAAGCTATGAAACAACGCGCTCTGCACAGTGTTCTCACAGCCTATGGGGAACATCTCTTACAAAGTCCTGTTGAACGCAGTTTCTTGGCAGGCCTGATCTGGCTGAAGTAGAACTTCTGCTGTGGGTGTGCTGCATTGCCCTAGAGCTTCAAGGCACAAAGTGCTGAATTGTATCCAAAGCCGGAGATAGGCCCCAAAGCATCTTGCTTCCAGCTCTTTGCGAATCTAAGAATCGACTCGCTGTGCACAGTGCTCTGACAGCCTAACGGGAACATCTCTTCCAAAGGCCTGTGAAACGCACTTTTCTGAAGGCCCGATCTGGATGAAGTAGAACTTCTGCTCTTGGTCTGCTACATTGCTCTAGAGCTCCAAGGCTCAAAGCCCTGCCTTGTTTCCAAAGACGGACATAGGCCCCAAAGAATCTTGCTTCCAGCTCTTTGCGAAGCTAAGAATCAAGTCGCTGTGCACAGTGCTCTGACAGCCTACCGGGAACATCTCTTCCAAAGGCCTGTGAAACGCACTTTCTTGGCAGGCCTGATCTGACTGAAGTAGAACTTCTGCTCTGGGTGTGCTACATTGCCCTAGAGATTCAAGGCACAAAGCCCTGCCTTGTTTCCAAAGGGGAAGATAAGCCCCAAAGCATCTTGCTTCCAGCTCTTTGGGAAGCTAAGAAACAACTCGCTCTGCATTGGGCTCTTACAGCCTACTGGGAACATCTCCTAGAAATGTCTGTGAAACGCAGTTTCTTTGCAGGCCTGATCTTGCTGAAGTAGAACTCCTGCTCTGGGTCTGCTACATTGCCCTAGAACGTCAAGGCACAACGTGCTGATTATTTTAGGAAGATCTTTGATAGGCCACGAAGCATCTTGCTTAGAGCTCTATGGGAAGCTATGAAACAACTCGCTCTGCACCGTGTTCTTACAGCCTACGGGGAACATCTCTTACAAAGTCCTGTTGAACGCAGTTTCTTGGCAGGCCTGATCTGGCTGAAGTAGAACTTCTGCTGTGGGTGTGCTACATTGCCCTAGAGCTTCAAGGCACAAAGTGCTGAATTGTTTCCAAAGACAGAGATAGTCCCCAAAGCATCTTGCTGCCAGCTCTTTGGGAAGCTAAGAAACAATTCGCTCTGCATTGGGCTCTTACAGCCTACCGGGAACATCTCCTAGAAATGTCTGTGAAACGCAGTTTCTTTGCAGGCCTGATCTTGCTGAAGTAGAACTCCTGCTCTGGGTGTGCTACATTGCCCTAGAGCTTCAAGGCACAACGTGCTGAATATTTTAGGAAGTTCTTTGATAGGCCACGAAGCATCTTGCTTCCAGCTCTATGGGAAGCTATGAAACAACGCGCTCTGCGCAGTGTTCTTACAGCCTATGGGGAACATCTCTTACAAAGTCCTGTTGAACGCAGTTTCTTGGCATTCCTGATCTGGCTGAAGTACAACTTCTGCTGTGGGTGTGCTACATTGCCCTAGAGCTTCAAGGCACAAAGTGCTGAATTGTTTCCAAAGACCGAGATAGGCCCCAAAGCATCTTGCTTCCAGCTCTTTGGGAAGGTAAGAATCAACTCTCTTTGCACAGTGCTCTGACAGCCTACCGGGAACATCTCTTCCAATGGCCTGTGAAACGCACTTTCTTGGCAGGCCTGATCTGGCTGAAGTAGAACTTCTGCTCTGGGTGTGCTACATTGCCCTAGAGATTCAAGGCACAAAGCCCTGCCTTGTTTCCAAAGGGGAAGATAAGACCCAAAGCATCTTGCTTCCAGGTCTTTGGGAAGCTAAGAAACAACTCGCTCTGCATTGGGCTCTTGCAGCCTACCGGGAACATCCCTTACAAAGGGCTGTGAAACGCAGTTTCTTTTCAGGCCTGATCTGGCTGAAGTAGAACTTCTGCTCTGGGTGTGCTACATTGCTCTAGAGCTTCAAGGCACAAAGTGCTGAATTGTTTCCAAAGACAGAGATAGGCCCCAAAGCATCTTGCTTCCAGCTCTTTGGGAAGCTAAGAAAAAACTCGCTCTGCACAGTGCTCTGACAGCCTACCGGGAACATCTCTTCCATAGGTCTGTGAAACGCACTTTCTTGGCAGGCCTGATGTGGCTGAAGTAGAACTTCTGCTCTGGGAGTGCTACATTGCCCTAGAGATTCTAGGCACAAAGCCCTGCCTTGTTTCCAATGGGGAAGATAAGCCCCAAAGCATCTTGCTTCCAGCTCTTTGGGAAGCTAAGAAACAACTCGCTCTGCATTGGGCTCTTACAGCCTACCGGGAACATCTCCTAGAAATGTCTGTGAAACGCAGTTTCTTTGCAGGCCTGATCTTGCTGAAGTAGAACTCCTGCTCTGGGTCTGCTACATTTCCCTAGAGCTTCAAGGCACAACGTGCTGAATATTTTAGGAAGTTCTTTGATAGGCCACGAAGCATCTTGCTTCCAGCTCTCTGGGAAGCTATGAAACAACGCGCTCTGCACAGTGTTCTTACAGCCTATTGGGAACATCTCTTACAAAGTCCTGTTGAACGCAGTTTCTTGGCAGGCCTGATCTGGCTGAAGTAGAACTTCTGCTGTGGGTGTGCTACATTGCCCTAGAGCTTCAAGGCACAAAGTGCTGAATTGTTTCCAAAGACGGAGATAGGCCCCAAAGCATCTTGCTTCCAGCTCTTTGCGAAGCTAAGAATCAACTCGCTGTGCACTGTGCTCTGACAGCCTACCGGGATCATCTCTTCCAAAGGCCTGTGAAACGCACTTTCTTGGCAGGCCTGATCTGGCTGAAGTAGAACTTCTGCTCTGGGTGTGCTACATTGCCCTAGAGATTCTAGGCACAAAGCCCTGCCTTGTTTCCAAAGCAGAAGATAAGCCCCAAAGCATCTTGCTTCCAGCTCTTTGGGAAGCTAAGAAACAACTCGCTCTGCATTGGGCTCTTACAGCCTACCAGGAACATCTCCTAGAAATGTCTGTGAAACGCAGTTTCTTTGCAGGCCTGATCTTGCTGAAGTCCAACTCCTGCTCTGGGTCTGCTACATTGCCCTAGAACGTCAAGGCAGAACGTGCTGATTATTTTAGGAAGTTCTTTGATAGGCCACGAAGCATCTTGCTTCCAGCTCTATGGGAAGCTATGAAACAACTCGCTCTGCACCGTGTTCTTAGAGCCTACGGGGAACATCTCTTACAAAGTCCTGTTGAACGCAGTTTCTTGGCAGGCCTGATCTGGCTGAAGTAGAACTTCTGCTGTGGGTGTGCTACATTGCCCTAGAGCTTCAAGGCACAAAGTGCTGAATTGTTTCCAAAGACAGAGATAGTCCCCAAAGCATCTTGCTTCCAGCTCTTTGGGAAGCTAAGAAACAACTCGCTCTGCATTGGGCTCTTACAGCCTACCGGGAACATCTCCTAGAAATGTCTGTGAAACGCAGTTTCTTGGCAGGCCTGATCTGGCTGAAGTAGAACTTCTGCTGTGGGTGTGCTACATTGCCCTAGAGCTTCAAGGCACAAAGTGCTGAATTGTTTCCAAAGCCGGAGATAGGCCCCAAAGCATCTTGCTTCCAGCTCTTTGCGAAGCTAAGAATCAACTCGCTGTGCACAGAGCTCTGACAGCCTACCGGGAACATCCCTTACAAAGGGCTGTGAAACGCAGTTTCTTTGCAGGCCTGATCTGGCTGAAGTAGAATTTCTGCTCAGGGTGTGCTACATTGCTCTAGAGCTTCAAGGCACAAAGAGCTGAATTGTTTCCAAAGACAGAGATAGGCCCCAAAGCATCTTGCTTCCAGCTCTTTGGGAAGCTAAGAAACAACTCGCTCTGCACAGTGCTCTGACAGCCTACCGGGAACATCTATTCCAAAGGAATGTGAAACGCAGTTTCTTTGCAGGTTCGATTTGGCTGAAGTAGAACTTCTGCTCTGGGTGTGCTACACTTCCCTAGAGCTCCAAGCCTCAAAGCCCTGCCTTGTTTCCAAAGACCGAGATAGGCCCCAATTCATCCTGCTTCCAGCTCTTTGGGAAGCTAAGAACCAACTCGCTCGGGACAGTGCTCTTACAGCCTATGGGGAACATCTCTTACAAAGTCCTGTAATACGCAGTTTCTTGGCAGGCATGATCTGGCTGAAGTAGAACTTCTGCTCTGGGTGTGCTACATTGCCCTAGAGGTTCAAGGCACAAAGTGCTGAATTGTTTCCAAAGACTGAGATAGGCCCCAAAGCATCTTGCTTCCAGCTCTTTGGGAAGCTAAGAAACAACTCGCTCTGCATTGGGCTCTTACAGCCTACCGGGAACCTCTCCTAGAAATGTCTGTGAAACGCAGTTTCTTTGCAGGCCTGATCTTGCTGAAGTAGAACTCCTGCTCTGGGTCTGCTACATTGCCCTAGAACGTCAAGGCACAACGTGCTGATTATTTTAGGAAGTTCTTTGATAGGCCACGAAGCACCTTGCTTCCAGCTCTATGGGAAGCTATGAAACAACTCGCTCTGCACCGTGTTCTTAGAGCCTACGGGGAACATCTCTTACAAAGTCCTGTTGAACGCAGTTTCTTGGCAGGCCTGATCTGGCTGAAGTAGAACTTCTGCTGTGGGTGTGCTACATTGCCCTAGAGCTTCAAGGCACAAAGTGCTGAATTGTTTCCAAAGACAGAGATAGTCCCCAAAGCATCTTGCTTCCAGCTCTTTGGGAAGCTAAGAAGCAACTCGCTCTGCATTGGGCTCTTACAGCCTACCGGGAACATCCCTTACAAAGGGCTGTGAAACGCAGTTTCTTTGCAGGCCTGATCTGGCTGAAGTAGAACTTCTGCTCTGGGTGTGCTACATTGCCCTAGAGATTCAAGGAACAAAGCCCTGCCTTGTTTCCAAAGGGGAAGATAAGACCCAAAGCATCTTGCTTCCAGCTCTTTGGGAAGCTAAGAAACAACTCGCTCTGCACAGTGCTCTGACAGCCTACCGGGAACATCTCTTCCAAAGGTCTGTGAAACGCACTTTCTTGGCAGACCTGATGTGGCTGAAGTAGAACTTCTGCTCTGGGTGTGCTACATTGCCCTAGAGATTCAAGGCACAAAGCCCTGCCTTGTTTCCAATGGGGAAGATAAGCCCCAAAGCATCTTGCTTCCAGCTCTTTGGGAAGCTAAGAAACAACTCGCTCTGCATTGGGCTCTTACAGCCTACCGGGAACATCTCCTAGAAATGTCTGTGAAACGCAGTTTCTTTGCAGTCCTGATCTTGCTGAAGTCCAACTCCTGCTCTGGGTCTGCTACATTGCCCTAGAACGTCAAGGCACAACGTGCTGATTATTTTAGGAAGTTCTTTGATAGGCCACGAAGCATCTTGCTTCCAGCTCTATGGGAAGCTATGAAACAACTCGCTCTGCACCGTGTTCTTAGAGCCTACGGGGAACATCTCTTACAAAGTCCTGTTGAACGCAGTTTCCTGGCAGGCCTGATCTGGCTGAAGTAGAACTTCTGCTGTGGGTGTGCTACATTGCCCTAGAGCTTCAAGGCACAAAGTGCTGAATTGTTTCCAAAGACAGAGATAGTCCCCAAAGCATCTTGCTTCCAGCTCTTTGCGAAGCTAAGAAGCAACTCGCTCTGCATTGGGCTCTTACAGCCTACCGGGAACATCCCTTACAAAGGGCTGTGAAACGCAGTTTCTTTGCAGGCCTGATCTGGCTGAAGTAGAACTTCTGCTCTGGGTGTGCTACATTGCTCTAGAGCTTCAAGGCACAAAGTGCTGAATTGTTTCCAAAGACAGAGATAGGCCCCAAAGCATCTTGCTTCCAGCTCTATGGGAAGCTATGAAACAACTCGCTCTGCACAGTGTTCTTACAGCCTATGGGGAATATCTCTTACAAAGTCCTGTTGAACGCAGTTTCTTGGCAGGCCTGATCTGGCTGAAGTAGAACTTCTGCTGTGGGTGTGCTACATTGCCCTAGAGCTTCAAGGCACAAAGTGCTGAATTGTTTCCAAAGCCGGAGATAGGCCCCAAAGCATCTTGCTTCCAGCTCTTTGCGAAGCTAAGAATCAACTCGCTGTGCACAGAGCTCTGACAGCCTACCGGGAACATCCCTTACAAAGGGCTGTGAAACGCAGTTTCTTTGCAGGCCTGATCTGGCTGAAGTAGAATTTCTGCTCAGGGTGTGCTACATTGCTCTAGAGCTTCAAGGCACAAAGTGCTGAATTGTTTCCAAAGACAGAGATAGGCCCCAAAGCATCTTGCTTCCAGCTCTTTGGGAAGCTAAGAAACAACTCGCTCTGCACAGTGCTCTGACAGCCTACCGGGAACATCTCTTCCAAAGGCCTGTGAAACGCACTTTCTTGGCAGACCTGATGTGGCTGAAGTAGAACTTCTGCTCTGGGTGTGCTACATTGCCCTAGAGATTCAAGGCACAAAGCCCTGCCTTGTTTCCAATGGGGAAGATAAGCCCCAAAGCATCTTGCTTCCAGCTCTTTGGGAAGCTAAGAAACAACTCGCTCTGCATTGGGCTCTTACAGCCTACCGGGAACATCTCCTAGAAATGTCTGTGAAACGCAGTTTCTTTGCAGGCCTGATCTTGCTGAAGTAGAACTCCTGCTCTGGGTCTGCTACATTTCCCTAGAGCTTCAAGGCACAACGTGCTGAATATTTTAGGAAGTTCTTTGATAGGCCACGAAGCATCTTGCTTCCAGCTCTATGGGAAGCTATGAAACAACGCGCTCTGCACAGTGTTCTTACAGCCTATGGGGAACATCTCTTACAAAGTCCTGTTGAACGCAGTTTCTTGGCAGGCCTGATCTGGCTGAAGTAGAACTTCTGCTGTGGGTGTGCTACATTGCCCTAGAGCTTCAAGGCACAAAGTGCTGAATTGTTTCCAAAGCCGGAGATAGGCCCCAAAACATCTTGCTTCCAGCTCTTTGGGAAGCTAAGAATCAACTCACTGTGCACAGTGCTCTGACAGCCTACCGGGAACATCTCTTCCAAAGGCCTGTGAAACGCACTTTTCTCAAGGCCCGATCTGGATGAAGTAGAACTTCTGCTCTGGGTGTGCTACATTGCCCTAGAGCTCCAAGCCTCAAAGCCCTGCCTTGTTTCCAAAGACCGAGATAGGCCCCAATTCATCCTGCTTCCAGCTCTTTGGGAAGCTAAGAACCAACTCGCTCGGCACAGTGCTCTTACAGCCTATGGGGAACATCTCTTACAAAGTCCTGTAATACGCAGTTTCTTGGCAGGCATGATCTGGCTGAAGTAGAACTTCTGCTCTGGGTGTGCTACATTGCCCTAGAGGTTCAAGGCACAAAGTGCTGAATTGTTTCCAAAGACAGAGATAGTCCCCAAAGCATCTTGCTTCCAGCTCTTTGGGAAGCTAAGAAGCAACTCGCTCTGCATTGGGCTCTTACAGCCTACCGGGAACATCCGTTACAAAGGGCTGTGAAACGCAGTTTCTTTGCAGGCCTGATTTGGCTGAAGTAGAACTTCTGCTCTGGGTGTGCTACATTGCTCTATAGCTTCAAGGCACAAACTGCTGAATTGTTTCCAAAGACAGAGATAGGCCCCAAAGCATCTTGCTTCCAGCTCTATGGGAAGCTATGAAACAACTCGCTCTGCACAGTGTTCTTACAGCCTATGGGGAACATCTCTTACAAAGTCCTGTTGAACGCAGTTTCTTGGCAGGCCTGATCTGGCTGAAGTAGAACTTCTGCTGTGGGTGTGCTACATTGCCCTAGAGCTTCAAGGCACAAAGTGCTGAATTGTTTCCAAAGCCGGAGATAGGCCCCAAAGCATCTTGCTTCCAGCTCTTTGCGAAGCTAAGAATCAACTCGCTGTGCACAGTGCTCTGACAGCCTACCGGGAACATCTCTTCCAAAGGCCTGTGAAACGCACTTTCTTGGCAGGCCTGATCTGGCTGAAGTAGAACTTCTGCTGTGGGTGTGCTACATTGCCCTAGAGCTTCAAGGCACAAAGTGCTGAATTGTTTCCAAAGACAGAGATAGTCCCCAAAGCATCTTGCTTCCAGCTCTTTGGGAAGCTAAGAAACAACTCGCTCTGCATTGGGCTCTTACAGCCTACCGGGAACATCCCTTACAAAGGGCTGTGAAACGCAGTTTCTTTGCAGGCCTGATCTGGCTGAAGTAGAATTTCTGCTCAGGGTGTGCTACATTGCTCTAGAGCTTCAAGGCACAAAGTGCTGAATTGTTTCCAAAGACAGAGATAGGCCCCAAAGCATCTTGCTTCCAGCTCTTTGGGAAGCTAAGAAACAACTCGCTCTGCACAGTGCTCTGACAGCCTACCGGGAACATCTATTCCAAAGGAATGTGAAACGCAGTTTCTTTGCAGGTTCGATTTGGCTGAAGTAGAACTTCTGCTCTGGGTGTGCTACATTGCCCTAGAGCTCCAAGCCTCAAAGCCCTGCCTTGTTTCCAAAGACCGAGATAGGCCCCAATTCATCCTGCTTCCAGCTCTTTGGGAAGCTAAGAACCAACTCGTTCGGCACAGTGCTCTTACAGCCTATGGGGAACATCTCTTACAAAGTCCTGTAATACGCAGTTTCTTGGCAGGCATGATCTGGCTGAAGTAGAACTTCTGCTCTGGGTGTGCTACATTGCCCTAGAGGTTCAAGGCACAAAGTGCTGAATTGTTTCCAAAGACAGAGATAGTCCCCAAAGCATCTTGCTTCCAGCTCTTTGGGAAGCTAAGAAACAACTCGCTCTGCATTGGGCTCTTACAGCCTACCGGGAACCTCTCCTAGAAATGTCTGTGAAACGCAGTTTCTTTGCAGGCCTGATCTTGCTGAAGTAGAACTCCTGCTCTGGGTCTGCTACATTGCCCTAGAACGTCAAGGCACAACGTGCTGATTATTTTAGGAAGTTCTTTGATAGGCCACGAAGCATCTTGCTTCCAGCTCTCTGGGAAGCTATGAAACAACTCGCTCTGCACCGTGTTCTTAGAGCCTACGGGGAACATCTCTTACAAAGTCCTGTTGAACGCAGTTTCTTGGCAGGCCTGATCTGGCTGAAGTAGAACTTCTGCTGTGGGTGTGCTACATTGCCCTAGAGCTTCAAGGCACAAAGTGCTGAATTGTTTCCAAAGACAGAGATAGTCCCCAAAGCATCTTGCTTCCAGCTCTTTGGGAAGCTAAGAAGCAACTCGCTCTGCATTGGGCTCTTACAGCCTACCGGGAACATCCCTTACAAAGGGCTGTGAAACGCAGTTTCTTTGCAGGCCTGATCTGGCTGAAGTAGAACTTCTGCTCTGGGTGTGCTACATTGCTCTAGAGCTTCAAGGCACAAAGCCCTGCCTTGTTTCCAATGGGGAAGATAAGCCCCAAAGCATCTTGCTTCCAGCTCTTTGGGAAGCGAAGAAACAACTCGCTCTGCATTGGGCTCTTACAGCCTACCGGGAACATCTCCTAGAAATGTCTGTGAAACGCAGTTTCTTTGCAGGCCTGATCTTGCTGAAGTAGAACTCCTGCTCTGGGTCTGCTACATTGCCCTAGAGCTTCAAGGCACAACGTGCTGAATATTTTAGGAAGTTCTTTGATAGGCCACGAAGCATCTTGCTTCCAGCTCTATGGGAAGCTATGAAACAACGCGCTCTGCACAGTGTTCTCACAGCCTATGGGGAACATCTCTTACAAAGTCCTGTTGAACGCAGTTTCTTGGCAGGCCTGATCTGGCTGAAGTAGAACTTCTGCTGTGGGTGTGCTGCATTGCCCTAGAGCTTCAAGGCACAAAGTGCTGAATTGTATCCAAAGCCGGAGATAGGCCCCAAAGCATCTTGCTTCCAGCTCTTTGCGAATCTAAGAATCGACTCGCTGTGCACAGTGCTCTGACAGCCTAACGGGAACATCTCTTCCAAAGGCCTGTGAAACGCACTTTTCTGAAGGCCCGATCTGGATGAAGTAGAACTTCTGCTCTTGGTCTGCTACATTGCTCTAGAGCTCCAAGGCTCAAAGCCCTGCCTTGTTTCCAAAGACGGACATAGGCCCCAAAGAATCTTGCTTCCAGCTCTTTGTGAAGCTAAGAATCAAGTCGCTGTGCACAGTGCTCTGACAGCCTACCGGGAACATCTCTTCCAAAGGCCTGTGAAACGCACTTTCTTGGCAGGCCTGATCTGACTGAAGTAGAACTTCTGCTCTGGGTGTGCTACATTGCCCTAGAGATTCAAGGCACAAAGCCCTGCCTTGTTTCCAAAGGGGAAGATAAGCCCCAAAGCATCTTGCTTCCAGCTCTTTGGGAAGCTAAGAAACAACTCGCTCTGCATTGGGCTCTTACAGCCTACTGGGAACATCTCCTAGAAATGTCTGTGAAACGCAGTTTCTTTGCAGGCCTGATCTTGCTGAAGTAGAACTCCTGCTCTGGGTCTGCTACATTGCCCTAGAACGTCAAGGCACAACGTGCTGATTATTTTAGGAAGATCTTTGATAGGCCACGAAGCATCTTGCTTAGAGCTCTATGGGAAGCTATGAAACAACTCGCTCTGCACCGTGTTCTTACAGCCTACGGGGAACATCTCTTACAAAGTCCTGTTGAACGCAGTTTCTTGGCAGGCCTGATCTGGCTGAAGTAGAACTTCTGCTGTGGGTGTGCTACATTGCCCTAGAGCTTCAAGGCACAAAGTGCTGAATTGTTTCCAAAGACAGAGATAGTCCCCAAAGCATCTTGCTGCCAGCTCTTTGGGAAGCTAAGAAACAATTCGCTCTGCATTGGGCTCTTACAGCCTACCGGGAACATCTCCTAGAAATGTCTGTGAAACGCAGTTTCTTTGCAGGCCTGATCTTGCTGAAGTAGAACTCCTGCTCTGGGTGTGCTACATTGCCCTAGAGCTTCAAGGCACAACGTGCTGAATATTTTAGGAAGTTCTTTGATAGGCTACGAAGCATCTTGCTTCCAGCTCTATGGGAAGCTATGAAACAACGCGCTCTGCGCAGTGTTCTTACAGCCTATGGGGAACATCTCTTACAAAGTCCTGTTGAACGCAGTTTCTTGGCATTCCTGATCTGGCTGAAGTACAACTTCTGCTGTGGGTGTGCTACATTGCCCTAGAGCTTCAAGGCACAAAGTGCTGAATTGTTTCCAAAGACCGAGATAGGCCCCAAAGCATCTTGCTTCCAGCTCTTTGGGAAGGTAAGAATCAACTCGCTGTGCACAGTGCTCTGACAGCCTACCGGGAACATCTCTTCCAATGGCCTGTGAAACGCACTTTCTTGGCAGGCCTGATCTGGCTGAAGTAGAACTTCTGCTCTGGGTGTGCTACATTGCCCTACAGATTCAAGGCACAAAGCCCTGCCTTGTTTCCAAAGGGGAAGATAAGACCCAAAGCATCTTGCTTCCAGGTCTTTGGGAAGCTAAGAAACAACTCGCTCTGCATTGGGCTCTTGCAGCCTACCGGGAACATCCCTTACAAAGGGCTGTGAAACGCAGTTTCTTTTCAGGCCTGATCTGGCTGAAGTAGAACTTCTGCTCTGGGTGTGCTACATTGCTCTAGAGCTTCAAGGCACAAAGTGCTGAATTGTTTCCAAAGACAGAGATAGGCCCCAAAGCATCTTGCTTCCAGCTCTTTGGGAAGCTAAGAAAAAACTCGCTCTGCACAGTGCTCTGACAGCCTACCGGGAACATCTCTTCCATAGGTCTGTGAAACGCACTTTCTTGGCAGGCCTGATGTGGCTGAAGTAGAACTTCTGCTCTGGGAGTGCTACATTGCCCTAGAGATTCTAGGCACAAAGCCCTGCCTTGTTTCCAATGGGGAAGATAAGCCCCAAAGCATCTTGCTTCCAGCTCTTTGGGAAGCTAAGAAACAACTCGCTCTGCATTGAGCTCTTACAGCCTACCGGGAACATCTCCTAGAAATGTCTGTGAAACGCAGTTTCTTTGCAGGCCTGATCTTGCTGAAGTAGAACTCCTGCTCTGGGTCTGCTACATTTCCCTAGAGCTTCAAGGCACAACGTGCTGAATATTTTAGGAAGTTCTTTGATAGGCCACGAAGCATCTTGCTTCCAGCTCTATGGGAAGCTATGAAACAACGCGCTCTGCACAGTGTTCTTACAGCCTATTGGGAACATCTCTTACAAAGTCCTGTTGAACGCAGTTTCTTGAAGGCCTGATCTGGCTGAAGTAGAACTTCTGCTGTGGGTGTGCTACATTGCCCTAGAGCTTCAAGGCACAAAGTGCTGAATTGTTTCCAAAGACGGAGATAGGCCCCAAAGCATCTTGCTTCCAGCTCTTTGCGAAGCTAAGAATCAACTCGCTGTGCACTGTGCTCTGACAGCCTACCGGGATCATCTCTTCCAAAGGCCTGTGAAACGCACTTTCTTGGCAGGCCTGATCTGGCTGAAGTAGAACTTCTGCTCTGGGTGTGCTACATTGCCCTAGAGATTCTAGGCACAAAGCCCTGCCTTGTTTCCAAAGGGGAAGATAAGCCCCAAAGCATCTTGCTTCCAGCTCTTTGGGAAGCTAAGAAACAACTCGCTCTGCATTGGGCTCTTACAGCCTACCAGGAACATCTCCTAGAAATGTCTGTGAAACGCAGTTTCTTTGCAGGCCTGATCTTGCTGAAGTCCAACTCCTGCTCTGGGTCTGCTACATTGCCCTAGAACGTCAAGGCAGAACGTGCTGATTATTTTAGGAAGTTCTTTGATAGGCCACGAAGCATCTTGCTTCCAGCTCTATGGGAAGCTATGAAACAACTCGCTCTGCACCGTGTTCTTAGAGCCTACGGGGAACATCTCTTACAAAGTCCTGTTGAACGCAGTTTCTTGGCAGGCCTGATCTGGCTGAAGTAGAACTTCTGCTGTGGGTGTGCTACATTGCCCTAGAGCTTCAAGGCACAAAGTGCTGAATTGTTTCCAAAGACAGAGATAGTCCCCAAAGCATCTTGCTTCCAGCTCTTTGGGAAGCTAAGAAACAACTCGCTCTGCATTGGGCTCTTACAGCCTACCGGGAACATCCCTTACAAAGGGCTGTGAAACGCAGTTTCTTTGCAGGCCTGATCTGGCTGAAGTAGAACTTCTGCTCTGGGTGTGCTACATTGCTCTAGAGCTTCAAGGCACAAACTGCTGAATTGTTTCCAAAGACAGAGATAGGCCCCAAAGCATCTTGCTTCCAGCTCTATGGGAAGCTATGAAACAACTCGCTCTGCACAGTGTTCTTACAGCCTATGGGGAACATCTCTTACAAAGTCCTGTTGAACGCAGTTTCTTGGCAGGCCTGATCTGGCTGAAGTTGAACTTCTGCTGTGGGTGTGCTACATTGCCCTAGAGCTTCAAGGCACAAAGTGCTGAATTGTTTCCAAAGCCGGAGATAGGCCCCAAAGCATCTTGCTTCCAGCTCTTTGCGAAGCTAAGAATCAACTCGCTGTGCACAGTGCTCTGACAGCCTACCGGGAACATCTCTTCCAAAGGCCTGTGAAACGCACTTTCTTGGCAGGCCTGATCTGGCTGAAGTAGAACTTCTGCTGTGGGTGTGCTACATTGCCCTAGAGCTTCAAGGCACAAAGTGCTGAATTGTTTCCAAAGACAGAGATAGTCCCCAAAGCATCTTGCTTCCAGCTCTTTGGGAAGCTAAGAAACAACTCGCTCTGCATTGGGCTCTTACAGCCTACCGGGAACATCCCTTACATAGGGCTGTGAAACGCAGTTTCTTTGCAGGCCTGATCTGGCTGAAGTAGAATTTCTGCTCAGGGTGTGCTACATTGCTCTAGAGCTTCAAGGCACAAAGTGCTGAATTGTTTCCAAAGACAGAGATAGGCCCCAAAGCATCTTGCTTCCAGCTCTTTGGGAAGCTAAGAAACAACTCGCTCTGCACAGTGCTCTGACAGCCTACCGGGAACATCTATTCCAAAGGAATGTGAAACGCAGTTTCTTTGCAGGTTCGATTTGGCTGAAGTAGAACTTCTGCTCTGGGTGTGCTACATTGCCCTAGAGCTCCAAGCCTCAAAGCCCTGCCTTGTTTCCAAAGACCGAGATAGGCCCCAATTCATCCTGCTTCCAGCTCTTTGGGAAGCTAAGAACCAACTCGCTCGGCACAGTGCTCTTACAGCCTATAGGGAACATCTCTTACAAAGTCCTGTAAAACGCAGTTTCTTGGCAGGCATGATCTGGCTGAAGTAGAACTTCTGCTGTGGGTGTGCTACATTGCCCTAGAGCTTCAAGGCACAAAGTGCTGAATTGTTTCCAAAGACAGAGATAGTCCCCAAAGCATCTTGCTTCCAGCTCTTTGGGAAGCTAAGAAGCAACTCGCTCTGCATTGGGCTCTTACAGCCTACCGGGAACCTCTCCTAGAAATGATTGTGAAACGCAGTTTATTTGCAGGCCTGAGCTTGCTGAAGTAGAACTCCTGCTCTGGGTCTGCTACATTGCCCTAGAGCTTCAAGGCACAACGTGCTGAATATTTTAGGAAGTTGTTTGATAGGCCACGAAGCATCTTGCTTCCAGCTCTATGAGAAGCTATGAAACAACGCGCTCTGCACAGTGTTCTTACAGCCTATGGGGAACATCTCTTACAAAGTCCTGTTGAACGCAGTTTCTTGGCAGGCCTGATCTGGCTGAAGTAGAACTTCTGCTCTGGGTGTGCTACATTGCCCTAGAGATTCAAGGCTCAAAGCCCTGCCTTGTTTCCAAAGACGGAGATAGGCCCCAAAGCATCTTGCTTCCAGCTCTTTGGGAAGCTAAGAATCAACTCGCTGTGCACAGTGCTCTGACAGCCTACCGGGAACATCTCTTCCAAAGGCCTGTGAAACGCACTTTCTTGGCAGGCCTGATCTGGCTGAAGTAGAACTTCTGCTCTGGGTGTGCTACATTGCCCTAGAGATTCTAGGCACAAAGCCCTGCCTTGTTTCCAATGGGGAAGATAAGCCCCAAAGCATCTTGCTTCCAGCTCTTTGGGAAGCTAAGAAACAACTCGCTCTGCATTGGGCTCTTACAGCCTACCGGGAACATCTCCTAGAAATGTCTGTGAAACGCAGTTTCTTTGCAGGCCTGATCTTGCTGAAGTCCAACTCCTGCTCTGGGTCTGCTACATTGCCCTAGAACGTCAAGGCACAACGTGCTGATTATTTTAGGAAGATCTTTGATAGGCCACGAAGCATCTTGCTTAGAGCTCTATGGGAAGCTATGAAACAACTCGCTCTGCACCGTGTTCTTACAGCCTACGGGGAACATCTCTTACAAAGTCCTGTTGAACGCAGTTTCTTGGCAGGCCTGATCTGGCTGAAGTAGAACTTCTGCTGTGGGTGTGCTACATTGCCCTAGAGCTTCAAGGCACAAAGTGCTGAATTGTTTCCAAAGACAGAGATAGTCCCCAAAGCATCTTGCTGCCAGCTCTTTGGGAAGCTAAGAAACAATTCGCTCTGCATTGGGCTCTTACAGCCTACCGGGAACATCTCCTAGAAATGTCTGTGAAACGCAGTTTCTTTGCAGGCCTGATCTTGCTGAAGTAGAACTCCTGCTCTGGGTGTGCTACATTGCCCTAGAGCTTCAAGGCACAACGTGCTGAATATTTTAGGAAGTTCTTTGATAGGCTACGAAGCATCTTGCTTCCAGCTCTATGGGAAGCTATGAAACAACGCGCTCTGCGCAGTGTTCTTACAGCCTATGGGGAACATCTCTTACAAAGTCCTGTTGAACGCAGTTTCTTGGCATTCCTGATCTGGCTGAAGTACAACTTCTGCTGTGGGTGTGCTACATTGCCCTAGAGCTTCAAGGCACAAAGTGCTGAATTGTTTCCAAAGACCGAGATAGGCCCCAAAGCATCTTGCTTCCAGCTCTTTGGGAAGGTAAGAATCAACTCGCTGTGCACAGTGCTCTGACAGCCTACCGGGAACATCTCTTCCAATGGCCTGTGAAACGCACTTTCTTGGCAGGCCTGATCTGGCTGAAGTAGAACTTCTGCTCTGGGTGTGCTACATTGCCCTACAGATTCAAGGCACAAAGCCCTGCCTTGTTTCCAAAGGGGAAGATAAGACCCAAAGCATCTTGCTTCCAGGTCTTTGGGAAGCTAAGAAACAACTCGCTCTGCATTGGGCTCTTGCAGCCTACCGGGAACATCCCTTACAAAGGGCTGTGAAACGCAGTTTCTTTTCAGGCCTGATCTGGCTGAAGTAGAACTTCTGCTCTGGGTGTGCTACATTGCTCTAGAGCTTCAAGGCACAAAGTGCTGAATTGTTTCCAAAGACAGAGATAGGCCCCAAAGCATCTTGCTTCCAGCTCTTTGGGAAGCTAAGAAAAAACTCGCTCTGCACAGTGCTCTGACAGCCTACCGGGAACATCTCTTCCATAGGTCTGTGAAACGCACTTTCTTGGCAGGCCTGATGTGGCTGAAGTAGAACTTCTGCTCTGGGAGTGCTACATTGCCCTAGAGATTCTAGGCACAAAGCCCTGCCTTGTTTCCAATGGGGAAGATAAGCCCCAAAGCATCTTGCTTCCAGCTCTTTGGGAAGCTAAGAAACAACTCGCTCTGCATTGAGCTCTTACAGCCTACCGGGAACATCTCCTAGAAATGTCTGTGAAACGCAGTTTCTTTGCAGGCCTGATCTTGCTGAAGTAGAACTCCTGCTCTGGGTCTGCTACATTTCCCTAGAGCTTCAAGGCACAACGTGCTGAATATTTTAGGAAGTTCTTTGATAGGCCACGAAGCATCTTGCTTCCAGCTCTATGGGAAGCTATGAAACAACGCGCTCTGCACAGTGTTCTTACAGCCTATTGGGAACATCTCTTACAAAGTCCTGTTGAACGCAGTTTCTTGAAGGCCTGATCTGGCTGAAGTAGAACTTCTGCTGTGGGTGTGCTACATTGCCCTAGAGCTTCAAGGCACAAAGTGCTGAATTGTTTCCAAAGACGGAGATAGGCCCCAAAGCATCTTGCTTCCAGCTCTTTGCGAAGCTAAGAATCAACTCGCTGTGCACTGTGCTCTGACAGCCTACCGGGATCATCTCTTCCAAAGGCCTGTGAAACGCACTTTCTTGGCAGGCCTGATCTGGCTGAAGTAGAACTTCTGCTCTGGGTGTGCTACATTGCCCTAGAGATTCTAGGCACAAAGCCCTGCCTTGTTTCCAAAGGGGAAGATAAGCCCCAAAGCATCTTGCTTCCAGCTCTTTGGGAAGCTAAGAAACAACTCGCTCTGCATTGGGCTCTTACAGCCTACCAGGAACATCTCCTAGAAATGTCTGTGAAACGCAGTTTCTTTGCAGGCCTGATCTTGCTGAAGTCCAACTCCTGCTCTGGGTCTGCTACATTGCCCTAGAACGTCAAGGCAGAACGTGCTGATTATTTTAGGAAGTTCTTTGATAGGCCACGAAGCATCTTGCTTCCAGCTCTATGGGAAGCTATGAAACAACTCGCTCTGCACCGTGTTCTTAGAGCCTACGGGGAACATCTCTTACAAAGTCCTGTTGAACGCAGTTTCTTGGCAGGCCTGATCTGGCTGAAGTAGAACTTCTGCTGTGGGTGTGCTACATTGCCCTAGAGCTTCAAGGCACAAAGTGCTGAATTGTTTCCAAAGACAGAGATAGTCCCCAAAGCATCTTGCTTCCAGCTCTTTGGGAAGCTAAGAAACAACTCGCTCTGCATTGGGCTCTTACAGCCTACCGGGAACATCCCTTACAAAGGGCTGTGAAACGCAGTTTCTTTGCAGGCCTGATCTGGCTGAAGTAGAACTTCTGCTCTGGGTGTGCTACATTGCTCTAGAGCTTCAAGGCACAAACTGCTGAATTGTTTCCAAAGACAGAGATAGGCCCCAAAGCATCTTGCTTCCAGCTCTATGGGAAGCTATGAAACAACTCGCTCTGCACAGTGTTCTTACAGCCTATGGGGAACATCTCTTACAAAGTCCTGTTGAACGCAGTTTCTTGGCAGGCCTGATCTGGCTGAAGTTGAACTTCTGCTGTGGGTGTGCTACATTGCCCTAGAGCTTCAAGGCACAAAGTGCTGAATTGTTTCCAAAGCCGGAGATAGGCCCCAAAGCATCTTGCTTCCAGCTCTTTGCGAAGCTAAGAATCAACTCGCTGTGCACAGTGCTCTGACAGCCTACCGGGAACATCTCTTCCAAAGGCCTGTGAAACGCACTTTCTTGGCAGGCCTGATCTGGCTGAAGTAGAACTTCTGCTGTGGGTGTGCTACATTGCCCTAGAGCTTCAAGGCACAAAGTGCTGAATTGTTTCCAAAGACAGAGATAGTCCCCAAAGCATCTTGCTTCCAGCTCTTTGGGAAGCTAAGAAACAACTCGCTCTGCATTGGGCTCTTACAGCCTACCGGGAACATCCCTTACATAGGGCTGTGAAACGCAGTTTCTTTGCAGGCCTGATCTGGCTGAAGTAGAATTTCTGCTCAGGGTGTGCTACATTGCTCTAGAGCTTCAAGGCACAAAGTGCTGAATTGTTTCCAAAGACAGAGATAGGCCCCAAAGCATCTTGCTTCCAGCTCTTTGGGAAGCTAAGAAACAACTCGCTCTGCACAGTGCTCTGACAGCCTACCGGGAACATCTATTCCAAAGGAATGTGAAACGCAGTTTCTTTGCAGGTTCGATTTGGCTGAAGTAGAACTTCTGCTCTGGGTGTGCTACATTGCCCTAGAGCTCCAAGCCTCAAAGCCCTGCCTTGTTTCCAAAGACCGAGATAGGCCCCAATTCATCCTGCTTCCAGCTCTTTGGGAAGCTAAGAACCAACTCGCTCGGCACAGTGCTCTTACAGCCTATAGGGAACATCTCTTACAAAGTCCTGTAAAACGCAGTTTCTTGGCAGGCATGATCTGGCTGAAGTAGAACTTCTGCTGTGGGTGTGCTACATTGCCCTAGAGCTTCAAGGCACAAAGTGCTGAATTGTTTCCAAAGACAGAGATAGTCCCCAAAGCATCTTGCTTCCAGCTCTTTGGGAAGCTAAGAAGCAACTCGCTCTGCATTGGGCTCTTACAGCCTACCGGGAACCTCTCCTAGAAATGATTGTGAAACGCAGTTTATTTGCAGGCCTGAGCTTGCTGAAGTAGAACTCCTGCTCTGGGTCTGCTACATTGCCCTAGAGCTTCAAGGCACAACGTGCTGAATATTTTAGGAAGTTGTTTGATAGGCCACGAAGCATCTTGCTTCCAGCTCTATGAGAAGCTATGAAACAACGTGCTCTGCACAGTGTTCTTACAGCCTATGGGGAACATCTCTTACAAAGTCCTGTTGAACGCAGTTTCTTGGCAGGCCTGATCTGGCTGAAGTAGAACTTCTGCTCTGGGTGTGCTACATTGCCCTAGAGATTCAAGGCTCAAAGCCCTGCCTTGTTTCCAAAGACGGAGATAGGCCCCAAAGCATCTTGCTTCCAGCTCTTTGGGAAGCTAAGAATCAACTCGCTGTGCACAGTGCTCTGACAGCCTACCGGGAACATCTCTTCCAAAGGCCTGTGAAACGCACTTTCTTGGCAGGCCTGATCTGGCTGAAGTAGAACTTCTGCTCTGGGTGTGCTACATTGCCCTAGAGATTCTAGGCACAAAGCCCTGCCTTGTTTCCAATGGGGAAGATAAGCCCCAAAGCATCTTGCTTCCAGCTCTTTGGGAAGCTAAGAAACAACTCGCTCTGCATTGGGCTCTTACAGCCTACCGGGAACATCTCCTAGAAATGTCTGTGAAACGCAGTTTCTTTGCAGGCCTGATCTTGCTGAAGTACAACTCCTGCTCTGGGTCTGCTACATTGCCCTAGAACGTCAAGGCACAACGTGCTGATTATTTTAGGAAGTTCTTTGATAGGCCACGAAGCATCTTGCTTCCAGCTCTATGGGAAGCTATGAAACAACTCGCTCTGCACCGTGTTATTAGAGCCTACGGGGAACATCTCTTACAAAGTCCTGTTGAACGCAGTTTCTTGGCAGGCCTGATCTGGCTGAAGTAGAACTTCTGCTGTGGGTGTGCTACATTGCCCTAGAGCTTCAAGGCACAAAGTGCTGAATTGTTTCCAAAGACAGAGATAGTCCCCAAAGCATCTTGCTTCCAGCTCTTTGGGAAGCTAAGAAACAACTCGCTCTGCATTGGGCTCTTACAGCCTACCGGGAACATCCCTTACAAAGGGCTGTGAAACGCAGTTTCTTTGCAGGCCTGATCTGGCTGAGGTAGAACTTCTGCTCTGGGTGTGCTACATTGCTCTAGAGCTTCAAGGCACAAACTGCTGAATTGTTTCCAAAGACAGAGATAGGCCCCAAAGCATCTTGCTTCCAGCTCTATGGGAAGCTATGAAACAACTCGCTCTGCACAGTGTTCTTACAGCCTATGGGGAACATCTCTTACAAAGTCCTGTTGAACGCAGTTTCTTGGCAGGCCTGATCTGGCTGAAGTAGAACTTCTGCTGTGGGTGTGCTACATTGCCCTAGAGCTTCAAGGCACAAAGTGCTGAATTGTTTCCAAAGCCGGAGATAGGCCCCAAAGCATCTTGCTTCCAGCTCTTTGCGAAGCTAAGAATCAACTCGCTGTGCACAGTGCTCTGACAGCCTACCGGGAACATCTCTTCCAAAGGCCTGTGAAACGCACTTTCTTGGCAGGCCTGATCTGGCTGAAGTAGAACTTCTGCTGTGGGTGTGCTACATTGCCCTAGAGCTTCAAGGCACAAAGTGCTGAGTTGTTTCCAAAGACAGAGATAGTCCCCAAAGCATCTTGCTTCCAGCTCTTTGGGAAGCTAAGAAACAACTCGCTCTGCATTGGGCTCTTACAGCCTACCGGGAACATCCCTTACAAAGGGCTGTGAAACGCAGTTTCTTTGCAGGCCTGATCTGGCTGAAGTAGAATTTCTGCTCAGGGTGTGCTACATTGCTCTAGAGCTTCAAGGCACAAAGTGCTGAATTGTTTCCAAAGACAGAGATAGGCCCCAAAGCATCTTGCTTCCAGCTCTTTGGGAAGCTAAGAAACAACTCGCTCTGCACAGTGCTCTGACAGCCTACCGGGAACATCTATTCCAAAGGAATGTGAAACGCAGTTTCTTTGCAGGTTCGATTTGGCTGAAGTAGAACTTCTGCTCTGGGTGTGCTACATTGCCCTAGAGCTCCAAGCCTCAAAGCCCTGCCTTGTTTCCAAAGACCGAGATAGGCCCCAATTCATCCTGCTTCCAGCTCTTTGGGAAGCTAAGAACCAACTCGCTCGGCACAGTGCTCTTACAGCCTATAGGGAACATCTCTTACAAAGTCCTGTAAAACGCAGTTTCTTGGCAGGCATGATCTGGCTGAAGTAGAACTTCTGCTGTGGGTGTGCTACATTGCCCTAGAGCTTCAAGGCACAAAGTGCTGAATTGTTTCCAAAGACAGAGATAGTCCCCAAAGCATCTTGCTTCCAGCTCTTTGGGAAGCTAAGAAACAACTCGCTCTGCATTGGGCTCTTACAGCCTACCGGGAACCTCTCCTAGAAATGTCTGTGAAACGCAGTTTCTTTGCAGGCCTGAGCTTGCTGAAGTAGAACTCCTGCTCTGGGTCTGCTACATTGCCCTAGAGCTTCAAGGCACAACGTGCTGAATATTTTAGGAAGTTGTTTGATAGGCCACGAAGCATCTTGCTTCCAGCTCTATGAGAAGCTATGAAACAACGCGCTCTGCACAGTGTTCTTACAGCCTATGGGGAACATCTCTTACAAAGTCCTGTTGAACGCAGTTTCTTGGCAGGCCTGATCTGGCTGAAGTAGAACTTCTGCTCTGGGTGTGCTACATTGCCCTAGAGATTCAAGGCTCAAAGCCCTGCCTTGTTTCCAAAGACGGAGATAGGCCCCAAAGCATCTTGCTTCCAGCTCTTTGGGAAGCTAAGAATCAACTCGCTGTGCACAGTGCTCTGACAGCCTACCGGGAACATCTCTTCCAAAGGCCTGTGAAACGCACTTTCTTGGCAGGCCTGATCTGGCTGAAGTAGAACTTCTGCTCTGGGTGTGCTACATTGCCCTAGAGATTCAAGGCACAAAGCCCTGCCTTGTTTCCAAAGGGGAAGATAAGACCCAAAGCATCTTGCTTCCAGCTCTTTGGGAAGCTAAGAAACAACTCGCTCTGCATTGGGCTCTTACAGCCTACCGGGAACATCTCCTAGAAATGTCTGTGAAACGCAGTTTCTTTGCAGGCCTGATCTTGCTGAAGTCCAACTCCTGCTCTGGGTCTGCTACATTGCCCTAGAACGTCAAGGCACAACGTGCTGATTATTTTAGGAAGTTCTTTGATAGGCCACGAAGCATCTTGCTTCCAGCTCTATGGGAAGCTATGAAACAACTCGCTCTGCACCGTGTTCATAGAGCCTACGGGGAACATCTCTTACAAAGTCCTGTTGAACGCAGTTTCCTGGCAGGCCTGATCTGGCTGAAGTAGAACTTCTGCTGTGGGTGTGCTACATTGCCCTAGAGCTTCAAGGCACAAAGTGCTGAATTGTTTCCAAAGACAGAGATAGGCCCCAAAGCATCTTGCTTCCAGCTCTTTGGGAAGCTAAGAAGCAACTCGCTCTGCATTGGGCTCTTACAGCCTACCGGGAACATCCCTTACAAAGGGCTGTGAAACGCAGTTTCTTTGCAGGCCTGATCTGGCTGAGGTAGAACTTCTGCTCTGGGTGTGCTACATTGCTCTAGAGCTTCAAGGCACAAACTGCTGAATTGTTTCCAAAGACAGAGATAGGCCCCAAAGCATCTTGCTTCCAGCTCTATGGGAAGCTATGAAACAACTCGCTCTGCACAGTGTTCTTACAGCCTATGGGGAACATCTCTTACAAAGTCCTGTTGAACGCAGTTTCTTGGCAGGCCTGATCTGGCTGAAGTAGAACTTCTGCTGTGGGTGTGCTACATTGCCCTAGAGCTTCAAGGCACAAAGTGCTGAATTGTTTCCAAAGCCGGAGATAGGCCCCAAAGCATCTTGCTTCCAGCTCTTTGCGAAGCTAAGAATCAACTCGCTGTGCACAGTGCTCTGACAGCCTACCGGGAACATCTCTTCCAAAGGCCTGTGAAACGCACTTTCTTGGCAGGCCTGATCTGGCTGAAGTAGAACTTCTGCTGTGGGTGTGCTACATTGCCCTAGAGCTTCAAGGCACAAAGTGCTGAGTTGTTTCAAAAGACAGAGATAGTCCCCAAAGCATCTTGCTTCCAGCTCTTTGGGAAGCTAAGAAACAACTCGCTCTGCATTGGGCTCTTACAGCCTACCGGGAACATCCCTTACAAAGGGCTGTGAAACGCAGTTTCTTTGCAGGCCTGATCTGGCTGAAGTAGAATTTCTGCTCAGGGTGTGCTACATTGCTCTAGAGCTTCAAGGCACAAAGTGCTGAATTGTTTCCAAAGACAGAGATAGGCCCCAAAGCATCTTGCTTCCAGCTCTTTGGGAAGCTAAGAAACAACTCGCTCTGCACAGTGCTCTGACAGCCTACCGGGAACATCTATTCCAAAGGAATGTGAAACGCAGTTTCTTTGCAGGTTCGATTTGGCTGAAGTAGAACTTCTGCTCTGGGTTTGCTACATTGCCCTAGAGCTCCAAGCCTCAAAGCCCTGCCTTGTTTCCAAAGACCGAGATAGGCCCCAATTCATCCTGCTTCCAGCTCTTTGGGAAGCTAAGAACCAACTCGCTCGGCACAGTGCTCTTACAGCCTATAGGGAACATCTCTTACAAAGTCCTGTAAAACGCAGTTTCTTGGCAGGCATGATCTGGCTGAAGTAGAACTTCTGCTGTGGGTGTGCTACATTGCCCTAGAGCTTCAAGGCACAAAGTGCTGAATTGTTTCCAAAGACAGAGATAGTCCCCAAAGCATCTTGCTTCCAGCTCTTTGGGAAGCTAAGAAACAACTCGCTCTGCATTGGGCTCTTACAGCCTACCGGGAACCTCTCCTAGAAATGTCTGTGAAACGCAGTTTCTTTGCAGGCCTGAGCTTGCTGAAGTAGAACTCCTGCTCTGGGTCTGCTACATTGCCCTAGAGCTTCAAGGCACAACGTGCTGAATATTTTAGGAAGTTGTTTGATAGGCCACGAAGCATCTTGCTTCCAGCTCTATGAGAAGCTATGAAACAACGCGCTCTGCACAGTGTTCTTACAGCCTATGGGGAACATCTCTTACAAAGTCCTGTTGAACGCAGTTTCTTGGCAGGCCTGATCTGGCTGAAGTAGAACTTCTGCTCTGGGTGTGCTACATTGCCCTAGAGATTCAAGGCTCAAAGCCCTGCCTTGTTTCCAAAGACGGAGATAGGCCCCAAAGCATCTTGCTTCCAGCTCTTTGGGAAGCTAAGAATCAACTCGCTGTGCACAGTGCTCTGACAGCCTACCGGGAACATCTCTTCCAAAGGCCTGTGAAACGCACTTTCTTGGCAGGCCTGATCTGGCTGAAGTAGAACTTCTGCTCTGGGTGTGCTACATTGCCCTAGAGATTCAAGGCACAAAGCCCTGCCTTGTTTCCAAAGGGGAAGATAAGACCCAAAGCATCTTGCTTCCAGCTCTTTGGGAAGCTAAGAAACAACTCGCTCTGCATTGGGCTCTTACAGCCTACCGGGAACATCTCCTAGAAATGTCTGTGAAACGCAGTTTCTTTGCAGGCCTGATCTTGCTGAAGTCCAACTCCTGCTCTGGGTCTGCTACATTGCCCTAGAACGTCAAGGCACAACGTGCTGATTATTTTAGGAAGTTCTTTGATAGGCCACGAAGCATCTTGCTTCCAGCTCTATGGGAAGCTATGAAACAACTCGCTCTGCACCGTGTTCATAGAGCCTACGGGGAACATCTCTTACAAAGTCCTGTTGAACGCAGTTTCCTGGCAGGCCTGATCTGGCTGAAGTAGAACTTCTGCTGTGGGTGTGCTACATTGCCCTAGAGCTTCAAGGCACAAAGTGCTGAATTGTTTCCAAAGACAGAGATAGGCCCCAAAGCATCTTGCTTCCAGCTCTTTGGGAAGCTAAGAAGCAACTCGCTCTGCATTGGGCTCTTACAGCCTACCGGGAACATCCATTACAAAGGGCTGTGAAACGCAGTTTCTTTGCAGGCCTGATCTGGCTGAAGTAGAACTTCTGCTGTGGGTGTGCTACATTGCCCTAGAGCTTCAAGGCACAAAGTGCTGAATTGTTTCCAAAGCCGGAGATAGGCCCCAAAGCATCTTGCTTAAAGCTCTTTGCGAAGCTAAGAATCAACTCGCTGTGCACAGTGCTCTGACAGCCTACCGGGAACATCCCTTACAAAGGGCTGTGAAACGCAGTTTCTTTGCAGGCCTGATCTGGCTGAAGTAGAATTTCTGCTCAGGGTGTGCTACATTGCTCTAGAGCTTCAAGGCACAAAGTGCTGAATTGTTTCCAAAGACAGAGATAGGCCCCAAAGCATCTTGCTTCCAGCTCTTTGGGAAGCTAAGAAACAACTCGCTCTGCACAGTGCTCTGACAGCCTACCGGGAACATCTCTTCCAAAGGAATGTGAAACGCAGTTTCTTTGCAGGTTCGATTTGGCTGAAGTAGAACTTCTGCTCTGGGTGTGCTACATTGCCCTAGAGCTCCAAGCCTCAAAGCCCTGCCTTGTTTCCAAAGACCGAGATAGGCCCCAATTCATCCTGCTTCCAGCTCATTGGGAAGCTAAGAAACAACTCGCTCGGCACAGTGCTCTTACAGCCTATGGGGAACATCTCTTACAAAGTCCTGTAAAACGCAGTTTCTTGGCAGGCATGATCTGGCTGAAGTAGAACTTCTGCTGTGGGTGTGCTACATTGCCCTAGAGCTTCAAGGCACAAAGTGCTGAATTGTTTCCAAAGACAGAGATAGTCCGCAAAGCATCTTGCTTCCAGCTCTTTGGGAAGCTAAGAAACAACTCGCTCTGCATTGGGCTCTTACAGCCTACCGGGAACATCTCCTAGAAATGTCTGTGAAACGCAGTTTCTTTGCAGGCCTGACCTTGCTGAAGTTGAACTCCTGCTCTGGGTCTGCTACATTGCCCTAGAGCTTCAAGGCACAACGTGCTGAATATTTTAGGAAGTTGTTTGATAGGCCACGAAGCATCTTGCTTCCAGCTCTATGAGAAGCTATGAAACAACGCGCTCTGCACAGTGTTCTTACAGCCTATGGGGAACATCTCTTACAAAGTCCTGTTGAACGCAGTTTCTTGGCAGGCCTGATCTGGCTGAAGTAGAACTTCTGCTCTGGGTGTGCTACATTGCCCTAGAGATTCAAGGCTCAAAGCCCTGCCTTGTTTCCAAAGACGGAGATAGGCCCCAAAGCATCTTGCTTCCAGCTCTTTGGGAAGCTAAGAATCAACTCGCTGTGCACAGTGCTCTGACAGCCTACCGGGAACATCTCTTCCAAAGGCCTGTGAAACGCACTTTCTTGGCAGGCCTGATCTGGCTGAAGTAGAACTTCTGCTCTGGGTGTGCTACATTGCCCTAGAGATTCAAGGCACAAAGCCCTGCCTTGTTTCCAAAGGGGAAGATAAGACCCAAAGCATCTTGCTTCCAGCTCTTTGGGAAGCTAAGAAACAACTCGCTCTGCATTGGGCTCTTACAGCCTACCGGGAACATCCCTTACAAAGGGCTGTGAAACGCAGTTTCTTTGCAGGCCTGATCTGGCTGAAGTAGAACTTCTGCTCTGGGTGTGCTACATTGCTCTAGAGCTTCAAGGCACAAAGTGCTGAATTGTTTCCAAAGACAGAGATAGGCCCCAAAGCATCTTGCTTCCAGCTCTTTGGGAAGCTAAGAAAAAACTCGCTCTGCACAGTGCTCTGACAGCCTACTGGGAACATCTCTTCCATAGGTCTGTGAAACGCACTTTCTTGGCAGGCCTGATGTGGCTGAAGTAGAACTTCTGCTCTGGGAGTGCTACATTGCCCTAGAGATTCTAGGCACAAAGCCCTGCCTTGTTTCCAATGGGGAAGATAAGCCCCAAAGCATCTTGCTTCTAGCTCTTTGGGAAGCTAAGAAACAACTCGCTCTGCATTGGGCTCTTACAGCCTACCGGGAACATCTCCTAGAAATGTCTGTGAAACGCAGTTTCTTTGCAGGCCTGATCTTGCTGAAGTACAACTCCTGCTCTGGGTCTGCTACATTTCCCTAGAGCTTCAAGGCACAACGTGCTGAATATTTTAGGAAGTTCTTTGATAGGCCACAAAGCATCTTGCTTCCAGCTTTATGGGAAGCTATGAAACAACGCGCTCTGCACAGTGTTCTTACAGCCTATTGGGAACATCTCTTACAAAGTCCTGTTGAACGCAGTTTCTTGGCAGGCCTGATCTGGCTGAAGTAGAACTTCTGCTGTGGGTGTGCTACATTGCCCTAGAGCTTCAAGGCACAAAGTGCTGAATTGTTTCCAAAGCCGGAGATAGGCCCCAAAGCATCTTGCTTCCAGCTCTTTGGGAAGCTAAGAATCAACTCGCTGTGCACAGTGCTCTGACAGCCTACCGGGAACATCTCTTCCAAAGGCCTGTGAAATGCACTTTTCTGAAGGCCCGATCTGGATGAAGTAGAACTTCTGCTCTTGGTGTGCTACATTGCCCTAGAGCTCCAAGCCTCAAAGCCCTGCCTTGTTTCCAAAGACGGAGATAGGCCCCAAAGCATCTTGCTTCCAGCTCTTTGCGAAGTTAAGAATCAACTCGCTGTGCACTGTGCTCTGAGAGCCTACCGGGATCATCTCTTCCAAAGGCCTGTGAAACGCACTTTCTTGGCAGGCCTGATCTGGCTGAAGTAGAACTTCTGCTCTGGGTGTGCTACATTGCCCTAGAGATTCAAGGCACAAAGCCCTGCCTTGTTTCCAAAGGGGAAGATAAGCCCCAAAGCATCTTGCTTCCAGCTCTTTGGGAAGCTAAGAAACAACTCGCTCTGCATTGGGCTCTTACAGCCTACCGGGAACATCTCCTAGAAATGTCTGTGAAACGCAGTTTCTTTGCAGGCCTGATCTTGCTGAAGTACAACTCCTGCTCTGGGTCTGCTACATTGCCCTAGAACGTCAAGGCACAACGTGCTGATTATTTTAGGAAGTTCTTTGATAGGCCACGAAGCATCTTGCTTCCAGCTCTATGGGAAGCTATGAAACAACTCGCTCTGCACCGTGTTCATAGAGCCTACGGGGAACATCTCTTACAAAGTCCTGTTGAACGCAGTTTCCTGGCAGGCCTGATCTGGCTGAAGTAGAACTTCTGCTGTGGGTGTGCTACATTGCCCTAGAGCTTCAAGGCAAAAAGTGCTGAATTGTTTCCAAAGACAGAGATAGTCCCCAAAGCATCTTGCTTCCAGCTCTTTGGGAAGCTAAGAAGCAACTCGCTCTGCATTGGGCTCTTACAGCCTACCGGGAACATCCCTTACAAAGGGCTGTGAAACGCAGTTTCTTTGCAGGCCTGATCTGGCCGAAGTAGAACTTTTGCTCTGGGTGTGCTACATTGCTCTAGAGCTTCAAGGCACAAACTGCTGAATTGTTTCCAAAGACAGAGATAGGCCCCAAAGCATCTTGCTTCCAGCTCTTTGGGAAGCTAAGAAACAACTCGCTCTGCACAGTGCTCTGACAGCCTACCGGGAACATCTATTCCAAAGGAATGTGAAACGCAGTTTCTTTGCAGGTTCGATTTGGCTGAAGTAGAACTTCTGCTCTGGGTGTGCTACATTGCCCTAGAGCTCCAAGCCTCAAAGCCCTGCCTTGTTTCCAGAGACCGAGATAGGCCCCAATTCATCCTGCTTCCAGCTCTTTGGGAAGCTAAGAACCAACTCGCTCGGCACAGTGCTCTTACAGCCTATGGGGAACATCTCTTACAAAGTCCTGTAAAACGCAGTTTCTTGGCAGGCATGATCTGGCTGAAGTAGAACTTCTGCTGTGGGTGTGCTACATTGCCCTAGAGCTTCAAGGCACAAAGTGCTGAATTGTTTCCAAAGACAGAGATAGTCCCCAAAGCATCTTGCTTCCAGCTCTTTGGGAAGCTAAGAAACAACTCGCTCTGCATTGGGCTCTTACAGCCTACCGGGAACATCTCCTAGAAATGTCTGTGAAACGCAGTTTCTTTGCAGGCCTGACCTTGCTGAAGTTGAACTCCTGCTCTGGGTCTGCTACATTGCCCTAGAGCTTCAAGGCACAACGTGCTGAATATTTTAGGAAGTTGTTTGATAGGCCACGAAGCATCTTGCTTCCAGCTCTATGAGAAGCTATGAAACAACGCGCTCTGCACAGTGTTCTTACAGCCTATGGGGAACATCTCTTACAAAGTCCTGTTGAACGCAGTTTCTTGGCAGGCCTGATCTGGCTGAAGTAGAACTTCTGCTCTGGGTGTGCTACATTGCCCTAGAGATTCAAGGCTGAAAGCCCTGCCTTGTTTCCAAAGACGGAGAAAGGCCCCAAAGCATCTTGCTTCCAGCTCTTTGGGAAGCTAAGAATCAACTCGCTGTGCACAGTGCTCTGACAGCCTACCGGGAACATCTCTTCCAAAGGCCTGTGAAACGCACTTTCTTGGCAGGCCTGATCTGGCTGAAGTAGAACTTCTGCTCTGGGTGTGCTACATTGCCCTAGAGATTCAAGGCACAAAGCCCTGCCTTGTTTCCAAAGGGGAAGATAAGACCCAAAGCATCTTGCTTCCAGCTCTTTGGGAAGCTAAGAAACAACTCGCTCTGCATTGGGCTCTTACAGCCTACCGGGAACATCCCTTACAAAGGGCTGTGAAACGCAGTTTCTTTGCAGGCCTGATCTGGCTGAAGTAGAACTTCTGCTCTGGGTGTGCTACATTGCTCTAGAGCTTCAAGGCACAAAGTGCTGAATTGTTTCCAAAGACAGAGATAGGCCCCAAAGCATCTTGCTTCCAGCTCTTTGGGAAGCTAAGAAAAAACTCGCTCTGCACAGTGCTCTGACAGCCTACTGGGAACATCTCTTCCATAGGTCTTGTGAAACGCACTTTCTTGGCAGGCCTGATGTGGCTGAAGTAGAACTTCTGCTCTGGGAGTGCTACATTGCCCTAGAGATTCTAGGCACAAAGCCCTGCCTTGTTTCCAATGGGGAAGATAAGCCCCAAAGCATCTTGCTTCCAGCTCTTTGGGAAGCTAAGAAACAACTCGCTCTGCATTGGGCTCTTACAGCCTACCGGGAACATCTCCTAGAAATGTCTGTGAAACGCAGTTTCTTTGCAGGCCTGATCTTGCTGAAGTAGAACTCCTGCTCTGTGTCTGCTACATTTCCCTAGAGCTTCAAGGCACAACGTGCTGAATATTTTAGGAAGTTCTTTGATAGGCCACGAAGCATCTTGCTTCCAGCTCTATGGGAAGCTATGAAACAACGCGCTCTGCACAGTGTTCTTACAGCCTATTGGGAACATCTCTTACAAAGTCCTGTTGAACGCAGTTTCTTGGCAGGCCTAATCTGGCTGAAGTAGAACTTCTGCTGTGGGTGTGCTACATTGCCCTAGAGCTTCAAGGCACAAAGTGCTGAATTGTTTCCAAAGCCGGAGATAGGCCCCAAAGCATCTTGCTTCCAGCTCTTTGGGAAGCTAAGAATCAACTCGCTGTGCACAGTGCTCTGACAGCCTACCGGGAACATCTCTTCCAAAGGCCTGTGAAACGCACTTTTCTGAAGGCCCGATCTGGATGAAGTAGAACTTCTGCTCTTGGTGTGCTACATTGCCCTAGAGCTCCAAGCCTCAAAGCCCTGCCTTGTTTCCAAAGACGGAGATAGGCCCCAAAGCATCTTGCTTCCAGCTCTTTGCGAAGCTAAGAATCAACTCGCTGTGCACTGTGCTCTGACAGCCTACCGGGATCATCTCTTCCAAAGGCCTGTGAAACGCACTTTCTTGGCAGGCCTGATCTGGCTGAAGTAGAACTTCTGCTCTGGGTGTGCTACATTGCCCTAGAGATTCAAGGCACAAAGCCCTGCCTTGTTTCCAAAGGGGAAGATAAGCCCCAAAGCATCTTGCTTCCAGCTCTTTGGGAAGCTAAGAAACAACTCGCTCTGCATTGGGCTCTTACAGCCTACCGGGAACATCTCCTAGAAATGTATGTGAAACGCAGTTTCTTTGCAGGCCTGATCTTGCTGAAGTCCAACTCCTGCTCTGGGTCTGCTACATTGCCCTAGAACGTCAAGGCACAACGTGCTGATTATTTTAGGAAGTTCTTTGATAGGCCACGAAGCATCTTGCTTCCAGCTCTATGGGAAGCTATGAAACAACTCGCTCTGCACCGTGTTCATAGAGCCTACGGGGAACATCTCTTACAAAGTCCTGTTGAACGCAGTTTCCTGGCAGGCCTGATCTGGCTGAAGTAGAACTTCTGCTGTGGGTGTGCTACATTGCCCTAGAGCTTCAAGGCACAAAGTGCTGAATTGTTTCCAAAGACAGTGATAGGCCCCAAAGCATCTTGCTTCCAGCTCTTTGGGAAGCTAAGAAACAACTCGCTCTGCACAGTGCTCTGACAGCCTACCGGGAACATCTCTTCCAAAGGAATGTGAAACGCAGTTTCTTGGCAGGTTCGATTTGGCTGAAGTAGAACTTCTGCTCTGGGTGTGCTACATTGCCCTAGAGCTCCAAGCCTCAAAGCCCTGCCTTCTTTCCAAAGACCGAGATAGGCCCCAATTCATCCTGCTTCCAGCTCTTTGGGAAGCTAAGAACCAACTCGCTCGGCACAGTGCTCTTACAGCCTACCGGGAACATCTCTTCCAAAGGCCTGTGAAACGCACTTTCTTGGCAGGCCTGATCTGGCTGAAGTAGAACTTCTGCTCTGGGTGTGCTACATTGCCCTAGAGATTCAAGGCACAAAGCCCTACCTTGTTTCCAAAGGGGAAGATAAGCCCCAAAGCATCTTGCTTCCAGCTCTTTGGGAAGCTAAGAAACAACTCGCTCTGCATTGGGCTCTTACAGCCTACCGGGAACATCTCCTAGAAATGTCTGTGAAACGCAGTTTCTGAGCAGGCCTGGTCTTGCTGAAGTACAACTCCTGCTCTGGGTCTGCTACATTGCCCTAGAACGTCAAGGCACAACGTGCTGATTATTTTAGGAAGTTCTTTGATAGGCCACGAAGCATCTTGCTTCCAGCTCTATGGGAAGCTATGAAACAACTCGCTCTGCACCGTGTTCTTAGAGCCTACGGGGAACATCTCTTACAAAGTCCTGTTGAACGCAGTTTCTTGGCAGGCCTGATGTGGCTGAAGTAGAACTTCTGCTGTGGGTGTGCTACATTGCCCTAGAGCTTCAAGGCACAAAGTGCTGAATTGTTTCCAATGACAGAGATAGTCCCCAAAGCATCTTGCTTCCAGCTCTTTGGGAAGCTAAGAAACAACTCGCTCTGCATTGGGCTCTTACAGCCTACCGGGAACATCTCCTAGAAATGTGTGTGAAACGCAGTTTCTTTGCAGGCCTGATCTTGCTGAAGTAGAACTCCTGCTCTGGGTCTGCTACATTGCCCTAGAGCTTCAAGGCACAACGTGCTGAATATTTTAGGAAGTTCTTTGATAGGCCACGAAGCATCTTGCTTCCAGCTCTATGGGAAGCTATGAAACAACGCGCTCTGCACAGTGTTCTTACAGCCTATGGGGAACATCTCTTACAAAGTCCTGTTGAACGCAGTTTCTTGGCATTCCTGATCTGGCTGAAGTACAACTTCTGCTGTGGGTGTGCTACATTGCCCTAGAGCTTCAAGGCACAAAGTGCTGAATTGTTTCCAAAGCCGGAGATAGGCCCCAAAGCATCTTGCTTCCAGCTCTTTGGGAAGCTAAGAATCAACTCGCTGTGCACAGTGCTCTGACAGCCTACCGGGAACATCTCTTCCAAAGGCCTGTGAAACGCACTTTTCTGAAGGCCCGATCTGGATGAAGTAGAACTTCTGCTCTTGGTGTGCTACATTGCCCTAGAGCTCCAAGGCTCAAAGCCCTGCCTTGTTTCCAAAGACGGAGATAGGCCCCAAAGCATCTTGCTTCCAGCTCTTTGCGAAGCTAAGAATCAACTCGCTGTGCACAGTGCTCTGACAGCCTACCGGGAACATCTCTTCCAAAGGCCTGTGAAACGCACTTTCTTGGCAGGCCTGATCTGGCTGAAGTAGAACTTCTGCTCTGGGTGTGCTACATTGCCCTAGAGATTCAAGGCACAAAGCCCTGCCTTGTTTCCAAAGGGGAAGATAAGCCCCAAAGCATCTTGCTTCCAGCTCTTTGGGAAGCTAAGAAACAACTCGCTCTGCATTGGGCTCTTACAGCCTACCGGGAACATCTCCTAGAAATGTCTGTGAAACGCAGTTTCTGAGCAGGCCTGATCTTGCTGAAGTACAACTCCTGCTCTGGTCTGCTACATTGCCCTAGAACGTCAAGGCACAACGTGCTGATTATTTTAGGAAGTTCTTTGATAGGCCACGAAGCATCTTGCTTCCAGCTCTATGGGAAGCTATGAAACAACTCGCTCTGCACCGTGTTCTTAGAGCCTACGGGGAACATCTCTTACAAAGTCCTGTTGAACGCAGTTTCTTGGCAGGCCTGATGTGGTTGAAGTAGAACTTCTGCTGTGGGTGTGCTACATTGCCCTAGAGCTTCAAGGCACAAAGTGCTGAATTGTTTCCAAAGACAGAGATAGTCCCCAAAGCATCTTGCTTCCAGCTCTTTGGGAAGCAAAGAAACAACTCGCTCTGCATTGGGCTCTTACAGCCTACCGGGAACATCTCCTAGAAATGTCTGTGAAACGCAGTTTCTTTGCAGGCCTGATCTTGCTGAAGTAGAACTCCTGCTCTGGGTCTGCTACATTGCCCTAGAGCTTCAAGGCACAACGTGCTGAATATTTTAGGAAGTTCTTTGATAGGCCACGAAGCATCTTGCTTCCAGCTCTATGGGAAGCTATGAAACAACGCGCTCTGCACAGTGTTCTTACAGCCTATGGGGAACATCTCTTACAAAGTCCTGTTGAACGCAGTTTCTTCGCAGGCCTGATCTGGCTGAAGTAGAACTTCTGCTGTGGGTGTGCTACATTGCCCTAGAGCTTCAAGGCACAAAGTGCTGAATTGTTTCCAAAGCCGGAGATAGGCCCCAAAGCATCTTGCTTCCAGCTCTTTGGGAAGCTAAGAATCAACTCACTGTGCACAGTGCTCTGACAGCCTAACGGGAACATCTCTTCCAAAGGCCTGTGAAACGCACTTTTCTCAAGGCCCGATCTGGATGAAGTAGAACTTCTGCTCTTGGTGTGCTACATTGCCCTAGAGCTCCAAGGCTCAAAGCCCTGCCTTGTTTCCAAAGACGTACATAGGGCCCAAAGAATCTTGCTTCCAGCTCTTTGCGAAGCTAAGAATCAAGTCGCTGTGCACAGTGCTCTGACAGCCTACCGGGAACATCTCTTCCAAAGGCCTGTGAAACGCACTTTCTTGGCAGGCCTGATCTGGCTGAAGTAGAACTTCTGCTCTGGGTGTGCTACATTGCCCTAGAGATTCAAGGCACAAAGCCCTGCCTTGTTTCCGAAGACAGAGATAGTCCCCAAAGCATCTTGCTTCCAGCTCTTTGGAAAGCTAAGAAACAACTCGCTCTGCATTGGGCTCTTACAGCCTACCGGGAACATCTCCTAGAAATGTCTGTGAAACGCAGTTTCTTTGCAGGCCTGATCTTGCTGAAGTAGAACTCCTGCTCTGGGTGTGCTACATTGCCCTAGAGCTTCAAGGCACAACGTGCTGAGTATTTTAGGAAGTTCTTTGATAGGCCACGAAGCATCTTGCTTCCAGCTCTATGGGAAGCTATGAAACAACGCGCTCTGCACAGTGTTCTTACAGCCTATGGGGAACATCTCTTACAAAGTCCTGTTGAACGCAGTTTCTTGGCATTCCTGATCTGGCTGAAGTACAACTTCTGCTGTGGGTGTGCTACATTGCCCTAGAGCTTCAAGGCACAAAGTGCTGAATTGTTTCCAAAGCCGGAGATAGGCCCCAAAGCATCTTGCTTCCAGCTCTTTGGGAAGCTAAGAATCAACTCGCTGTGCACAGTGCTCTGACAGCCTACCGGGAACATCTCTTCCAAAGGCATGTTAAACGCACTTTTCTGAAGGCCCGATCTGGATGAAGTAGAACTTCTGCTCTTGGTGTGCTACATTGCCCTAGAGCTCCAAGGCTCAAAGCCCTGCCTTGTTTCCAAAGCCGGAGATAGGCCCCAAAGCATCTTGCTTCCAGCTCTTTGCGAAGCTAAGAATCAACTCGCTGTGCACAGTGCTCTGACAGCCTACCGGGAACATCTCTTCCAAAGGCCTGTGAAACGCACTTTCTTGGCAGGCCTGATCTGGCTGAAGTAGAACTTCTGCTCTGGGTGTGCTACATTGCCCTAGAGATTCAAGGCACAAAGCCCTGCCTTGTTTCCAAAGGGGAAGATAAGACCCAAAGCATCTTGCTTCCAGCTCTTTGGGAAGCTAAGAAACAACTCGCTCTGCATTGGGCTCTTACAGCCTACCGGGAACATCCCTTACAAAGGGCTGTGAAACGCAGTTTCTTTTCAGGCCTGATCTGGCTGAAGTAGAACTTCTGCTCTGGGTGTGCTACATTGCTCTAGAGCTTCAAGGCACAAAGTGATGAATTGTTTCCAAAGACAGAGATAGGCCCCAAAGCATCTTGCTTCCAGCTCTTTGGGAAGCTAAGAAAAAACTCGCTCTGCACAGTGCTCTGACAGCCTACCGGGAACATCTCTTCCATAGGTCTGTGAAACGCACTTTCTTGGCAGGCCTGATGTGGCTGAAGTAGAACTTCTGCTCTGGGAGTGCTACATTGCCCTAGAGATTCTAGGCACAAAGCCCTGCCTTGTTTCCAATGGGGAAGATAAGCCCCAAAGCATCTTGCTTCCAGCTCTTTGGGAAGAAATGAAACAACTCGCTCTGCATTGGGCTCTTACAGCCTACCGGGAACATCTCCTAGAAATGTCTGTGAAAGGCAGTTTCTTTGCAGGCCTGATCTTGCTGAAGTAGAACTCCTGCTCTTGGTCTGCTACATTTCCCTAGAGCTTCAAGGCACAACGTGCTGAATATTTTAGGAAGTTCTTTGATAGGCCACGAAGCATCTTGCTTCCAGCTCTATGGGAAGCTATGAAACAACGCGCTCTGCACAGTGTTCTCACAGCCTATTGGGAACATCTCTTACAAAGTCCTGTTGAACGCAGTTTCTTGGCAGGCCTGATCTGGCTGAAGTAGAACTTCTGCTGTGGGTGTGCTACATTGCCCTAGAGCTTCAAGGCACAAAGTGCTGAATTGTTTCCAAAGCCGGAGATAGGCCCCAAAGCATCTTGCTTCCAGCTCTTTGCGAAGCTAAGAATCAACTCGCTGTGCACTGTGCTCTTTCAGCCTACCGGGAACATCTTTTCCAAAGGCCTGTGAAACGCACTTTCTTGGCAGGCCTGATCTGGCTGAAGTAGAACTTCTGCTCTGGGTGTGCTACATTGCCCTAGAGATTCAAGGCACAAAGCCCTGCCTTGTTTCCAAAGGGGAAGATAAGCCCCAAAGCATCTTGCTTCCAGCTCTTTGGGAAGCTAAGAAAGAACTCGCTCTGCATTGGGCTCTTACAGCCTACCGGGAACATCACCTAGAAATGTCTGTGAAACGCAGTTTCTTTGCAGGCCTGATCTTGCTGAAGTCCAACTCCTGCTCTGGGTCTGCTAAATTGCCCTAGAACGTCAAGGCAGAACGTGCTGATTATTTTAGGAAGTTCTTTGATAGGCCACGAAGCATCTTGCTTCCAGCTCTTTGGGAAGCTAAGAAAAAACTCGCTCTGCACAGTGCTCTGACAGCCTACCGGGAACATCTCTTCCATAGGTCTGTGAAACGCACTTTCTTGGCAGGCCTGATGTGGCTGAAGTAGAACTTCTGCTCTGGGAGTGCTACATTGCCCTAGAGATTCTAGGCACAAAGCCCTGCCTTGTTTCCAAGGGGGAAGATAAGCCCCAAAGCATCTTGCTTCCAGCTCTTTGGGAAGCTAAGAAACAATTCGCTCTGCATTGGGCTCTTACAGCCTACCGGGAACATCTCCTAGAAATGTCTGTGAAACGCAGTTTCTTTGCAGGCCTGATCTTGCTGAAGTACAACTCCTGCTCTGGGTCTGCTACATTGCCCTAGAACGTCAAGGCACAACGTGCTGATTATTTTAGGAAGTTCTTTGATAGGCCACGAAGCATCTTGCTTCCAGCTCTATGGGAAGCTATGAAACAACGCGCTCTGCACAGTGTTCTTACAGCCTATGGGGAACATCTCTTACAAAGTCCTGTTGAACGCAGTTTCTTGGCAGGCCTGATCTGGCTGAAGTAGAACTTCTGCTGTGGGTGTGCTACATTGCCCTAGAGCTTCAAGGCACAAAGTGCTGAATTGTCTCCAAAGCCGGAGATAGGCCCCAAAGCATCTTGCTTCCAGCTATTTGCGAAGCTAAGAATCAACTCGCTGTGCACAGTGCTCTGACAGCCTACCGGGAACATCTCTTCCAAAGGCCTGTGAAACGCACTTTCTTTGCAGGCCTGATCTGGCTGAAGTAGAACTTCTGCTGTGGGTGTGCTGCATTGCCCTAGAGCTTCAAGGCACAAAGTGCTGAGTTGTTTCAAAAGACAGAGATAGTCCCCAAAGCATCTTGCTTCCAGCTCTTTGGGAAGCTAAGAAACAACTCGCTCTGCATTGGGCTCTTACAGCCTACCGGGAACATCCCTTACAAAGGGCTGTGAAACGCAGTTTCTTTGCAGGCCTGATCTGGCTGAAGTAGAATTTCTGCTCAGGGTGTGCTACATTTCTCTAGAGCTTCAAGGCACAAAGTGCTCAATTGTTTCCAAAGACAGAGATAGGCCCCAAAGCATCTTGCTTCCAGCTCTTTGGGAAGCTAAGAAACAACTCGCTCTGCACAGTGCTCTGACAGCCTACCGGGAACATCTATTCCAAAGGAATGTGAAACGCAGTTTCTTTGCAGGTACGATTTGGCTGAAGTAGAACTTCTGCTCTGGGTGTGCTACATTGCCCTAGAGCTCCAAGCCTCAAAGCCCTGCCTTGTTTCCAAAGACCGAGATAGGCCCCAATTCATCCTGCTTCCAGCTCTTTGGGAAGCTAAGAACCAACTCGCTCGGCACAGTGCTCTTACAGCCTATGGGGAACATCTCTTACAAAGTCCTGTAAAACGCAGTTTCTTGGCAGGCATGATCTGGCTGAAGTAGAACTTCTGCTGTGGGTGTTCTACATTGCCCTAGAGCTTCAAGGCACAAAGTGCTGAATTGTTTCCAAAGACTGAGATAGGCCCCAAAGAATCTTGCTTCCAGCTCTTTGGGAAGCTAAGAAACAACTCGCTCTGCATTGGGCTCTTACAGCCTACCGGGAACCTCTCCTAGAAATGTCTGTGAAACGCAGTTTGTTTGCAGGCCTGATCTTGCTGAAGTAGAACTCCTGCTCTGGGTCTGCTACATTGCCCTAGAACGTCAAGGCACAACGTGCTGATTATTTTAGGAAGTTCTTTGATAGGCCACGAAGCATCTTGCTTCCAGCTCTATGGGAAGCTATGAAACAACTCGCTCTGCACCGTGTTCTTAGAGCCTACGGGGAACATCTCTTACAAAGTCCTGTTGAACGCAGTTTCTTGGCAGGCCTGATCTGGCTGAAGTAGAACTTCTGCTCTGGGTGTGCTACATTGCTCTAGAGCTTCAAGGCACAAAGTGCTGAATTGTTTCCAAAGCCGGAGATAGGCCCCAAAGCATCTTGCTTCCAGCTCTTTGGGAAGCTAAGAATCAACTCACTGTGCACAGTGCTCTGACAGCCTACCGGGAACATCTCTTCCAAAGGCCTGTGAAACGCACTTTTCTCAAGGCCCGATCTGGATGAAGTAGAACTTCTGCTCTTGGTGTGCTACATTGCCCTAGAGCTCCAAGGCTCAAAGCCCTGCCTTGTTTCCAAAGACGGAGATAGTCCCCAAAGCATCTTGCTTCCAGCTCTTTGGGAAGGTAAGAAACAACTCGCTCTGCATTGGGCTGTTACAGCCTACCGGGAACATCCCTTACAAAGGGCTGTGAAACGCAGTTTCTTTGCAGGCCTGATCTGGCTGAAGTAGAACTCCTGCTCTGGGTCTGCTACATTTCCCTAGAGTTTCAAGGCACAACGTGCTGAATATTTTAGGAAGTTACTTGATAGGCCACGAAGCATCTTGCTTCCAGCTCTATGGGAAGCTATGAAACAACGCGCTCTGCACAGTGTTCTTACAGCCTACGGGGAACATCTCTTACAAAGTCCTGTTGAACGCAGTTTCTTGGCATGCCTGATCTGGCTGAAGTAGAACTTCTGCTGTGGGTGTGCTACATTGCCCTAGAGCTTCAAGGCACAAAGTGATGAATTGTTTCCAAAGACAGAGATAGGACCCAAAGCATCTTGCTTCCAGCTCTTTGGGAAGCTAAGAATCAACTCGCTGTGCACAGTGCTCTGACAGCCTACCGGGAACATCTCTTCCAAAGGACTGTGAAACGCACTTTTCTGAAGGCCCGATCTGGATGAAGTAGAACTTCTGCTCTTGGTGTGCTACATTGCCCTAGAGCTCCAAGGCTCAAAGCCCTGCCTTGTTTCCAAAGCCGGAGATAGGCCCCAAAGCATCTTGCTTCCAGCTCTTTGCGAAGCTAAGAATCAACTCGCTGTGCACAGTGCTCTGACAGCCTACCGGGAACATCTCTTCCAAAGGCCTGTGAAACGCACTTTCTTGGCAGGCCTGATCTGGCTGAAGTAGAACTTCTGCTCTGGGTGTGCTACATTGCCCTAGAGATTCAAGGCACAAAGCCCTGCCTTGTTTCCAAAGGGGAAGATAAGACCCAAAGCATCTTGCTTCCAGCTCTTTGGGAAGCTAAGAAACAACTCGCTCTGCATTGGGCTCTTACAGCCTACCGGGAACATCCCTTACAAAGGGCTGTGAAACGCAGTTTCTTTTCAGGCCTGATCTGGCTGAAGTAGAACTTCTGCTCTGGGTGTGCTACATTGCTCTAGAGCTTCAAGGCACAAAGTGATGAATTGTTTCCAAAGACAGAGATAGGCCCCAAAGCATCTTGCTTCCAGCTCTTTGGGAAGCTAAGAAAAAACTCGCTCTGCACAGTGCTCTGACAGCCTACCGGGAACATCTCTTCCATAGGTCTGTGAAACGCACTTTCTTGGCAGGCCTGATGTGGCTGAAGTAGAACTTCTGCTCTGGGAGTGCTACATTGCCCTAGAGATTCTAGGCACAAAGCCCTGCCTTGTTTCCAATGGGGAAGATAAGCCCCAAAGCATCTTGCTTCCAGCTCTTTGGGAAGAAATGAAACAACTCGCTCTGCATTGGGCTCTTACAGCCTACCGGGAACATCTCCTAGAAATGTCTGTGAAAGGCAGTTTCTTTGCAGGCCTGATCTTGCTGAAGTAGAACTCCTGCTCTTGGTCTGCTACATTTCCCTAGAGCTTCAAGGCACAACGTGCTGAATATTTTAGGAAGTTCTTTGATAGGCCACGAAGCATCTTGCTTCCAGCTCTATGGGAAGCTATGAAACAACGCGCTCTGCACAGTGTTCTCACAGCCTATTGGGAACATCTCTTACAAAGTCCTGTTGAACGCAGTTTCTTGGCAGGCCTGATCTGGCTGAAGTAGAACTTCTGCTGTGGGTGTGCTACATTGCCCTAGAGCTTCAAGGCACAAAGTGCTGAATTGTTTCCAAAGCCGGAGATAGGCCCCAAAGCATCTTGCTTCCAGCTCTTTGCGAAGCTAAGAATCAACTCGCTGTGCACTGTGCTCTTTCAGCCTACCGGGAACATCTTTTCCAAAGGCCTGTGAAACGCACTTTCTTGGCAGGCCTGATCTGGCTGAAGTAGAACTTCTGCTCTGGGTGTGCTACATTGCCCTAGAGATTCAAGGCACAAAGCCCTGCCTTGTTTCCAAAGGGGAAGATAAGCCCCAAAGCATCTTGCTTCCAGCTCTTTGGGAAGCTAAGAAAGAACTCGCTCTGCATTGGGCTCTTACAGCCTACCGGGAACATCACCTAGAAATGTCTGTGAAACGCAGTTTCTTTGCAGGCCTGATCTTGCTGAAGTCCAACTCCTGCTCTGGGTCTGCTAAATTGCCCTAGAACGTCAAGGCAGAACGTGCTGATTATTTTAGGAAGTTCTTTGATAGGCCACGAAGCATCTTGCTTCCAGCTCTTTGGGAAGCTAAGAAAAAACTCGCTCTGCACAGTGCTCTGACAGCCTACCGGGAACATCTCTTCCATAGGTCTGTGAAACGCACTTTCTTGGCAGGCCTGATGTGGCTGAAGTAGAACTTCTGCTCTGGGAGTGCTACATTGCCCTAGAGATTCTAGGCACAAAGCCCTGCCTTGTTTCCAAGGGGGAAGATAAGCCCCAAAGCATCTTGCTTCCAGCTCTTTGGGAAGCTAAGAAACAATTCGCTCTGCATTGGGCTCTTACAGCCTACCGGGAACATCTCCTAGAAATGTCTGTGAAACGCAGTTTCTTTGCAGGCCTGATCTTGCTGAAGTACAACTCCTGCTCTGGGTCTGCTACATTGCCCTAGAACGTCAAGGCACAACGTGCTGATTATTTTAGGAAGTTCTTTGATAGGCCACGAAGCATCTTGCTTCCAGCTCTATGGGAAGCTATGAAACAACGCGCTCTGCACAGTGTTCTTACAGCCTATGGGGAACATCTCTTACAAAGTCCTGTTGAACGCAGTTTCTTGGCAGGCCTGATCTGGCTGAAGTAGAACTTCTGCTGTGGGTGTGCTACATTGCCCTAGAGCTTCAAGGCACAAAGTGCTGAATTGTCTCCAAAGCCGGAGATAGGCCCCAAAGCATCTTGCTTCCAGCTATTTGCGAAGCTAAGAATCAACTCGCTGTGCACAGTGCTCTGACAGCCTACCGGGAACATCTCTTCCAAAGGCCTGTGAAACGCACTTTCTTTGCAGGCCTGATCTGGCTGAAGTAGAACTTCTGCTGTGGGTGTGCTGCATTGCCCTAGAGCTTCAAGGCACAAAGTGCTGAGTTGTTTCAAAAGACAGAGATAGTCCCCAAAGCATCTTGCTTCCAGCTCTTTGGGAAGCTAAGAAACAACTCGCTCTGCATTGGGCTCTTACAGCCTACCGGGAACATCCCTTACAAAGGGCTGTGAAACGCAGTTTCTTTGCAGGCCTGATCTGGCTGAAGTAGAATTTCTGCTCAGGGTGTGCTACATTTCTCTAGAGCTTCAAGGCACAAAGTGCTGAATTGTTTCCAAAGACAGAGATAGGCCCCAAAGCATCTTGCTTCCAGCTCTTTGGGAAGCTAAGAAACAACTCGCTCTGCACAGTGCTCTGACAGCCTACCGGGAACATCTATTCCAAAGGAATGTGAAACGCAGTTTCTTTGCAGGTACGATTTGGCTGAAGTAGAACTTCTGCTCTGGGTGTGCTACATTGCCCTAGAGCTCCAAGCCTCAAAGCCCTGCCTTGTTTCCAAAGACCGAGATAGGCCCCAATTCATCCTGCTTCCAGCTCTTTGGGAAGCTAAGAACCAACTCGCTCGGCACAGTGCTCTTACAGCCTATGGGGAACATCTCTTACAAAGTCCTGTAAAACGCAGTTTCTTGGCAGGCATGATCTGGCTGAAGTAGAACTTCTGCTGTGGGTGTTCTACATTGCCCTAGAGCTTCAAGGCACAAAGTGCTGAATTGTTTCCAAAGACTGAGATAGGCCCCAAAGAATCTTGCTTCCAGCTCTTTGGGAAGCTAAGAAACAACTCGCTCTGCATTGGGCTCTTACAGCCTACCGGGAACCTCTCCTAGAAATGTCTGTGAAACGCAGTTTGTTTGCAGGCCTGATCTTGCTGAAGTAGAACTCCTGCTCTGGGTCTGCTACATTGCCCTAGAACGTCAAGGCACAACGTGCTGATTATTTTAGGAAGTTCTTTGATAGGCCACGAAGCATCTTGCTTCCAGCTCTATGGGAAGCTATGAAACAACTCGCTCTGCACCGTGTTCTTAGAGCCTACGGGGAACATCTCTTACAAAGTCCTGTTGAACGCAGTTTCTTGGCAGGCCTGATCTGGCTGAAGTAGAACTTCTGCTCTGGGTGTGCTACATTGCTCTAGAGCTTCAAGGCACAAAGTGCTGAATTGTTTCCAAAGCCGGAGATAGGCCCCAAAGCATCTTGCTTCCAGCTCTTTGGGAAGCTAAGAATCAACTCACTGTGCACAGTGCTCTGACAGCCTACCGGGAACATCTCTTCCAAAGGCCTGTGAAACGCACTTTTCTCAAGGCCCGATCTGGATGAAGTAGAACTTCTGCTCTTGGTGTGCTACATTGCCCTAGAGCTCCAAGGCTCAAAGCCCTGCCTTGTTTCCAAAGACGGAGATAGTCCCCAAAGCATCTTGCTTCCAGCTCTTTGGGAAGGTAAGAAACAACTCGCTCTGCATTGGGCTGTTACAGCCTACCGGGAACATCCCTTACAAAGGGCTGTGAAACGCAGTTTCTTTGCAGGCCTGATCTGGCTGAAGTAGAACTCCTGCTCTGGGTCTGCTACATTTCCCTAGAGTTTCAAGGCACAACGTGCTGAATATTTTAGGAAGTTACTTGATAGGCCACGAAGCATCTTGCTTCCAGCTCTATGGGAAGCTATGAAACAACGCGCTCTGCACAGTGTTCTTACAGCCTACGGGGAACATCTCTTACAAAGTCCTGTTGAACGCAGTTTCTTGGCATGCCTGATCTGGCTGAAGTAGAACTTCTGCTGTGGGTGTGCTACATTGCCCTAGAGCTTCAAGGCACAAAGTGATGAATTGTTTCCAAAGACAGAGATAGGACCCAAAGCATCTTGCTTCCAGCTCTTTGGGAAGCTAAGAATCAACTCGCTGTGCACAGTGCTCTGACAGCCTACCGGGAACATCTCTTCCAAAGGACTGTGAAACGCACTTTTCTGAAGGCCCGATCCGGATGAAGTAGAACTTCTGCTCTTGGTGTGCTACATTGCCCTAGAGCTTCAAGGCACAAAATCCTGAATTGTTTCCAAAGACAGAGATAGTCCCCAAAGCATCTTGCTTCCAGCTCTTTGGGAAGCTAAGAAACAACTCGCTCTGCATTGGGCTCTTACAGCCTACCGGGAACATCCCTTACAAAGGGCTGTGAAACGCAGTTTCTTTGCAGGCCTGATCTGGCTGAAGTAGAACTTCTGCTCTGGGTGTGCTACATTGCTCTAGAGCTTCAAGGCACAAACTGCTGAATTGTTTCCAAAGACAGAGATAGGCCCCAAAGCATCTTGCTTCCAGCTCTATGGGAAGCTATGAAACAACTCGCTCTGCACAGTGTTCTTACAGCCTATGGGGAACATCTCTTACAAAGTCCTGTAAAACGCAGTTTCTTGGCAGGCATGACCTGGCTGAAGTAGAACTTCTGCTGTGGGTGTGCTACATTGCCCTAGAGCTTCAAGGCACAAAGTGCTGAATAGTTTCCAAAGCCGGAGATAGGCCCCAAAGCATCTTGCTTCCAGCTCTTTGCGAAGCTAAGAATCAACTCGCTGTGCAAAGTGCTCTGACAGCCTACCGGAATCATCTCTTCCAAAGGCCTGTGAAACGCACTTTCTTGGCAGGCCTGATCTGGCTGAAGTAGAACTTCTGCTCTGGGTGTGCTACATTGCCCTAGAGATTCAAGGCACAAAGCACTGCCTTGTTTCCAAAGGGGAAGATAAGCCCCAAAGCATCTTGCTTCCAGCTCTTTGGGAAGCTAAGAAACAACTCGCTCTGCATTGGGCTCTTACAGCCTACCGGGAACATCCCTTACAAAGGGCTGTGAAACGCAGTTTCTTTGCAGGCCTGATCTGGCTGAAGTAGAATTTCTGCTCAGGGTGTGCTACATTGCTCTAGAGCTTCAAGGCACAAAGTGCTGAATTGTTTCCAAAGACAGAGATAGGCCCCAAAGCATCTTGCTTCCAGCTCTTTGGGAAGCTAAGTAACAACTCGCTCTGCACAGTGCTCTGACAGCCTACCGGGAACATCTATTCCAAAGGAATGTGAAACGCAGTTTCTTTGCAGGTTCGATCTGGATGAAGTAGAACTTCTGCTCTTGGTGTGCTACATTGCCCTAGTGCTCCAAGGCTCAAAGCCCTGCCTTGTTTCCAAAGCCGGAGATAGGCCCCAAAGCATCTTGCTTCCAGCTCTTTGCGAAGCTAAGAATCAACTCGCTGTGCACAGTGCTCTGACAGCCTACTGGGAACATCTCTTCCAAAGGCCTGTGAAACGCAGTTTCTTTGCAGGCCTGATCTGGCTGAAGTAGAACTTCTGCTGTGGGTGTGCTACATTGCCCTAGAGATTCAAGGTACAAAGCCCTGCCTTGTTTCCAAAGGGGAAGATAAGCCCCAAAGCATCTTGCTTCCAGCTCTTTGGGAAGCTAAGAAACAACTCGCTCTGCATTGGGCTCTTACAGCCTACCGGGAACATCTCCTAGAAATGTCTGTGAAACGCAGTTTCTTTGCAGGCCTGATCTTGCTGAAGTACAACTCCTGCTCTGGGTCTGCTACATTGCCCTAGAACGTCAAGGCACAACGTGCTGATTATTTTAGGAAGTTCTTTGATAGGCCACGAAGCATCTTGCTTCCAGCTCTATGGGAAGCTATGAAACAACTCGCTCTGCACCGTGTTCTTAGAGCCTACGGGGAACATCTCTTACAAAGTCCTGTTGAACGCAGTTTCTTGGCAGGCCTGATCTGGCTGAAGTAGAACTTCTGCTGTGGGTGTGCTACATTGCCCTAGAGCTTCAAGGCACAAAGTGCTGAATTGTTTCCAAAGACAGAGATAGTCCCCAAAGCATCTTGCTTCCATCTCTTTGGGAAGCTAAGAAACAACTCGCTCTGCATTGGGCTCTTACAGCCTACCGGGAACATCCCTTACAAAGGGCTGTGAAACGCAGTTTCTTTGCAGGCCTGATCTGGCTGAAGTAGAACTTCTGCTCTGGGTGTGCTACATTGCTCTAGAGCTTCAAGGCACAAACTGCTGAATTGTTTCCAAAGACAGAGATAGGCCCCAAAGCATCTTGCTTCCAGCTCTATGGGAAGCTATGAAACAACTCGCTCTGCACAGTGTTCTTACAGCCTATGGGGAACATCTCTTACAAAGTCCTGTAAAACGCAGTTTCTTGGCAGGCATGATCTGGCTGAAGTAGAACTTCTGCTGTGGGTCTGCTACATTGCCCTAGAGCTTCAAGGCACAAAGTGCTGAATAGTTTCCAAAGCCGGAGATAGGCCCCAAAGCATCTTGCTTCCAGCTCTTTGCGAAGCTAAGAATCAACTCGCTGTGCAAAGTGCTCTGACAGCCTACCGGAATCATCTCTTCCAAAGGCCTGTGAAACGCAATTTCTTGGCAGGCCTGATCTGGCTGAAGTAGAACTTCTGCTCTGGGTGTGCTACATTGCCCTAGAGATTCAAGGCACAAAGCACTGCCTTGTTTCCAAAGGGGAAGATAAGCCCCAAAGCATCTTGCTTCCAGCTCTTTGGGAAGCTAAGAAACAACTCGCTCTGCATTGGTCTCTTACAGCCTACCGGGAACATCTCCTAGAAATGTCTGTGAAACGCAGTTTCTTTGCAGGCCTGATCTTGCTGAAGTAGAACTCCTGCTCTGGGTCTGCTACACTGCCCTAGAAACTCAAGGCAGAACGTGCTGAATATTTTAGGAAGTTCTTTGATAGGCCACGAAGCATCTTGCTTCCAGCTCTAGGGGAAGCTATGAAACAACTCGCTCTGCACCGTGTTCTTAGAGCCTACGGGGAACATCTCTTACAAAGTCCTGTTGAACGCAGTTTCTTGGCAGGCCTGATCTGGCTGAAGTAGAACTTCTGCTGTGGGTGTGCTACATTGCCCTAGAGATTCAAGGCACAAAGTGCTGAATTGTTTCCAAAGACAGAGATAGTCCCCAAAGCATCTTGCTTCCAGCTCTTTGGGAAGGTAAGAAACAACTCGCTCTGCATTGGGCTGTTACAGCCTACCGGGAACATCCCTTACAAAGGGCTGTGAAACGCAGTTTCTTTGCAGGCCTGATCTGGCTGAAGTAGAACTCCTGCTCTGGGTCTGCTACATTTCCCTAGAGCTTCAAGGCACAACGTGCTGAATATTTTAGGAAGTTCCTTGATAGGCCACGAAGCATCTTGCTTCCAGCTCTATGGGAAGCTATCAAACAACTCGCTCTGCACAGTGTTCTTACAGCCTATGGGGAACATCTCTTACAAAGTCCTGTAAAACGCAGTTTCTTGGCAGGCATGATCTGGCTGAAGTAGAACTTCTGCTGTGGGTGTGCTACATTGCCCTAGAGCTTCAAGGCACAAAGTGCTGAATTGTTTCCAAAGACAGAGATAGTCCCCAAAGCATCTTGCTTCCAGCTCTTTGGGAAGCTAAGAAACAACTCGCTCTGCATTGGGCTCTTACAGCCTACCGGGAACATCTCCTAGAAATGTCTGTGAAACGCAGTTTCTTTGCAGGCCTGATGTTGCTGAAGTACAACTCCTGCTCTGGGTCTGCTACATTGCTCTAGAACGTCAAGGCACAACGTGCTGATTATTTTAGGAAGTTCTTTGATAGGCCACGAAGCATCTTGCTTCCAGCTCTATGGGAAGCTATGAAACAACTCGCTCTGCACCGTGTTCTTAGAGCCTACGGGGAACATCTCTTACAAAGTCCTCTTGAACACAGTTTCTTGGCAGGCCTGATCTGGCTGAAGTAGAACTTCTGCTGTGGGTGTGCTACATTGCTCTAGAGCTTCAAGGCACAAACTGCTGAATTGTTTCCAAAGACTGAGATAGGCCCCAAAGCATCTTGCTTCCAGCTCTATGGGAAGCTGTGAAAGAACTCGCTCTGCACAGTGTTCTTACAGCCTATGGGGAACATCTCTTACAAAGTCCTGTTGAACGCAGTTTCTTGGCAGGCCTGATCTGGCTGAAGTAGAACTTCTGCTGTGGGTGTGCTACATTGCCCTAGAGCTTCAAGGCACAAAATGCTGAATTGTTTCCAAAGCCGGAGATAGGCCCCAAAGCATCTTGCTTCCAGCTCCTTGCGAAGGTAAGAATCAACTCGCTGCGCACAGTGCTCTGACAGCCCACCGGAAATATCTCTTCCAAAGGCCTGTGAAACGCACTTTCTTGGCAGGCCTGATCTGGCTGAAGTAGAACTTCTGCTCTGGGTGTGCTACATTGCCCTAGAGATTCAAGGCACAAAGCACTGCCTTGTTTCCAAAGGGGAAGATAAGCCCCAAAGCATCTTGCTTCCAGCTCTTTGGGAAGGTAAGAAACAACTCGCTCTGCATTGGGCTCTTACAGCCTACCGGGAACATCTCCTAGAAATGTCTGTGAAACGCAGTTTCTTTGCAGGTCTGATCTTGCTGAAGTAGAACTCCTGCTCTGGGTCTGCTACACTGCCCTAGAAACTCAAGGCAGAACGTGCTGAATATTTTAGGAAGTTCTTGGATAGGTCACGAAGCATCTTGCTTCCAGCTCTATGGGAAGCTATGAAACAACTCGCGCTGCACAGTGCTCTGACAGCCTACCGGGAACATCTCTTACAATGTCCTGTTGAACGCAGTTTCTTGGCATGCCTGATCTGGCTGAAGTAGAACTTCTGCTGTGGGTGTGCTACATTGCCCTAGAGCTTCAAGGCACAAAGTGCTGAATTGTTTCCAAAGACAGAGATAGTCCCCAAAGCATCTTGCTTCCAGCTCTTTGGGAAGATAAGAAACAACTCGCTCTGCATTGGGTTCTTACAGCCTACCGGGAACATCCCTTACAAAGGGCTGTGAAACGCAGTTTCTTTGCAGGCCTGATCTGGCTGAAGTGGAACTTCTGCTCTGGGTGTGCTACATCGCTCTAGAGCTTCAAGGCACAAAGTGCTGAATTGTTTCCAAAGACAGAGATAGGCCCCAAAGCATCTTGCTTCCAGCTCTTTGGGAAGCTAAGAATCAACTCGCTGTGCACAGTGCTCTGACAGCCTACCGGGAACATCTCTTCCAAAGGTCTGTGAAACGCACTTTCTTGGCAGGCCTGATGTGGCTGAAGTAGAACTTCTGCTCTGGGTGTGCTACATTGCCCTAGAGATTCAGGGCACAAAGCCCTGCCTTGTTTCCAAAGGGGAAGATAAGCCCCAAAGCATCTTGCTTCCAGCTCTTTGGGAAGCTAAGAAACAACTCGCTCTGCATTGGGCTCTTACAGCCTACCGGGAACATCTCCTAGAAATGTCTGTGAAACGCAGTTTCTTTGCAGGCCTGATCTTGCTGAAGTAGAACTCCTGCTCTGGGTCTGCTACATTTCCCTAGAGCTTCAAGGCACAACGTGCTGAATATTTTAGGAAGTTCTTTGATAGGCCACGAAGCATCTTGCTTCCAGCTCTATGGGAAGCTATGAAACAACGCGTTCTGCACAGTGTTCTTACAGCCTACGGGGAACATCTCTTACAAAGTCCTGTTGAACGCAGTTTCTTGGCAGGCCTGATCTGGCTGAAGTAGAACTTCTGCTGTGGATGTGCTACATTGCCCTAGAGCTTCAAGGCACAAAGTGCTGAATTGTTTCCAAAGCTGGAGATAGGCCCCAAAGCATCTTGCTTCCAGCTCTTTGCGAAGCTAAGAATCAACTCTCTGTGCACAGTGCTCTGACAGCCTACCGGGAACATCTCTTCCAAAGGACTGTGAAACGCACTTTCTGAAGGCCCGATCTGGATGAAGTAGAACTTCTGCTGTGGGTGTGCTAATTGCCCTAGAGCTTCAAGGCACAAAGTGCTGAATTGTTTCCAAAGCTGGAGATAGGCCCCAAAGCATCTTGCTTCCAGCTCTTTGGGAAGCTAAGAAACAACTCGCTCTGCATTGGGCCCTTACAGCCTACCGGGAACATCCCTTACAAAGGGCTGTGAAACGCAGTTTCTTGGCAGGCCTGATCTGGCTGAAGTAGAACTTCTGCTGTGGGTGTGCTAATTGCCCTAGAGCTTCAAGGCACAAAGTGCTGAATTGTTTCCAAAGACAGAGATAGTCCCCAAAGCATCTTGCTTCCAGCTCTTTGGGAAGCTAAGAATCAACTCGCTGTGCACAGTGCTCTGACAGCCTACCGGGAACATATCTTCCAAAGGCCTGTGAAACGCAGTTTCTTTGCAGGCCTGATCTGGCTGAAGTAGAACTTCTGCTCTGGGTGTGCTACATTGCTCTAGAGCTTCAAGGCACAAAGTGCTGAATTGTTTCCAAAGACAGAGATAGGCCCCAAAGCATCTTGCTTCCAGCTCTTTGGGAAGCTAAGAAACAACTCGCTCTGCACAGTGCTCTGACAGCCTACAGGATACATCTCTTCCAAAGGTCTGTGAAACGCACTTTCTTGGCAGGCCTGATGTGGCTGAAGTAGAACTTCTGCTCTGGGTGTGCTACATTGCCCTAGAGATTCAAGGCACAAAGCCCTGCCTTGTTTCCAAAGGGGAAGATAAGCCCCAAAGCATCTTGCTTCCAGCTCTTTGGGAAGCTAAGAAACAACTCGCTCTGCATTGGGCTCTTACAGCCTACCGGGAACATCTCCTAGAAATGTCTGTGAAACGCAGTTTCTTTGCAGGCCTGATCTTGCTGAAGTACAACTCCTGCTCTGGGTCTGCTACATTGCCCTACAACGTCAAGGCACAACGTGCTGATTTTTTTAGGAAGTTCTTTGATAGGCCACGAAGCATCTTGCTTCCAGCTCTATGGGAAGCTATGAAACAACTCGCTCTGCACCGTGTTCTTAGAGCCTACGGGGAACATCTCTTACAAAGTCCTGTTGAACGCAGTTTCTTGGCAGGCCTGATCTGGCTGAAGAAGAACTTCTGCTGTGGGTGTGCTACATTGCTCTAGAGCTTCAAGGCACAAAGTGCTGAATTGTTTCCAAAGACAGAGATAGGCCCCAAAGCATCTTGCTTCCAGCTCTATGGGAAGCTGTGAAACAACTCGCTCTGCACAGTGTTCTTACAGCCTATGGGGAACATCTCTTACAAAGTCCTGTTGAACGCAGTTTCTTGGCAGGCCTGATCTGGCTGAAGTAGAACTTCTGCTGTGGGTGTGCTACATTGCCCTAGAGCTTCAAGGCACAAAGTGCTGAATTGTTTCCAAAGCCGGAGATAGGCCCCAAAGCATCTTGCTTCCAGCTCCTTGCGAAGGTAAGAATCAACTCGCTGTGCACAGTGCTCTGACAGCCCACCGGAAACATCTCTTCCAAAGGCCTGTGAAACGCACTTTCTTGGCAGGCCTGATCTGGCTGAAGTAGAACTTCTGCTCTGGGTGTGCTACATTGCCCTAGAGATTCAAGGCACAAAGCACTGCCTTGTTTCCAAAGGGGAAGATAAGCCCCAAAGCATCTTGCTTCCAGGTCTTTGGGAAGGTAAGAAACAACTCGCTCTGCATTGGGCTCTTACAGCCTACCGGGAACATCTCCTAGAAATGTCTGTGAAACGCAGTTTCTTTGCAGGTCTGATCTTGCTGAAGTAGAACTCCTGCTCTGGGTCTGCTACACTGCCCTAGAAACTCAAGGCAGAACGTGCTGAATATTTTAGGAAGTTCTTGGATAGGTCACGAAGCATCTTGCTTCCAGCTCTATGGGAAGCTACGAAACAACTCGCGCTGCACAGTGCTCTGACAGCCTACCGGGAACATCCCTTACAAAGGGCTGTGAAACGCAGTTTCTTTGCAGGCCTGATCTGGCTGAAGTAGAACTTTTGCTCTGGGTGTGCTACATTGCTCTAGAGCTTCAAGGCACAAAGTGCTGAATTGTTTCCAAAGACAGAGATAGTCCCCAAAGCATCTTGCTTCCAGCTCTTTGGGAAGGTAAGAAACAACTCGCTCTGCATTGGGTTCTTACAGCCTACCGGGAACATCCCTTACAAAGGGCTGTGAAACGCAGTTTCTTTGCAGGCCTGATCTGGCTGAAGTAGAACTTCTGCTCTGGGTGTGCTACATCGCTCTAGAGCTTCAAGGCACAAAGTGCTGAATTGTTTCCAAAGAGAGAGATAGGCCCCAAAGCATCTTGCTTCCAGCTCTTTGTGAAGCTAAGAATCAACTCGCTGTGCACAGTGCTCTGACAGCCTACCGGGAACATCTCTTCCAAAGGTCTGTGAAACGCACTTTCCTGGCAGGCCTGATGTGGCTGAAGTAGAACTTCTGCTCTGGGTGTGCTACATTGCCCTAGAGATTCAGGGCACAAAGCCCTGCCTTGTTTCCAAAGGGGAAGATAAGCCCCAAAGCATCTTGCTTCCAGCTCTTTGGGAAGCTAAGAAACAACTCGCTCTGCATTGGGCTCTTACAGCCTACCGGGAACATCTCCTAGAAATGTCTGTGAAACGCAGTTTCTTTGCAGGCCTGATCTTGCTGAAGTAGAACTCCTGCTCTGGGTCTCCTACATTTCCCTAGAGCTTCAAGGCACAACGTGCTGAATATTTTAGGAAGTTCTTTGATAGGCCACGAAGCATCTTGCTTCCAGCTCTATGGGAAGCTATGAAACAACTCGCTCTGCACAGTGCTCTGACAGCCTACCGGGAACATCTCTTACAAAGTCCTGTTGAACGCAGTTTCTTCGCAGGCCTGATCTGGCTGAAGTAGAACTTCTGCTGTGGGTGTGCTACATTGCCCTAGAGCTTCAAGGCACAAAGTGCTGAATTGTTTCCAAAGACAGAGATAGTCCACAAAGCATCTTGCTTCCAGCTCTTTGGGAAGGTAAGAAACAACTCGCTCTGCATTGGTTTCTTAAAGCCTACCGGGAACATCCCTTAGAAAGGGCTGTGAAACGCAGTTTCTTTGCAGGCCTGATCTGGCTGAAGTAGAACTTCTGCTCTGGGTGTGCTACATCGCTCTAGAGCTTCAAGGCACAAAGTGCTGAATTGTTTCCAAAGACAGAGATAGGCCCCAAAGCATCTTGCTTCCAGCTCTTTGGGAAGCTAAGAATCAACTCGCTGTGCACAGTGCTCTGACAGCCTACCGGGAACATCTCTTCCAAAGGTCTGTGAAACGCACTTTCTTGGCAGGCCTGATGTGGCTGAAGTAGAACTTCTGCTCTGGGTGTGCTACATTGCCCTAGAGATTCAGGGCACAAAGCCCTGCCTTGTTTCCAAAGGGGAAGACAAGCCCCAAAGCATCTTGCTTCCAGCTCTTTGGGAAGCTAAGAAACAACTCGCTCTGCATTGGGCTCTTACAGCCTACCGGGAACATCTCCTAGAAATGTCTGTGAAACGCAGTTTCTTTGCAGGCCTGATCTTGCTGAAGTAGAACTCCTGCTCTGGGTCTGCTACACTGCCCTAGAAACTCAAGGCAGAACGTGCTGAATATTTTAGGAAGTTCTTTGATAGGCCACGAAGCATGTTGCTTCCAGCTCTAGGGGAAGCTATGAAACAACTCGCTCTGCACCGTGTTCTTAGAGCCTACGGGGAACATCTCTTACAAAGTCCTGTTGAACGCAGTTTCTTGGCAGGCCTGATCTGGCTGAAGTAGAACTTCTGCTGTGGGTGTGCTACATTGACCTAGAGCTTCAAGGCACAAAGTGCTGAATTGTTTCCAAAGACAGAGATAGGCCCCAAAGCATCTTGCTTCCGGCTCTTTGGGAAGGTAAGAAACAACTCGCTCTGCATTGGGCTGTTACAGCCTACCGGGAACATCCCTTACAAAGGGCTGTGAAACGCAGTTTCTTTGCAGGCCTGATCTGGCTGAAGTAGAACTCCTGCTCTGGGTCTGCTACATTTCCCTAGAGCTTCAAGGCACAACGTGCTGAATATTTTAGGAAGTTCCTTGATAGGCCACGAAGCATCTTGCTTCCAGCTCTATGGGAAGCTATGAAACAACGCGCTCTGCACAGTGTTCTTACAGCCTACCGGGAACATCTCTTCCAAAGGACTGTGAAACGCACTTTTCTGAAGGCCCGATGTGGATGAAGTAGAACTTCTGCTCTTGGTGTGCTACATTGCCCTAGAGCTCCAAGGCTCAAAGCCCTGCCTTGTTTCCAAAGGGGAAGATAAGCCCCAAAGCATCTTGCTTCCAGCTCTTTGGGAAGCTAAGAAACAACTCGCTCTGCATTGGGCTCTTACAGCCTACCGGGAACATCTCCTAGAAATGTCTGTGAAACGCAGTTTCTTTGCAGGCCTGATCTTGCTGAAGTACAACTCCTGCTCTGGGTCTGCTACATTGCCCTAGAACGTCAAGGCACAACGTGCTGATTATTTTAGGAAGTTCTTTGATAGGCCACGAAGCATCTTGCTTCCAGCTCTATGGGAAGCTATGAAACAACTCGCTCTGCACCGTATTCTTAGAGCCTCCGGGGAACATCTCTTACAAAGTCCTGTTGAACGCAGTTTCTTGGCAGGCCTGATCTGGCTGAAGTAGAACTTCTGCTGTGGGTGTGCTACATTGCCCTAGAGCTTCAAGGCACAAAGTGCTGAATTGTTTCCAAAGACAGAGATAGTCCCCAAAGCATCTTGCTTCCAGCTCTTTGGGAAGCTAAGAAACAACTCGCTCTGCATTGGGCTCTTACAGCCTACCGGGAACATCCCTTACAAAGGGCTGTGAAACGCAGTTTCTTTGCAGGCCTGATCTGGCTGAAGTAGAACTTTTGCTCTGGGTGTGCTACATTGCTCTAGAGCTTCAAGGCACAAAGTGCTGAATTGTTTCCAAAGACAGAGATAGTCCCCAAAGCATCTTGCTTCCAGCTCTTTGGGAAGGTAAGAAACAACTCGCTCTGCATTGGGTTCTTACAGCCTACCCGGAACATCCCTTACAAAGGGCTGTGAAACGCAGTTTCTTTGCAGGCCTGATCTGGCTGAAGTAGAACTTCTGCTCTGGGTGTGCTACATCGCTCTAGAGCTTCAAGGCACAAAGTGCTGAATTGTTTCCAAAGACAGAGATAGGCCCCAAAGCATCTTGCTTCCAGCTCTTTGGGAAGCTAAGAATCAACTCGCTGTGCACAGTGCTCTGACAGCCTACCGGGAACATCTCTTCCAAAGGTCTGTGAAACGCACTTTCCTGGCAGGCCTGATGTGGCTGAAGTAGAACTTCTGCTCTGGGTGTGCTACATTGCCCTAGAGATTCAGGGCACAAAGCCCTGCCTTGTTTCCAAAGGGGAAGATAAGCCCCAAAGCATCTTGCTTCCAGCTCTTTGGGAAGCTAAGAAACAACTCGCTCTGCATTGGGCTCTTACAGCCTACCGGGAACATCTCCTAGAAATGTCTGTGAAATGCAGTTTCTTTGCAGGCCTGATCTTGCTGAAGTACAACTCCTGCTCTGGGTCTCCTACATTTCCCTAGAGCTTCAAGGCACAACGTGCTGAATATTTTAGGAAGTTCTTTGATAGGCCACGAAGCATCTTGCTTCCAGCTCTATGGGAAGCTATGAAACAACTCGCTCTGCACAGTGCTCTGACAGCCTACCGGGAACATCTCTTACAAAGTCCTGTTGAACGCAGTTTCTTGGCAGGCCTGATCTGGCTGAAGTAGAACTTCTGCTGTGGGTGTGCTACATTGCCCTAGAGCTTCAAGGCACAAAGTGCTGAATTGTTTCCAAAGACAGAGATAGTCCACAAAGCATCTTGCTTCCAGCTCTTTGGGAAGGTAAGAAACAACTCGCTCTGCATTGGTTTCTTAAAGCCTACCGGGAACATCCCTTACAAAGGGCTGTGAAACGCAGTTTCTTTGCAGGCCTGATCTGGCTGAAGTAGAACTTCTGCTCTGGGTGTGCTACATCGCTCTAGAGCTTCAAGGCACAAAGTGCTGAATTGTTTCCAAAGACAGAGATAGGCCCCAAAGCATCTTGCTTCCAGCTCTTTGGGAAGCTAAGAATCAACTCGCTGTGCACAGTGCTCTGACAGCCTACCGGGAACATCTCTTCCAAAGGTCTGTGAAACGCACTTTCTTGGCAGGCCTGATGTGGCTGAAGTAGAACTTCTGCTCTGGGTGTGCTACATTGCCCTAGAGATTCAGGGCACAAAGCCCTGCCTTGTTTCCAAAGGGGAAGATAAGCCCCAAAGCATCTTGCTTCCAGCTCTTTGGGAAGCTAAGAAACAACTCGCTCTGCATTGGGCTCTTACAGCCTACCGGGAACATCTCCTAGAAATGTCTGTGAAACGCAGTTTCTTTGCAGGCCTGATCTTGCTGAAGTAGAACTCCTGCTCTGGGTCTGCTACATTTCCCTAGAGCTTCAAGGCACAACGTGCTGAATATTTTAGGAGGTTCTTTGATAGGCCACGAAGCATCTTGCTTCCAGCTCTATGGGAAGCTATGAAACAACGCGCTCTGCACAGTGTTCTTACAGCCTATGGGGAACATCTCTTACAAAGTCCTGTTGAACGCAGTTTCTTGGCAGGCCTGATCTGGCTGAAGTAGAACTTCTGCTCTGGGTGTGCTACATTGCCCTAGAGATTCAAGGCACAAAGTGCTGAATTGTTTCCATAGACAGAGATAGTCCCCAAAGCATCTTGCTTCCAGCTCTTTGGGAAGCTAAGAAACAACTCGCTCTGCATTGGGCTCTTACAGCCTACCGGGAACATCTCCTAGAAATGTCTGTGAAACGCAGTTTCTTTGCAGGCCTGATCTTGCTGAAGTAGAACTCCTGCTCTGGGTCTGCTACATTTCCCTAGAGCTTCAAGGCACAACGTGCTGAATATTTTAGGAAGTTCTTTGATAGACCACGAGGCATCTTGCTTCCAGCTCTATGGGAAGCTATGAAACAACGCGCTCTGCACAGTGTTCTTACAGCCTATGGGGAACATCTCTTACAAAGTCCTGTTGAACGCAGTTTCTTGGCAGGCCTGATCTGGCTGAAGTAGAACTTCTGCTCTGGGTGTGCTACATTGCCCTAGAGCTTCAAGGCACAAAGTGCTGAATTGTTTCCAAAGACAGAGATAGTCCCCAAAGCATCTTGCTTCCAGCTCTTTGGGAAGGTAAGAAACAACTCGCTCTGCATTGGGCTCTTACAGCCTACCGGGAACATCCCTTACAAAGGGCTGTGAAACGCAGTTTCTTTGCAGGCCTGATCTGGCTGAAGTAGAACTTCTGCTCTGGGTGTGCTACATCGCTCTAGAGCTTCAAGGCACAAAGTGCTGAATTGTTTCCAAAGACAGAGATAGGCCCCAAAGCATCTTGCTTCCAGCTCTTTGGGAAGCTAAGAATCAACTCGCTGTGCACAGTGCCCTGACAGGCTACCGGGAACATCTCTTCCAAAGGTCTGTGAAACGCACTTTCTTGGCAGGCCTGATGTGGCTGAAGTAGAACTTCTGCTCTGGGTGTGCTACATTGCCCTAGAGATTCAGGGCACAAAGCCCTGCCTTGTTTCCAAAGGGGAAGATAAGCCCCAAAGCATCTTGCTTCCAGCTCTTTGGGAAGCTAAGAAACAACTCGCTCTGCATTGGGCTCTTACAGCCTACCGGGAACATCTCCTAGAAATGTCTGTGAAACGCAGTTTCTTTGCAGGCCTGATCTTGCTGAACTAGAACTCCTGCTCTGGGTCTGCTACACTGCCCTAGAAACTCAAGGCAGAACGTGCTGAATATTTTAGGAAGTTCTTTGATAGGCCACGAAGCATCTTGCTTCCAGCTCTAGGGGAAGCTATGAAACAACTCGCTCTGCACCGTGTTCTTAGAGCCTACGGGGAACATCTCTTACAAAGTCCTGTTGAACGCAGTTTCTTGGCAGGCCTGATCTGGCTGAAGTAGAACTTCTGCTGTGGGTGTGCTACATTGCCCTAGAGCTTCAAGGCACAAAGTGCTGAATTGTTTCCAAAGACAGAGATAGTCCCCAAAGCATCTTGCTTCCGGCTCTTTGGGAAGGTAAGAAACAACTCGCTCTGCATTGGGCTGTTACAGCCTACCGGGAACATCCCTTACAAAGGGCTGTGAAACGCAGTTTCTTTGCAGGCCTGATCTGGCTGAAGTAGAACTCCTGCTCTGGGTCTGCTACATTTCCCTAGAGCTTCAAGGCACAACGTGCTGAATATTTTAGGAAGTTCCTTGATAGGCCACGAAGCATCTTGCTTCCAGCTCTATGGGAAGCTATGAAACAACGCGCTCTGCACAGTGTTCTTACAGCCTACCGGGAACATCTATTCCAAAGGACTGTGAAACGCACTTTTCTGAAGGCCCGATGTGGATGAAGTAGAACTTCTGCTCTTGGTGTGCTACATTGCCCTAGAGCTCCAAGGCTCAAAGCCCTGCCTTGTTTCCAAAGGGGAAGATAAGCCCCAAAGCATCTTGCTTCCAGCTCTTTGGGAAGCTAAGAAACAACTCGCTCTGCATTGGGCTCTTACAGCCTACCGGGAACATCTCCTAGAAATGTCTGTGAAACGCAGTTTCTTTGCAGGCCTGATCTTGCTGAAGTACAACTCCTGCTCTGGGTCTGCTACATTGCCCTAGAACGTCAAGGCACAACGTGCTGATTATTTTAGGAAGTTCTTTGATAGGCCACGAAGCATCTTGCTTCCAGCTCTATGGGAAGCTATGAAACAACTCGCTCTGCACCGTATTCTTAGAGCCTCCGGGGAACATCTCTTACAAAGTCCTGTTGAACGCAGTTTCTTGGCAGGCCTGATCTGGCTGAAGTAGAACTTCTGCTGTGGGTGTGCTACATTGCCCTAGAGCTTCAAGGCACAAAGTGCTGAATTGTTTCCAAAGACAGAGATAGTCCCCAAAGCATCTTGCTTCCAGCTCTTTGGGAACCTAAGAAACAACTCGCTCTGCATTGGGCTCTTACAGCCTACCGGGAACATCCCTTACAAAGGGCTGTGAAACGCAGTTTCTTTGCAGGCCTGATCTGGCTGAAGTAGAACTTTTGCTCTGGGTGTGCTACATTGCTCTAGAGCTTCAAGGCACAAAGTGCTGAATTGTTTCCAAAGACAGAGATAGTCCCCAAAGCATCTTGCTTCCAGCTCTTTGGGAAGGTAAGAAACAACTCGCTCTGCATTGGGTTCTTACAGCCTACCCGGAACATCCCTTACAAAGGGCTGTGAAACGCAGTTTCTTTGCAGGCCTGATCTGGCTGAAGTAGAACTTATGCTCTGGGTGTGCTACATCGCTCTAGAGCTTCAAGGCACAAAGTGCTGAATTGTTTCCAAAGAGAGAGATAGGCCCCAAAGCATCTTGCTTCCAGCTCTTTGTGAAGCTAAGAATCAACTCGCTGTGCACAGTGCTCTGACAGCCTACCGGGAACATCTCTTCCAAAGGTCTGTGAAACGCACTTTCCTGGCAGGCCTGATGTGGCTGAAGTAGAACTTCTGCTCTGGGTGTGCTACATTGCCCTAGAGATTCAGGGCACAAAGCCCTGCCTTGTTTCCAAAGGGGAAGATAAGCCCCAAAGCATCTTGCTTCCAGCTCTTTGGGAAGCTAAGAAACAACTCGCTCTGCATTGGGCTCTTACAGCCTACCGGGAACATCTCCTAGAAATGTCTGTGAAACGCAGTTTCTTTGCAGGCCTGATCTTGCTGAAGTAGAACTCCTGCTCTGGGTCTGCTACATTTCCCTAGAGCTTCAAGGCACAACGTGCTGAATATTTTAGGAAGTTCTTTGATAGACCACGAGGCATCTTGCTTCCAGCTCTATGGGAAGCTATGAAACAACGCGCTCTGCACAGTGTTCTTACAGCCTATGGGGAACATCTCTTACAAAGTCCTGTTGAACGCAGTTTCTTGGCAGGCCTGATCTGGCTGAAGTAGAACTTCTGCTCTGGGTGTGCTACATTGCCCTAGAGCTTCAAGGCACAAAGTGCTGAATTGTTTCCAAAGACAGAGATAGTCCCCAAAGCATCTTGCTTCCAGCTCTTTGGGAAGGTAAGAAACAACTCGCTCTGCATTGGGCTCTTACAGCCTACCGGGAACATCCCTTACAAAGGGCTGTGAAACGCAGTTTCTTTGCAGGCCTGATCTGGCTGAAGTAGAACTTCTGCTCTGGGTGTGCTACATCGCTCTAGAGCTTCAAGGCACAAAGTGCTGAATTGTTTCCAAAGACAGAGATAGGCCCCAAAGCATCTTGCTTCCAGCTCTTTGGGAAGCTAAGAATCAACTCGCTGTGCACAGTGCTCTGACAGGCTACCGGGAACATCTCTTCCAAAGGTCTGTGAAACGCACTTTCTTGGCAGGCCTGATGTGGCTGAAGTAGAACTTCTGCTCTGGGTGTGCTACATTGCCCTAGAGATTCAGGGCACAAAGCCCTGCCTTGTTTCCAAAGGGGAAGATAAGCCCCAAAGCATCTTGCTTCCAGCTCTTTGGGAAGGTAAGAAACAACTCGCTCTGCATTGGGCTCTTACAGCCTACCGGGAACATCTCCTAGAAATGTCTGTGAAACGCAGTTTCTTTGCAGGCCTGATCTTGCTGAACTAGAACTCCTGCTCTGGGTCTGCTACACTGCCCTAGAAACTCAAGGCAGAACGTGCTGAATATTTTAGGAAGTTCTTTGATAGGCCACGAAGCATCTTGCTTCCAGCTCTAGGGGAAGCTATGAAACAACTCGCTCTGCACCGTGTTCTTAGAGCCTACGGGGAACATCTCTTACAAAGTCCTGTTGAACGCAGTTTCTTGGCAGGCCTGATCTGGCTGAAGTAGAACTTCTGCTGTGGGTGTGCTACATTGCCCTAGAGCTTCAAGGCACAAAGTGCTGAATTGTTTCCAAAGACAGAGATAGTCCCCAAAGCATCTTGCTTCCGGCTCTTTGGGAAGGTAAGAAACAACTCGCTCTGCATTGGGCTGTTACAGCCTACCGGGAACATCCCTTACAAAGGGCTGTGAAACGCAGTCTCTTTGCAGGCCTGATCTGGCTGAAGTAGAACTCCTGCTCTGGGTCTGCTACATTTCCCTAGAGCTTCAAGGCACAACGTGCTGAATATTTTAGGAAGTTCCTTGATAGGCCACGAAGCATCTTGCTTCCAGCTCTATGGGAAGCTATGAAACAACGCGCTCTGCACAGTGTTCTTACAGCCTACCGGGAACATCTCTTCCAAAGGACTGTGAAACACACTTTTCTGAAGGCCCGATGTGGATGAAGTAGAACTTCTGCTCTTGGTGTGCTACATTGCCCTAGAGCTCCAAGGCTCAAAGCCCTGCCTTGTTTCCAAAGGGGAAGATAAGCCCCAAAGCATCTTGCTTCCAGCTCTTTGGGAAGCTAAGAAACAACTCGCTCTGCATTGGGCTCTTACAGCCTACCGGGAACATCTCCTAGAAATGTCTGTGAAACGCAGTTTCTTTGCAGGCCTGATCTTGCTGAAGTACAACTCCTGCTCTGGGTCTGCTACATTGCCCTAGAACGTCAAGGCACAACGTGCTGATTATTTTAGGAAGTTCTTTGATAGGCCACGAAGCATCTTGCTTCCAGCTCTATGGGAAGCTATGAAACAACTCGCTCTGCACCGTATTCTTAGAGCCTCCGGGGAACATCTCTTACAAAGTCCTGTTGAACGCAGTTTCTTGGCAGGCCTGATCTGGCTGAAGTAGAACTTCTGCTGTGGGTGTGCTACATTGCCCTAGAGCTTCAAGGCACAAAGTGCTGAATTGTTTCCAAAGACAGAGATAGTCCCCAAAGCATCTTGCTTCCAGCTCTTTGGGAACCTAAGAAACAACTCGCTCTGCATTGGGCTCTTACAGCCTACCGGGAACATCCCTTACAAAGGGCTGTGAAACGCAGTTTCTTTGCAGGCCTGATCTGGCTGAAGTAGAACTTTTGCTCTGGGTGTGCTACATTGCTCTAGAGCTTCAAGGCACAAAGTGCTGAATTGTTTCCAAAGACAGAGATAGTCCCCAAAGCATCTTGCTTCCAGCTCTTTGGGAAGGTAAGAAACAACTCGCTCTGCATTGGGTTCTTACAGCCTACCCGGAACATCCCTTACAAAGGGCTGTGAAACGCAGTTTCTTTGCAGGCCTGATCTGGCTGAAGTAGAACTTATGCTCTGGGTGTGCTACATCGCTCTAGAGCTTCAAGGCACAAAGTGCTGAATTGTTTCCAAAGAGAGAGATAGGCCCCAAAGCATCTTGCTTCCAGCTCTTTGTGAAGCTAAGAATCAACTCGCTGTGCACAGTGCTCTGACAGCCTACCGGGAACATCTCTTCCAAAGGTCTGTGAAACGCACTTTCCTGGCAGGCCTGATGTGGCTGAAGTAGAACTTCTGCTCTGGGTGTGCTACATTGCCCTAGAGATTCAGGGCACAAAGCCCTGCCTTGTTTCCAAAGGGGAAGATAAGCCCCAAAGCATCTTGCTTCCAGCTCTTTGGGAAGCTAAGAAACAACTCGCTCTGCATTGGGCTCTTACAGCCTACCGGGAACATCTCCTAGAAATGTCTGTGAAACGCAGTTTCTTTGCAGGCCTGATCTTGCTGAAGTAGAACTCCTGCTCTGGGTCTCCTACATTTCCCTAGAGCTTCAAGGCACAACGTGCTGAATATTTTAGGAAGTTCTTTGATAGGCCACGAAGCATCTTGCTTCCAGCTCTATGGGAAGCTATGAAACAACTCGCTCTGCACAGTGCTCTGACAGCCTACCGGGAACATCTCTTACAAAGTCCTGTTGAACGCAGTTTCTTGGCAGGCCTGATCTGGCTGAAGTAGAACTTCTGCTGTGGGTGTGCTACATTGCCCTAGAGCTTCAAGGCACAAAGTGCTGAATTGTTTCCAAAGACAGAGATAGTCCACAAAGCATCTTGCTTCCAGCTCTTTGGGAAGGTAAGAAACAACTCGCTCTGCATTGGTTTCTTAAAGCCTACCGGGAACATCCCTTAGAAAGGGCTGTGAAACGCAGTTTCTTTGCAGGCCTGATCTGGCTGAAGTAGAACTTCTGCTCTGGGTGTGCTACATCGCTCTAGAGCTTCAAGGCACAAAGTGCTGAATTGTTTCCAAAGACAGAGATAGGCCCCAAAGCATCTTGCTTCCAGCTCTTTGGGAAGCTAAGAATCAACTCGCTGTGCACAGTGCTCTGACAGCCTACCGGGAACATCTCTTCCAAAGGTCTGTGAAACGCACTTTCTTGGCAGGCCTGATGTGGCTGAAGTAGAACTTCTGCTCTGGGTGTGCTACATTGCCCTAGAGATTCAGGGCACAAAGCCCTGCCTTGTTTCCAAAGGGGAAGATAAGCCCCAAAGCATCTTGCTTCCAGCTCTTTGGGAAGCTAAGAAACAACTCGCTCTGCATTGGGCTCTTACAGCCTACCGGGAACATCTCCTAGAAATGTCTGTGAAACGCAGTTTCTTTGCAGGCCTGATCTTGCTGAAGTAGAACTCCTGCTCTGGGTCTGCTACATTTCCCTAGAGCTTCAAGGCACAACGTGCTGAATATTTTAGGAGGTTCTTTGATAGGCCACGAAGCATCTTGCTTCCAGCTCTATGGGAAGCTATGAAACAACGCGCTCTGCACAGTGTTCTTACAGCCTATGGGGAACATCTCTTACAAAGTCCTGTTGAACGCAGTTTCTTGGCAGGCCTGATCTGGCTGAAGTAGAACTTCTGCACTGGGTGTGCTACATTGCCCTAGAGATTCAAGGCACAAAGTGCTGAATTGTTTCCATAGACAGAGATAGTCCCCAAAGCATCTTGCTTCCAGCTCTTTGGGAAGCTAAGAAACAACTCGCTCTGCATTGGGCTCTTACAGCCTACCGGGAACATCTCCTAGAAATGTCTGTGAAACGCAGTTTCTTTGCAGGCCTGATCTGGCTGAAGTAGAACTTCTGCTCTGGGTGTGCTACATCGCTCTAGAGCTTCAAGGCACAAAGTGCTGAATTGTTTCCAAAGACAGAGATAGGCCCCAAAGCATCTAGCTTCCAGCTCTTTGGGAAGCTAAGAATCAACTCGCTGTGCACAGTGCTCTGACAGCCTACCGGGAACATCTCTTCCAAAGGTCTGTGAAACGCACTTTCTTGGCAGGCCTGATGTGGCTGAAGTAGAACTCCTGCTCTGGGTCTGCTACACTGCACTAGAGCTTCAAGGCACAACGTGCTGAATATTTTAGGAAGTTCTTTGATAGGCCACGAAGCATCTTGCTTCCAGCTCTATGGGAAGCTATGAAACAACTCGCTCTGCACCGTGTTCTTATAGCCTACGGGGAACATCTCTTACAAAGTCCTGTTGAACGCAGTTTCTTGGCAGGCCTGATCTGGCTGAAGTAGAACTTCTGCTGTGGGTGTGCTACATTGCCCTAGAGCTTCAAGGCACAAAGTGCTGAATTGTTTCCAAAGCCGGAGATAGGCCCCAAAGCATCTTGCTTCCAGCTCTTTGCGAAGCTAAGAATCAACTCTCTGTGCACAGTGCTCTGACAGCCTACCGGGAACATCTCTTCCAAAGGACTGTGAAACGCACTTTCTGAAGGCCCGATCTGGATGAAGTAGAACTTCTGCTCTTGGTGTGCTACATTGCCCTAGAGCTTCAAGGCTCAAAGCCCTGCCTTGTTTCCAAAGCCGGAGATAGGCCCCAAAGCATCTTGCTTCCAGCTCTTTGCGAAGCTAAGAAACAACTCGCTGTGCACATTGCTCTGACAGCCTACCGGGAACATCTCTTCCAAAGGCCTGTGAAACGCACTTTCTTGGCAGGCCTGATGTGGCTGAAGTAGAACTTCTGCTCTGGGTGTGCTACATTGCCCTAGAGATTCAAGGCACAAAGCCCTGCCTTGTTTCCAAAGGGGAAGATAAGCCCCAAAGCATATTGCTTCCAGCTCTTTGGGAAGCTAAGAAACAACTCGCTCTGCATTGGGCTCTTACAGCCTACCGGGAACATCTCCTAGAAATGTCTGTGAAACGCAGTTTCTTTGCAGGCCCGATCTTGCTGAAGTAGAACTCCTGCTCTGGGTCTGCTACACTGCACTAGAGCTTCAAGGCACAACGTGCTGAATATTTTAGGAAGTTCTTTGATAGGCCACGAAGCATCTTGCTTCCAGCTCTATGGGAAGCTATGAAACAACTCGCTCTGCACCGTGTTCTTAGAGCCTACGGGGAACATCTCTTACAAGGTCCTGTTGAACGCAGTTTCTTGGCAGGCCTAATCTGGCTGAAGTAGAACTTCTGCTGTGGGTGTGCTACATTGCCCTAGAGCTTCAAGGCACAAAGTGCTGAATTGTTTCCAAAGACAGAGATAGTCCCCAAAGCATCTTGCTTCCAGCTCTTTGGGAAGCTAAGAAACAACTCGCTCTGCATTGGGCTCTTACAGCCTACCGGGAACATCCCTTACAAAGGGCTGTGAAACGCAGTTTCTTTGCAGGCCTGATCTGGCTGAAGTAGAACTTCTGCTCTGGGTGTGCTACATTGCTCTAGAGCTTCAAGGCACAAAGTGCTGAATTGTTTCCAAAGACAGAGATAGGCCCCAAAGCATCTTGCTTCCAGCTCTTTGGGAAGCTAAGAAACAACTCGCTCTGCACAGTGCTCTGACAGCCTACAGGATACATCTCTTCCAAAGGTCTGTGAAACGCACTTTCTTGGCAGGCCTGATGTGGCTGAAGTAGAACTTCTGCTCTGGGTGTGCTACATTGCCCTAGAGATTCAAGGCACAAAGCCCTGCCTTGTTTCAAAAGGGGAAGATAAGCCCCAAAGCATCTTGCTTCCAGCTCTTTGGGAAGCTAAGAAACAACTCGCTCTGCATTGGGCTCTTACAGCCTACCGGGAACATCTCCTAGAAATGTCTGTGAAACGCAGTTTCTTTGCAGGCCTGATCTTGCTGAAGTACAACTCCTGCTCTGGGTCTGCTACATTGCCCTAGAACGTCAAGGCACAACGTGCTGATTATTTTAGGAAGTTCTTTGATAGGCCACGAAGCATCTTGCTTCCAGCTCTATGGGAAGCTATGAAACAACTCGCTCTGCACCGTGCTCTTAGAGCCTACGGGGAACATCTCTTACAAAGTCCTGTTGAACGCAGTTTCTTGGCAGGCCTGATCTGGCTGAAGTAGAACTTCTGCTCTGGGTGTGCTACATTGCCCTAGAGATTCAAGGCACAAAGTGCTGAATTGTTTCCATAGACAGAGATAGTCCCCAAAGCATCTTGTTTCCAGCTCTTTGGGAAGCTAAGAAACAACTCGCTCTGCATTGGGCTCTTACAGCCTACCGGGAACATCTCCTAGAAATGTATGTGAAACGCAGTTTCCTTGCAGGCCTGATCTTGCTGAAGTAGAACTCCTGCTCTGGGTCTGCTACATTTCCCTAGAGCTTCAAGGCACAACGTGCTGAATATTTTAGGAAGTTCTTTGATAGGCCACGAAGCATCTTGCTTCCAGCTCTATGGGAAGCTATGAAACAACGCGCTCTGCACAGTGTTCTTACAGCCTATGGGGAACATCTCGTACAAAGTCCTGTTGAACGCAGTTTCTTGGCAGGCCTGATCTGGCTGAAGTAGAACTTCTGCTGTGGGTGTGCTACATTGCCCTAGAGCTTCAAGGCACAAAGTGCTGAATTGTTTCCAAAGACAGAGATAGTCCCCAAAGCATCTTGCATCCAGCTCTTTGGGAAGGTAAGAAACAACTCGCTCTGCATTGGGCTCTTACAGCCTACCGGGAACATCCCTTACAAAGGGCTGTGAAACGCAGTTTCTTTGCAGGCCTGATCTGGCTGAAGTAGAACTTCTGCTCTGGGTGTGCTACATTGCTCTAGAGCTTCAAGGCACAAAGTGCTGAATTGTTTCCAAAGACAGAGATAGGCCCCAAAGCATCTTGCTTCCAGCTCTTTGGGAAGCTAAGAAACAACTCGCTCTGCACAGTGCTCTGACAGCCTACCGGGAACATCTCTTCCAAAGGTCTGTGAAACGCACTTTCTTGGCAGGCCTGATGTGGCTGAAGTAGAACTTCTGCTCTGGGTGTGCTACATTGCCCTAGAGATTCAGGGCACAAAGCCCTGCCTTGTTTCCAAAGGGGAAGATAAGCCCCAAAGCATCTTGCTTCCAGCTCTTTGGGAAGCTAAGAAACAACTCGCTCTGCATTGGGCTCTTACAGCCTACCGGGAACATCTCCTAGAAATGTCTGTGAAACGCAGTTTCTTTGCAGGCCTGATCTTGCTGAACTAGAACTCCTGCTCTGGGTCTGCTACACTGCCCTAGAAACTCAAGGCAGAACGTGCTGAATATTTTAGGAAGTTCTTTGATAGGCCACGAAGCATCTTGCTTCCAGCTCTAGGGGAAGCTATGAAACAACTCGCTCTGCACCGTGTTCTTAGAGCCTACGGGGAACATCTGTTACAAAGTCCTGTTGAACGCAGTTTCTTGGCAGGCCTGATCTGGCTGAAGTAGAACTTCTGCTGTGGGTGTGCTACATTGCCCTAGAGCTTCAAGGCACAAAGTGCTGAATTGTTTCCAAAGACAGAGATAGTCCCCAAAGCATCTTGCTTCCGGCTCTTTGGGAAGGTAAGAAACAACTCGCTCTGCATTGGGCTGTTACAGCCTACCGGGAACATCCCTTACAAAGGGCTGTGAAACGCAGTTTCTTTGCAGGCCTGATCTGGCTGAAGTAGAACTCCTGCTCTGGGTCTGCTACATTTCCCTAGAGCTTCAAGGCACAACGTGCTGAATATTTTAGGAAGTTCCTTGATAGGCCACGAAGCATCTTGCTTCCAGCTCTATGGGAAGCTATGAAACAACGCGCTCTGCACAGTGTTCTTACAGCCTACCGGGAACATCTCTTCCAAAGGACTGTGAAACGCACTTTTCTGAAGGCCCGATGTGGATGAAGTAGAACTTCTGCTCTTGGTGTGCTACATTGCCCTAGAGCTCCAAGGCTCAAAGCCCTGCCTTGTTTCCAAAGGGGAAGATAAGCCCCAAAGCATCTTGCTTCCAGCTCTTTGGGAAGCTAAGAAACAACTCGCTCTGCATTGGGCTCTTACAGCCTACCGGGAACATCTCCTAGAAATGTCTGTGAAACGCAGTTTCTTTGCAGGCCTGATCTTGCTGAAGTACAACTCCTGCTCTGGGTCTGCTACATTGCCCTAGAACGTCAAGGCACAACGTGCTGATTATTTTAGGAAGTTCTTTGATAGGCCACGAAGCATCTTGCTTCCAGCTCTATGGGAAGCTATGAAACAACTCGCTCTGCACCGTGTTCTTAGAGCCTACGGGGAACATCTCTTACAAAGTCCTGTTGAACGCAGTTTCCTGGCAGGCCTGATCTGGCTGAAGTAGAACTTCTGCTGTGGGTGTGCTACATTGCCCTAGAGCTTCAAGGCACAAAGTGCTGAATTGTTTCCAAAGACAGAGATAGTCCCCAAAGCATCTTGCTTCCAGCTCTTTGGGAAGCTAAGAAACAACTCGCTCTGCATTGGGCTCTTACAGCCTACCGGGAACATCCCTTACAAAGGGCTGTGAAACGCAGTTTCTTTGCAGGCCTGATCTGGCTGAAGTAGAACTTTTGCTCTGGGTGTGCTTCATTGCTCTAGAGCTTCAAGGCACAAAGTGCTGAATTGTTTCCAAAGACAGAGATAGTCCCCAAAGCATCTTGCTTCCAGCTCTTTGGGAAGGTAAGAAACAACTCGCTCTGCATTGGGTTCTTACAGCCTACCGGGAACATCCCTTACAAAGGGCTGTGAAACGCAGTTTCTTTGCAGGCCTGATCTGGCTGAAGTAGAACTTCTGCTCTGGGTGTGCTACATCGCTCTAGAGCTTCAAGGCACAAAGTGCTGAATTGTTTCCAAAGAGAGAGATAGGCCCCAAAGCATCTTGCTTCCAGCTCTTTGTGAAGCTAAGAATCAACTCGCTGTGCACAGTGCTCTGACAGCCTACCGGGAACATCTCTTCCAAAGGTCTGTGAAACGCACTTTCCTGGCAGGCCTGATGTGGCTGAAGTAGAACTTCTGCTCTGGGTGTGCTACATTGCCCTAGAGATTCAGGGCACAAAGCCCTGCCTTGTTTCCAAAGGGGAAGATAAGCCCCAAAGCATCTTGCTTCCAGCTCTTTGGGAAGCTAAGAAACAACTCGCTCTGCCTTGGGCTCTTACAGCCTACCGGGAACATCTCCTAGAAATGTCTGTGAAACGCAGTTTCTTTGCAGGCCTGATCTTGCTGAAGTAGAACTCCTGCTCTGGGTCTCCTACATTTCCCTAGAGCTTCAAGGCACAACGTGCTGAATATTTTAGGAAGTTCTTTGATAGGCCACGAAGCATCTTGCTTCCAGCTCTATGGGAAGCTATGAAACAACTCGCTCTGCACAGTGCTCTGACAGCCTACCGGGAACATCTCTTACAAAGTCCTGTTGAACGCAGTTTCTTGGCAGGCCTGATCTGGCTGAAGTAGAACTTCTGCTGTGGGTGTGCTACATTGCCCTAGAGCTTCAAGGCACAAAGTGCTGAATTGTTTCCAAAGACAGAGATAGTCCACAAAGCATCTTGCTTCCAGCTCTTTGGGAAGGTAAGAAACAACTCGCTCTGCATTGGTTTCTTAAAGCCTACCGGGAACATCCCTTACAAAGGGCTGTGAAACGCAGTTTCTTTGCAGGCCTGATCTGGCTGAAGTAGAACTTCTGCTCTGGGTGTGCTACATCGCTCTAGAGCTTCAAGGCACAAAGTGCTGAATTGTTTCCAAAGACAGAGATAGGCCCCAAAGCATCTTGCTTCCAGCTCTTTGGGAAGCTAAGAATCAACTCGCTGTGCACAGTGCTCTGACAGCCTACCGGGAACATCTCTTCCAAAGGTCTGTGAAACGCACTTTCTTGGCAGGCCTGATGTGGCTGAAGTAGAACTTCTGCTCTGGGTGTGCTACATTGCCCTAGAGATTCAGGGCACAAAGCCCTGCCTTGTTTCCAAAGGGGAAGATAAGCCCCAAAGCATCTTGCTTCCAGCTCTTTGGGAAGCTAAGAAACAACTCGCTCTGCATTGGGCTCTTACAGCCTACCGGGAACATCTCCTAGAAATGTCTGTGAAACGCAGTTTCTTTGCAGGCCTGATCTTGCTGAAGTAGAACTCCTGCTCTGGGTCTGCTACATTTCCCTAGAGCTTCAAGGCACAACGTGCTGAATATTTTAGGAAGTTCTTTGATAGACCACGAGGCATCTTGCTTCCAGCTCTATGGGAAGCTATGAAACAACGCGCTCTGCACAGTGTTCTTACAGCCTATGGGGAACATCTCTTACAAAGTCCTGTTGAACGCAGTTTCTTGGCAGGCCTGATCTGGCTGAAGTAGAACTTCTGCTCTGGGTGTGCTACATTGCCCTAGAGCTTCAAGGCACAAAGTGCTGAATTGTTTCCAAAGACAGAGATAGTCCCCAAAGCATCTTGCTTCCAGCTCTTTGGGAAGGTAAGAAACAACTCGCTCTGCATTGGGCTCTTACAGCCTACCGGGAACATCCCTTACAAAGGGCTGTGAAACGCAGTTTCTTTGCAGGCCTGATCTGGCTGAAGTAGAACTTCTGCTCTGGGTGTGCTACATCGCTCTAGAGCTTCAAGGCACAAAGTGCTGAATTGTTTCCAAAGACAGAGATAGGCCCCAAAGCATCTTGCTTCCAGCTCTTTGGGAAGCTAAGAATCAACTCGCTGTGCACAGTGCTCTGACAGCCTACCGGGAACATCTCTTCCAAAGGTCTGTGAAACGCACTTTCTTGGCAGGCCTGATGTGGCTGAAGTAGAACTTCTGCTCTGGGTGTGCTACATTGCCCTAGAGATTCAGGGCACAAAGCCCTGCCTTGTTTCCAAAGGGGAAGATAAGCCCCAAAGCATCTTGCTTCCAGCTCTTTGGGAAGCTAAGAAACAACTCGCTCTGCATTGGGCTCTTACAGCCTACCGGGAACATCTCCTAGAAATGTCTGTGAAACGCAGTTTCTTTGCAGGCCTGATCTTGCTGAAGTACAACTCCTGCTCTGGGTCTGCTACATTGCCCTAGAACGTCAAGGCACAACGTGCTGATTATTTTAGGAAGTTCTTTGATAGGCCACGAAGCATCTTGCTTCCAGCTCTATGGGAAGCTATGAAACAACTCGCTCTGCACCGTGCTCTTAGAGCCTACGGGGAACATCTCTTACAAAGTCCTGTTGAACGCAGTTTCTTGGCAGGCCTGATCTGGCTGAAGTAGAACTTCTGCTCTGGGTGTGCTACATTGCCCTAGAGATTCAAGGCACAAAGTGCTGAATTGTTTCCATAGACAGAGATAGTCCCCAAAGCATCTTGTTTCCAGCTCTTTGGGAAGCTAAGAAACAACTCGCTCTGCATTGGGCTCTTACAGCCTACCGGGAACATCTCCTAGAAATGTATGTGAAACGCAGTTTCCTTGCAGGCCTGATCTTGCTGAAGTAGAACTCCTGCTCTGGGTCTGCTACATTTCCCTAGAGCTTCAAGGCACAACGTGCTGAATATTTTAGGAAGTTCTTTGATAGGCCACGAAGCATCTTGCTTCCAGCTCTATGGGAAGCTATGAAACAACTCGCTCTGCACAGTGTTCTTACAGCCTATGGGGAACATCTCTTACAAAGTCCTGTTGAACGCAGTTTCTTGGCAGGCCTGATCTGGCTGAAGTAGAACTTCTGCTGTGGGTGTGCTACATTGCCCTAGAGCTTCAAGGCACAAAGTGCTGAATTGTTTCCAAAGACAGAGATAGTCCCCAAAGCATCTTGCTTCCAGCTCTTTGGGAAGGTAAGAAACAACTCGCTCTGCATTGGGCTCTTACAGCCTACCGGGAACATCCCTTACAAAGGGCTGTGAAACGCAGTTTCTTTGCAGGCCTGATCTGGCTGAAGTAGAACTTCTGCTCTGGGTGTGCTACATTGCTCTAGAGCTTCAAGGCACAAAGTGCTGAATTGTTTCCAAAGACAGAGATAGGCCCCAAAGCATCTTGCTTCCAGCTCTTTGGGAAGCTAAGAAACAACTCGCTCTGCACAGTGCTCTGACAGCCTACCGGGAACATCTCTTCCAAAGGTCTGTGAAACGCACTTTCTTGGCAGGCCTGATGTGGCTGAAGTAGAACTTCTGCTCTGGGTGTGCTACATTGCCCTAGAGATTCAGGGCACAAAGCCCTGCCTTGTTTCCAAAGGGGAAGATAAGCCCCAAAGCATCTTGCTTCCAGCTCTTTGGGAAGCTAAGAAACAACTCGCTCTGCATTGGGCTCTTACAGCCTACCGGGAACATCTCCTAGAAATGTCTGTGAAACGCAGTTTCTTTGCAGGCCTGATCTTGCTGAACTAGAACTCCTGCTCTGGGTCTGCTACACTGCCCTAGAAACTCAAGGCAGAACGTGCTGAATATTTTAGGAAGTTCTTTGATAGGCCACGAAGCATCTTGCTTCCAGCTCTAGGGGAAGCTATGAAACAACTCGCTCTGCACCGTGTTCTTAGAGCCTACGGGGAACATCTCTTACAAAGTCCTGTTGAACGCAGTTTCTTGGCAGGCCTGATCTGGCTGAAGTAGAACTTCTGCTGTGGGTGTGCTACATTGCCCTAGAGCTTCAAGGCACAAAGTGCTGAATTGTTTCCAAAGACAGAGATAGTCCCCAAAGCATCTTGCTTCCGGCTCTTTGGGAAGGTAAGAAACAACTCGCTCTGCATTGGGCTGTTACAGCCTACCGGGAACATCCCTTACAAAGGGCTGTGAAACGTAGTTTCTTTGCAGGCCTGATCTGGCTGAAGTAGAACTCCTGCTCTGGGTCTGCTACATTTCCCTAGAGCTTCAAGGCACAACGTGCTGAATATTTTAGGAAGTTCCTTGATAGGCCACGAAGCATCTTGCTTCCAGCTCTATGGGAAGCTATGAAACAACGCGCTCTGCACAGTGTTCTTACAACCTACCGGGAACATCTCTTCCAGAGGACTGTGAAACGCACTTTTCTGAAGGCCCGATGTGGATGAAGTAGAACTTCTGCTCTTGGTGTGCTACATTGCCCTAGAGCTCCAAGGCTCAAAGCCCTGCCTTGTTTCCAAAGGGGAAGATAAGCCCCAAAGCATCTTGCTTCCAGCTCTTTGGGAAGCTAAGAAACAACTCGCTCTGCATTGGGCTCTTACAGCCTACCGGGAACATCTCCTAGAAATGTCTGTGAAACGCAGTTTCTTTGCAGGCCTGATCTTGCTGAAGTACAACTCCTGCTCTGGGTCTGCTACATTGCCCTAGAACGTCAAGGCACAACGTGCTGATTATTTTAGGAAGTTCTTTGATAGGCCACGAAGCATCTTGCTTCCAGCTCTATGGGAAGCTATGAAACAACTCGCTCTGCACCGTATTCTTAGAGCCTCCGGGGAACATCTCTTACAAAGTCCTGTTGAACGCAGTTTCTTGGCAGGCCTGATCTGGCTGAAGTAGAACTTCTGCTGTGGGTGTGCTACATTGCCCTAGAGCTTCAAGGCACAAAGTGCTGAATTGTTTCCAAAGACAGAGATAGTCCCCAAAGCATCTCGCTTCCAGCTCTTTGGGAAGCTAAGAAACAACTCGCTCTGCATTGGGCTCTTACAGCCTACCGGGAACATCCCTTACAAAGGGCTGTGAAACGCAGTTTCTTTGCAGGCCTGATCTGGCTGAAGTAGAACTTTTGCTCTGGGTGTGCTACATTGCTCTAGAGCTTCAAGGCACAAAGTGCTGAATTGTTTCCAAAGACAGAGATAGTCCCCAAAGCATCTTGCTTCCAGCTCTTTGGGAAGGTAAGAAACAACTCGCTCTGCATTGGGTTCTTACAGCCTACCGGGAACATCCCTTACAAAGGGCTGTGAAACGCAGTTTCTTTGCAGGCCTGATCTGGCTGAAGTAGAACTTCTGCTCTGGGTGTGCTACATCGCTCTAGAGCTTCAAGGCACAAAGTGCTGAATTGTTTCCAAAGAGAGAGATAGGCCCCAAAGCATCTTGCTTCCAGCTCTTTGTGAAGCTAAGAATCAACTCGCTGTGCACAGTGCTCTGACAGCCTACCGGGAACATCTCTTCCAAAGGTCTGTGAAACGCACTTTCCTGGCAGGCCTGATGTGGCTGAAGTAGAACTTCTGCTCTGGGTGTGCTACATTGCCCTAGAGATTCAGGGCACAAAGCCCTGCCTTGTTTCCAAAGGGGAAGATAAGCCCCAAAGCATCTTGCTTCCAGCTCTTTGGGAAGCTAAGAAACAACTCGCTCTGCATTGGGCTCTTACAGCCTACCGGGAACATCTCCTAGAAATGTCTGTGAAACGCAGTTTCTTTGCAGGCCTGATCTTGCTGAAGTAGAACTCCTGCTCTGGGTCTCCTACATTTCCCTAGAGCTTCAAGGCACAACGTGCTGAATATTTTAGGAAGTTCTTTGATAGGCCACGAAGCATCTTGCTTCCAGCTCTATGGGAAGCTATGAAACAACTCGCTCTGCACAGTGCTCTGACAGCCTACCGGGAACATCTCTTACAAAGTCCTGTTGAACGCAGTTTCTTGGCAGGCCTGATCTGGCTGAAGTAGAACTTCTGCTGTGGGTGTGCTACATTGCCCTAGAGCTTCAAGGCACAAAGTGCTGAATTGTTTCCAAAGACAGAGATAGTCCACAAAGCATCTTGCTTCCAGCTCTTTGGGAAGGTAAGAAACAACTCGCTCTGCATTGGTTTCTTAAAGCCTACCGGGAACATCCCTTACAAAGGGCTGTGAAACGCAGTTTCTTTGCAGGCCTGATCTGGCTGAAGTAGAACTTCTGCTCTGGGTGTGCTACATCGCTCTAGAGCTTCAAGGCACAAAGTGCTGAATTGTTTCCAAAGACAGAGATAGGCCCCAAAGCATCTTGCTTCCAGCTCTTTGGGAAGCTAAGAATCAACTCGCTGTGCACAGTGCTCTGACAGCCTACCGGGAACATCTCTTCCAAAGGTCTGTGAAACGCACTTTCTTGGCAGGCCTGATGTGGCTGAAGTAGAACTTCTGCTCTGGGTGTGCTACATTGCCCTAGAGATTCAGGGCACAAAGCCCTGCCTTGTTTCCAAAGGGGAAGATAAGCCCCAAAGCATCTTGCTTCCAGCTCTTTGGGAAGCTAAGAAACAACTCGCTCTGCATTGGGCTCTTACAGCCTACCGGGAACATCTCCTAGAAATGTCTGTGAAACGCAGTTTCTTTGCAGGCCTGATCTTGCTGAAGTAGAACTCCTGCTCTGGGTCTGCTACATTTCCCTACAGCTTCAAGGCACAACGTGCTGAATATTTTAGGAGGTTCTTTGATAGGCCACGAAGCATCTTGCTTCCAGCTCTATGGGAAGCTATGAAACAACGCGCTCTGCACAGTGTTCTTACAGCCTATGGGGAACATCTCTTACAAAGTCCTGTTGAACGCAGTTTCTTGGCAGGCCTGATCTGGCTGAAGTAGAACTTCTGCTCTGGGTGTGCTACATTGCCCTAGAGATTCAAGGTACAAAGTGCTGAATTGTTTCCATAGACAGTGATAGTCCCCAAAGCATCTTGCTTCCAGCTCTTTGGGAAGCTAAGAAACAACTCGCTCTGCATTGGGCTCTTACAGCCTACCGGGAACATCTCCTAGAAATGTCTGTGAAACGCAGTTTCTTTGCAGGCCTGATCTTGCTGAAGTAGAACTCCTGCTCTGGGTCTGCTACATTTCCCTAGAGCTTCAAGGCACAACGTGCTGAATATTTTAGGAAGTTCTTTGATAGACCACGAGGCATCTTGCTTCCAGCTCTATGGGAAGCTATGAAACAACGCGCTCTGCACAGTGTTCTTACAGCCTATGGGGAACATCTCTTACAAAGTCCTGTTGAACGCAGTTTCTTGGCAGGCCTGATCTGGCTGAAGTAGAACTTCTGCTCTGGGTGTGCTACATTGCCCTAGAGCTTCAAGGCACAAAGTGCTGAATTGTTTCCAAAGACAGAGATAGTCCCCAAAGCATCTTGCTTCCAGCTCTTTGGGAAGGTAAGAAACAACTCGCTCTGCATTGGGCTCTTACAGCCTACCGGGAACATCCCTTACAAAGGGCTGTGAAACGCAGTTTCTTTGCAGGCCTGATCTGGCTGAAGTAGAACTTCTGCTCTGGGTGTGCTACATCGCTCTAGAGCTTCAAGGCACAAAGTGCTGAATTGTTTCCAAAGACAGAGATAGGCCCCAAAGCATCTTGCTTCCAGCTCTTTGGGAAGCTAAGAATCAACTCGCTGTGCACAGTGCTCTGACAGCCTACCGGGAACATCTCTTCCAAAGGTCTGTGAAACGCACTTTCTTGGCAGGCCTGATGTGGCTGAAGTAGAACTCCTGCTCTGGGTCTGCTACACTGCACTAGAGCTTCAAGGCACAACGTGCTGAATATTTTAGGAAGTTCTTTGATAGGCCACGAAGCATCTTGCTTCCAGCTCTATGGGAAGCTATGAAACAACTCGCTCTGCACCGTGTTCTTATAGCCTACGGGGAACATCTCTTACAAAGTCCTGTTGAACGCAGTTTCTTGGCAGGCCTGATCTGGCTGAAGTAGAACTTCTGCTGTGGGTGTGCTACATTGCCCTAGAGCTTCAAGGCACAAAGTGCTGAATTGTTTCCAAAGCCGGAGATAGGCCCCAAAGCATCTTGCTTCCAGCTCTTTGCGAAGCTAAGAATCAACTCTCTGTGCACAGTGCTCTGACAGCCTACCGGGAACATCTCTTCCAAAGGACTGTGAAACGCACTTTCTGAAGGCCCGATCTGGATGAAGTAGAACTTCTGCTCTTGGTGTGCTACATTGCCCTAGAGCTTCAAGGCTCAAAGCCCTGCCTTGTTTCCAAAGCCGGAGATAGGCCCCAAAGCATCTTGCTTCCAGCTCTTTGCGAAGCTAAGAAACAACTCGCTGTGCACATTGCTCTGACAGCCTACCGGGAACATCTCTTCCAAAGGCCTGTGAAACGCACTTTCTTGGCAGGCCTGATGTGGCTGAAGTAGAACTTCTGCTCTGGGTGTGCTACATTGCCCTAGAGATTCAAGGCACAAAGCCCTGCCTTGTTTCCAAACCGGAAGATAAGCCCCAAAGCATATTGCTTCCAGCTCTTTGGGAAGCTAAGAAACAACTCGCTCTGCATTGGGCTCTTACAGCCTACCGGGAACATCTCCTAGAAATGTCTGTGAAACGCAGTTTCTTTGCAGGCCCGATCTTGCTGAAGTAGAACTCCTGCTCTGGGTCTGCTACACTGCACTAGAGCTTCAAGGCACAACGTGCTGAATATTTTAGGAAGTTCTTTGATAGGCCACGAAGCATCTTGCTTCCAGCTCTATGGGAAGCTATGAAACAACTCGCTCTGCACCGTGTTCTTAGAGCCTACGGGGAACATCTCTTACAAGGTCCTGTTGAACGCAGTTTCTTGGCAGGCCTAATCTGGCTGAAGTAGAACTTCTGCTGTGGGTGTGCTACATTGCCCTAGAGCTTCAAGGCACAAAGTGCTGAATTGTTTCCAAAGACAGAGATAGTCCCCAAAGCATCTTGCTTCCAGCTCTTTGGGAAGCTAAGAAACAACTCGCTCTGCATTGGGCTCTTACAGCCTACCGGGAACATCCCTTACAAAGGGCTGTGAAACGCAGTTTCTTTGCAGGCCTGATCTGGCTGAAGTAGAACTTCTGCTCTGGGTGTGCTACATTGCTCTAGAGCTTCAAGGCACAAAGTGCTGAATTGTTTCCAAAGACAGAGATAGGCCCCAAAGCATCTTGCTTCCAGCTCTTTGGGAAGCTAAGAAACAACTCGCTCTGCACAGTGCTCTGACAGCCTACAGGATACATCTCTTCCAAAGGTCTGTGAAACGCACTTTCTTGGCAGGCCTGATGTGGCTGAAGTAGAACTTCTGCTCTGGGTGTGCTACATTGCCCTAGAGATTCAAGGCACAAAGCCCTGCCTTGTTTCAAAAGGGGAAGATAAGCCCCAAAGCATCTTGCTTCCAGCTCTTTGGGAAGCTAAGAAACAACTCGCTCTGCATTGGGCTCTTACAGCCTACCGGGAACATCTCCTAGAAATGTCTGTGAAACGCAGTTTCTTTGCAGGCCTGATCTTGCTGAAGTACAACTCCTGCTCTGGGTCTGCTACATTTCCCTAGAGCTTCAAGGCACAACGTGCTGAATATTTTAGGAAGTTCTTTGATAGGCCACGAAGCATCTTGCTTCCAGCTCTATGGGAAGCTATGAAACAACTCGCTCTGCACCGTGCTCTTAGAGCCTACGGGGAACATCTCTTACAAAGTCCTGTTGAACGCAGTTTCTTGGCAGGCCTGATCTGGCTGAAGTAGAACTTCTGCTCTGGGTGTGCTACATTGCCCTAGAGATTCAAGGCACAAAGTGCTGAATTGTTTCCATAGACAGAGATAGTCCCCAAAGCATCTTGTTTCCAGCTCTTTGGGAAGCTAAGAAACAACTCGCTCTGGATTGGGCTCTTACAGCCTACCGGGAACATCTCCTAGAAATGTATGTGAAACGCAGTTTCCTTGCAGGCCTGATCTTGCTGAAGTAGAACTCCTGCTCTGGGTCTGCTACATTTCCCTAGAGCTTCAAGGCACAACGTGCTGAATATTTTAGGAAGTTCTTTGATAGGCCACGAAGCATCTTGCTTCCAGCTCTATGGGAAGCTATGAAACAACGCGCTCTGCACAGTGTTCTTACAGCCTATGGGGAACATCTCTTACAAAGTCCTGTTGAACGCAGTTTCTTGGCAGGCCTGATCTGGCTGAAGTAGAACTTCTGCTGTGGGTGTGCTAGATTGCCCTAGAGCTTCAAGGCACAAAGTGCTGAATTGTTTCCAAAGACAGAGATAGTCCCCAAAGCATCTTGCTTCCAGCTCTTTGGGAAGGTAAGAAACAACTCGCTCTGCATTGGTTTCTTACAGCCTACCGGGAACATCCCTTACAAAGGGCTGTGAAACGCAGTTTCTTTGCAGGTCTGATCTGGCTGAAGTAGAACTTCTGCCTTGGGTGTGCTACATCGCTCTAGAGCTTCAAGGCACAAAGTGCTGAATTGTTTCCAAAGACAGAGATAGGCCCCAAAGCATCTTGCTTCCAGCTCTTTGGGAAGCTAAGAATCAACTCGCTGTGCACAGTGCTCTGACAGCCTACCGGGAACATCTCTTCCAAAGGTCTGTGAAACGCACTTTCTTGGCAGGCCTGATGTGGCTGAAGTAGAACTTCTGCTCTGGGTGTGCTACATTGCCCTAGAGATTCAGGGCACAAAGCCCTGCCTTGTTTCCAAAGGGGAAGATAAGCCCCAAAGCATCTTGCTTCCAGCTCTTTGGGAAGCTAAGAAACAACTCGCTCTGCATTGGGCTCTTACAGCCTACCGGGAACATCTCCTAGAAATGTCTGTGAAACGCAGTTTCTTTGCAGGCCTGATCTTGCTGAAGTACAACTCCTGCTCTGGGTCTGCTACATTGCCCTAGAACGTCAAGGCACAACGTGCTGATTATTTTAGGAAGTTCTTTGATAGGCCACGAAGCATCTTGCTTCCAGCTCTATGGGAAGCTATGAAACAACTCGCTCTGCACCGTGCTCTTAGAGCCTACGGGGAACATCTCTTACAAAGTCCTGTTGAACGCAGTTTCTTGGCAGGCCTGATCTTGCTGAAGTAGAACTTCTGCTCTGGGTGTGCTACATTGCCCAAAGATTCAAGGCACAAAGTGCTGAATTGTTTCCATAGACAGAGATAGTCCCCAAAGCATCTTGTTTCCAGCTCTTTGGGAAGCTAAGAAACAACTCGCTCTGCATTGGGCTCTTACAGCCTACCGGGAACATCTCCTAGAAATGTATGTGAAACGCAGTTTCCTTGCAGGCCTGATCTTGCTGAAGTAGAACTCCTGCTCTGGGTCTGCTACATTTCCCTAGAGCTTCAAGGCACAACGTGCTGAATATTTAAGGAAGTTCTTTGATAGGCCACGAAGCATCTTGCTTCCAGCTCTATGGGAAGCTATGAAACAACGCGCTCTGCACAGTGTTCTTACAGCCTATGGGGAACATCTCTTACAAAGTCCTGTTGAACGCAGTTTCTTGGCAGGCCTGATCTGGCTGAAGTAGAACTTCTGCTGTGGGTGTGCTACATTGCCCTAGAGCTTCAAGGCACAAAGTGCTGAATTGTTTCCAAAGACAGAGATGGTCCCCAAAGCATCTTGCTTCCAGCTCTTTGGGAAGGTAAGAAACAACTCGCTCTGCATTGGGCTCTTACAGCCTACCGGGAACATCCCTTACAAAGGGCTGTGAAACGCAGTTTCTTTGCAGGCCTGATCTGGCTGAAGTAGAACTTCTGCTCTGGGTGTGCTACATTGCTCTAGAGCTTCAAGGCACAAAGTGCTGAATTGTTTCCAAAGACAGAGATAGGCCCCAAAGCATCTTGCTTCCAGCTCTTTGGGAAGCTAAGAAACAACTCGCTCTGCACAGTGCTCTGACAGCCTACCGGGAACATCTCTTCCAAAGGTCTGTGAAACGCACTTTCTTGGCAGGCCTGATGTGGCTGAAGTAGAACTTCTGCTCTGGGTGTGCTACATTGCCCTAGAGATTCAAGGCACAAAGCCCTGCCTTTTTTCCAAAGGGGAAGATAAGCCCCAAAGCATCTTGCTTCCAGCTCTTTGGGAAGCTAAGAAACAACTCGCTCTGCATTGGGCTCTTACAGCCTACCGGGAACATCTCCTAGAAATGTCTGTGAAACGCAGTTTCTTTGCAGGCCTGATCTTGCTGAAGTAGAACTCCTGCTCTGGGTCTGCTACACTGCACTAGAGCTTCAAGGCACATCGTGCTGAATATTTTAGGAAGTTCTTTGATAGGCCACGAAGCATCTTGCTTCCAGCTCTATGGGAAGCTATGAAACAACGCGCTCTGCACAGTGTTCTTACAGCCTATGGGGAACATCTCTTACAAAGTCCTGTTGAACGCAGTTTCTTGGCAGGCCTGATCTGGCTGAAGTAAAACTTCTGCTCTGGGTGTGCTACATTGCCCTAGAGATTCAAGGCACAAAGCCCTGCCTTTTTTCCAAAGGGGAATATAAGCCCCAAAGCATCTTGCTTCCAGCTCTTTGGGAAGCTAAGAAACAACTCGCTCTGCATTGGGCTCTTACAGCCTACCGGGAACATCTCCTAGAAATGTCTGTGAAACGCAGTTTCTTTGCAGGCCTGATCTTGCTGAAGTAGAACTCCTGCTCTGGGTCTCCTACATTTCCCTAGAGCTTCAAGGCACAACGTGCTGAATATTTTAGGAAGTTCTTTGATAGGCCACGAAGCATCTTGCTTCCAGCTCTATGGGAAGCTATGAAACAACTCGCTCTGCACAGTGCTCTGACAGCCTACCGGGAACATCTCTTACAAAGTCCTGTTGAACGCAGTTTCTTGGCATGCCTGATCTGGCTGAAGTAGAACTTCTGCTGTGGGTGTGCTAGATTGCCCTAGAGCTTCAAGGCACAAAGTGCTGAATTGTTTCCAAAGACAGAGATAGTCCCCAAAGCATCTTGCTTCCAGCTCTTTGGGAAGCTAAGAAACAACTCGTTCTGCATTGGGCTCTTACAGCCTACCGGGAACATCCCTTACAAAGGGCTGTGAAACGCAGTTTCTTTGCAGGCCTGATCTGGCTGAAGTAGAACTTCTGCTGTGGGTGTGCTACATTGCCCTAGAGCTTCAAGGCACAAAGTGCTGAATTGTTTCCAAAGACAGAGATAGTCCCCAAAGCATCTTGCTTCCAGCTCTTTGGGAAGCTAAGAAACAACTCGCTCTGCATTGGGCTCTTACAGCCTACCGGGAACATCCCTTACAAAGGGCTGTGAAACGCAGTTTCTTTGCAGGCCTGATCTGGCTGAAGTAGAACTTCTGCTCTGGGTGTGCTACATCGCTCTAGAGCTTCAAGGCACAAAGTGCTGAATTGTTTCCAAAGACAGAGATAGGCCCCAAAGCATCTTGCTTCCAGCTCTTTGGGAAGCTAAGAATCAACTCGCTGTGCACAGTGCTCTGACAGCCTACCGGGAACATCTCTTCCAAAGGTCTGTGAAACGCACTTTCTTGGCAGGCCTGATGTGGCTGAAGTAGAACTTCTGCTCTGGGTGTGCTACATTGCCCTAGAGATTCAGGGCACAAAGCCCTGCCTTGTTTCCAAAGGGGAAGATAAGCCCCAAAGCATCTTGCTTCCAGCTCTTTGGGAAGCTAAGAAACAACTCGCTCTGCATTGGGCTCTTACAGCCTACCGGGAACATCTCCTAGAAATGTCTGTGAAACGCAGTTTCTTTGCAGGCCTGATCTTGCTGAAGTAGAACTCCTGCTCTGGGTCTGCTACACTGCACTAGAGCTTCAAGGCACAACGTGCTGAATATTTTAGGAAGTTCTTTGATAGGCCACGAAGCATCTTGCTTCCAGCTCTATGGGAAGCTATGAAACAACGCGCTCTGCACAGTGTTCTTACAGCCTATGGGGAACATCTCTTACAAAGTCCTGTTGAACGCAGTTTCTTGGCAGGCCTGATCTGGCTGAAGTAGAACTTCTGCTCTGGGTGTGCTACATTGCCCTAGAGATTCAAGGCACAAAGCCCTGCCTTTTTTCCAAAGGGGAAGATAAGCCCCAAAGCATCTTGCTTCCAGCTCTTTGGGAAGCTAAGAAACAACTCGCTCTGCATTGGGCTCTTACAGCCTACCGGGAACATCTCCTAGAAATGTCTGTGAAACGCAGTTTCTTTGCAGGCCTGATCTTGCTGAAGTAGAACTCCTGCTCTGGGTCTCCTACATTTCCCTAGAGCTTCAAGGCACAACGTGCTGAATATTTTAGGAAGTTCTTTGATAGGCCACGAAGCATCTTGCTTCCAGCTCTATGGGAAGCTATGAAACAACTCGCTCTGCACAGTGCTCTGACAGCCTACCGGGAACATCTCTTACAAAGTCCTGTTGAACGCAGTTTCTTGGCATGCCTGATCTGGCTGAAGTAGAACTTCTGCTGTGGGTGTGCTAGATTGCCCTAGAGCTTCAAGGCACAAAGTGCTGAATTGTTTCCAAAGACAGAGATAGTCCCCAAAGCATCTTGCTTCCAGCTCTTTGGGAAGCTAAGAAACTACTCGTTCTGCATTGGGCTCTTACAGCCTACCGGGAACATCCCTTACAAAGGGCTGTGAAACGCAGTTTCTTTGCAGGCCTGATCTGGCTGAAGTAGAACTTCTGCTGTGGGTGTGCTACATTGCCCTAGAGCTTCAAGGCACAAAGTGCTGAATTGTTTCCAAAGACAGAGATAGTCCCCAAAGCATCTTGCTTCCAGCTCTTTGGGAAGCTAAGAAACAACTCGCTCTGCATTGGGCTCTTACAGCCTACCGGGAACATCCCTTACAAAGGGCTGTGAAACGCAGTTTCTTTGCAGGCCTGATCTGGCTGAAGTAGAACTTCTGCTCTGGGTGTGCTACATTGCTCTAGAGCTTCAAGGCACAAAGTGCTGAATTGTTTCCAAAGACAGAGATAGGCCCCAAAGCATCTTGCTTCCAGCTCTTTGGGAAGCTAAGAAAAAACTCGCTCTGCACAGTGCTCTGACAGCCTACAGGATACATCTCTTCCAAATGTCTGTGAAACGCACTTTCTTGGCAGGCCTGATGTGGCTGAAGTAGAACTTCTGCTCTGGGTGTGCTACATTGCCCTAGAGATTCAAGGCACAAAGCCCTGCCTTGTTTCAAAAGGGGAAGATAAGCCCCAAAGCATCTTGCTTCCAGCTCTTTGGGAAGCTAAGAAACAACTCGCTCTGCATTGGGCTCTTACAGCCTACCGGGAACATCTCCTAGAAATGTCTGTGAAACGCAGTTTCTTTGCAGGCCTGATCTTGCTGAAGTACAACTCCTGCTCTGGGTCTGCTACATTGCCCTAGAACGTCAAGGCACAACGTGCTGATTATTTTAGGAAGTTCTTTGATAGGCCACGAAGCATCTTGCTTCCAGCTCTATGGGAAGCTATGAAACAACTCACTCTGCACCGCGCTCTTGGAGCCTACGGGGAACATCTCTTACAAAGTCCTGTTGAACGCAGTTTCTTGGCAGGCCTGATCTGGCTGAAGTAGAACTTCTGCTCTGGGTGTGCTACATTGCCCTAGAGATTCAAGGCACAAAGGGCTGAATTGTTTCCATAGACAGAGATAGTCCCCAAAGCATCTTGTTTCCAGCTCTTTGGGAAGCTAAGAAACAACTCGCTCTGCATTGGGCTCTTACAGCCTACCGGGAACATCTCCTAGAAATGTATGTGAAACGCAGTTTCTTTGCAGGCCTGATCTTGCTGAAGTAGAACTCCTGCTCTGGGTCTCCTACATTTCCCTAGAGCTTCAAGGCACAACGTGCTGAATATTTTAGGAAGTTCTTTGATAGGCCACGAAGCATCTTGCTTCCAGCTCTATGGGAAGCTATGAAACAACGCGCTCTGCACAGTGCTCTGACAGCCTACCGGGAACATCTCTTACAAAGTCCTGTTGAACGCAGTTTCTTGGCATGCCTGATCTGGCTGAAGTAGAACTTCTGCTGTGGGTGTGCTAGATTGCCCTAGAGCTTCAAGGCACAAAGTGCTGAATTGTTTCCAAAGACAGAGATTGTCCCCAAAGCATCTTGCTTCCAGCTCTTTGGGAAGGTAAGAAACAACTCGCTCTGCATTGGTTTCTTACAGCCTACCGGGAACATCCCTTACAAAGGGTTGTGAAATGCAGTTTCTTTGCAGGCCTGATCTGGCTGAAGTAGAACTTCTGCTCTGGGTGTGCTACATCGCTCTAGAGCTTCAAGGCACAAAGTGCTGAATTGTTTCCAAAGACAGAGATAGGCCCCAAAGCATCTTGCTTCCAGCTCTTTGGGAAGCTAAGAATCAACTCGCTGTGCACAGTGCTCTGACAGCCTACCGGGAACATCTCTTCCAAAGGTCTGTGAAACGCACTTTCTTGGCAGGCCTGATGTGGCTGAAGTAGAACTTCTGCTCTGGGTGTGCTACATTGCCCTAGAGATTCAGGGCACAAAGCCCTGCCTTGTTTCCAAAGGGGAAGATAAGCCCCAAAGCATCTTGCTTCCAGCTCTTTGGGAAGCTAAGAAACAACTCGCTCTGCATTGGGCTCTTACAGCCTACCGGGAACATCTCCTAGAAATGTCTGTGAAACGCAGTTTCTTTGCAGGCCTGATCTTGCTGAAGTACAACTCCTGCTCTGGGTCTGCTACATTGCCCTAGAGCTGCAAGGCACAACGTGCTGAATATTTTAGGAAGTTCTTTGATAGGCCACGAAGCATCTTGCTTCCAGCTCTATGGGAAGCTATGAAACAACGCGCTCTGCACAGTGTTCTTACAGCCTATGGGGAACATCTCTTACAAAGTCCTGTTGAACGCAGTTTATTGGCAGGCCTGATCTGGCTGAAGTAGAACTTCTGCTCTGGGTGTGCTACATTGCCCTAGAGATTCAAGGCAAAAAGTGCTGAATTGTTTCCATAGACAGAGATAGTCCCCAAAGCATCTTGCTTCCAGCTCTTTGGGAAGCTAAGAAACAACTCGCTCTGCATTGGGCTCTTACAGCCTACCGGGAACATCTCCTAGAAATGTCTGTGAAACGCAGTTTCTTTGCAGGCCTGATCTTGCTGAAGTAGAACTCCTGCTCTGGGTCTGCTACATTTCCCTAGAGCTTCAAGGCACAACGTGCTGAATATTTTAGGAAGTTCTTTGATAGACCACGAAGCATCTTGCTTCCAGCTCTATGGGAAGCTATGAAACAATGCGCTCTGCACAGTGTTCTTACAGCCTATGGGGAACATCTCTTACAAAGTCCTGTTGAACACAGTTTCTTGGCAGGCCTGATCTGGCTGAAGTAGAACTTCTGCTGTGGGTGTGCTACATTGCCCTAGAGCTTCAAGGCACAAAGTGCTGAATTGTTTCCAAAGACAGAGATAGTCCCCAAAGCATCTTGCTTCCAGCTCTTTGGGAAGGTAAGAAACAACTCGCTCTGCATTGGGCTCTTACAGCCTACCGGGAACATCCCTTACAAAGGGCTGTGAAACGCAGTTTCTTTGCAGGCCTGATCTGGCTGAAGTAGAACTTCTGCTCTGGGTGTGCTACATTGCTCTAGAGCTTCAAGGCACAAAGTGCTGAATTGTTTCCAAAGACAGAGATAGGCCCCAAAGCATCTTGCTTCCAGCTCTTTGGGAAGCTAAGAAACAACTCGCTCTGCACAGTGCTCTGACATCCTACCGGGAACATCTCTTCCAAAGGTCTGTGAAACGCAATTTCTTGGCAGGCCTGATGTGGCTGAAGTAGAACTTCTGCTCTGGGTGTGCTACATTGCCCTAGAGATTCAAGGCACAAAGCCCTGCCTTTTTTCCAAAGGGGAAGATAAGCCCCAAAGCATCTTGCTTCCAGCTCTTTGGGAAGCTAAGAAACAACTCGCTCTGCATTGGGCTCTTACAGCCTACCGGGAACATCTCCTAGAAATGTCTGTGAAACACAGTTTCTTTGCAGGCCTTATCTTGCTGAAGTAGAACTCCTGCTCTGGGTCTGCTACACTGCACTAGAGCTTCAAGGCACAACGTGCTGAATATTTGAGGAAGTTCTTTGATAGCCCACGAAGCATCTTGCTTCCAGCTCTATGGGAAGCTATGAAACAACTCGCTCTGCACCGTGTTCTTATAGCCTACGGGGAACATCTCTTACAAAGTTCTGTTGAACGCAGTTTCTTGGCAGGCCTGATCTGGCTGAAGTAGAACTTCTGCTGTGGGTGTGCTACATTGCCCTAGAGCTTCAAGGCACAAAGTGCTGAATTGTTTCCAAAGCCGGAGATAGGCCCCAAAGCATCTTGCTTCCAGCTCTTTGCGAAGCTAAGAATCAACTCTCTGTGCACAGTGCTCTGACAGCCTACCGGGAACATCTCTTCCAAAGGACTGTGAAACGCACTTTCTGAAGGCCCGATCTGGATGAAGTAGAACTTCTGCTCTTGGTGTGCTACATTGCCCTAGAGCTTCAAGGCTCAAAGCCCTGCCTTGTTTCCAAAGCCGGAGATAGGCCCCAAAGCATCTTGCTTCCAGCTCTTTGCGAAGCTAAGAAACAACTCGCTGTGCACATTGCTCTGACAGCCTACCGGGAACATCTCTTCCAAAGGCCTGTGAAACGCACTTTCTTGGCAGGCCTGATGTGGCTGAAGTAGAACTTCTGCTCTGGGTGTGCCACATTGCCCTAGAGATTCAAGGCACAAAGCCCTGCCTTGTTTCCAAAGGGGAAGATAAGCCCCAAAGCATATTGCTTCCAGCTCTTTGGGAAGCTAAGAAACAACTCGCTCTGCATTGGGCTCTTACAGCCTACTGGGAACATCTCCTAGAAATGTCTGTGAAACGCAGTTTCTTTGCAGGCCTGATCTTGCTGAAGTAGAACTCCTGCTCTGGGTCTGCTACACTGCACTAGAGCTTCAAGGCACAACGTGCTGAATATTTTAGGAAGTTCTTTGATAGGCCACGAAGCATCTTGCTTCCAGCTCTATGGGAAGCTATGAAACAACTCGCTCTGCACCGTGTTCTTAGAGCCTACGGGGAACATCTCTTACAAGGTCCTGTTGAACGCAGTTTCTTGGCAGGCCTGATCTGGCTGAAGTAGAACTTCTGCTGTGGGTGTGCTACATTGCCCTAGAGCTTCAAGGCACAAAGTGCTGAATTGTTTCCAAAGACAGAGATAGTCCCCAAAGCATCTTGCTTCCAGCTCTTTGGGAAGCTAAGAAACAACTCGCTCTGCATTGGGCTCTTACAGCCTACCGGGAACATCCCTTACAAAGGGCTGTGAAACGCAGTTTCTTGGCAGGCCTGATCTTGCTGAAGTACAACTCCTGCTCTGGGTCTGCTACATTGCCCTAGAACGTCAAGGCACAACGTGCTGATTATTTTAGGAAGTTCTTTGATAGGCCACGAAGCATCTTGCTTCCAGCTCTATGGGAAGCTATGAAACAACTCGCTCTGCACCGTGCTCTTAGAGCCTACGGGGAACATCTCTTACAAAGTCCTGTTGAATGCAGTTTCTTGGCAGGCCTGATCTGGCTGAAGTAGAACTTCTGCTCTGGGTGTGCTACATTGCCCTAGAGATTCAAGGCACAAAGTGCTGAATTGTTTCCATAGACAGAGATAGTCCCCAAAGCATCTTGTTTCCAGCTCTTTGGGAAGCTAAGAAACAACTCGCTCTGCATTGGGCTCTTACAGCCTACCGGGAACATCTCCTAGAAATGTATGTGAAACGCAGTTTCCTTGCAGGCCTGATCTTGCTGAAGTAGAACTCCTGCTCTGGGTCTGCTACATTTCCCTAGAGCTTCAAGGCACAACGTGCTGAATATTTTAGGAAGTTCTTTGATAGGCCACGAAGCATCTTGCTTCCAGCTCTATGGGAAGCTATGAAACAACGCGCTCTGCACAGTGTTCTTACAGCCTATGGGGAACATCTCTTACAAAGTCCTGTTGAACGCAGTTTCTTGGCAGGCCTGATCTGGCTGAAGTAGAACTTCTGCTGTGGGTGTGCTACATTGCCCTAGAGCTTCAAGGCACAAAGTGCTGAATTGTTTCCAAAGACAGAGATAGTCCCCAAAGCATCTTGCTTCCACCTCTTTGGGAAGGTAAGAAACAACTCGCTCTGCATTGGGCTCTTACAGCCTACCGGGAACATCCCTTACAAAGGGCTGTGAAACGCAGTTTCTTGGCAGGCCTGATCTGGCTGAAGTAGAACTTCTGCTGTGGGTGTGCTACATTGCCCTAGAGCTTCAAGGCACAAAGTGCTGAATTGTTTCCAAAGCCGGAGATAGGCCCCAAAGCATCTTGCTTCCAGCTCTTTGCGAAGCTAAGAATCAACTCTCTGTGCACAGTGCTGTGACAGCCTACCGGGAACATCTCTTCCAAAGGACTGTGAAACGCACTTTCTGAAGGCCCGATCTGGATGAAGTAGAACTTATGCTCTTGGTGTGCTACATTGCCCTAGAGCTTCAAGGCTCAAAGCCCTGCCTTGTTTCCAAAGCCGGAGATAGGCCCCAAAGCATCTTGCTTCCAGCTCTTTGCGAAGCTAAGAAACAACTCGCTGTGCACATTGCTCTGACAGCCTACCGGGAACATCTCTTCCAAAGGCCTGTGAAACGCACTTTCTTGGCAGGCCTGATGTGGCTGAAGTAGAACTTCTGCTCTGGGTGTGCTACATTGCCCTAGAGATTCAAGGCACAAAGCCCTGCCTTGTTTCCAAAGGGGAAGATAAGCCCCAAAGCATCTTGCTTCCAGCTCTTTGGGAAGCTAAGAAACAACTCGCTCTGCATTGGGCTCTTACAGCCTACCGGGAACATCTCCTAGAAATGTCTGTGAAACGCAGTTTCTTTGCAGGCCTGATCTTGCTGAAGTAGAACTCCTGCTCTGGGTCTGCTACACTGCACTAGAGCTTCAAGGCACAACGTGCTGAATATTTTAGGAAGTTCTTTGATAGGCCACGAAGCATCTTGCTTCCAGCTCTATGGGAAGCTATGAAACAACTCGCTCTGCACCGTGTTCTTAGAGCCTACGGGGAACATCTCTTACAAGGTCCTGTTGAACGCAGTTTCTTGGCAGGCCTGATCTGGCTGAAGTAGAACTTCTGCTGTGGGTGTGCTACATTGCCCTAGAGCTTCAAGGCACAAAGTGCTGAATTGTTTCCAAAGACAGAGATAGTCCCCAAAGCATCTTGCTTCCAGCTCTTTGGGAAGCTAAGAAACAACTCGCTCTGCATTGGGCTCTTACAGCCTACCGGGAACATCCCTTACAAAGGGCTGTGAAACGCAGTTTCTTTGCAGGCCTGATCTGGCTGAAGTAGAACTTCTGCTCTGGGTGTGCTACATTGCTCTAGAGCTTCAAGGCACAAAGTGCTGAATTGTTTCCAAAGACAGAGATAGGCCCCAAAGCATCTTGCTTCCAGCTCTTTGGGAAGCTAAGAAACAACTCGCTCTGCACAGTGCTCTGACATCCTACCGGGAACATCTCTTCCAAAGGTCTGTGAAACGCACTTTCTTGGCAGGCCTGATGTGGCTGAAGTAGAACTTCTGCTCTGGGTGTGCTACATTGCCCTAGAGATTAAAGGCACAAAGCCCTGCCTTTTTTCCAAAGGGGAAGATAAGCCCCAAAGCATCTTGCTTCCAGCTCTTTGGGAAGCTAAGAAACAACTCGCTCTGCATTGGGCTCTTACAGCCTACCGGGAACATCTCCTAGAAATGTCTGTGAAACGCAGTTTCTTTGCAGGCCTGATCTTGCTGAAGTAGAACTCCTGCTCTGGGTCTGCTACACTGCACTAGAGCTTCAAGGCACAACGTGATGAATATTTTAGGAAGTTCTTTGATAGGCCACGAAGCATCTTGCTTCCAGCTCTATGGGAAGCTATGAAACAACTCGCTCTGCACCGTGTTCTTATAGCCTACGGGGAACATCTCTTACAAAGTCCTGTTGAACGCAGTTTCTTGGCAGGCCTGATCTGGCTGAAGTAGAACTTCTGCTGTGGGTGTGCTACATTGCCCTAGAGCTTCAAGGCACAAAGTGCTGAATTGTTTCCAAAGCCGGAGATAGGCCCCAAAGCATCTTGCTTCCAGCTCTTTGCGAAGCTAAGAATCAACTCGCTGTGCACAGTGCTCTGACAGCCTACCGGGAACATCTCTTCCAAAGGACTGTGAAACGCACTTTCTGAAGGCCCGATCTGGATGAAGTAGAACATCTGCTCTTGGTGTGCTACATTGCCCTAGAGCTTCAAGGCTCAAAGCCCTGCCTTGTTTCCAAAGCCGGAGATAGGCCCCAAAGCATCTTGCTTCCAGCTCTTTGCGAAGCTAAGAAACAACTCGCTGTGCACATTGCTCTGACAGCCTACCGGGAACATCTCTTCCAAAGGCCTGTGAAACGCACTTTCTTGGCAGGCCTGATGTGGCTGAAGTAGAACTTCTGCTCTGGGTGTGCTACATTGCCCTAGAGATTCAAGGCACAAAGCCCTGCCTTGTTTCCAAAGGGGAAGATAAGCCCCAAAGCATATTGCTTCCAGCTCTTTGGGAAGCTAAGAAACAACTCGCTCTGCATTGGGCTCTTACAGCCTACCGGGAACATCTCCTAGAAATGTCTGTGAAACGCAGTTTCTTTGCAGGCTTGATCTTGCTGAAGTAGAACTCCTGCTCTGGGTCTGCTACACTGCACTAGAGCTTCAAGGCACAACGTGCTGAATATTTTAGGAAGTTCTTTGATAGGCCACGAAGCATCTTGCTTCCAGCTCTATGGGAAGCTATGAAACAACTCGCTCTGCACCGTGTTCTTAGAGCCTACGGGGAACATCTCTTACAAGGTCCTGTTGAACGCAGTTTCTTGGCAGGCCTGATCTGGCTGAAGTAGAACTTCTGCTGTGGGTGTGCTACATTGCCCTAGAGCTTCAAGGCACAAAGTGCTGAATTGTTTCCAAAGACAGAGATAGTCCCCAAAGCATCTTGCTTCCAGCTCTTTGGGAAGCTAAGAAACAACTCGCTCTGCATTGGGCTCTTACAGCCTACCGGGAACATCCCTTACAAAGGGCTGTGAAACGCAGTTTCTTTGCAGGCCTGATCTGGCTGAAGTAGAACTTCTGCTCTGGGTGTGCTACATTGCTGTAGAGCTTCAAGGCACAAAGTGCTGAATTGTTTCCAAAGACAGAGATAGGCCCCAAAGCATCTTGCTTCCAGCTCTTTGGGAAGCTAAGAAACAACTCGCTCTGCACAGTGCTCTGACAGCCTACAGGATACATCTCTTCCAAAGGTCTGTGAAACGCACTTTCTTGGCAGGCCTGATGTGGCTGAAGTAGAACTTCTGCTCTGGGTGTGCTACATTGCCCTAGAGATTCAAGGCACAAAGCCCTGCCTTGTTTCAAAAGGGGAAGATAAGCCCCAAAGCATCTTGCTTCCAGCTCTTTGGGAAGCTAAGAAACAACTCGCTCTGCATTGGGCTCTTACAGCCTACCGGGAACATCTCCTAGAAATGTCTGTGAAACGCAGTTTCTTTGCAGGCCTGATCTTGCTGAAGTACAACTCCTGCTCTGGGTCTGCTACATTGCCCTAGAACGTCAAGGCACAACGTGCTGATTATTTTAGGAAGTTCTTTGATAGGCCACGAAGCATCTTGCTTCCAGCTCTATGGGAAGCTATGAAACAACTCGCTCTGCACCGTGTTCTTAGAGCCTACGGGGAACATCTCTTACAAAGTCCTGTTGAACGCAGTTTCTTGGCAGGCCTGATCTGGCTGAAGTAGAACTTCTGCTCTGGGTGTGCTACATTGCCCTAGAGATTCAAGGCACAAAGTGCTGAATTGTTTCCATAGACAGAGATAGTCCCCAAAGCATCTTGTTTCCAGCTCTTTGGGAAGCTAAGAAACAACTCGCTCTGCATTGGGCTCTTACAGCCTACCGGGAACATCTCCTAGAAATGTCTGTGAAACGCAGTTTCCTTGCAGGCCTGATCTTGCTGAAGTAGAACTCCTGCTCTGGGTCTGCTACATTTCCCTAGAGCTTCAAGGCACAACGTGCTGAATATTTTAGGAAGTTCTTTGATAGGCCACGAAGCATCTTGCTTCCAGCTCTATGGGAAGCTATGAAACAACGCGCTCTGCACAGTGTTCTTACAGCCTATGGGGAACATCTCTTACAAAGTCCTGTTGAACGCAGTTTCTTGGCAGGCCTGATCTGGCTGAAGTAGAACTTCTGCTGTGGGTGTGCTACATTGCCCTAGAGCTTCAAGGCACAAAGTGCTGAATTGTTTCCAAAGACAGAGATAGTCCCCAAAGCATCTTGCTTCCAGATCTTTGGGAAGGTAAGAAACAACTCGCTCTGCATTGGGCTCTTACAGCCAACCGGGAACATCCTTTACAAAGGGCTGTGAAACGCAGTTTCTTTGCAGGCCTGATCTGGCTGAAGTAGAACTTCTGCTCTGGGTGTGCTACATTGCTCTAGAGCTTCAAGGCACAAAGTGCTGAATTGTTTCCAAAGACAGAGATAGGCCCCAAAGCATCTTGCTTCCAGCTCTTTGGGAAGCTAAGAAACAACTCGCTCTGCACAGTGCTCTGACAGCCTACCGGGAACATCTCTTCCAAAGGTCTGTGAAACGCACTTTCTTGGCAGGCCTGATGTGGCTGAAGTAGAACTTCTGCTCTGGGTGTGCTACATTGCCCTAGAGATTCAAGGCACAAAGCCCTGCCTTGTTTCCAAAGGGGAAGATAAGCCCCAAAGCATCTTGCTTCCATCTCTTTGGGAAGCTAAGAAACAACTCGCTCTGCATTGGGCTCTTACAGCCTACCGGGAACATCTCCTAGAAATGTCTGTGAAACGCAGTTTCTTTGCAGGCCTGATCTTGCTGAAGTAGAACTCCTGCTCTGGGTCTCCTACATTTCCCTAGAGCTTCAAGGCACAACGTGCTGAATATTTTAGGAAGTTCTTTGATAGGCCACGAAGCATCTTGCTTCCAGCTCTATGGGAAGCTATGAAACAACGCGCTCTGCACAGTGTTCTTACAGCCTATGGGGAACATCTCTTACAAAGTCCTGTTGAACGCAGTTTCTTGGCAGGCCTGCTCTGGCTGAAGTAGAACTTCTGCTCTGGGTGTGCTACATTGCCCTAGAGATTCAAGGCACAAAGTGCTGAATTGTTTCCATAGACAGAGATAGTCCCCAAAGCATCTTGCTTCCAGCTCTTTGGGAAGCTAAGAAACAACTCGCTCTGCATTGGGCTCTTACAGCCTACCGGGAACATCTCCTAGAAGTGTCTGTGAAACGCAGTTTCTTTGCAGGCCTGATCTTGCTGAATTAGAACTCCTGCTCTGGGTCTGCTACACTGCAGTAGAGCTTCAAGGCACAACGTGCTGAATATTTTAGGAAGTTCTTTGATAGGCCACGAAGCATCTTGCTTCCAGCTCTATGGGAAGCTATGAAACAACTCGCTCTGCACCGTGTTCTTAGAGCCTACGGGGAACATCTCTTACAAAGTCCTGTTGAACGCAGTTTCTTGGCAGGCCTGATCTGGCTGAAGTAGAACTTCTGCTGTGGCTGTGCTACATTGCACTAGAGATTCAAGGCACAGAGAGCTGAATTGTTTCCAAAGACAGAGATAGTCCCCAAAGCATCTTGCTTCCAGCTCTTTGGGAAGCTAAGAAACAACTCGCTCTGCATTGGGCTCTTACAGCCTACCGGGAACATCTCCTAGAAATGTCTGTGAAACGCAGTTTCTTTGCAGGCCTGATCTTGCTGAAGTACAACTCCTGCTCTGGGTCTGCTACATTTCCCTAGAGCTTCAAGGCACAACGTGCTGAATATTTTAGGAAGTTCTTTGATAGGCCACGAAGCATCTTGCTTCCAGCTCTATGGGAAGCTATGAAACAACGCGCTCTGCACAGTGTTCTTACAGCCTATGGGGAACCTCTCTTACAAAGTCCTGTTGAACGCAGTTTCTTGGCAGGCCTGATCTGGCTGAAGTAGAACATCTGCTGTGGGTGTGCTACATTGCCCTAGAGCTTCAAGGCACAAAGTTCTGTATTGTTTCCAAAGACAGAGATAGGCCCCAAAGCATCTTGCTTCCAGCTCTTTGGGAAGCTAAGAATCAACTCGCTGTGCACAGTGCTCTGACAGCCTACCGGGAACATCTCTTCCAAAGGCCTGTGAAACGCACTTTCTTGGCAGGCCTGATGTGGCTGAAGTAGAACTTCTGCTCTGGGTGTGCTACATTGCCCTAGAGATTCAAGGCACAAAGCCCTGCCTTGTTTCCAAAGGGGAAGATAAGCCCCAAAGCATCTTGCTTCCATCTCTTTGGGAAGCTAAGAAACAACTCGCTCTGCATTGGGCTCTTACAGCCTACCGGGAACATCTCCTAGAAATGTCTGTGAAACGCAGTTTCTTTGCAGGCCTGATCTTGCTGAAGTAGAACTCCTGCTCTGGGTCTCCTACATTTCCCTAGAGCTTCAAGGCACAACGTGCTGAATATTTTAGGAAGTTCTTTGATAGGCCACGAAGCATCTTGCTTCCAGCTCTATGGGAAGCTATGAAACAACGCGCTCTGCACAGTGTTCTTACAGCCTATGGGGAACATCTCTTACAAAGTCCTGTTGAACGCAGTTTCTTGGCAGGCCTGCTCTGGCTGAAGTAGAACTTCTGCTCTGGGTGTGCTACATTGCCCTAGAGATTCAAGGCACAAAGTGCTGAATTGTTTCCATAGACAGAGATAGTCCCCAAAGCATCTTGCTTCCAGCTCTTTGGGAAGCTAAGAAACAACTCGCTCTGCATTGGGCTCTTACAGCCTACCGGGAACATCTCCTAGAAGTGTCTGTGAAACGCAGTTTCTTTGCAGGCCTGATCTTGCTGAATTAGAACTCCTGCTCTGGGTCTGCTACACTGCACTAGAGCTTCAAGGCACAACGTGCTGAATATTTTAGGAAGTTCTTTGATAGGCCACGAAGCATCTTGCTTCCAGCTCTATGGGAAGCTATGAAACAACTCGCTCTGCACCGTGTTCTTAGAGCCTACGGGGAACATCTCTTACAAAGTCCTGTTGAACGCAGTTTCTTGGCAGGCCTGATCTGGCTGAAGTAGAACTTCTGCTGTGGCTGTGCTACATTGCACTAGAGATTCAAGGCACAGAGAGCTGAATTGTTTCCAAAGACAGAGATAGTCCCCAAAGCATCTTGCTTCCAGCTCTTTGGGAAGCTAAGAAACAACTCGCTCTGCATTGGGCTCTTACAGCCTACCGGGAACATCTCCTAGAAATGTCTGTGAAACGCAGTTTCTTTGCAGGCCTGATCTTGCTGAAGTACAACTCCTGCTCTGGGTCTGCTACATTTCCCTAGAGCTTCAAGGCACAACGTGCTGAATATTTTAGGAAGTTCTTTGATAGGCCACGAAGCATCTTGCTTCCAGCTCTATGGGAAGCTATGAAACAACGCGCTCTGCACAGTGTTCTTACAGCCTATGGGGAACCTCTCTTACAAAGTCCTGTTGAACGCAGTTTCTTGGCAGGCCTGATCTGGCTGAAGTAGAACATCTGCTGTGGGTGTGCTACATTGCCCTAGAGCTTCAAGGCACAAAGTTCTGTATTGTTTCCAAAGACAGAGATAGGCCCCAAAGCATCTTGCTTCCAGCTCTTTGGGAAGCTAAGAATCAACTCGCTGTGCACAGTGCTCTGACAGCCTACCGGGAACATCTCTTCCAAAGGCCTGTGAAACGCACTTTCTTGGCAGGCCTGATCTGGCTGAAGTAGAACTTCTGCTCTGTTTGTGCTACATTGCCCTAGAGATTCAAGGCACAAAGCACTGCCTTGTTTCCAAAGGGGAAGATAAGCCCCAAAGCATCTTGCTTCCAGCTCTTTGGGAAGCTAAGAAACAACTCGCTCTGCATTGGGCTCTTACAGCCTACCGGGAACATCTCCTAGAAATGTCTGTGAAACGCAGTTTCTTTGCAGGCCTGATCTTGCTGAAGTAGAACTCCAGCTCTGGGTCTGCTACACTGCACTAGAGCTTCAAGGCACAAGGTGCTGAATATTTTAGGAAGTTCTTTGATAGGCCACGAAGCATCTTGCTTCCAGCTCTATGGGAAGCTATGAAACAACTCGCTCTGCACCGTGTTCTTAGAGCCTACGGGGAACATCTGTTACAAAGTCCTGTTGAACGCAGTTTCTTGGCATGCCTGATCTGGCTGAAGTAGAACTTCTGCTGTGGGTGTGCTACATTGCCCTAGAGCTTCAAGGCACAAAGTGCTGAATTGTTTCCAAAGACAGAGATAGTCCCCAAAGCATCTTCCTTCCAGCTCTTTGGGAAGGTAAGAAACAACTCACTCTGCATTGGGCTCTTACAGCCTACCGGGAACATCCCTTACAAAGGGCTGTGAAACGCAGTTTCTTTGCAGGCCTGATCTGGCTGAAGTAGAACTTCTGCTCTGGGTGTGCTACATTGCTCTAGAGCTTCAAGGCACAAAGTGCTGAATCGTTTCCAAAGACAGAGATAGGCCCCAAAGCATCTTGCTTCCAGCTCTTTGGGAAGCTAAGAAACAACTCGCTCTGCACAGTCTTCTGACAGCCTACCGGGAACATCTCTTCCAAAGGTCTGTGGAACGCACTTTCTTGGCAGGCCTGATGTGGCTGAAGTAGAACTTCTGCTCTGGGTGTGCTACATTGCCCTAGAGATTCAAGGCACAAAGCCCTGCCTTGTTTCCAAAGGGGAAGATAAGCCCCAAAGCATCTTGCTTCCAGCTCTTTGGGAAGCTAAGAAACAACTCGCTCTGCATTGGGCTCTTACAGCCTACCGGGAAAATCGCCTAGAAATATCTGTGAAACGCAGTTTCTTTGCAGGCCGGATCTTGCTGAAGTAGAACTCCTGCTCTGGGTCTGCTACACTGCACTAGAGCTTCAAGGCACAACGTGCTGAATATTTTAGGAAGTTCTTTGATAGGCCACGAAGCATCTTGCTTCCAGCTCTATGGGAAGCTATGAAACAACTCGCTCTGCACCGTGTTCTTAGAGCCTACGGGGAACATCTCTTACAAAGTCCTGTTGAACGCAGTTTCTTTGCAGGCCTGATCTTGCTGAAGTAGAACTCCTGCTCTGGGTCTGCTACACTGCACTAGAGCTTCAAGGCACAACGTGCTGAATATTTTAGGAAGTTCTTTGATAGGCCACGAAGCATCTTGCTTCCAGCTCTATGGGAAGCTATGAAACAACTCGCTCTGCACCGTGTTCTTAGAGCCTACGGGGAACATCTCTTACAAAGTCCTGTTGAACGCAGTTTCTTGGCAGGCCTGATCTGGCTGAAGTAGAACTTCTGCAGTGGCTGTGCTACATTGCCCTAGAGCTTCAAGGCACAACGTGCTGAATATTTTAGGAACTTCTTTGATAGGCCACGAAGCATCTTGCTTCCAGCTCTATGGGAAGCTATGAAACAACTCGCTCTGCACCGTGTTCTTAGAGCCTACGGGGAACATCTCTTACAAAGTCCTGTTGAACGCAGTTTCTTGGCAGGCCTGATCTGGCTGAAGTAGAACTTCTGCTGTGGGTGTGCTACATTGCCCTAGAGCTTCAAGGCACAAAGTGCTGAATTGTTTCCAAAGCCGGAGATAGGCCCCAAAGCATCTTGCTTCCAGCTCTTTGGGAAGCTAAGAATCAACTCGCTGTGCACAGTGCTCTGACAGCCTACCGGGAACATCTCTTATAAAAGGGCTGTGAAACGCACTTTCTTGGCAGGCCTGATGTGGCTGAAGTAGAACTTCTGCTCTGGGTGTGCTACATTGCCCTAGAGATTCAAGGCACAAAGCACTGCCTTGTTTCCAAAGGGGAAGATAAGCCCCAAAGCATCTTGCTTCCAGCTCTTTGGGAAGGTAAGAAACAACTCGCTCTGCATTGGGCTCTTACAGCCTACCGGGAACATCTCCTACAAATGTCTGTGAAACGCAGTTTCTTTGCAGGCCTGATCTTGCTGAAGTAGAACTCCTGCTCTGGGTCTGCTACAGTGCCCTAGAAACTCAAGGCAGAACGTGCTGAATATTTTAGGAAGTTCTTTGATAGGCCACGAAGCATCTTGCTTCCAGCTCTATGGGAAGCTATGGAACAACTCGCTCTGCACCCTGTTCTTAGAGCCTACGGGGAACATCTCTTACAAAGTCCTGTTGAACGCAGTTTCTTGGCATGCATGATCTGGCTGAAGTAGAACTTCTGCTGTGGGTGTGCTACATTGCCCTAGAGCTTCAAGGCACAAAGTGCTGAATTGTTTCCAAAGACAGAGATATTCCCCAAAGCATCTTGCTTCCAGCTCTTTGGGAAGGTAAGAAACAACTCGCTCTGCATTGGGCTCTTACAGCCTACCGGGAACATCCCTTACAAAGGGCTGTGAAACGAAGATTCTTTGCAGGCCTGATCTGGCTGAAGTAGAACTTCTGCTCTGGGTGTGCTACATTGCTCTAGAGCTTCAAGGCACAAAGTGCTGAATTGTTTCCAAAGACAGAGATAGGCCCCAAAGCATCTTGCTTCCAGCTCTTTGGGAAGCTAAGAAACAACTCGCTCTGCACAGTGCTCTGACAGCCTACCGGGAACATCTCTTCCAAAGGTCTGTGAAACGCACTTTCTTGGCAGGCCTGATGTGGCTGAAGTAGAACTTCTGCTCTGGATGTGCTACATTGCCCTAGAGATTCAAGGCACAAAGCCCTGCCTTGTTTCCAAAGGGGAAGATAAGCCCCAAAGCATATTGCTTCCAGCTCTTTGGGAAGCTAAGAAACAACTCGCTCTGCATTGGGCTCTTACAACCTACTGGGAAAATCTCCTAGAAATGTCTGTGAAACTCAGTTTCTTTGCAGGCCTGATCTTGCTGAAGTAGAACTCCTGCTCTGGGTCTGCTACACTGCACTAGAGCTTCAAGGCACAACGTGCTGAATATTTTAGGAAGTTCTTTGATAGGCCACGAAGCATCTTGCTTCCACCTCTATGGGAAGCTATGAAACAACTCGCTCTGCACCGTGTTCTTAGAGCCTACGGGGAACATCTGTTACAAAGTCCTGTTGAACGCAGTTTCTTGGCATGCCTGATCTGGCTGAAGTAGAACTTCTGCTGTGGGTGTGCTACATTGCCCTAGAGCTTCAAGGCACAAAGTGCTGAATTGTTTCCAAAGCCGGAGATAGTCCCCAAAGCATCTTGCTTCCAGCTCTTTGGAAAGCTAAGAATCAACTCGCTGTGCACAGTGCTCTGACAGCCTACAGGGAACATATCTTCCAAAGGCCTGTGAAACACAGTTTTCTGAAGGCCCGATCTGGATGAAGTAGAACTTCTGCTCTTGGTGTGCTGCATTGCCCTAGAGCTCCAAGGCTCAAAGCCCTGCCTTGTTTCCAAAGACGGAGATAGGCCCCAAAGCATCTTGCTTCCAGCTCTTTGCGAAGCTAAGAATCAACTCGCTGTGCACAGTGCTCTGACAGCCTACCGGGAACATCTCTTCCAAAGGCCTGTGAAACGCACTTTCTTGGCAGGCCTGATCTGGCTGAAGTAGAACTTCTGCTCTGGGTGTGCTACATTGCCCTAGAGATTCAAGGCACAAAGCCCGGCCTTGTTTCCAAAGGGGAAGATAAGCCCCAAAGCATCTTGCTTCCAGCTCTTTGGGAAGCTAAGAATCAACTCGCTCTGCATTGGGCTCTTACAGCCTACCGGGAACATCTCCTAGAAATGTCTGTGAAACGCAGTTTCTTTGCAGGCCTGATCTTGCTGAAGTACAACTCCTGCTCTGGGTCTGCTACATTGCTCTAGAACGTCAAGGCACAACGTGCTGATTATTTTAGGAAGTCCTTTGATAGGCCACGAAGCATCTTGCTTCCAGCTCTATGGGAAGCTATGAAACAACTCGCTCTGCACCGTGTTCTTAGAGCCTACGGGGAACATCTCTTACAAAGTCCTGTTGAACGCAGTTTCTTGGCAGGCCTGATCTGGCTGAAGTAGAACTTCTGCTGTGGGTGTGCTACATTGCCCTAGAGCTTCAAGGCACAAAGTGCTGAATTGTTTCCAAAGACAGAGATAGTCCCCAAAGCATCTTGCTTCCAGCTCTTTGGGAAGGTAAGAAACAACTCACTCTGCATTGGGCTCTTACAGCCTACGGGGAACATCTCCTAGAAATGTCTGTGAAACGCAGTTTCTTTGCAGGCCTGATCTGGCTGTAGTAGAACTTCTGCTCTGGGTGTGCTACATTGCTCTAGAGCTTCAAGGCACAAACTGCTGAATTGTTTCCAAAGACAGAGATAGGCCCCAAAGCATCTTGCTTCCAGCTCTATGGGAAGCTATGAAACAACTCGCTCTGCACCGTGTTCTTAGAGCCTACGGCGAACATCTCTTACAAAGTCCTGTTGAACGCAGTTTCTTGGCAGGCCTGATCTGGCTGAAGTAGAACTTCTGCTGTGGGTGTGCTACATTGCCCTAGAGCTTCAAGGCACAAAGTGCTGAATTGTTTCCAAAGCCGGAGATAGCCCCAAAGCATCTTGCTTCCAGCTCTTTGCGAATCTAAGAATCAACTCGCTGTGCACAGTGCTCTGACAGCCTACCGGGAACATCTCTTCCAAAGGACTGTGAAACGCACTTTCTGAAGGCCCGATCTGGATGAAGTAGAACTTCTGCTCTTGGTGTGCTACATTGCCCTAGAGCTTCAAGGCTCAAAGCCCTGCCTTGTTTCCAAAGCCGGAGATAGGCCCCAAAGCATCTTGCTTCCAGCTCTTTGCGAAGCTAAGAAACAACTCGCTGTGCACATTGCTCTGACAGCCTACCGGGAACATCTCTTCCAAAGGCCTGTGAAACGCACTTTCTTGGCAGGCCTGATGTGGCTGAAGTAGAACTTCTGCTCTGGGTGTGCTACATTGCCCTACAGATTCAAGGCACAAAGCCCTGCCTTGTTTCCAAAGGGGAAGATAAGCCCCAAAGCATCTTGCTTCCAGCTCTTTGGGAAGCTAAGAAACAACTCGCTCTGCATTGGGCTCTTACAGCCTACCGGGAACATCTCCTAGAAATGTCTGTGAAACGCAGTTCCTTTGCAGGCCTGATCTTGCTGAAGTAGAACTCCTGCTCTGGGTCTGCTACACTGCACTAGAGCTTCAAGGCACAACGTGCTGAATATTTTAGGAAGTTCTTTGATAGGCCACGAAGCATCTTGCTTCCAGCTCTATGGGAAGCTATGAAACAACTCGCTCTGCACCGTGTTCTTAGAGCCTACGGGGAACATCTCTTACAAAGTCCTGTTGAACGCAGTTTCTTGGCAGGCCTGATCTGGCTGAAGTAGAACTTCTGCTGTGGGTGTGCTACATTGCCCTAGAGCTTCAAGGCACAAAGTGCTGAATTGTTTCCAAAGACAGAGATAGTCCCCAAAGCATCTTGCTTCCAGCTCTTTGGGAAGCTAAGAAACAACTCGCTCTGCATTGGGCTCTTACAGCCTACCGGGAACATCTCCTAGAAATGTCTGTGAAACGCAGTTTCTTTGCAGGCCTGATCTTGCTGAAGTACAACTCCTGCTCTGGGTCTGCTACATTTCCCTAGAGCTTCAAGGCACAACGTGCTGAATATTTTAGGAAGTTCTTTGATAGGCCACGAAGCATCTTGCTTCCAGCTCTATGGGAAGCTATGAAACAACGCGCTGTGCACAGTGTTCTTACAGACTATGGGGAACATCTCTTACAAAGTCCTGTTGAACGCAGTTTCTTGGCAGGCCTGATCTGGCTAAGTAGAACTTCTGCTCTGGGTGTGCTACATTGCCCTAGAGCTTCAAGGCACAAAGTGCTGAATTGTTTCCAAAGCCGGAGATAGGCCCCAAAGCATCATGCTTCCAGCTCTTTGGGAAGCTAAGAATCAACTCGCTGTGCACAGTGCTCTGACAGCCTACCGGGAACATCTCTTCCAAAGGCCTGTGAAACGCACTTTCTTGGCAGGCCTGATGTGGCTGAAGTAGAACTTCTGCTCTGGGTGTGCTACATTGTCCTGGAGCTTCAAGGCACAAAGTGCTGAATTGTTTCCAAAGCCGGAGATAGGCCCCAAAGCATCTTGCTTCCAGCTCTTTGGGAAGCTAAGAATCAACTCGCTGTGCACAGTGCTCTGACAGCCTACCGGGAACATATCTTCCAAAGGCCTGTGAAACGCAGTTTTCTGAAGGCCCGATCTGGATGAAGTAGAACTTCTGCTCTTGGTGTGCTGCATTGCCCTAGAGCTCCAAGGCTCAAAGCCCTGCCTTGTTTCCAAAGACGGAGATAGGCCCCAAAGCATCTTGCTTCCAGCTCTTTGCGAAGCTAAGAATCAACTCGCTGTGCACAGTGCTCTGACAGCCTACCGGGAACATCTCTTCCAAAGGCCTGTGAAACGCGCTTTCTTGGCAGGCCTGATCTGGGTGAAGTAGAACTTCTGCTCTGGGTGTGCTACATTGCCCTAGAGATTCAAGGCACAAAGCCCTGCCTTGTTTCCAAAGGGGAAGATAAGCCCCAAAGCATCTTGCTTCCAGCTCTTTGGGAAGCTAAGAAACAACTCGCTCTGCATTGGGCTCTTACAGCCTACCGGGAACATCTCCTAGAAATGTCTGTGAAACGCAGTTTCTTTGCAGGCCTGATCTTGCTGAAGTACATCTCCTGCTCTGGGTCTGCTACATTGCCCTAGAACGTCAGGGCACAACGTGCTGATTATTTTAGGAAGTCCTTTGATAGGCCACGAAGCATCTTGCTTCCAGCTCTATGGGAAGCTATGAAACAACTCGCTCTGCACCGTGTTCTTAGAGCCTACGGGGAACATCTCTTACAAAGTCCTGTTGAACGCAGTTTCTTGGCAGGCCTGATCTGGCTGAAGTAGAACTTCTGCTGTGGGTGTGCTACATTGCCCTAGAGCTTCAAGGCACAAAGTGCTGAATTGTTTCCAAAGCCGGAGATAGGTCCCAAAGCATCTTGCTTCCAGCTCTTTGGGAAGCTAAGAATCAACTCGCTGTGCACAGTGCTCTGACAGCCTACCGGGAACATATCTTCCAAAGGCCTGTGAAACGCAGTTTTCTGAAGGCCCGATCTGGATGAAGTAGAACTTCTGCTCTTGGTGTGCTGCATTGCCCTAGAGCTCCAAGGCTCAAAGCCCTGCCTTGTTTCCAAAGACGAAGATAGGCCCCAAAGCATCTTGCTTCCAGCTCTTTGCGAAGCTAAGAATCAACTCGCTGTGCACAGTGCTCTGACAGCCTACCGGGAACATCTCTTCCATAGGCCTGTGAAACCCACTTTCTTGGCAGGCCTGATCTGGGTGAAGTAGAACTTCTGCTCTGGGTGTGCTACATTGCCCTAGAGATTCAAGGCACAAAGCCCTGCCTTGTTTCCAAAGGGGAAGATAAGCCCCAAAGCATCTTGCTTCCAGCTCTTTGGGAAGCTAGGAAACAACTCGCTCTGCATTGGGCTCTTACAGCCTACCAGGAACATCTCCTAGAAATGTCTGTGAAACGCAGTTTCTTTGCAGGCCTGATCTTGCTGAAGTACATCTCCTGCTCTGGGTCTGCTACACTGCACTAGAGCTTCAAGGCACAACGTGCTGAATATTTTAGGAAGTTCTTTGATAGGCCACGAAGCATCTTGCTTCCAGCTCTATGGGAAGCTATGAAACAACTCGCTCTGCACCGTGTTCTTAGAGCCTACGGGGAACATCTCTTACAAAGTCCTGTTGAACGCAGTTTCTTGGCAGGCCTGATCTGGCTGAAGTAGAACTTCTGCTGTGGGTGTGCTACATTGCCCTAGAGCTTCAAGGCACAAAGTGCTGAATTGTTTCCAAAGACAGAGATAGTCCCCAAAGCATCTTGCTTCCAGCTCTTTGGGAAGCTAAGAAACAACTCGCTCTGCATTGGGCTCTTACAGCCTACCGGGAACATCTCCTAGAAATGTCTGTGAAACGCAGTTTCTTTGCAGGCCTGATCTTGCTGAAGTACAACTCCTGCTCTGGGTCTGCTACATTTCCCTAGAGCTTCAAGGCACAACGTGCTGAATATTTTAGGAAGTTCTTTGATAGGCCACGAAGCATCTTGCTTCCAGCTCTATGGGAAGCTATGAAACAACGCGCTCTGCACAGTGTTCTTACAGACTATGGGGAACATCTCTTACAAAGTCCTGTTGAACGCAGTTTCTTGGCAGGCCTGATCTGGCTGAAGTAGAACTTCTGCTGTGGGTGTGCTACATTGCCCTAGAGCTTCAAGGCACAAAGTGCTGAATTGTTTCCAAAGCCGGAGATAGGCCCCAAAGCATCATGCTTCCAGCTCTTTGGGAAGCTAAGAATCAACTCGCTGTGCACAGTGCTCTGACAGCCTACCGGGAACATCTCTTCCAAAGGCCTGTGAAACGCACTTTCTTGGCAGGCCTGATCTGGCTGAAGTAGAACTTCTGCTCTGGGTGTGCTACATTGCCCTAGAGATTCAAGGCACAAAGCCCTGCCTTGTTTCCAAAGGGGAAGATAAGCCCCAAAGCATCTTGCTTCCAGCTCTTTGGGAAGCTAAGAAACAACTCGCTCTGCATTGGGCTCTTACAGCCTACCGGGAACATCTCCTAGAAATGTCTGTGAAACGCAGTTTCTTTGCAGGCCTGATCTTGCTGAAGTACATCTCCTGCTCTGGGTCTGCTACATTGCCCTAGAACGTCAAGGCACAACGTGCTGATTATTTTAGGAAGTCCTTTGATAGGCCACGAAGCATCTTGCTTCCAGCTCTATGGAAGCTATGAAACAACTCGCTCTGCACTGTGTTCTTAGAGCCTACGGGGAACATCTCTTACAAAGTCCTGTTGAACGCAGTTTCTTGGCAGGCCTGATCTGGCTGAAGTAGAACTTCTGCTCTGGGTGTGCTACATTGCCCTAGAGATTCAAGGCACAAAGTGCTGAATTGATTCCAAAGACAGAGATAGTCCCCAAAGCATCTTGCATCCAGCTCTTTGGGAAGCTAAGAAACAACTCGCTCTGCATTGGGCTCTTACAGCCTACCGGGAACATCTCCTAGAAATGTCTGTGAAACGCAGTTTCTTTGCAGGCCTGATCTTGCTGAAGTAGAACTCCTGCTCTGGCTCTGCTACATTTCCCTAGACCTTCAAGGCACAACGTGCTGAATATTTTAGGAAGTTCTTTGATAGGCCACAAAGCATCTTGCTTCCAGCTCTATGGGAAGCTATGAAACAACGCGCTCTGCACAGTGTTCTTACAGCCTATGGGGAACATCTCTTACAAAGTCCTGTTGAACGCAGTTTCTTGGCAGGCCTGATCTGGCTGAAGTAGAACTTCTGCTGTGGGTGTGCTACATTGCCCTAGAGCTTCAAGGCACAAAGTGCTGAATTGTTTCCAAAGCCGGAGATAGGCCCCAAAGCATCTTGCTTCCAGCTCTTTGGGAAGCTAAGAATCAACTCGCTGTGCACAGTGCTCTGACAGCCTACCGGGAACATATCTTCCAAAGGCCTGTGAAACTCAGTATTCTGAAGGCCCGATCTGGATGAAGTAGAACTTCTGCTCTTGGTGTGCTGCATTGCCCTAGAGCTCCAAGGCTCAAAGCCCTGCCTTGTTTCCAAAGACGGAGATAGGCCCCAAAGCATCTTGCTTCCAGCTCTTTGCGAAGCTAAGAATCAACTCGCTGTGCACAGTGCTCTGACAGCCTACCGGGAACATCTCTTCCAAAGGCCTGTGAAACGCGCTTTCTTGGCAGGCCTGATCTGGTTGAAGTAGAACTTCTGCTCTGGGTGTGCTACATTGCCCTAGAGATTCAAGGCACAAAGCCCTGCCTTGTTTCCAACGGGGAAGATAAACCCCAAAGCATCTTGCTTCCAGCTCTTTGGGAAGCTAAGAAACAACTCGCTCTGCATTGGGCTCTTACAGCCTACCGGGAACATCTCCTAGAAATGTCTGTGAAACGCAGTTTCTTTGCAGGCCTGATCTTGCTGAAGTACATCTCCTGCTCTGGGTCTGCTACATTGCCCTAGAACGTCAGGGCACAACGTGCTGATTATTTTAGGAAGTCCTTTGATAGGCCACGAAGCATCTTGCTTCCAGCTCTATGGGAAGCTATGAAACAACTCACTCTGCACCATGTTCTTAGAGCCTACGGGGAACATCTCTTACAAAGTCCTGTTGAACGCAGTTTCTTGGCAGGCCTGATCTGGCTGAAGTAGAACTTCTGCTGTGGGTGTGCTACATTGCCCTAGAGCTTCAAGGCACAAAGTGCTGAATTGTTTCCAAAGCCGGAGATAGGCCCCAAAGCATCTTGCTTCCAGCTCTTTGGGAAGCTAAGAATCAACTCGCTGTGCACAGTGCTCTGACAGCCTACCGGGAACATATCTTCCAAAGGCCTGTGAAACGCAGTTTTCTGAAGGCCCGATCTGGATGAAGTAGAACTTCTGCTCTTGGTGTGCTGCATTGCCCTAGAGCTCCAAGGCTCAAAGCCCTGCCTTGTTTCCAAAGACGAAGATAGGCCCCAAAGCATCTTGCTTCCAGCTCTTTGCGAAGCTAAGAATCAACTCGCTGTGCACAGTGCTCTGACAGCCTACCGGGAACATCTCTTCCATAGGCCTGTGAAACCCACTTTCTTGGCAGGCCTGATCTGGGTGAAGTAGAACTTCTGCTCTGGGTGTGCTACATTGCCCTAGAGATTCAAGGCACAAAGCCCTGCCTTGTTTCCAAAGGGGAAGATAAGCCCCAAAGCATCTTGCTTCCAGCTCTATGGGAATCTATGAAACAACTCGCTCTGCACCGTGTTCTTAGAGCCTACGGGGAACATCTCTTACAAAGTCCTGTTGAATGCAGTTTCTTGGCAGGCCTGATCTGGCTGAAGTAGAACTTCTGCTGTGGGTGTGCTACATTGCCCTAGAGCTTCAAGGCACAAAGTGCTGAATTGTTTCCAAAGACAGAGATAGTCCCCAAAGCATCTTGCTTCCAGCTCTTTGGGAAGCTAAGAAACAACTCGCTCTGCATTGGGCTCTTACAGCCTACCGGGAACATCTCCTAGAAATGTCTGTGAAACGCAGTTTCTTTGCAGGCCTGATCTTGCTGAAGTACAACTCCTGCTCTGGGTCTGCTACACTGCACTAGAGCTTCAAGGCACAACGTGCTGAATATTTTAGGAAGTTCTTTGATAGGCCACGAAGCATCTTGCTTCCAGCTCTATGGGAAGCTATGAAACAACTCGCTCTGCACCGTGTTCTTAGAGCCTACGGGGAACATCTCTTACAAAGTCCTGTTGAACGCAGTTTCTTGGCAGGCCTGATCTGGCTGAAGTAGAACTTCTGCTGTGGGTGTGCTACATTGCCCTAGAGCTTCAAGGCACAAAGTGCTGAATTGTTTCCAAAGACAGAGATAGTCCCCAAAGCATCTTGCTTCCAGCTCTTTGTGAAGCTAAGAAACAACTCGCTCTGCATTGGGCTCTTACAGCCTACCGGGAACATCTCCTAGAAATGTCTGTGAAACGCAGTTTCTTTGCAGGCCTGATCTTGCTGAAGTACAACTCCTGCTCTGGGTCTGCTACATTTCCCTAGAGCTTCAAGGCACAACGTGCTGAATATTTTAGGAAGTTCTTTGATAGGCCACGAAGCATCTTGCTTCCAGCTCTATGGGAAGCTATGAAACAACGCGCTCTGCACAGTGTTCTTACAGCCTATGGGGAACATCTCTTACAAAGTCCTGTTGAACGCAGTTTCTTGGCATGCCTGATCTGGCTGAAGTAGAACTTCTGCTGTGGGTGTGCTACATTGCCCTAGAGCTTCAAGGCACAAAGTGCTGAATCGTTTCCAAAGACAGAGATAGGCCCCAAAGCATCTTGCTTCCAGCTCTTTGGGAAGCTAAGAAACAACTCGCTCTGCATTGGGCTCTTACAGCCTACCGGGAACATCTCCTAGAAATGTCTGTGAAACGCAGTTTCTTTGCAGGCCTGATCTTGCTGAAGTACAACTCCAGCTCTGGGTCTGCTACATTTCCCTAGAGCTTCAAGGCACAACGTGCTGAATATTTTAGGAAGTTCTTTGATAGGCCAAGAAGCATCTTGCTTCCAGCTCTTTGGGAAGGTAAGAAACAACTCGCTCTGCATTGGGCTCTTACAGCCTACCGGGAACATCCCTTACAAAGGGCTGTGAAACGCAGTTTCTTTGCAGGCCTGATCTGGCTGAAGTAGAACTTCTGCTCTGGGTGTGCTACATTGCTCTAGAGCTTCAAGGCACAAAGTGCTGAATCGTTTCCAAAGACAGAGATAGGCCCCAAAGCATCTTGCTTCCAGCTCTTTGGGAAGCTAAGAAACAACTCTCTCTGCACAGTGCTCTGACAGCCTACCGGGAACATCTCTTCCAAAGGTCTGTGAAACGCACTTTCTTGGCAGGCCTGATGTGGCTGAAGTAGAACTTCTGCTCTGGGTGTGCTACATTGCCCTAGAGATTCAAGGCACAAAGCCCTGCCTTGTTTCCAAAGGGGAAGATAAGCCCCAAAGCATCTTGCTTCCAGCTCTTTGGGAAGCTAAGAAACAACTCGCTCTGCATTGGGCTCTTACAGCCTACTGGGAAAATCTCCTAGAAATGTCTGTGAAACTCAGTTTCTTTGCAGGCCTGATCTTGCTGAAGTAGAACTCCTGCTCTGGCTCTGCTACACTGCACTAGAGCTTCAAGGCACAACGTGCTGAATATTTTAGGAAGTTCTTTGATAGGCCACGAAGCATCTTGCTTCCAGCTCTATGGGAAGCTATGAAACAACTCGCTCTGCACCGTGTTCTTAGGGCCTACAGGGAACATCTCTTACAAAGTCCTGTTGAATGCAGCTTCTTGGCAGGCCTGATCTGGCTGAAGTAGAACTTCTGCTGTGGGTGTGCTACATTGCCCTAGAGCTTCAAGGCACAAAGTGCTGAATTGTTTCCAAAGACGGAGATAGGCCCCAAAGCATCTTGCTTCCAGCTCTTTGGGAAGCTAAGAATCAACTCGCTGTGCACAGTGCTCTGACAGCCTACCGGGAACATATCTTCCAAAGGCCTGTGAAACGCAGTTTTCTGAAGGCCCGATCTGGATGAAGTAGAACTTCTGCTCTTGGTGTGCTGCATTGCCCTGGAGCTCCAAGGCTCAAAGCCCTGCCTTGTTTCCAAAGGGGAAGATAAGCCCCAAAGCATCTTGCTTCCAGCTGTTTGGGAAGCTAAGAAACAACTCGCTCTGCATTGGGCTCTTACAGCCTACCGGGAACATCTCCTAGAAATGTCTGTGAAACGCAGTTTCTTTGCAGGCCTGATCTTGCTGAAGTACAACTCCTGCTCTGGGTCTGCTACATTGCCCTAGAACGTCAAGGCACAACGTGCTGATTATTTTAGGAAGTCCTTTGATAGGCCACGAAGCATCTTGCTTCCAGCTCTATGGGAAGCTATGAAACAACTCGCTCTGCACCGTGTTCTTAGAGCCTACGGGGAACATCTCTTACAAAGTCGTGTTGAACGCAGTTTCTTGGCAGGCCTGATCTGGCTGAAGTAGAACTTCTGCTGTGGGTGTGCTACATTGGCCTAGAGCTTCAAGGCACAAAGTGCTGAATTGTTTCCAAAGACAGAGATAGTCCCCAAAGCATCTTGCTTCCAGCTCTTTGGGAAGGTAAGAAACAACTCGCTCTGCATTGGGCTCTTACAGCCTACCGGGAACATCCCTTACAAATGGCTGTGAAACGCAGTTTCTTTGCAGGCCTGATCTGGCTGAAGTAGAACTTCTGCTCTGGGTGTGCTACATTGCTCTAGAGCTTCATGGCACAAAGTGCTGAATTGTTTCCAAAGACAGAGATAGGCCCCAAAGCATCTTGCTTCCAGCTCTTTGGGAAGCTAAGAAACAACTCGCTCTGCACAGTGCTCTGACAGCCTACTGGGAACATCTCTTCCAAAGGTCTGTGAAACGCACTTTCTTGGCAGGCCTGATGTGGCTGAAGTAGAACTTCTGCTCTGGGTGTGCTACATTGCCCTAGAGATTCAAGGCACAAAGCCCTGCCTTGTTTCCAAAGGGGAAGATAAGCCCCAAAGCATCTTGCTTCCAGCTCTTTGGGAAGCTAAGAAACAACTCGCTCTGCATTGGGCTCTTACAGCCTACCGGGAACATCTCCTAGAAATGTCTGTGAAACGAAGTTTATTTGCAGGCCTGATCTTGCTGAAGTAGAACTCCTGCTCTGGGTCTGCTACACTGCACTAGAGCTTCAAGGCACAAGGTGCTGAATATTTTAGGAAGTTCTTTGATAGGCCACGAAGCATCTTGCGTCCAGCTCTATGGGAAGCTATGAAACAACTCGCTCTGCACCGTGTTCTTAGAGCCTACGGGGAACATCTCTTACAAGGTCCTGTTGAACGCAGTTTCTTGGCAGGCCTGATCTGGCTGAAGTAGAACTTCTGCTGTGGGTGTGCTACATTGCCCTAGAGCTTCAAGGCACAAAGTGCTGAATTGTTTCCAAAGCCGGAGATAGGCCCCAAAGCATCTTGCTTCCAGCTCTTTGCGAATCTAAGAATCAACTCGCTGTGCACAGTGCTCTGACAGCCTACCGGGAACATCTCTTCCAAAGGACTGTGAAACGCACTTTCTGAAGGCCCGATCTGGCTGAAGTAGAACTTCTGCTCTGGGTGTGCTACATTGCCCTAGAGATTCAAGGCACAAAGCACTGCCTTGTTTCCAAAGGGGAAGATAAGCCCCAAAGCATCTTGCTTCCAGCTCTTTGGGAAGCTAAGAAACAACTCGCTCTGCATTGGGCTCTTACAGCCTACCGGGAACATCTCCTAGAAATGTCTGTGAAACGCAGTTTCTTTGCAGGCCTGATCTTGCTGAAGTACAACTCCTGCTCTGGGTCTGCTACATTGCCCTAGAACGTCAAGGCACAACGTGCTGATTATTTTAGGAAGTCCTTTGATAGGCCACGAAGCATCTTGCTTCCAGCTCTATGGGAAGCTATGAAACAACTCGCTCTGCACCGTGTTCTTAGAGCCTACGGGGAACATCTCTTACAAAGTCGTGTTGAACGCAGTTTCTTGGCAGGCCTGATCTGGCTGAAGTAGAACTTCTGCTGTGGGTGTGCTACATTGGCCTAGAGCTTCAAGGCACAAAGTGCTGAATTGTTTCCAAAGACAGAGATAGTCCCCAAAGCATCTTGCTTCCAGCTCTTTGGGAAGGTAAGAAACAACTCGCTCTGCATTGGGCTCTTACAGCCTACCGGGAACATCCCTTACAAATGGCTGTGAAACGCAGTTTCTTTGCAGGCCTGATCTGGCTGAAGTAGAACTTCTGCTCTGGGTGTGCTACATTGCTCTAGAGCTTCATGGCACAAAGTGCTGAATTGTTTCCAAAGACAGAGATAGGCCCCAAAGCATCTTGCTTCCAGCTCTTTGGGAAGCTAAGAAACAACTCGCTCTGCACAGTGCTCTGACAGCCTACCGGGAACATCTCTTCCAAAGGTCTGTGAAACGCACTTTCTTGGCAGGCCTGATGTGGCTGAAGTAGAACTTCTGCTCTGGGTGTGCTACATTGCCCTAGAGATTCAAGGCACAAAGCCCTGCCTTGTTTCCAAAGGGGAAGATAAGCCCCAAAGCATCTTGCTTCCAGCTCTTTGGGAAGCTAAGAAACAACTCGCTCTGCATTGGGCTCTTACAGCCTACCGGGAACATCTCCTAGAAATGTCTGTGAAACGAAGTTTCTTTGCAGGCCTGATCTTGCTGAAGTAGAACTCCTGCTCTGGGTCTGCTACACTGCACTAGAGCTTCAAGGCACAAGGTGCTGAATATTTTAGGAAGTTCTTTGATAGGCCACGAAGCATCTTGCGTCCAGCTCTATGGGAAGCTATGAAACAACTCGCTCTGCACCGTGTTCTTAGAGCCTACGGGGAACATCTCTTACAAGGTCCTGTTGAACGCAGTTTCTTGGCAGGCCTGATCTGGCTGAAGTAGAACTTCTGCTGTGGGTGTGCTACATTGCCCTAGAGCTTCAAGGCACAAAGTGCTGAATTGTTTCCAAAGCCGGAGATAGGCCCCAAAGCATCTTGCTTCCAGCTCTTTGCGAATCTAAGAATCAACTCGCTGTGCACAGTGCTCTGACAGCCTACCGGGAACATCTCTTCCAAAGGACTGTGAAACGCACTTTCTGAAGGCCCGATCTGGCTGAAGTAGAACTTCTGCTCTGGGTGTGCTACATTGCCCTAGAGATTCAAGGCACAAAGCACTGCCTTGTTTCCAAAGGGGAAGATAAGCCCCAAAGCATCTTGCTTCCAGCTCTTTGGGAAGCTAAGAAACAACTCGCTCTGCATTGGGCTCTTACAGCCTACCGGGAACATCTCCTAGAAATGTCTGTGAAACGCAGTTTCTTTGCAGGCCTGATCTTGCTGAAGTAGAACTCCTGCTCTGGGTCTGCTAAACTGCCCTAAAAACTCAAGGCAGAACGTGCTGAATATTTTAGGAAGTTTTTGATAGGCCACTAAGCATCTTGCTTCCAGCTCTATGGGAAGCTATGAAACAACTCGCTCTGCACCGTGTTCTTAGAGCCTACGGGGAACATCTCTTACAAAGTCCTGTTGAACGCAGTTTCTTGGCAGGCCTGATCTGGCTGAAGTAGAACTTCTGCTGTGGGTGTGCTACATTGCCCTAGAGCTTCAAGGCACAAAGTGCTGAATTGTTTCCAAAGACAGAGATAGTCCCCAAAGCATCTTGCTTCCAGCTCTTTGGGAAGGTAAGAAACAACTCGCTCTGCATTGGGCTCTTACAGCCTACCGGGAACATCCCTTACAAATGGCTGTGAAACGCAGTTTCTTGGCAGGCCTGATCTGGCTGAAGTAGAACTTCTGCTCTGGGTGTGCTAAATTGCTCTAGAGCTTCAAGGCACAAAGTGCTGAATTGTTTCCAAAGACAGAGATAGGCCCCAAAGCATCTTGCTTCCAGCTCTTTGGGAAGCTAAGAAACAACTCGCTCTGCATTGGGCTCTTACAGCCTACCGGGAACATCTCCTAGAAATGTCTGTGAAACGCAGTTTCTTTGCAGGCCTGATCTTGCTGAAGTACAACTCCTGCTCTGGGTCTGCTACATATCCCTTGAGCTTCAAGGCACAACGTGCTGAATATTTTAGGAAGTTCTTTGATAGGAGACGAAGCATCTTGCTTCCAGCTCTATGGGAAGCTATGAAACAACGCGCTCTGCACAGTGTTCTTACAGACTATGGGGAATATCTCTTACAAAGTCCTGTTGAACGCAGTTTCTTGGCAGGCCTGATCTGGCTGAAGTAGAACTTCTGCTGTGGCTGTGCTAAATTGCCCTAGAGCTTCAAGGCACAAAGTGCTGAATTGTTTCCAAAGCCGGAGATAGGCCCCAAAGCATCTTGCTTCCAGCTCTTTGCGAAGCTAAGAATCAACTCGCTGTGCACAGTGCTCTGACAGCCTACCGGGAACATCTCTTCCAAAGGCCTGTGAAACGCACTTTCTTGGCAGGCCTGATCTGGCTGAAGTAGAACTTCTGCTCTGGGTGTGCTACATTGCCCTAGAGATTCAAGGCACAAAGCACTGCCTTGTTTCCAAAGGGGAAGATAAGCCTCAAAGCATCTTGCTTCCAGCTCTATGGGAAGCTATGAAACAACTCGCTCTGCACCGTGTTCTTAGAGCCTACGGGGAACATCTGTTACAAAGTCCTGTTGAACGCAGTTTCTTGGCATGCCTGATCTGGCTGAAGTAGAACTTCTGCTGTGGGTGTGCTACATTGCCCTAGAGCTTCAAGGCACAAAGTGCTGAATTGTTTCCAAAGACAGAGATAGTCCCCAAAGCATCTTGCTTCCAGCTCTTTGGGAAGGTAAGAAACAACTCGCTCTGCATTGGGCTCTTACAGCCTACCGGGAACATCCCTTACAAAGGTCTGTGAAACGCAATTTCTTTGCAGGCCTGATCTGGCTGAAGTAGAACTTCTGCTCTGGGTGTGCTACATTGCTCTAGAGCTTCAAGGCACAAAGTGCTGAATTGTTTCCAAAGACAGAGATAGGCCCCAAAGCATCTAGCTTCCAGCTGTTTGGGAAGCTAAGAAACAACTCGCTCTGCACACTGCTCTGACAGCCTACCGGGAACATCTCTTCCAAAGGTCTGTGAAACGCACTTTCTTGGCAGTCCTGATGTGGCTGAAGTAGAACTTCTGCTCTGGGTGTGCTACATTGCCCTAGAGATTCAAGGCACAAAGCCCTGCCTTGTTTCCAAAGGGGAAGATAAGCCCCAAAGCATCTTGCTTCCAGCTCTTTGGGAAGCTAAGAAACAACTCGCTCTGCATTGGGCTCTTACAGCCTACCGGGAACATCTCCTAGAAATGTCTGTGAAACGCAGTTTCTTTGCAGGCCTGATCTTGCTGAAGTAGAACTCCTGCTCTGGGTCTGCTACACTGCACTAGAGCTTCAAGGCACAACGTGCTGAATATTTTAGGAAGTTCTTTGATAGGCCACGAAGCATCTTGCTTCCAGCTCTATGGGAAGCTATGAAACAACTCGCTCTGCACCGTGTTCTTAGGGCCTACAGGGAACATCTCTTACAAAGTCCTGTTGAACGCAGTTTCTTGGCAGGCCTGATCTGGCTGAAGTAGAACTTCTGCTGTGGGTGTGCTACATTGCCCTAGAGCTTCAAGGCACAAAGTGCTGAATTGTTTCCAAAGACAGAGATAGTCCCCAAAGCATCTTGCTTCCAGCTCTTTGGGAAGGTAAGAAACAACTCGCTCTGCATTGGGCTCTTACAGCCTACCGGGAACATCTCCTAGAAATGTCTGTGAAACGCAGTTTCTTTGCAGGCCTGATCTTGCTGAAGTAGAACTCCTGCTCTGGCTCTGCTACATTTCCCTAGACCTTCAAGGCACAACGTGCTGAATATTTTAGGAAGTTCTTTGATAGGCCACAAAGCATCTTGCTTCCAGCTCTATGGGAAACTATGAAACAACGCGCTCTGCACAGTGTTCTTACAGCCTATGGGGAACATCTCTTACAAAGTCCTGTTGAACGCAGTTTCTTGGCAGGCCTGATCTGGCTGAAGTAGAACTTCTGCTGTGGGTGTGCTACATTGCCCTAGAGCTTCAAGGCACAAAGTGCTGAATTGTTTCCAAAGCCGGAGATAGGCCCCAAAGCATCTTGCTTCCAGCTCTTTGCGAAGCTAAGAATCAACTCGCTGTGCACAGTGCTCTGACAGCCTACCGGGAACATCTCTTCCAAAGGCCTGTGAAAGGCACTTTCTTGGCAGGCCTGATCTGGCTGAAGTAGAACTTCTGCTCTGGGTGTGCTACATTGCCCTAGAGATTCAAGGCACAAAGCCCTGCCTTGTTTCCAAAGGGGAAGATAAGCCCCAAAGCATCTTGCTTCCAGCTCTTTGGGAAGCTAAGAAACAACTCGCTCTGCATTGGGCTCTTACAGCCTACCGGGAACATCTCCTAGAAATGTCTGTGAAACGCAGTTTCTTTGTAGGCCTGATCTTGCTGAAGTACAACTCCTGCTCTGGGTCTGCTACATTTCCCTAGAGCTTCAAGGCACAACGTGCTGAATATTTTAGGAAGTTCTTTGATAGGCCACGAAGCATCTTGCTTCCAGCTCTATGGGAAGCTATGAAACAACCCGCTCTGCACAGTGTTCTTACAGACTATGGGGAACATCTCTTACAAAGTCCTGTTGAACGCAGTTTCTTGGCAGGCCTGATCTGGCTGAAGTGGAACTTCTGCTGTGGGTGTGCTACATTGCCCTAGAGCTTCAAGGCACAAAGTGCTGAATTGTTTCCAAAGCCGGAGACAGGCCCCAAAGCATCATGCTTCCAGCTCTTTGGGAAGCTAAGAATCAACTCGCTGTGCACAGTGCTCTGACAGCCTACCGGGAACATCTCTTCCAAAGGCCTGTGAAACGCACTTTCTTGGCAGGCCTGATCTGGCTGAAGTAGAACTTCTGCTCTGGGTGTGCTACATTGCCCTAGAGATTCAAGGCACAAAGCACTGCCTTGTTTCCAAAGGGGAAGATAAGCCCCAAAGCATCTTGCTTCCAGCTCTTTGGGAAGCTAAGAAACAACTCGCTCTGCATTGGGCTCTTACAGCCTACCGGGAACATCTCCTAGAAATGTCTGTGAAACGCAGTTTCTTTGCAGGCCTGATCTTGCTGAAGTACATCTCCTGCTGTGGGTCTGCTACATTGCCCTAGAATGTCAAGGCACAACGTGCTGATTATTTTAGGAAGTCCTTTGATAGGCCACGAAGCATCTTGCTTCCAGCTCTATGGGAAGCTATGAAACAACTCGCTCTGCACCGTGTTCTTAGAGCCTACGGGGAACATCTCTTACAAAGTCCTGTTGAACGCAGTTTCTTGGCAGGCCTGATCTGGCTGAAGTAGAACTTCTGCTGTGGGTGTGCTACATTGCCCTAGAGCTTCAAGGCACAAAGTGCTGAATTGTTTCCAAAACCGGAGATAGGCCCCAAAGCATCTTGCTTCCAGCTCTTTGCGAATCTAAGAATCAACTCGCTGTGCACAGTGCTCTGACAGCCTACCGGGAACATCTCTTCCAAAGGACTGTGAAACGCACTTTCTGAAGGCCCGATCTGGATGAAGTAGAACTTCTGCTCTTGGTGTGCTACATTGCCCTAGAGATTCAAGGCTCAAAGCCCTGCCTTGTTTCCAAAGCCGGAGATAGGCCCCAAAGCATCTTGCATCCAGCTCTTTGGGAAGCTAAGAAACAACTCGCTCTGCATTGGGCTCTTACAGCCTACCGGGAACATCTCCTAGAAATGTCTGTGAAACGCAGTTTCTTTGCAGGCCTGATCTTGCTGAAGTAGAACTCCTGCTCTGGCTCTGCTACATTTCCCTAGACCTTCAAGGCACAACGTGCTGATTATTTTAGGAAGTCCTTTGATAGGCCACGAAGCATCTTGCTTCCAGCTCTATGGGAAGCTATGAAACAACTCGCTCTGCACCGTGTTCTTAGAGCCTACGGGGAACATCTCTTACAAAGTCCTGTTGAACGCAGTTTCTTGGCAGGCCTGATCTGGCTGAAGTAGAACTTCTGCTGTGGGTGTGCTACATTGCCCTAGAGCTTCAAGGCACAAAGTGCTGAATTGTTTCCAAAGCCGGAGATAGGCCCCAAAGCATCTTGCTTCCAGCTCTTTGGGAAGCTAAGAATCAACTCGCTGTGCACAGTGCTCTGACAGCCTACCGGGAACATATCTTCCAAAGGCCTGTGAAACGCAGTATTCTGAAGGCCCGATCTGGATGAAGTAGAACTTCTGCTCTTGGTGTGCTGCATTGCCCTAGAGCTCCAAGGCTCAAAGCCCTGCCTTGTTTCCAAAGACGGAGATAGGCCCCAAAGCATCTTGCTTCCAGCTCTTTGCGAAGCTAAGAATCAACTCGCTGTGCACAGTGCTCTGACAGCCTACCGGGAACATCTCTTCCAAAGGCCTGTGAAACGCGCTTTCTTGGCAGGCCTGATCTGGTTGAAGTAGAACTTCTGCTCTGGGTGTGCTACATTGCCCTAGAGATTCAAGGCACAAAGCCCTGCCTTGTTTCCAAAGGGGAAGATAAGCCCCAAAGCATCTTGCTTCCAGCTCTTTGGGAAGCTAAGAAACAACTCGCTCTGCATTGGGCTCTTACAGCCTACCGGGAACATCTCCTAGAAATGTCTGTGAAACGCAGTTTCTTTGCAGGCCTGATCTTGCTGAAGTACATCTCCTGCTCTGGGTCTGCTACATTGCCCTAGAACGTCAGGGCACAACGTGCTGATTATTTTAGGAAGTCCTTTGATAGGCCACGAAGCATCTTGCTTCCAGCTCTATGGGAAGCTATGAAACAACTCACTCTGCACCATGTTCTTAGAGCCTACGGGGAACATCTCTTACAAAGTCCTGTTGAACGCAGTTTCTTGGCAGGCCTGATCTGGCTGAAGTAGAACTTCTGCTGTGGGTGTGCTACATTGCCCTAGAGCTTCAAGGCACAAAGTGCTGAATTGTTTCCAAAGCCGGAGATAGGCCCCAAAGCATCTTGCTTCCAGCTCTTTGGGAAGCTAAGAATCAACTCGCTGTGCACAGTGCTCTGACAGCCTACCGGGAACATATCTTCCAAAGGCCTGTGAAACGCAGTTTTCTGAAGGCCCGATCTGGATGAAGTAGAACTTCTGCTCTTGGTGTGCTGCATTGCCCTAGAGCTCCAAGGCTCAAAGCCCTGCCTTGTTTCCAAAGACGAAGATAGGCCCCAAAGCATCTTGCTTCCAGCTCTTTGCGAAGCTAAGAATCAACTCGCTGTGCACAGTGCTCTGACAGCCTACCGGGAACATCTCTTCCATAGGCCTGTGAAACCCACTTTCTTGGCAGGCCTGATCTGGGTGAAGTAGAACTTCTGCTCTGGGTGTGCTACATTGCCCTAGAGATTCAAGGCACAAAGCCCTGCCTTGTTTCCAAAGGGGAAGATAAGCCCCAAAGCATCTTGCTTCCAGCTCTTTGGGAAGCTAAGAAACAACTCGCTCTGCATTGGGCTCTTACAGCCTACCAGGAACATCTCCTAGAAATGTCTGTGAAACGCAGTTTCTTTGCAGGCCTGATCTTGCTGAAGTACATCTCCTGCTCTGGGTCTGCTACACTGCACTAGAGCTTCAAGGCACAACGTGCTGAATATTTTAGGAAGTTCTTTGATAGGCCACGAAGCATCTTGCTTCCAGCTCTATGGGAAGCTATGAAACAACTCGCTCTGCACCGTGTTCTTAGAGCCTACGGGGAACATCTCTTACAAAGTCCTGTTGAATGCAGTTTCTTGGCAGGCCTGATCTGGCTGAAGTAGAACTTCTGCTGTGGGTGTGCTACATTGCCCTAGAGCTTCAAGGCACAAAGTGCTGAATTGTTTCCAAAGACAGAGATAGTCCCCAAAGCATCTTGCTTCCAGCTCTTTGGGAAGCTAAGAAACAACTCGCTCTGCATTGGGCTCTTACAGCCTACCGGGAACATCTCCTAGAAATGTCTTGAAACGCAGTTTCTTTGCAGGCCTGATCTTGCTGAAGTAGAACTCCTGCTCTGGCTCTGCTACATTTCCCTAGACCTTCAAGGCACAACGTGCTGAATATTTTAGGAAGTTCTTTGATAGGCCACAAAGCATCTTGCTTCCAGCTCTATGGGAAGCTATGAAACAAGCGCTCTGCACAGTGTTATTACAGCCTATGGGGAACATCTCTTACAAAGTCCTGTTGAACGCAGTTTCTTGGCAGGCCTGATCTGGCTGAAGTAGAACTTCTGCTGTGGGTGTGCTACATTGCCCTAGAGCTTCAAGGCACAAAGTGCTGAATTGTTTCCAAAGCCGGAGATAGGCCCCAAAGCATCTTGCTTCCAGCTCTTTGCGAAGCTAAGAAACAACTCGCTGTGCACATTGCTCTGACAGCCTACCGGGAACATCTCTTCCAAAGGCCTGTGAAACGCACTTTCTTGGCAGGCCTGATGTGGCTGAAGTAGACCTTCTGCTCTGGGTGTGCTACATTGCCCTAGAGATTCAAGGCACAATGCCCTGCCTTGTTTCCAAAGGGGAAGATAAGCCCCAAAGCATCTTGCTTCCAGCTCTTTGGGAAGCTAAGAAACAACTCGCTCTGCATTGGGCTCTTACAGCCTACCGGGAACATCTCCTAGAAATGTCTGTGAAACGCAGTTTCTTTGCAGGCCTGATCTTGCTGAAGTAGAACTCCTGCTCTGGGTCTGCTACACTGCACTAGAGCTTCAAGGCACAACGTGCTGAATATTTTAGGAAGTTCTTTGATAGGCCACGAAGCATCTTGCTTCCAGCTCTATGGGAAGCTATGAAACAACTCGCTCTGCACCGTGTTCTTAGAGCCTACGGGGAACAACTGTTACAAAGTCCTGTTGAACGCAGTTTCTTGGCATGCCTGATCTGGCTGAAGTAGAACTTCTGCTGTGGGTGTGCTACATTGCCCTAGAGCTTCAAGGCACAAAGTGCTGAATTGTTTCCAAAGACAGAGATAGTCCCCAAAGCATCTTGCTTCCAGCTCTTTGGGAAGGTAAGAAACAACTCGCTCTACATTGGGCTCTTACAGCCTACCGGGAACATCCCTTACAAAGGTCTGTGAAACGCAATTTCTTTGCAGGCCTGATCTGGCTGAAGTAGAACTTCTGCTCTGGGTGTGCTACATTGCTCTAGAGCTTCAAGGCACAAAGTGCTGAATTGTTTCCAAAGACAGAGATAGGCCCCAAAGCATCTAGCTTCCAGCTGTTTGGGAAGCTAAGAAACAACTCGCTCTGCACAGTGCTCTGACAGCCTACCGGGAACATCTCTTCCAAAGGCCTGTGAAACGCACTTTCTTTTCAGGCCTGATGTGGCTGAAGTAGAACTTCTGCTCTGGGTGTGCTACATTGCCCTAGAGATTCAAGGCACAAAGCCCTGCCTTGTTTCCAAAGGGGAAGATAAGCCCCAAAGCATCTTGCTTCCAGCTCTTTGGGAAGCTAAGAAACAACTCGCTCTGCATTGGGCTCTTACAGCCTACCGGGAACATCTCCTAGAAATGTCTGTGAAACGCAGTTTCTTTGCAGGCCTGATCTTGCTGAAGTACATCTCCTGCTCTGGGTCTGCTACACTGGACTAGAGCTTCAAGGCACAAGGTGCTGAATATTTTAGGAAGTTCTTTGATAGGCCACGAAGCATCTTGCTTCCAGCTCTATGGGAAGCTATGAAACAACTCGCTCTGCACCGTGTTCTTAGAGCCTACGGGGAACATCTCTTACAAAGTCCTGTTGAACGCAGTTTCTTGGCAGGCCTGATCTGGCTGAAGTAGAACATCTGCTGTGGGTGTGCTACATTGCCCTAGAGCTTCAAGGCACAAAGTGCTGAATTGTTTCCAAAGCCGGAGATAGGCCCCAAAGCATCTTGCTTCCAGCTCTTTGCGAATCTAAGAATCAACTCGCTGTGCACAGTGCTCTGACAGCCTACCGGGAACATCTCTTCCAAAGGACTGTGAAACGCACTTTCTGAAGGCCCGATCTGGATGAAGTAGAACTTCTGCTCTTGGTGTGCTACATTGCCCTAGAGCTTCAAGGCTCAAAGCCCTGCCTTGTTTCCAAAGCCGGAGATAGGCCCCAAAGCATCTTGCATCCAGCTCTTTGGGAAGCTAAGAAACAACTCGCTCTGCATTGGGCTCTTACAGCCTACCGGGAACATCTCCTAGAAATGTCTGTGAAACGCAGTTTCTTTGCAGGCCTGATCTTGCTGAAGTAGAACTCCTGCTCTGGGTCTGCTACACTGCCCTAGAAACTCAAGGCAGAACGTGCTGAATATTTTAGGAAGTTTTTGATAGGCCACGAAGCATCTTGCTTCCAGCTCTATGGGAAGCTATGAAACAACTCGCTCTGCACCGTGTTCTTAGAGCCTACGGGGAACATCTCTTACAAAGTCCTGTTGAACGCAGTTTCTTGGCAGGCCTGATCTGGCTGAAGTAGAACTTCTGCTCTGGGTGTGCTAAATTGCTCTAGAGCTTCAAGGCACAAAGTGCTGAATTGTTTCCAAAGACAGAGATAGGCCCCAAAGCATCTAGCTTCCAGCTCTTTGGGAAGCTAAGAAACAACTCGCTCTGCACAGTGCTCTGACAGCCTACCGGGAACATCTCTTCCAAAGGTCTGTGAAACGCACTTTCTTGGCAGGCCTGATCTGGCTGAAGTAGAACTTCTGCTCTGGGTGTGCTACATTGCCCTAGAGATTCAAGGCACAAAGCCCTGCCTTGTTTCCAAAGGGGAAGATAAGCCCCAAAGCATCTTGCTTCCAGCTCTTTGGGAAGCTAAGAAACAACTCGCTCTGCATTGGGCTCTTACAGCCTACCGGGAACATCTCCTAGAAATGTCTGTGAAACGCAGTTTCTTTGCAGGCCTGATCTTGCTGAAGTACATCTCCTGCTCTGGGTCTGCTACACTGCACTAGAGCTTCAAGGCACAACGTGCTGAATATTTTAGGAAGTTCTTTGATAGGCCACGAAGCATCTTGCTTCCAGCTCTATGGGAAGCTATGAAACAACTCGCTCTGCACCGTGTTCTTAGAGCCTACGGGGAACATCTCTTACAAAGTCCTGTTGAATGCAGTTTCTTGGCAGGCCTGATCTGGCTGAAGTAGCACTTCTGCTGTGGGTGTGCTACATTGCCCTAGAGCTTCAAGGCACAAAGTGCTGAATTGTTTCCAAAGACAGAGATAGTCCCCAAAGCATCTTGCTTCCAGCTCTTTGGGAAGCTAAGAAACAACTCGCTCTGCATTGGGCTCTTACAGCCTACCGGGAACATCTCCTAGAAATGTCTGTGAAACGCAGTTTCTTTGCAGGCCTGATCTTGCTGAAGTAGAACTCCTGCTCTGGCTCTGCTACATTTCCCTAGACCTTCAAGGCACAACGTGCTGAATATTTTAGGAAGTTCTTTGATAGGCCACAAAGCATCTTGCTTCCAGCTCTATGGGAAGCTATGAAACAACGCGCTCTGCACAGTGTTCTTACAGCCTATGGGGAACATCTCTTACAAAGTCCTGTTGAACGCAGTTTCTTGGCAGGCCTGATCTGGCTGAAGTAGAACTTCTGCTGTGGGTGTGCTACATTGCCCTAGAGCTTCAAGGCACAAAGTGCTGAATTGTTTCCAAAGCCGGAGATAGGCCCCAAAGCATCTTGCTTCCAGCTCTTTGCGAAGCTAAGAAACAACTCGCTGTGCACATTGCTCTGACAGCCTACCGGGAACATCTCTTCCAAAGGCCTGTGAAACGCACTTTCTTGGCAGGCCTGATCTGGCTGAAGTAGACCTTCTGCTCTGGGTGTGCTACATTGCCCTAGAGATTCAAGGCACAAAGCCCTGCCTTGTTTCCAAAGGGGAAGATAAGCCCCAAAGCATCTTGCTTCCAGCTATTTGGGAAGCTAAGAAACAACTCGCTCTGCATTGGGCTCTTACAGCCTACCGGGAACATCTCCTAGAAATGTCTGTGAAACGCAGTTTCTTTGCAGGCCTGATCTTGCTGAAGTAGAACTCCTGCTCTGGGTCTGCTACACTGCACTAGAGCTTCAAGGCACAACGTGCTGAATATTTTAGGAAGTTCTTTGATAGGCCACGAAGCATCTTGCTTCCAGCTCTATGGGAAGCTATGAAACAACTCGCTCTGCACCGTGTTCTTAGAGCCTACGGGGAACATCTCTTACAAAGTCCTGTTGAACGCAGTTTCTTGGCAGGCCTGATCTGGCTGAAGTAGAACTTCTGCTGTGGGTGTGCTACATTGCCCTAGAGCTTCAAGGCACAAAGTGCTGAATTGTTTCCAAAGACAGAGATAGTCCCCAAAGCATCTTGCTTCCAGCTCTTTGGGAAGCTAAGAAACAACTCGCTCTGCATTGGGCTCTTACAGCCTACCGGGAACATCTCCTAGAAATGTCTCTGAAACGCAGTTTCTTTGCAGGCCTGATCTTGCTGAAGTACAACTCCTGCTCTGGGTCTGCTACATTTCCCTAGAGCTTCAAGGCACAACGTGCTGAATATTTTAGGAAGTTCTTTGATAGGCCACGAAGCATCTTGCTTCCAGCTCTATGGGAAGCTATGAAACAACGCGCTCTGCACAGTGTTCTTACAGCCTATGGGGAACATCTCTTACAAAGTCCTGTTGAACGCAGTTTCTTGGCAGGCCTGATCTGGCTGAAGTAGAACTTCTGCTGTGGGTGTGCTACATTGCCCTAGAGCTTCAAGGCACAAAGTGCTGAATCGTTTCCAAAGACAGAGATAGGCCCCAAAGCATCTTGCTTCCAGCTCTTTGGGAAGCTAAGAAACAACTCGCTCTGCATTGGGCTCTTACAGCCTACCGGGAACATCTCCTAGAAATGTCTGTGAAACGCAGTTTCTTTGCAGGCCTGATCTTGCTGAAGTACAACTCCAGCTCTGGGTCTGCTACATTTCCCTAGAGCTTCCAGGCACAACGTGCTGAATATTTTAGGAAGTTCTTTGATAGGCCACGAAGCATCTTGCTTCCAGCTCTTTGGGAAGGTAAGAAACAACTCGCTCTGCATTGGGCTCTTACAGCCTACCGGGAACATCCCTTACAAAGGGCTGTGAAACGCAGTTTCTTTGCAGGCCTGATCTGGCTGAAGTAGAACTTCTGCTCTGGGTGTGCTACATTGCTCTAGAGCTTCAAGGCACAAAGTGCTGAATCGTTTCCAAAGACAGAGATAGGCCCCAAAGCATCTTGCTTCCAGCTCTTTGGGAAGCTAAGAAACAACTCTCTCTGCACAGTGCTCTGACAGCCTACCGGGAACATCTCTTCCAAAGGTCTGTGAAACGCACTTTCTTGGCAGGCCTGATGTGGCTGAAGTAGAACTTCTGCTCTGGGTGTGCTACATTGCCCTAGAGATTCAAGGCACAAAGCCCTGCCTTGTTTCCAAAGGGGAAGATAAGCCCCAAAGCATCTTGCTTCCAGCTCTTTGGGAAGCTAAGAAACAACTCGCTCTGCATTGGGCTCTTACAGCCTACTGGGAAAATCTCCTAGAAATGTCTGTGAAACTCAGTTTCTTTGCAGGCCTGATCTTGCTGAAGTAGAACTCCTGCTCTGGGTCTGCTACACTGCACTAGAGCTTCAAGGCACAACGTGCTGAATATTTTAGGAAGTTCTTTGATAGGCCACGAAGCATCTTGCTTCCAGCTCTATGGGAAGCTATGAAACAACGCGCTCTGCACCGTGTTCTTAGGGCCTACAGGGAACATCTCTTACAAAGTCCTGTTGAATGCAGTTTCTTGGCAGGCCTGATCTGGCTGAAGTAGAACTTCTGCTGTTGGTGTGCTACATTGCCCTAGAGCTTCAAGGCACAAAGTGCTGAATTGTTTCCAAAGACGGAGATAGGCCCCAAAGCATCTTGCTTCCAGCTCTTTGGGAAGCTAAGAATCAACTCGCTGTGCACAGTGCTCTGACAGCCTACCGGGAACATATCTTCCAAAGGCCTGTGAAACGCAGTTTTCTGAAGGCCCGATCTGGATGAAGTAGAACTTCTGCTCTTGGTGTGCTGCATTGCCCTAGAGCTCCAAGGCTCAATGCCCTGCCTTGTTTCCAAAGGGTAAGATAAGCCCCAAATCATCTTGCTTCCAGCTCTTTGGGAAGCTAAGAAACAACTCGCTCTGCATTGGGCTCTTACAGCCTACCGGGAACATCTCCTAGAAATGTCTGTGAAACGCAGTTTCTTTGCAGGCCTGATCTTGCTGAAGTACAACTCCTGCTCTGGGTCTGCTACATTGCCCTAGAACGTCAAGGCACAACGTGCTGATTATTTTAGGAAGTCCTTTGATAGGCCACGAAGCATCTTGCTTCCAGCTCTATGGGAAGCTATGAAACAACTCGCTCTGCACCGTGTTCTTAGAGCCTACGGGGAACAACTGTTACAAAGTCCTGTTGAACGCAGTTTCTTGGCATGCCTGATCTGGCTGAAGTAGAACTTCTGCTGTGGGTGTGCTACATTGCCCTAGAGCTTCAAGGCACAAAGTGCTGAATTGTTTCCAAAGACAGAGATAGTCCCCAAAGCATCTTGCTTCCAGCTCTTTGGGAAGGTAAGAAACAACTCGCTCTGCATTGGGCTCTTACAGCCTACCGGGACCATCCCTTACAAAGGTCTGTGAAACGCAATTTCTTTGCAGGCCTGATCTGGCTGAAGTAGAACTTCTGCTCTGGGTGTGCTACATTGCTCTAGAGCTTCAAGGCACAAAGTGCTGAATTGTTTCCAAAGACAGAGATAGGCCCCAAAGCATCTAGCTTCCAGCTGTTTGGGAAGCTAAGAAACAACTCGCTCTGCACAGTGCTCTGACAGCCTACCGGGAACATCTCTTCCAAAGGTCTGTGAAACGCACTTTCTTGGCAGGCCTGATGTGGCTGAAGTAGAACTTCTGCTCTGGGTGTGCTACATTGCCCTAGTGATTCAAGGCACAAAGCCCTGCCTTGTTTCCAAAGGGGAAGATAAGCCCCAAAGCATCTTGCTTCCAGCTCTTTGGGAAGCTAAGAAACAACTCGCTCTGCATTGGGCTCTTACAGCCTACCGGGAACATCTCCTAGAAATGTCTGTGAAACGCAGTTTCTTTGCAGGCCTGATCTTGCTGAAGTAGAACTCCTGCTCTGGGTCTGCTACACTGGACTAGAGCTTCAAGGCACAAGGTGCTGAATATTTTAGGAAGTTCTTTGATAGGCCACGAAGCATCTTGCTTCCAGCTCTATGGGAAGCTATGAAACAACTCGCTCTGCACCGTGTTCTTAGAGCCTACGGGGAACATCTCTTACAAAGTCCTGTTGAACGCAGTTTCTTGGCAGGCCTGATCTGGCTGAAGTAGAACTTCTGCTGTGGGTGTGCTACATTGCCCTAGAGCTTCAAGGCACAAAGTGCTGAATTGTTTCCAAAGCCGGAGATAGGCCCCAAAGCATCTTGCTTCCAGCTCTTTGCGAATCTAAGAATCAACTCGCTGTGCACAGTGCTCTGACAGCCTACTGGGAACATCTCTTCCAAAGGACTGTGAAACGCACTTTCTGAAGGCCCGATCTGGATGAAGTAGAACTTCTGCTCTTGGTGTGCTACATTGCCCTAGAGCTTCAAGGCTCAAAGCCCTGCCTTGTTTCCAAAGCCGGAGATAGGCCCCAAAGCATCTTGCTTCCAGCTCTTTGCGAAGCTAAGAAACAACTCGCTGTGCACATTGCTCTGACAGCCTACCGGGAACATCTCTTCCAAAGGCCTGTGAAACGCACTTTCTTGGCAGGCCTGATGTGGCTGAAGTAGAACTTCTGCTCTGGGTGTGCTACATTGCCCTAGAGATTCAAGGAACAAAGCCCTGCCTTGTTTCCAAAGGGGAAGATAAGCCCCAAATCATCTTGCTTCCAGCTCTTTGGGAAGGTAAGAAACAACTCGCTCTGCATTGGGCTCTTACAGCCTACCGGGAACATCTCCTAGAAATGTCTGTGAAACGCAGTTTCTTTGCAGGCCTGATCTTGCTGAAGTAGAACTCCTGCTCTGGGTCTGCTACACTGCACTAGAGCTTCAAGGCACAACGTGCTGAATATTTTAGGAAGTTCTTTGATAGGCCACGAAGCATCTTGCTTCCAGCTCTATGGGAAGCTATGAAACAACTCGCTCTGCAGCGTGTTCTTAGAGCCTACGGGGAACATCTCTTACAAAGTCCTGTTGAACGCAGTTTCTTGGCAGGCCTGATCTGGCTGAAGTAGAACTTCTGCTGTGGGTGTGCTACATTGCCCTAGAGCTTCAAGGCACAAAGTTCTGAATTGTTTCCAAAGACAGAGATAGTCCCCAAAGCATCTTGCTTCCAGCTCTTTGGGAAGCTAAGAAACAACTCGCTCTGCATTGGGCTCTTACAGCCTACTGGGAACATCTCCTAGAAATGTCTGTGAAACGCAGTTTCTTTGCAGGCCTGATCTTGCTGAAGTACAACTCCTGCTCTGGGTCTGCTACATTTCCCTAGAGCTTCAAGGCACAACGTGCTGAATATTTTAGGAAGTTCTTTGATAGGCCACGAAGCATCTTGCTTCCAGCTCTATGGGAAGCTATGAAACAACGCGCTCTGCACAGTGTTCTTACAGACTATGGGGAACATCTCTTACAAAGTCCTGTTGAACGCAGTTTCTTGGCAGGCCTGATCTGGCTGAAGTAGAACTTCTGCTGTGGGTGTGCTACATTGCCCTAGAGCTTCAAGGCACAAAGTGCTGAATTGTTTCCAAAGCCGGAGATAGGCCCCAAAGCATCATGCTTCCAGCTCTTTGGGAAGCTAAGAATCAACTCGCTGTGCACAGTGCTCTGACAGCCTACCGGGAACATCTCTTCCAAAGGCCTGTGAAAGGCACTTTCTTGGCAGGCCTGATCTGGCTGAAGTAGAACTTCTGCTCTGGGTGTGCTACATTGCCCTAGAGATTCAAGGCACAAAGCACTGCCTTGTTTCCAAAGGGGAAGATAAGCCCCAAAGCATCTTGCTTCCAGCTCTTTGGGAAGCTAAGAAACAACTCGCTCTGCATTGGGCTCTTACAGCCTACCGGGAACATCTCCTAGAAATGTCTGTGAAACGCAGTTTCTTTGCAGGCCTGATCTTGCTGAAGTACAACTCCTGCTCTGGGTCTGCTACATTTCCCTAGAGCTTCAAGGCACAACGTGCTGAATATTTTAGGAAGTTCTTTGATAGGCCACGAAGCATCTTGCTTCCAGCTCTATGGGAAGCTATGAAACAACCCGCTCTGCACAGTGTTCTTACAGACTATGGGGAACATCTCTTACAAAGTCCTGTTGAACGCAGTTTCTTGGCAGGCCTGATCTGGCTGAAGTAGAACTTCTGCTGTGGGTGTGCTACATTGCCCTAGAGCTTCAAGGCACAAAGTGCTGAATTGTTTCCAAAGCCGGAGATAGGCCCCAAAGCATCATGCTTCCAGCTCTTTGGGAAGCTAAGAATCAACTCGCTGTGCACAGTGCTCTGACAGCCTACCGGGAACATCTCTTCCAAAGGCCTGTGAAAGGCACTTTCTTGGCAGGCCTGATCTGGCTGAAGTAGAACTTCTGCTCTGGGTGTGCTACATTGCCCTAGAGATTCAAGGCACAAAGCACTGCCTTGTTTCCAAAGGGGAAGATAAGCCCCAAAGCATCTTGCTTCCAGCTCTTTGGGAAGCTAAGAAACAACTCGCTCTGCATTGGGCTCTTACAGCCTACCGGGAACATCTCCTAGAAATGTCTGTGAAACGAAGTTTCTTTGCAGGCCTGATCTTGCTGAAGTACAACTCCTGCTCTGGGTCTGCTACATTTCCCTAGAGCTTCAAGGCACAACGTGCTGAATATTTTAGGAAGTTCTTTGATAGGCCACGAAGCATCTTGCTTCCAGCTCTATGGGAAGCTATGAAACAACGCGCTCTGCACAGTGTTCTTACAGCCTATGGGGAACATCTCTTACAAAGTCCTGTTGAACGCAGTTTCTTGGCAGGCCTGATCTGGCTGAAGTAGAACTTCTGCTGTGGGTGTGCTACATTGCCCTAGAGCTTCAAGGCACAAAGTGCTGAATTGTTTCCAAAGCCGGAGATAGGCCCCAAAGCATCATGCTTCCAGCTCTTTGGGAAGCTAAGAATCAACTCGCTGTGCACAGTGCTCTGACAGCCTACCGGGAACATCTCTTCCAAAGGCCTGTGAAACGCACTTTCTTGGCAGGCCTGATCTGGCTGAAGTAGAACTTCTGCTCTGGGTGTGCTACATTGCCCTAGAGATTCAAGGCACAAAGCACTGCCTTGTTTCCAAAGGGGAAGATAAGCCCCAAAGCATCTTGCTTCCAGCTCTTTGGGAAGCTAAGAAACAACTCGCTCTGCATTGGGCTCTTACAGCCTACCGGGAACATACCTTACAAAGGGCTGTGAAACGCAGTTTCTTTGCAGGCCTGATCTTGCTGAAGTACATCTCCTGCTCTGGGTCTGCTACATTGCCCTAGAATGTCAAGGCACAACGTGCTGATTATTTTAGGAAGTCCTTTGATAGGCCACGAAGCATCTTGCTTCCAGCTCTATGGGAAGCTATGAAACAACTCGCTCTGCACCGTGTTCTTAGAGCCTACGGGGAACATCTCTTACAAAGTCCTGTTGAACGCAGTTTCTTGGCAGGCCTGATCTGGCTGAAGTAGAACTTCTGCTGTGGGTGTGCTACATTGCCCTAGAGCTTCAAGGCACAAAGTGCTGAATTGTTTCCAAAGACAGAGATAGTCCCCAAAGCATCTTGCTTCCAGCTCTTTGGGAAGCTAAGAAACAACTCGCTCTGCATTGGGCTCTTACAGCCTACCGGGAACATCTCCTAGAAATGTCTGTGAAACGCAGTTTCTTTGCAGGCCTGATCTTGCTGAAGTACAACTCCTGCTCTGGGTCTGCTACACTGCACTAGAGCTTCAAGGCACAACGTGCTGAATATTTTAGGAAGTTCTTTGATAGGCCACGAAGCATCTTGCTTCCAGCTCTATGGGAAGCTATGAAACAACTCGCTCTGCACCGTGTTCTTAGAGCCTACGGGGAACATCTCTTACAAAGTCCTGTTGAACGCAGTTTCTTGGCAGGCCTGATCTGGCTGAAGTAGAACTTCTGCTGTGGGTGTGCTACATTGCCCTAGAGCTTCAAGGCACAAAGTGCTGAATTGTTTCCAAAGACAGAGATAGTCCCCAAAGCATCTTGCTTCCAGCTCTTTGGGAAGCTAAGAAACAACTCGCTCTGCATTGGGCTCTTACAGCCTACCGGGAACATCTCCTAGAAATGTCTGTGAAACGCAGTTTCTTTGCAGGCCTGATCTTGCTGAAGTACAACTCCTGCTCTGTGTCTGCTACATTTCCCTAGAGCTTCAAGGCACAACGTGCTGAATATTTTAGGAAGTTCTTTGATAGGCCACGAAGCATCTTGCTTCCGGCTCTATGGGAAGCTATGAAACAACACGCTCTGCACAGTGTTCTTGCAGACTATGGGGAACATCTCTTACAAAGTCCTGTTGAACGCAGTTTCTTGGCAGGCCTGATCTGGCTGAAGTAGAACTTCTGCTGTGGGTGTGCTACATTGCCCTAGAGCTTCAAGGCACAAAGTGCTGAATTGTTTCCAAAGCCGGAGATAGGCCCCAAAGCATCATGCTTCCAGCTCTTTGGGAAGCTAAGAATCAACTCGCTGTGCACAGTGCTCTGACAGCCTACCGGGAACATCTCTTCCAAAGGCCTGTGAAACGCACTTTCTTGGCAGGCCTGATCTGGCTGAAGTAGAACTTCTGCTCTGGGTGTGCTACATTGCCCTAGAGATTCAAGGCACAAAGCACTGCCTTGTTTCCAAAGGGGAAGATAAGCCCCAAAGCATCTTGCTTCCAGCTCTTTGGGAAGCTAAGAAACAACTCGCTCTGCATTGGGCTCTTACAGCCTACCGGGAACATCTCCTAGAAATGTCTGTGAAACGCAGTTTCTTTGCAGGCCTGATCTTGCTGAAGTACATCTCCTGCTCTGGGTCTGCTACATTGCCCTAGAATGTCAAGGCACAACGTGCTGATTATTTTAGGAAGTCCTTTGATAGGCCACGAAGCATCTTGCTTCCAGCTCTATGGGAAGCTATGAAACAACTCGCTCTGCACCGTGTTCTTAGAGCCTACGGGGAACATCTCTTACAAAGTCCTGTTGAACGCAGTTTCTTGGCAGGCCTGATCTGGCTGAAGTAGAACTTCTGCTGTGGGTGTGCTACATTGCCCTAGAGCTTCAAGGCACAAAGTGCTGAATTGTTTCCAAAGACAGAGATAGTCCCCAAAGCATCTTGCTTCCAGCTCTTTGGGAAGCTAAGAAACAACTCGCTCTGCATTGGGCTCTTACAGCCTACCGGGAACATCTCCTAGAAATGTCTGTGAAACGCAGTTTCTTTGCAGGCCTGATCTTGCTGAAGTACAACTCCTGCTCTGGGTCTGCTACATTTCCCTAGAGCTTCAAGGCACAACGTGCTGAATATTTTAGGAAGTTCTTTGATAGGCCACGAAGCATCTTGCTTCCAGCTCTATGGGAAGCTATGAAACAACGCGCTCTGCACAGTGTTCTTACAGACTATGGGGAACATCTCTTACAAAGTCCTGTTGAACGCAGTTTCTTGGCAGGCCTGATCTGGCTGAAGTAGAACTTCTGCTGTGGGTGTGCTACATTGCCCTAGAGCTTCAAGGCACAAAGTGCTGAATTGTTTCCAAAGCCGGAGATAGGCCCCAAAGCATCATGCTTCCAGCTCTTTGGGAAGCTAAGAATCAACTCGCTGTGCACAGTGCTCTGACAGCCTACCGGGAACATCTCTTCCAAAGGCCTGTGAAACGCACTTTCTTGGCAGGCCTGATCTGGCTGAAGTAGAACTTCTGCTCTGGGTGTGCTACATTGCCCTAGAGATTCAAGGCACAAAGCACTGCCTTGTTTCCAAAGGGGAAGATAAGCCCCAAAGCATCTTGCTTCCAGCTCTTTGGGAAGCTAAGAAACAACTCGCTCTGCATTGGGCTCTTACAGCCTACCGGGAACATCTCCTAGAAATGTCTGTGAAACGCAGTTTCTTTGCAGGCCTGATCTTGCTGAAGTACATCTCCTGCTCTGGGTCTGCTACATTGCCTTAGAATGTCAAGGCACAACGTGCTGATTATTTTAGGAAGTCCTTTGATAGGCCACGAAGCATCTTGCTTCCAGCTCTATGGAAGCTATGAAACAACTCGCTCTGCACCGTGTTCTTAGAGCCTACGGGGAACATCTCTTACAAAGTCCTGTTGAACGCAGTTTCTTGACAGGCCTGATCTGGCTGAAGTAGAACTTCTGCTGTGGGTGTGCTACATTGCCCTAGAGCTTCAAGGCACAAAGTGCTGAATTGATTCCAAAGACAGAGATAGTCCCCAAAGCATCTTGCATCCAGCTCTTTGGGAAGCTAAGAAACAACTCGCTCTGCATTGGGCTCTTACAGCCTACCGGGAACATCTCCTAGAAATGTCTGTGAAACGCAGTTTATTTGCAGGCCTGATCTTGCTGAAGTAGAACTCCTGCTCTGGCTCTGCTACATTTCCCTAGACCTTCAAGGCACAACGTGCTGAATATTTTAGGAAGTTCTTTGATAGGCCACAAAGCATCTTGCTTCCAGCTCTATGGGAAGCTATGAAACAACGCGCTCTGCACAGTGTTCTTACAGCCTATGGGGAACATCTCTTACAAAGTCCTGTTGAACGCAGTTTCTTGGCAGGCCTGATCTGGCTGAAGTAGAACTTCTGCTGTGGGTGTGCTACATTGCCCTAGAGCTTCAAGGCACAAAGTGCTGAATTGTTTCCAAAGCCGGAGATAGGCCCCAAAGCATCTTGCTTCCAGCTCTTTGCGAATCTAAGAATCAACTCGCTGTGCACAGTGCTCTGACAGCCTACCGGGAACATCTCTTCCAAAGACCTGTGAAACGCACTTTCTTGGCAGGCCTGATCTGGCTGAAGTAGAACTTCTGCTCTGGGTGTGCTACATTGCCCTAGAGATTCAAGGCACAAAGCACTGCCTTGTTTCCAAAGGGGAAGATAAGCCCCAAAGCATCTTGCTTCCAGCTCTTTGGGAAGCTAAGAAACAACTCGCTCTGCATTGGGCTCTTACAGCCTACCGGGAACATCTCCTAGAAATGTCTGTGAAACGCAGTTTCTTTGCAGGCCTGATCTTGCTGAAGTAGAACTCCTGCTCTGGGTCTGCTACACTGCCCTAGAAACTCAAGGCAGAACGTGCTGAATATTTTAGGAAGTTCTTTGATAGGCCACGAAGCATCTTGCTTCCAGCTCTATGGGAAGCTATGAAACAACTCGCTCTGCACCGTGTTCTTAGAGCCTACGGGGAACATCTCTTACAAAGTCCTGTTGAACGCAGTTTCTTGGCAGGCCTGATCTGGCTGAAGTAGAACTTCTGCTGTGGGTGTGCTACATTGGCCTAGAGCTTCAAGGCACAAAGTGCTGAATTGTTTCCAAAGACAGAGATAGTCCCCAAAGCATCTTGCTTCCAGCTCTTTGGGAAGGTAAGAAACAACTCGCTCTGCATTGGGCTCTTACAGCCTACCGGGAACATCCCTTACAAATGGCTGTGAAACGCAGTTTCTTTGCAGGCCTGATCTGGCTGAAGTAGAACTTCTGCTCTGGGTGTGCTAAATTGCTCTAGAGCTTCAAGGCACAAAGTGCTGAATTTTTTCCAAAGACAGAGATAGGCCCCAAAGCATCTAGCTTCCAGCTCTTTGGGAAGCTAAGAAACAACTCGCTCTGCACAGTACTCTGACAGCCTACCGGGAACATCTCTTCCAAAGGTCTGTGAAACGCACTTTCTTGGCAGGCCTGATGTGGCTGAAGTAGAACTTCTGCTCTGGGTGTGCTACATTGCCCTAGAGATTCAAGGCACAAAGCCCTGCCTTGTTTCCAAAGGGGAAGATAAGCCCCAAAGCATCTTGCTTCCAGCTCTTTGGGAAGCTAAGAAACAACTTGCTCTGCATTGGGCTCTTACAGCCTACCGGGAACATCTCCTAGAAATGTCTGTGAAACGCAGTTTCTTTGCAGGCCTGATCTTGCTGAAGTACAACTCCTGCTCTGGGTCTGCTACATATCCCTAGAGCTTCAAGGCACAACGTGCTGAATATTTTAGGAAGTTCTTTGATAGGAGACGAAGCATCTTGCTTCCAGCTCTATGGGAAGCTATGAAACAACACGCTCTGCACAGTGTTCTTACAGACTATGGGGAATATCTCTTACAAAGTCCTGTTGAACGCAGTTTCTTGGCAGGCCTGATCTGGCTGAAGTAGAACTTCTGCTGTGGGTGTGCTAAATTGCCCTAGAGCTTCAAGGCACAAAGTGCTGAATTGTTTCCAAAGCCGGAGATAGGCCCCAAAGCATCTTGCTTCCAGCTCTTTGCGAAGCTAAGAATCAACTCACTGTGCACAGTGCTCTGACAGCCTACCGGGAACATCTCTTCCAAAGGCCTGTGAAACGCACTTTCTTGGCAGGCCTGATCTGGCTGAAGTAGAACTTCTGCTCTGGGTGTGCTACATTGCCCTAGAGATTCAAGGCACAAAGCACTGCCTTGTTTCCAAAGGGGAAGATAAGCCCCAAAGCATCTTGCTTCCAGCTCTATGGGAAGCTATGAAACAACTCGCTCTGCACCGTGTTCTTAGAGCCTACGGGGAACATCTGTTACAAAGTCCTGTTGAACGCAGTTTCTTGGCATGCCTGATCTGGCTGAAGTAGAACTTCTGCTGTGGGTGTGCTACATTGCCCTAGAGCTTCAAGGCACAAAGTGCTGAATTGTTTCCAAAGACAGAGATAGTCCCCAAAGCATCTTGCTTCCAGCTCTTTGGGAAGGTAAGAAACAACTCGCTCTGCATTGGGCTCTTACAGCCTACCGGGAACATCCCTTACAAAGGGCTGTGAAACGCAATTTGTTTGCAGGCCTGATCTGGCTGAAGTAGAACTTCTGCTCTGGGTGTGCTACATTGCTCTAGAGCTTCAAGGCACAAAGTGCTGAATTGTTTCCAAAGACAGAGATAGGCCCCAAAGCATCTAGCTTCCAGCTCTTTGGGAAGCTAAGAAACAACTCGCTCTGCACAGTGCTCTGACAGCCTACCGGGAACATCTCTTCCAAAGGTCTGTGAAACGCACTTTCTTGGCAGGCCTGATGTGGCTGAAGTAGAACTTCTGCTCTGGGTGTGCTACATTGCCCTAGAGATTCAAGGCACAAAGCCCTGCCTTGTTTCCAAAGGGGAAGATAAGCCCCAAAGCATCTTGCTTCCAGCTCTTTGGGAAGCTAAGAAACAACTCGCTCTGCATTGGGCTCTTACAGCCTACCGGGAACATCTCCTAGAAATGTCTGTGAAACGCAGTTTCTTTGCAGGCCTGATCTTGCTGAAGTAGAACTCCTGCTCTGGGTCTGCTACACTGCACTAGAGCTTCAAGGCACAACGTGCTGAATATTTTAGGAAGTTCTTTGATAGGCCACGAAGCATCTTGCTTCCAGCTCTATGGGAAGCTATGAAACAACTCGCTCTGCACCGTGTTCTTAGGGCCTACAGGGAACATCTCTTACAAAATCCTGTTGAATGCAGTTTCTTGGCAGGCCTGATCTGGCTGAAGTAGAACTTCTGCTGTGGGTGTGCTACATTGCCCTAGAGCTTCAAGGCACAAAGTTCTGAATTGTTTCCAAAGACAGAGATAGTCCCCAAAGCATCTTGCTTCCAGCTCTTTGGGAAGGTAAGAAACAACTCGCTCTGCATTGGGCTCTTACAGCCTACCGGGAACATCTCCTAGAAATGTCTGTGAAACGCAGTTTCTTTGCAGGCCTGATCTTGCTGAAGTAGAACTCCTGCTCTGGCTCTGCTACATTTCCCTAGACCTTCAAGGCACAACGTGCTGAATATTTTAGGAAGTTCTTTGATAGGCCACAAAGCATCTTGCTTCCAGCTCTATGGGAAACTATGAAACAACGCGCTCTGCACAGTGTTCTTACAGCCTATGGGGAACATCTCTTACAAAGTCCTGTTGAACGCAGTTTCTTGGCAGGCCTGATCTGGCTGAAGTATAACTTCTGCTCTGGGTGTGCTACATTGCCCTAGAGCTTCAAGGCACAAAGTGCTGAATTGTTTCCAAAGCCGGAGATAGGCCCCAAAGCATCTTGCTTCCAGCTCTTTGCGAATCTAAGAATCAACTCGCTGTGCACAGTGCTCTGACAGCCTACCGGGAACATCTCTTCCAAAGGACTGTGAAACGCACTTTCTGAAGGCCCGATCTGGATGAAGTAGAACTTCTGCTCTTGGTGTGCTACATTGCCCTAGAGCTTCAAGGCTCAAAGCCCTGCCTTGTTTCCAAAGCCGGAGATAGGCCCCAAAGCATCTTGCTTCCAGCTCTTTGCGAAGCTAAGAAACAACTCGCTGTGCACATTGCTCTGACAGCCTACCGGGAACATCTCTTCCAAAGGCCTGTGAAACGCACTTTCTTGGCAGGCCTGATGTGGCTGAAGTAGAACTTCTGCTCTGGGTGTGCTACATTGCCCTAGAGATTCAAGGAACAAAGCCCTGCCTTGTTTCCAAAGGGGAAGATAAGCCCCAAATCATCTTGCTTCCAGCTCTTTGGGAAGGTAAGAAACAACTCGCTCTGCATTGGGCTCTTACAGCCTACCGGGAACATCTCCTAGAAATGTCTGTGAAACGCAGTTTCTTTGCAGGCCTGATCTTGCTGAAGTAGAACTCCTGCTCTGGGTCTGCTACACTGCACTAGAGCTTCAAGGCACAACGTGCTGAATATTTTAGGAAGTTCTTTGATAGGCCACGAAGCATCTTGCTTCCAGCTCTATGGGAAGCTATGAAACAACTCGCTCTGCACCGTGTTCTTAGAGCCTACGGGGAACATCTCTTACAAAGTCCTGTTGAACGCAGTTTCTTGGCAGGCCTGATCTGGCTGAAGTAGAACTTCTGCTGTGGGTGTGCTACATTGCCCTAGAGCTTCAAGGCACAAAGTGCTGAATTGTTTCCAAAGACAGAGATAGTCCCCAAAGCATCTTGCTTCCAGCTCTTTGGGAAGCTAAGAAACAACTCGCTCTGCATTGGGCTCTTACAGCCTACCGGGAACATCTCCTAGAAATGTCTGTGAAACGCAGTTTCTTTGCAGGCCTGATCTTGCTGAAGTACAACTCCTGCTCTGGGTCTGCTACATTTCCCTAGAGCTTCAAGGCACAACGTGCTGAATATTTTAGGAAGTTCTTTGATAGGCCACGAAGCATCTTGCTTCCAGCTCTATGGGAAGCTATGAAACAACGCGCTCTGCACAGTGTTCTTACAGACTATGGGGAACATCTCTTACAAAGTCCTGTTGAACGCAGTTTCTTGGCAGGCCTGATCTGGCTGAAGTAGAACTTCTGCTGTGGGTGTGCTACATTGCCCTAGAGCTTCAAGGCACAAAGTGCTGAATTGTTTCCAAAGCCAGAGATAGGCCCCAAAGCATCATGCTTCCAGCTCTTTGGGAAGCTAAGAATCAACTCGCTGTGCACAGTGCTCTGACAGCCTACCGGGAACATCTCTTCCAAAGGCCTGTGAAACGCACTTTCTTGGCAGGCCTGATCTGGCTGAAGTAGAACTTCTGCTCTGGGTGTGCTACATTGCCCTAGAGATTCAAGGCACAAAGCACTGCCTTGTTTCCAAAGGGGAAGATAAGCCCCAAAGCATCTTGCTTCCAGCTCTTTGGGAAGCTAAGAAACAACTCGCTCTGCATTGGGCTCTTACAGCCTACCGGGAACATCTCCTAGAAATGTCTGTGAAACGCAGTTTCTTTGCAGGCCTGATCTTGCTGAAGTACATCTCCTGCTCTGGGTCTGCTACATTGCCCTAGAATGTCAAGGCACAATGTGCTGATTATTTTAGGAAGTCCTTTGATAGGCCACGAAGCATCTTGCTTCCAGCTCTATGGGAAGCTATGAAACAACTCGCTCTGCACCGTGTTCTTAGAGCCTACGGGGAACATCTCTTACAAAGTCCTGTTGAACGCAGTTTCTTGACAGGCCTGATCTGGCTGAAGTAGAACTTCTGCTGTGGGTGTGCTACATTGCCCTAGAGCTTCAAGGCACAAAGTGCTGAATTGTTTCCAAAGCCGGAGATAGGCCCCAAAGCATCTTGCTTCCAGCTCTTTGCGAATCTAAGAATCAACTCGCTGTGCACAGTGCTCTGACAGCCTACCGGGAACATCTCTTCCAAAGACCTGTGAAACGCACTTTCTTGGCAGGCCTGATCTGGCTGAAGTAGAACTTCTGCTCTGGGTGTGCTACATTGCCCTAGAGATTCAAGGCACAAAGCACTGCTTTGTTTCCAAAGGGGAAGATAAGCCCCAAAGCATCTTGCTTCCAGCTCTTTGGGAAGCTAAGAAACAACTCGCTCTGCATTGGGCTCTTACAGCCTACCGGGAACATCTCCTAGAAATGTCTGTGAAACGCAGTTTCTTTGCAGGCCTGATCTTGCTGAAGTAGAACTCCTGCTCTGGGTCTGCTACACTGCCCTAGAAACTCAAGGCAGAACGTGCTGAATATTTTAGGAAGTTCTTTGATAGGCCACGAAGCATCTTGCTTCCAGCTCTATGGGAAGCTATGAAACAACTCGCTCTGCACCGTGTTCTTAGAGCCTACGGGGAACATCTCTTACAAAGTCCTGTTGAACGCAGTTTCTTGGCAGGCCTGATCTGGCTGAAGTAGAACTTCTGCTGTGGGTGTGCTACATTGGCCTAGAGCTTCAAGGCACAAAGTGCTGAATTGTTTCCAAAGACAGAGATAGTCCCCAAAGCATCTTGCTTCCAGCTCTTTGGGAAGGTAAGAAACAACTCGCTCTGCATTGGGCTCTTACAGCCTACCGGGAACATCCCTTACAAAGGGCTGTGAAACGCAATTTCTTTGCAGGCCTGATCTGGCTGAAGTAGAACTTCTGCTCTGGGTGTGCTACATTGCTCTAGAGCTTCAAGGCACAAAGTGCTGAATTGTTTCCAAAGACAGAGATAGGCCCCAAAGCATCTAGCTTCCAGCTCTTTGGGAAGCTAAGAAACAACTCGCTCTGCACAGTGCTCTGACAGCCTACCGGGAACATCTCTTCCAAAGGTCTGTGAAACGCACTTTCTTGGCAGGCCTGATGTGGCTGAAGTAGAACTTCTGCTCTGGGTGTGCTACATTGCCCTAGAGATTCAAGGAACAAAGCCCTGCCTTGTTTCCAAAGGGGAAGATAAGCCCCAAAGCATCTTGCTTCCAGCTCTTTGGGAAGCTAAGAAACAACTCGCTCTGCATTGGGCTCTTACAGCCTACCGGGAACATCTCCTAGAAATGTCAGTGAAACGCAGTTTCTTTGCAGGCCTGATCTTGCTGAAGTAGAACTCCTGCTCTGGGTCTGCTACGCTGCACTAGAGCTTCAAGGCACAACGTGCTGAATATTTTAGGAAGTTCTTTGATAGGCCACGAAGCATCTTGCTTCCAGCTCTATGGGAACCTATGAAACAAGTCGCTCTGCACCGTGTTCTTAGGGCCTACAGGGAACATCTCTTACAAAGTCCTGTTGAATGCAGTTTCTTGGCAGGCATGATCTGGCTGAAGTAGAACTTCTGCTGTGGGTGTGCTACATTGCCCTAGAGCTTCAAGGCACAAAGTGCTGAATTGTTTCCAAAGACAGAGATAGTCCCCAAAGCATCTTGCTTCCAGCTCTTTGGGAAGCTAAGAAACAACTCGCTCTGCATTGGGCTCTTACAGCCTACCGGGAACATCTCCTAGAAATGTCTGTGAAACGCAGTTTCTTTGCAGGCCTGATCTTGCTGAAGTACAACTCCTGCTCTGGGTCTGCTACATTTCCCTAGAGCTTCAAGGCACAACGTGCTGAATATTTTAGGAAGTTCTTTGATAGGCCACGAAGCATCTTGCTTCCAGCTCTATGGGAAGCTATGAAACAACGCGCTCTGCACAGTGTTCTTACAGACTATGGGGAACATCTCTTACAAAGTCCTGTTGAACGCAGTTTCTTGGCAGGCCTGATCTGGCTGAAGTAGAACTTCTGCTGTGGGTGTGCTACATTGCCCTAGAGCTTCAAGGCACAAAGTGCTGAATTGTTTCCAAAGCCAGAGATAGGCCCCAAAGCATCATGCTTCCAGCTCTTTGGGAAGCTAAGAATCAACTCGCTGTGCACAGTGCTCTGACAGCCTACCGGGAACATCTCTTCCAAAGGCCTGTGAAACGCACTTTCTTGGCAGGCCTGATCTGGCTGAAGTAGAACTTCTGCTCTGGGTGTGCTACATTGCCCTAGAGATTCAAGGCACAAAGCACTGCCTTGTTTCCAAAGGGGAAGATAAGCCCCCAAGCATCTTGCTTCCAGCTCTTTGGGAAGCTAAGAAACAACTCGCTCTGCATTGGGCTCTTACAGCCTACCGGGAACATCTCCTAGAAATGTCTGTGAAACGCAGTTTCTTTGCAGGCCTGATCTTGCTGAAGTAGAACTCCTGCTCTGGGTCTGCTACACTGCCCTAGAAACTCAAGGCAGAACGTGCTGAATATTTTAGGAAGTTCTTTGATAGGCCACGAAGCATCTTGCTTCCAGCTCTATGGGAAGCTATGAAACAACTCGCTCTGCACCGTGTTCTTAGAGCCTACGGGGAACATCTCTTACAAAGTCCTGTTGAACGCAGTTTCTTGGCAGGCCTGATCTGGCTGAAGTAGAACTTCTGCTGTGGGTGTGCTACATTGGCATAGAGCTTCAAGGCACAAAGTGCTGAATTGTTTCCAAAGACAGAGATAGTCCCCAAAGCATCTTGCTTCCAGCTCTTTGGGAAGGTAAGAAACAACTCGCTCTGCATTGGGCTCTTACAGCCTACCGGGAACATCCCTTACAAAGGGCTGTGAAACGCAATTTCTTTGCAGGCCTGATCTGGCTGAAGTAGAACTTCTGCTCTGGGTGTGCTACATTGCTCTAGAGCTTCAAGGCACAAAGTGCTGAATTGTTTCCAAAGACAGAGATAGGCCCCAAAGCATCTAGCTTCCAGCTCTTTGGGAAGCTAAGAAACAACTCGCTCTGCACAGTGCTCTGACAGCCTACCGGGAACATCTCTTCCAAAGGTCTGTGAAACGCACTTTCTTGGCAGGCCTGATGTGGCTGAAGTAGAACTTCTGCTCTGGGTGTGCTACATTGCCCTAGAGATTCAAGGAACAAAGCCCTGCCTTGTTTCCAAAGGGGAAGATAAGCCCCAAAGCATCTTGCTTCCAGCTCTTTGGGAAGCTAAGAAACAACTCGCTCTGCATTGGGCTCTTACAGCCTACCGGGAACATCTCCTAGAAATGTCTGTGAAACGCAGTTTCTTTGCAGGCCTGATCTTGCTGAAGTAGAACTCCTGCTCTGGGTCTGCTACGCTGCACTAGAGCTTCAAGGCACAACGTGCTGAATATTTTAGGAAGTTCTTTGATAGGCCACGAAGCATCTTGCTTCCAGCTCTATGGGAACCTATGAAACAAGTCGCTCTGCACCGTGTTCTTAGGGCCTACAGGGAACATCTCTTACAAAGTCCTGTTGAATGCAGTTTCTTGGCAGGCATGATCTGGCTGAAGTAGAACTTCTGCTGTGGGTGTGCTACATTGCCCTAGAGCTTCAAGGCACAAAGTTCTGAATTGTTTCCAAAGACAGAGATAGTCCCCAAAGCATCTTGCTTCCAGCTCTTTGGGAAGGTAAGAAACAACTCGCTCTGCATTGGGCTCTTACAGCCTACCGGGAACATCTCCTAGAAATGTCTGTGAAACGCAGTTTCTTTGCAGGCCTGATCTTGCTGAAGTAGAACTCCTGCTCTGGCTCTGCTACATTTCCCTAGACCTTCAAGGCACAACGTGCTGAATATTTTAGGAAGTTCTTTGATAGGCCACAAAGCATCTTGCTTCCAGCTCTATGGGAAACTATGAAACAACGCGCTCTGCACAGTGTTCTTACAGCCTATGGGGAACATCTCTTACAAAGTCCTGTTGAACGCAGTTTCTTGGCAGGCCTGATCTGGCTGAAGTAGAACTTCTGCTGTGGGTGTGCTACATTGCCCTAGAGCTTCAAGGCACAAAGTGCTGAATTGTTTCCAAAGCCGGAGATAGGCCCCAAAGCATCTTGCTTCCAGCTCTTTGGGAAGGTAAGAAACAACTCGCTCTGCATTGGGCTCTTACAGCCTACCGGGAACATCCCTTACAAAGGGCTGTGAAACGCAATTTCTTTGCAGGCCTGATCTGGCTGAAGTAGAACTTCTGCTCTGGGTGTGCTACATTGCTCTAGAGCTTCAAGGCACAAAGTGCTGAATTGTTTCCAAAGACAGAGATAGGCCCCAAAGCATCTAGCTTCCAGCTCTTTGGGAAGCTAAGAAACAACTCGCTCTGCACAGTGCTCTGACAGCCTACCGGGAACATCTCTTCCAAAGGTCTGTGAAACGCACTTTCTTGGCAGGCCTGATGTGGCTGAAGTAGAACTTCTGCTCTGGGTGTGCTACATTGCCCTAGAGATTCAAGGAACAAAGCCCTGCCTTGTTTCCAAAGGGGAAGATAAGCCCCAAAGCATCTTGCTTCCAGCTCTTTGGGAAGCTAAGAAACAACTCGCTCTGCATTGGGCTCTTACAGCCTACCGGGAACATCTCCTAGAAATGTCAGTGAAACGCAGTTTCTTTGCAGGCCTGATCTTGCTGAAGTAGAACTCCTGCTCTGGGTCTGCTACGCTGCACTAGAGCTTCAAGGCACAACGTGCTGAATATTTTAGGAAGTTCTTTGATAGGCCACGAAGCATCTTGCTTCCAGCTCTATGGGAACCTATGAAACAAGTCGCTCTGCACCGTGTTCTTAGGGCCTACAGGGAACATCTCTTACAAAGTCCTGTTGAATGCAGTTTCTTGGCAGGCATGATCTGGCTGAAGTAGAACTTCTGCTGTGGGTGTGCTACATTGCCCTAGAGCTTCAAGGCACAAAGTGCTGAATTGTTTCCAAAGACAGAGATAGTCCCCAAAGCATCTTGCTTCCAGCTCTTTGGGAAGCTAAGAAACAACTCGCTCTGCATTGGGCTCTTACAGCCTACCGGGAACATCTCCTAGAAATGTCTGTGAAACGCAGTTTCTTTGCAGGCCTGATCTTGCTGAAGTACAACTCCTGCTCTGGGTCTGCTACATTTCCCTAGAGCTTCAAGGCACAACGTGCTGAATATTTTAGGAAGTTCTTTGATAGGCCACGAAGCATCTTGCTTCCAGCTCTATGGGAAGCTATGAAACAACGCGCTCTGCACAGTGTTCTTACAGACTATGGGGAACATCTCTTACAAAGTCCTGTTGAACGCAGTTTCTTGGCAGGCCTGATCTGGCTGAAGTAGAACTTCTGCTGTGGGTGTGCTACATTGCCCTAGAGCTTCAAGGCACAAAGTGCTGAATTGTTTCCAAAGCCAGAGATAGGCCCCAAAGCATCATGCTTCCAGCTCTTTGGGAAGCTAAGAATCAACTCGCTGTGCACAGTGCTCTGACAGCCTACCGGGAACATCTCTTCCAAAGGCCTGTGAAACGCACTTTCTTGGCAGGCCTGATCTGGCTGAAGTAGAACTTCTGCTCTGGGTGTGCTACATTGCCCTAGAGATTCAAGGCACAAAGCACTGCCTTGTTTCCAAAGGGGAAGATAAGCCCCCAAGCATCTTGCTTCCAGCTCTTTGGGAAGCTAAGAAACAACTCGCTCTGCATTGGGCTCTTACAGCCTACCGGGAACATCTCCTAGAAATGTCTGTGAAACGCAGTTTCTTTGCAGGCCTGATCTTGCTGAAGTAGAACTCCTGCTCTGGGTCTGCTACACTGCCCTAGAAACTCAAGGCAGAACGTGCTGAATATTTTAGGAAGTTCTTTGATAGGCCACGAAGCATCTTGCTTCCAGCTCTATGGGAAGCTATGAAACAACTCGCTCTGCACCGTGTTCTTAGAGCCTACGGGGAACATCTCTTACAAAGTCCTGTTGAACGCAGTTTCTTGGCAGGCCTGATCTGGCTGAAGTAGAACTTCTGCTGTGGGTGTGCTACATTGGCATAGAGCTTCAAGGCACAAAGTGCTGAATTGTTTCCAAAGACAGAGATAGTCCCCAAAGCATCTTGCTTCCAGCTCTTTGGGAAGGTAAGAAACAACTCGCTCTGCATTGGGCTCTTACAGCCTACCGGGAACATCCCTTACAAAGGGCTGTGAAACGCAATTTCTTTGCAGGCCTGATCTGGCTGAAGTAGAACTTCTGCTCTGGGTGTGCTACATTGCTCTAGAGCTTCAAGGCACAAAGTGCTGAATTGTTTCCAAAGACAGAGATAGGCCCCAAAGCATCTAGCTTCCAGCTCTTTGGGAAGCTAAGAAACAACTCGCTCTGCACAGTGCTCTGACAGCCTACCGGGAACATCTCTTCCAAAGGTCTGTGAAACGCACTTTCTTGGCAGGCCTGATGTGGCTGAAGTAGAACTTCTGCTCTGGGTGTGCTACATTGCCCTAGAGATTCAAGGAACAAAGCCCTGCCTTGTTTCCAAAGGGGAAGATAAGCCCCAAAGCATCTTGCTTCCAGCTCTTTGGGAAGCTAAGAAACAACTCGCTCTGCATTGGGCTCTTACAGCCTACCGGGAACATCTCCTAGAAATGTCTGTGAAACGCAGTTTCTTTGCAGGCCTGATCTTGCTGAAGTAGAACTCCTGCTCTGGGTCTGCTACGCTGCACTAGAGCTTCAAGGCACAACGTGCTGAATATTTTAGGAAGTTCTTTGATAGGCCACGAAGCATCTTGCTTCCAGCTCTATGGGAACCTATGAAACAAGTCGCTCTGCACCGTGTTCTTAGGGCCTACAGGGAACATCTCTTACAAAGTCCTGTTGAATGCAGTTTCTTGGCAGGCATGATCTGGCTGAAGTAGAACTTCTGCTGTGGGTGTGCTACATTGCCCTAGAGCTTCAAGGCACAAAGTTCTGAATTGTTTCCAAAGACAGAGATAGTCCCCAAAGCATCTTGCTTCCAGCTCTTTGGGAAGGTAAGAAACAACTCGCTCTGCATTGGGCTCTTACAGCCTACCGGGAACATCTCCTAGAAATGTCTGTGAAACGCAGTTTCTTTGCAGGCCTGATCTTGCTGAAGTAGAACTCCTGCTCTGGCTCTGCTACATTTCCCTAGACCTTCAAGGCACAACGTGCTGAATATTTTAGGAAGTTCTTTGATAGGCCACAAAGCATCTTGCTTCCAGCTCTATGGGAAACTATGAAACAACGCGCTCTGCACAGTGTTCTTACAGCCTATGGGGAACATCTCTTACAAAGTCCTGTTGAACGCAGTTTCTTGGCAGGCCTGATCTGGCTGAAGTAGAACTTCTGCTGTGGGTGTGCTACATTGCCCTAGAGCTTCAAGGCACAAAGTGCTGAATTGTTTCCAAAGCCGGAGATAGGCCCCAAAGCATCTTGCTTCCAGCTCTTTGCGAAGCTAAGAATCAACTCGCTGTGCACAGTGCTCTGACAGCCTACCGGGAACATCTCTTCCAAAGGCCTGTGAAACGCACTTTCTTGGCAGGCCTGATCTGGCTGAAGTAGAACTTCTGCTCTGGGTGTGCTACATTGCCCTAGAGCTTCAAGGCTCAAAGTGCTGAATTGTTTCCAAAGCCGGAGATAGGCCCCAAAGCATCTTGCTTCCTGCTCTTTGCGAAGCTAAGAATCTAGTCGCTGTGCACAGTGCTCTGACAGCCTACCGGGAACATCTCTTCCAAAGGCCTGTGAAACGCACTTTCTTGGCAGGCCTGATGTGGCTGAAGTAGAACTTCTGCTCTGGGTGTGCTACATTGCCCTAGAGATTCAAGGCACAAAGCCCTGCCTTGTTTCCAAAGGGGAAGATAAGCCCCAAAGCATCTTGCTTCCAGCTCTTTGGGAAGCTAAGAAACAACTCGCTCTGCATTGGGCTCTTACAGCCTACCGGGAACATCTCCTAGAAATGTCTGTGAAACACAGTTTCTTTGCAGGCCTGATCTTGCTGAAGTAGAACTCCTGCTCTGGGTCTGCTACACTGCACTAGAGCTTCAAGGCACAAGGTGCTGAATATTTTAGGAAGTTCTTTGATAGGCCACGAAGCATCTTGCTTCCAGCTCTATGGGAAGCTATGAAACAACTCGCTCTGCACCGTGTTCTTAGAGCCTACGGGGAACATCTCTTACAAAGTCCTGTTGAACGCAGTTTCTTGGCAGGCCTGATCTGGCTGAAGTAGAACTTCTGCTGTGGGTGTGCTACATTGCCCTAGAGCTTCAAGGCACAAAGTGATGAATTGTTTCCAAAGCCGGAGATAGGCCCCAAAGCATCTTGCTTCCAGCTCTTTGCGAATCTAAGAATCAACTCGCTGTGCACAGTGCTCTGACAGCCTACCGGGAACATCTCTTCCAAAGGACTGTGAAACGCACTTTCTGAAGGCCCGATCTGGATGAAGTAGAACTTCTGCTCTTGGTGTGCTACATTGCCCTAGTGCTCCAAGGCTCAAAGCCCTGCCTTGTTTCCAAAGACGGAGATAGGCCCCAAAGCATCTTGCTTCCAGCTCTTTGCGAAGCTAAGAAACAACTCGCTGTGCACATTGCTCTGACAGCCTACCGGGAACATCTCTTCCAAAGGCCTGTGAAACGCACTTTCTTGGCAGGCCTGATGTGGCTGAAGTAGAACTTCTGCTCTGGGTGTGCTACATTGCCCTAGAGATTCAAGGAACAAAGCCCTGCCTTGTTTCCAAAGGGGAAGATAAGCCCCAAAGCATCTTGCTTCCAGCTCTTTGGGAAGCTAAGAAACAACTCGCTCTGCATTGGGCTCTTACAGCCTACCGGGAACATCTCCTAGAAATGTCTGTGAAACGCAGTTTCTTTGCAGGCCTGATCTTGCTGAAGTAGAACTCCTGCTCTGGGTCTGCTACACTGCACTAGAGCTTCAAGGCACAAGGTGCTGAATATTTTAGGAAGATCTTTGATAGGCCACGAAGCATCTTGCTTCCAGCTCTATGGGAAGCTATGAAACAACTCGCTCTGCACCGTGTTCTTAGAGCCTACGGGGAACATCTCTTACAAAGTCCTGTTGAACGCAGTTTCTTGGCAGGCCTGATCTGGCTGAAGTAGAACTTCTGCTGTGGGTGTGCTACATTGCCCTAGAGCTTCAAGGCACAAAGTGCTGAATTGTTTCCAAAGACAGAGATAGTCCCCAAAGCATCTTGCTTCCAGCTCTTTGGGAAGGTAAGAAACAACTCGCTCTGCATTGGGGTCTTACAGCCTACCGGGAACATCTCCTAGAAATGTCTGTGAAACGCAGTTTCTTTGCAGGCCTAATCTTGCTGAAGTACAACTCCTGCTCTGGGTCTGCTACATTGCCCTAGAACGTCAAGGCACAAAGTGCTGAATTGTTTCCAAAGACAGAGATAGGCCCCAAAGCATCTAGCTTCCAGCTCTTTGGGAAGCTAAGAAACAACTCGCTCTGCACAGTGCTCTGACAGCCTACCGGGAACATCTCTTCCAAAGGTCTGTGAAACGCACTTTCTTGGCAGGCCTGATGTGGCTGAAGTAGAACTTCTGCTCTGGGTGTGCTACATTGCCCTAGAGATTCAAGGCACAAAGCCCTGCCTTGTTTCCAAAGGGGAAGATAAGCCCCAAAGCATCTTGCTTCCAGCTCTTTGGGAAGCTAAGAAACAACTCGCTCTGCATTGGGCTCTTACAGCCTACCGGGAACATCTCCTAGAAATGTCTGTGAAACGCAGTTTCTTTGCAGGCCTGATCTTGCTGAAGTAGAACTCCTGCTCTGGGTCTGCTACACTGCACTAGAGCTTCAAGGCACAACGTGCTGAATATTTTAGGAAGTTCTTTGATAGGCCACGAAGCATCTTGCTTCCAGCTCTATGGGAACCTATGAAACAAGTCGCTCTGCACCGTGTTCTTAGGGCCTACAGGGAACATCTCTTACAAAGTCCTGTTGAATGCAGTTTCTTGGCAGGCCTGATCTGGCTGAAGTAGAACTTCTGCTGTGGGTGTGCTACATTGCCCTAGAGCTTCAAGGCACAAAGTTCTGAATTGTTTCCAAAGACAGAGATAGTCCCCAAAGCATCTTGCTTCCAGCTCTTTGGGAAGCTAAGAAACAACTCGCTCTGCATTGGGCTCTTACAGCCTACCGGGAACATCTCCTAGAAATGTCTGTGAAACGCAGTTTCTTTGCAGGCCTGATCTTGCTGAAGTAGAACTCCTGCTCTGGCTCTGCTACATTTCCCTAGACCTTCAAGGCACAACGTGCTGAATATTTTAGGAAGTTCTTTGATAGGCCACAAAGCATCTTGCTTCCAGCTCTATGGTAAAATATGAAACAACGCGCTCTGCACAGTGTTCTTACAGCCTATTGGGAACATCTCTTACAAAGTCCTGTTGAACGCAGTTTCTTGGCAGGCCTGATCTGGCTGAAGTAGAACTTCTGCTGTGGGTGTGCTACATTGCCCTAGAGCTTCAAGGCACAAAGTGCTGAATTGTTTCCAAAGCCGGAGATAGGCCCCAAAGCATCTTGCTTCCAGCTCTTTGCGAAGCTAAGAATCAACTCGCTGTGCACAGTGCTCTGACAGCCTACCGGGAACATCTCTTCCAAAGGCCTGTGAAACGCACTTTCTTGGCAGGCCTGATCTGGCTGAAGTAGAACTTCTGCTCTGGGTGTGCTACATTGCCCTAGAGCTTCAAGGCACGAAGTGCTGAATTGTTTCCAAAGCCGGAGATAGGCCCCAAAGCATCTTGCTTCCAGCTCTTTGCGAAGCTAAGAATCAAGTCGCTGTGCACAGTGCTCTGACAGCCTACCGGGAACATCTCTTCCAAAGGCCTGTGAAACGCACTTTCTTGGCAGGCCTGATGTGGCTGAAGTAGAACTTCTGCTCTGGGTGTGCTACATTGCCCTAGAGATTCAAGGCACAAAGCCCTGCCTTGTTTGCAAAGGGGAAGATAAGCCCCAAAGCATCTTGCTTCCAGCTCTTTGGGAAGCTAAGAAACAACTCGCTCTGCATTGGGCTCTTACAGCCTACCGGGAACATCTCCTAGAAATGTCTGTGAAACGCAGTTTCTTTGCAGGCCTGATCTTGCTGAAGTAGAACTCCTGCTCTGGGTCTGCTACACTGCACTAGAGCTTCAAGGCACAAGGTGCTGAATATTTTAGGAAGATCTTTGATAGGCCACGAAGCATCTTGCTTCCAGCTCTATGGGAAGCTATGAAACAACTCGCTCTGCACCGTGTTCTTAGAGCCTACGGGGAACATCTCTTACAAAGTCCTGTTGAACGCAGTTTCTTGGCAGGCCTGATCTGGCTGAAGTAGAACTTCTGCTGTGGGTGTGCTACATTGCCCTAGAGCTTCAAGGCACAAAGTGCTGAATTGTTTCCAAAGACAGAGATAGTCCCCAAAGCATCTTGCTTCCAGCTCTTTGGGAAGGTAAGAAACAACTCGCTCTGCATTGGGCTCTTACAGCCTACCGGGAACATCTCCTAGAAATGTCTGTGAAACGCAGTTTCTTTGCAGGCCTAATCTTGCTGAAGTACAACTCCTGCTCTGGGTCTGCTACATTGCCCTAGAACGTCAAGGCACAAAGTGCTGAATTGTTTCCAAAGACAGAGATAGGCCCCAAAGCATCTAGCTTCCAGCTCTTTGGGAAGCTAAGAAACAACTCGCTCTGCACAGTGCTCTGACAGCCTACCGGGAACATCTCTTCCAAAGGTCTGTGAAACGCACTTTCTTGGCAGGCCTGATGTGGCTGAAGTAGAACTTCTGCTCTGGGTGTGCTACATTGCCCTAGAGATTCAAGGCACAAAGCCCTGCCTTGTTTCCAAAGGGGAAGATAAGCCCCAAAGCATCTTGCTTCCAGCTCTTTGGGAAGCTAAGAAACAACTCGCTCTGCATTGGGCTCTTACAGCCTACCGGGAACATCTCCTAGAAATGTCTGTGAAACGCAGTTTCTTTGCAGGCCTGATCTTGCTGAAGTAGAACTCCTGCTCTGGGTCTGCTACACTGCACTAGAGCTTCAAGGCACAACGTGCTGAATATTTTAGGAAGTTCTTTGATAGGCCACGAAGCATCTTGCTTCCAGCTCTATGGGAACCTATGAAACAAGTCGCTCTGCACCGTGTTCTTAGGGCCTACAGGGAACATCTCTTACAAAGTCCTGTTGAATGCAGTTTCTTGGCAGGCCTGATCTGGCTGAAGTAGAACTTCTGCTGTGGGTGTGCTACATTGCCCTAGAGCTTCAAGGCACAAAGTTCTGAATTGTTTCCAAAGACAGAGATAGTCCCCAAAGCATCTTGCTTCCAGCTCTTTGGGAAGCTAAGAAACAACTCGCTCTGCATTGGGCTCTTACAGCCTACCGGGAACATCTCCTAGAAATGTCTGTGAAACGCAGTTTCTTTGCAGGCCTGATCTTGCTGAAGTAGAACTCCTGCTCTGGCTCTGCTACATTTCCCTAGACCTTCAAGGCACAACGTGCTGAATATTTTAGGAAGTTCTTTGATAGGCCACAAAGCATCTTGCTTCCAGCTCTATGGTAAAATATGAAACAACGCGCTCTGCACAGTGTTCTTACAGCCTATTGGGAACATCTCTTACAAAGTCCTGTTGAACGCAGTTTCTTGGCAGGCCTGATCTGGCTGAAGTAGAACTTCTGCTGTGGGTGTGCTACATTGCCCTAGAGCTTCAAGGCACAAAGTGCTGAATTGTTTCCAAAGCCGGAGATAGGCCCCAAAGCATCTTGCTTCCAGCTCTTTGCGAAGCTAAGAATCAACTCGCTGTGCACAGTGCTCTGACAGCCTACCGGGAACATCTCTTCCAAAGGCCTGTGAAACGCACTTTCTTGGCAGGCCTGATCTGGCTGAAGTAGAACTTCTGCTCTGGGTGTGCTACATTGCCCTAGAGCTTCAAGGCACGAAGTGCTGAATTGTTTCCAAAGCCGGAGATAGGCCCCAAAGCATCTTGCTTCCAGCTCTTTGCGAAGCTAAGAATCAAGTCGCTGTGCACAGTGCTCTGACAGCCTACCGGGAACATCTCTTCCAAAGGCCTGTGAAACGCACTTTCTTGGCAGGCCTGATGTGGCTGAAGTAGAACTTCTGCTCTGGGTGTGCTACATTGCCCTAGAGATTCAAGGCACAAAGCCCTGCCTTGTTTGCAAAGGGGAAGATAAGCCCCAAAGCATCTTGCTTCCAGCTCTTTGGGAAGCTAAGAAACAACTCGCTCTGCATTGGGCTCTTACAGCCTACCGGGAACATTTCCTAGAAATGTCTGTGAAACGCAGTTTCTTTGCAGGCCTGATCTTGCTGAAGTAGAACTCCTGCTCTGGGTCTGCTACACTGCACTAGAGCTTCAAGGCACAAGGTGCTGAATATTTTAGGAAGTTCTTTGATAGGCCACGAAGCATCTTGCTTCCAGCTCTATGGGAAGCTATGAAACAACTCGCTCTGCACCGTGTTCTTAGAGCCTACGGGGAACATCTCTTACAAAGTCCTGTTGAACGCAGTTTCTTGGCAGGCCTGATCTGGCTGAAGTAGAACTTCTGCTGTGGGTGTGCTACATTGGCCTAGAGCTTCAAGGCACAAAGTGCTGAATTGTTTCCAAAGACAGAGATAGTCCCCAAAGCATCTTGCTTCCAGCTCTTTGGGAAGGTAAGAAACAACTCGCTCTGCATTGGGCTCTTACAGCCTACCGGGAACATCTCCTAGAAATGTCTGTGAAACGCAGTTTCTTTGCAGGCCTAATCTTGCTGAAGTACAACTCCTGCTCTGGGTCTGCTACATTGCCCTAGAACGTCAAGGCACAAAGTGCTGAATTGTTTCCAAAGACAGAGATAGGCCCCAAAGCATCTAGCTTCCAGCTCTTTGGGAAGCTAAGAAACAACTCGCTCTGCACAGTGCTCTGACAGCCTACCGGGAACATCTCTTCCAAAGGTCTGTGAAACGCACTTTCTTGGCAGGCCTGATGTGGCTGAAGTAGAACTTCTGCTCTGGGTGTGCTACATTGCCCTAGAGATTCAAGGCACAAAGCCCTGCCTTGTTTCCAAAGGGGAAGATAAGCCCCAAAGCATCTTGCTTCCAGCTCTTTGGGAAGCTAAGAAACAACTCGCTCTGCATTGGGCTCTTACAGCCTACCGGGAACATCTCCTAGAAATGTCTGTGAAACGCAGTTTCTTTGCAGGCCTGATCTTGCTGAAGTAGAAGTCCTGCTCTGGGTCTGCTACACTGCACTAGAGCTTCAAGGCACAACGTGCTGAATATTTTAGGAAGTTCTTTGATAGGCCACGAAGCATCTTGCTTCCAGCTCTATGGGAACCTATGAAACAACTCGCTCTGCACCGTGTTCTTAGGGCCTACAGGGAACATCTCTTACAAAGTCCTGTTGAATGCAGTTTCTTGGCAGGCCTGATCTGGCTGAAGTAGAACTTCTGCTGTGGGTGTGCTACATTGCCCCAGAGCTTCAAGGCACAAGGTGCTGAATTGTTTCCAAAGACAGAGATAGTCCCCAAAGCGTCTTGCTTCCAGCTCTTTGGGAAGCTAAGAAACAACTCGCTCTGCATTGGGCTCTTACAGCCTACCGGGAACATCTCCTAGAAATGTCTGTGAAACGCAGTTTCTTTGCAGGCCTGATCTTGCTGAAGTAGAACTCCTGCTCTGGCTCTGCTACATTTCCCTACACCTTCAAGGCACAACGTGCTGAATATTTTAGGAAGTTCTTTGATAGGCCACAAAGCATCTTGATTCCAGCTCTATGGGAAGCTATGAAACAACGCGCTCTGCACAGTGTTCTTACAGCCTATGGGGAACATCTCTTACAAAGTCCTGTTGAACGCAGTTTGTTGGCAGGCCTGATCTGGCTGAAGTAGAACTTCTGCTGTGGGTGTGCTACATTGCCCTAGAGCTTCAAGGCACAAAGTGCTGAATTGTTTCCAAAGCCGGAGATAGGCCCCAAAGCATCTTGCTTCCAGCTCTTTGCGAAGCTAAGAATCAACTCGCTGTGCACAGTGCTCTGACAGCCTACCGGGAACATCTCTTCCAAAGGCCTGTGAAACGCACTTTCTTGGCAGGCCTGATCTGGATGAAGTAGAACTTCTGCTCTGGGTGTGCTACATTGCCCTAGAGCTTCAAGGCACAAATTGCTGAATTGTTTCCAAAGCCGGAGATAGGCCCCAAAGTATCTTGCTTCCAGCTCTTTGCGAAGCTAAGAATCAAGTCGCTGTGCACAGTGCTCTGACAGCCTACCGGGAACATCTCTTCCAAAGGCCTGTGAAACGCACTTTCTTGGCAGGCCTGATGTGGCTGAAGTAGAACTTCTGCTCTGGGTGTGCTACATTGCCCTAGAGATTCAAGGCACAAAGCCCTGCCTTGTTTCCAAAGGGGAAGATAAGCCCCAAAGCATCTTGCTCCCAGCTCTTTGGGAAGCTAAGAAACAACTCGCTCTGCATTTGGCTCTTACAGCCTACCGGGAACATCTCCTAGAAATGTCTGTGAAACGCAGTTTCTTTGCAGGCCTGATCTTGCTGAAGTAGAACTCCTGCTCTGGGTCTGCTACACTGCACTAGAGCTTCAAGGCACAAGGTGCTGAATATTTTAGGAAGTTCTTTGATAGGCCACGAAGCATCTTGCTTCCAGCTCTATGGGAAGCTATGAAACAACTCGCTCTGCACCGTGTTCTTAGAGCCTACGGGGAACATCTCTTACAAAGTCCTGTTGAACGCAGTTTCTTGGCAGGCCTGATCTGGCTGAAGTAGAACTTCTGCTCTGGGTGTGCTACATTGCCCTAGAGCTTCAAGGCACAACGTGCTGAATATTTTAGGAAGTTCTTTGATAGGCCACGAAGCATCTTGCTTCCAGCTCTTTGGGAAGCTAAGAAACAACTCGCTCTGCACAGTGCTCTGACAGCCTACCGGGAACATCTCTTCCAAAGGTCTGTGAAACGCACTTTCTTGGCAGGCCTGATGTGGCTGAAGTAGAACTTCTGCTCTGGGTGTGCTACATTGCCCTAGAGATTCAAGGCACAAAGCCCTGCCTTGTTTCCAAAGGGGAAGATAAGCCCCAAAGCATCTTGCTTCCAGCTCTTTGCGAAGCTAAGAATCAACTCGCATTGCACAGTGCTCTGACAGCCTACCGGGAACATCTCTTCCAAAGGACTGTGAAACGCACTTTTCTGAAGGCCCGATCTGGATGAAGTAGAACTTCTGCTCTTGGTGTGCTACATTGCCCTAGAGCTTCAAGGCTCAAAGCCCTGCCTTGTTTCCACAGCCGGAGATAGGCCCCAAAGCATCTTGCTTCCAGCTCTTTGGGAAGCTAAGAAACAACTCGCTCTGCATTGGGCTCTTACAGCCTACCGGGAACATCTCCTAGAAATGTCTGTGAAACGAAGTTTCTTTGCAGGCCTGAGCTTGCTGAAGTAGAACTCCTGCTCTGGGTCTGCTACACTGCACTAGTGCTTCAAGGCACAACGTGCTGAATATTTTAGGAAGTTCTTTGATAGGCCACGAAGCATCTTGCTTCCAGCTCTATGGGAAGCTATGAAACAACTCGCTCTGCACCGTGTTCTTAGAGCCTACGGGGAACATCTCTTACAAAGTCCTGTTGAACGCAGTTTCTTGGCAGGCCTGATCTGGCTGAAGTAGAACTTCTGCTGTGGGTGCGCTACATTGCCCTAGAGCTTCAAGGCACAAAGTGCTGTATTGTTTCCAAAGCCGGAGATAGTCCCCAAAGCATCTTGCTTCCAGCTCTTTGGGAAGCTAAGAAACAACTCGCTCTGCATTGGGCTCTTACAGCCTACCGGGAACATCTCCTAGAAATGTCTGTGAAACGCAGTTTCTTTGCAGGCCTGATCTTGCTGAAGTACAACTCCTGCTCTGGGTCTGCTACATTTCCCTAGAGCTTCAAGGCACAACGTGCTGAATATTTTAGGAAGTTCTTTGATAGGCAACGAAGCATCTTGCTTCCAGCTCTATGGGAAGCTATGAAACAACGCGCTCTGCACAGTGTTCTTACAGCCTATGGGGAACATCTCTTACAAAGTCCTGTTGAACGCAGTTTGTTGGCAGGCCTGATCTGGCTGAAGTAGAACTTCTGCTGTGGGTGTGCTACATTGCCCTAGAGCTTCAAGGCACAAAGTGCTGAATTGTTTCCAAAGCCGGAGATAGGCCCCAAAGCATCTTGCTTCCAGCTCTTTGCGAAGCTAAGAATCAAGTCGCTGTGCACAGTGCTCTGACAGCCTACCGGGAACATCTCTTCCAAAGGCCTGTGAAACGCACTTTCTTGGCAGGCCTGATGTGGCTGAAGTAGAACTTCTGCTCTGGGTGTGCTACATTGCCCTAGAGATTCAAGGCACAAAGCCCTGCCTTGTTTCCAAAGGGGAAGATAAGCCCCAAAGCATCTTGCTTCCAGCTCTTTGGGAAGCTAAGAAACAACTCGCTCTGCATTGGGCTCTTACAGCCTACCGGGAACATCTCCTAGAAATGTCTGTGAAACGCAGTTTCTTTGCAGGCCTGATCTTGCTGAAGTAGAACTCCTGCTCTGGGTCTGCTACACTGCACTAGAGCTTCAAGGCACAAGGTGCTGAATACTTTAGGAAGTTCTTTGATAGGCCACGAAGCATCTTGCTTCCAGCTCTATGGGAAGCTATGAAACAACTCGCTCTGCACCGTGTTCTTAGAGCCTACGGGGAACATCTCTTACAAAGTCCTGTTGAACGCAGTTTCTTGGCAGGCCTGATCTGGCTGAAGTAGAACTTCTGCTCTGGGTGTGCTACATTGCCCTAGAGCTTCAAGGCACAACGTGCTGAATATTTTAGGAAGTTCTTTGATAGGCCACGAAGCATCTTGCTTCCAGCTCTTTGGGAAGCTAAGAAACAACTCGCTCTGCACAGTGCTCTGACAGCCTACCGGGAACATCTCTTCCAAAGGTCTGTGAAACGCACTTTCTTGGCAGGCCTGATGTGGCTGAAGTAGAACTTCTGCTCTGGGTGTGCTACATTGCCCTAGAGATTCAAGGCACAAAGCCCTGCCTTGTTTCCAAAGGGGAAGATAAGCCCCAAAGCATCTTGCTTCCAGCTCTTTGCGAAGCTAAGAATCAACTCGCAGTGCACAGTGCTCTGACAGCCTACCGGGAACATCTCTTCCAAAGGACTGTGAAACGCACTTTTCTGAAGGCCCGATCTGGATGAAGTAGAACTTCTGCTCTTGGTGTGCTACATTGCCCTAGAGCTTCAAGGCTCAAAGCCCTGCCTTGTTTCCACAGCCGGAGATAGGCCCCAAAGCATCTTGCTTCCAGCTCTTTGGGAAGCTAAGAAACAACTCGCTCTGCATTGGGCTCTTACAGCCTACCGGGAACATCTCCTAGAAATGTCTGTGAAACGAAGTTTCTTTGCAGGCCTGAGCTTGCTGAAGTAGAACTCCTGCTCTGGGTCTGCTACACTGCACTAGTGCTTCAAGGCACAACGTGCTGAATATTTTAGGAAGTTCTTTGATAGGCCACGAAGCATCTTGCTTCCAGCTCTATGGGAAGCTATGAAACAACTCGCTCTGCACCGTGTTCTTAGAGCCTACGGGGAACATCTCTTACAAAGTCCTGTTGAACGCAGTTTCTTGGCAGGCCTGATCTGGCTGAAGTAGAACTTCTGCTGTGGGTGTGCTACATTGCCCTAGAGCTTCAAGGCACAAAGTGCTGTATTGTTTCCAAAGCCGGAGATAGTCCCCAAAGCATCTTGCTTCCAGCTCTTTGGGAAGCTAAGAAACAACTCGCTCTGCATTGGGCTCTTACAGCCTACCGGGAACATCTCCTAGAAATGTCTGTGAAACGCAGTTTCTTTACAGGCCTGATCTTGCTGAAGTACAACTCCTGCTCTGGGTCTGCTACATTTCCCTAGAGCTTCAAGGCACAACGTGCTGAATATTTTAGGAAGTTCTTTGATAGGCAACGAAGCATCTTGCTTCCAGCTCTATGGGAACCTATGAAACAACGCGCTCTGCACAGTGTTCTTACAGCCTATGGGGAACATCTCTTACAAAGTCCTGTTGAACGCAGTTTCTTCGCAGGCCTGATCTGGCTGAAGTAGAACTTCTGCTCTGGGTGTGCTACATTGCCCTAGAGCTTCAAGGCACAACGTGCTGAATATATTAGGAAGTTCTTTGATAGGCCACGAAGCATCTTGCTTCCAGCTCTTTGGGAAGCTAAGAAACATCTCGCTCTGCACAGTGCTCTGACAGCCTACCGGGAACATCTCTTCCAAAGGTCTGTGAAACGCACTTTCTTGGCAGGCCTGATGTGGCTGAAGTAGAACTTCTGCTCTGGGTGTGCTACATTGCCCTAGAGATTCAAGGCACAAAGCCCTGCCTTGTTTCCAAAGTGGAAGATAAGCCCCAAAGCATCTTGCTTCCAGCTCTTTGCGAAGCTAAGAATCAATCGCTGTGCACAGTGCTCTGACAGCCTACCGGGAACATATCGTCCAAAGGACTGTGAAACGCACTTTTCTGAAGGCCCGATCTGGATGAAGTAGAACTTCTGCTCTGGGTGTGCTACATTGCCCTAGAGATTCAAGGCACAAAGCACTGCCTTGTTTCCAAAGGGGAAGATAAGCCCCAAAGCATCTTGCTTCCAGCTCTTTGGGAAGCTAAGAAACAACTCGCTCTGCATTGGGCTGTTACAGCCTACCGGGAACATCTCCTAGAAATGTCTGTGAAACGAAGTTTCTTTGCAGGCCTGAGCTTGCTGAAGTAGAACTCCTGCTCCGGGTCTGCTACACTGCACTAGAGCTTCAAGGCACAACGTGCTGAATATTTTAGGAAGTTCTTTGATAGGCCACGAAGCATCTTGCTTCCAGCTCTATGGGAAGCTATGAAACAACTCGCTCTGCACCGTGTTCTTAGAGCCTACGGGGAACATCTCTTACAAAGTCCTGTTGAACGCAGTTTCTTGGCAGGCCTGATCTGGCTGAAGTAGAACTTCTGCTGTGGGTGTGCTACATTGCCCTAGAGCTTCAAGGCACAAAGTGCTGAATTGTTTCCAAAGACAGAGATAGTCCCCAAAGCATCTTGCTTCCAGCTCTATGGGAAGCTATGAAACAACTCGCTCTGCACCGTGTTCTTAGAGCCTACGGGGAACATCTCTTACAAAGTCCTGTTGAACGCAGTTTCTTGGCAGGCCTGATCTGGCTGAAGTAGAACTTCTGCTCTGGGTGTGCTACATTGCCCTAGAGCTTCAAGGCACAACGTGCTGAATATTTTAGGAAGTTCTTTGATAGGCCACGAAGCATCTTGCTTCCAGCTCTTTGGGAAGCTAAGAAACAACTCGCTCTGCACAGTGCTCTGACAGCCTACCGGGAACATCTCTTCCAAAGGTCTGTGAAACGCACTTTCTTGGCAGGCCTGATGTGGCTGAAGTAGAACTTCTGCTCTGGGTGTGCTACATTGCCCTAGAGATTCAAGGCACAAAGCCCTGCCTTGTTTCCAAAGGGGAAGATAAGCCCCAAAGCATCTTGCTTCCAGCTCTTTGCGAAGCTAAGAATCAACTCGCAGTGCACAGTGCTCTGACAGCCTACCGGGAACATCTCTTCCAAAGGACTGTGAAACGCACTTTTCTGAAGGCCCGATCTGGATGAAGTAGAACTTCTGCTCTTGGTGTGCTACATTGCCCTAGAGCTTCAAGGCTCAAAGCCCTGCCTTGTTTCCACAGCCGGAGATAGGCCCCAAAGCATCTTGCTTCCAGCTCTTTGGGAAGCTAAGAAACAACTCGCTCTGCATTGGGCTCTTACAGCCTACCGGGAACATCTCCTAGAAATGTCTGTGAAACGAAGTTTCTTTGCAGGCCTGAGCTTGCTGAAGTAGAACTCCTGCTCTGGGTCTGCTACACTGCACTAGTGCTTCAAGGCACAACGTGCTGAATATTTTAGGAAGTTCTTTGATAGGCCACGAAGCATCTTGCTTCCAGCTCTATGGGAAGCTATGAAACAACTCGCTCTGCACCGTGTTCTTAGAGCCTACGGGGAACATCTCTTACAGAGTCCTGTTGAACGCAGTTTCTTGGCAGGCCTGATCTGGCTGAAGTAGAACTTCTGCTGTGGGTGTGCTACATTGCCCTAGAGCTTCAAGGCACAAAGTGCTGTATTGTTTCCAAAGCCGGAGATAGTCCCCAAAGCATCTTGCTTCCAGCTCTTTGGGAAGCTAAGAAACAACTCGCTCTGCATTGGACTCTTACAGCCTACCGGGAACATCTCCTAGAAATGTCTGTGAAACGCAGTTTCTTTGCAGGCCTGATCTTGCTGAAGTACAACTCCTGCTCTGGGTCTGCTACATTTCCCTAGAGCTTCAAGGCACAACGTGCTGAATATTTTAGGAAGTTCTTTGATAGGCAACGAAGCATCTTGCTTCCAGCTCTAGGGGAACCTATGAAACAACGCGCTCTGCACAGTGTTCTTACAGCCTATGGGGAACATCTCTTACAAAGTCCTGTTGAACGCAGTTTCTTGGCAGGCCTGATCTGGCTGAAGTAGAACTTCTGCTCTGGGTGTGCTACATTGCCCTAGAGCTTCAAGGCACAACGTGCTGAATATTTTAGGAAGTTCTTTGATAGGCCACGAAGCATCTTGCTTCCAGCTCTTTGGGAAGCTAAGAAACAACTCGCTCTGCACAGTGCTCTGACAGCCTACCGGGAACATCTCTTCCAAAGGTCTGTGAAACGCACTTTCTTGGCAGGCCTGATGTGGCTGAAGTAGAACTTCTGCTCTGGGTGTGCCACATTGCCCTAGAGATTCAAGGCACAAAGCCCTGCCTTGTTTCCAAAGTGGAAGATAAGCCCCAAAGCATCTTGCTTCCAGCTCTTTGCGAAGCTAAGAATCAATCGCTGTGCACAGTGCTCTGACAGCCTACCGGGAACATATCGTCCAAAGGACTGTGAAACGCACTTTTCTGAAGGCCCGATCTGGATGAAGTAGAACTTCTGCTCTGGGTGTGCTACATTGCCCTAGAGATTCAAGGCACAAAGCACTGCCTTGTTTCCAAAGGGGAAGATAAGCCCCAAAGCATCTTGCTTCCAGCTCTTTGGGAAGCTAAGAAACAACTCGCTCTGCATTGGGCTGTTACAGCCTACCGGGAACATCTCCTAGAAATGTCTGTGAAACGAAGTTTCTTTGCAGGCCTGAGCTTGCTGAAGTAGAACTCCTGCTCCGGGTCTGCTACACTGTACTAGAGCTTCAAGGCACAACGTGCTGAATATTTTAGGAAGTTCTTTGATAGGCCACGAAGCATCTTGCTTCCAGCTCTATGGGAAGCTATGAAACAACTCGCTCTGCACCGTGTTCTTAGAGCCTACGGGGAACATCTCTTACAAAGTCCTGTTGAACGCAGTTTCTTGGCAGGCCTGATCTGGCTGAAGTAGAACTTCTGCTGTGGGTGTGCTACATTGCCCTAGAGCTTCAAGGCACAAAGTGCTGAATTGTTTCCAAAGACAGAGATAGTCCCCAAAGCATCTTGCTTCCAGCTCTTTGGGAAGCTAAGAAACAACTCGCTCTGCATTGGGCTCTTAGAGCCTACCGGGAACATCTCCTAGAAATGTCTGTGAAACGCAGTTTCTTTGCAGGCCTGATCTTGCTGAAGTACAACTCCTGCTCTGGGTCTGCTACATTTCCCTAGAGCTTCAAGGCACAACGTGCTGAATATTTTAGGAAGTTCTTTGATAGGCCACAAAGCATCTTGCTTCCAGCTCTATGGGAAGCTATGAAACAACGCGCTCTGCACAGTGTTCTTACAGCCTATGGGGAACATCTCTTACAAAGTCCTGTTGAACGCAGTTTCTTGGCAGGCCTGATCTGGCTGAAGTAGAACTTCTGCTGTGGGTGTGCTACATTGCCCTAGAGCTTCAAGGCACAAAGTGCTGAATTGTTTCCAAAGCCGGAGATAGGCCCCAAAGCATCTTGCTTCCAGCTCTTTGCGAAGCTAAGAATCAACTCGCTGTGCACAGTGCTCTGACAGCCTACCGGGAACATCTCTTCCAAAGGCCTGTGAAACGCACTTTCTTGGCAGGCCTGATCTGCCTGAAGTAGAACTTCTGCTCTGGGTGTGCTACATTGCCCTAGAGATTCAAGGCACAAAGCCCTGCCTTGTTTCCAAAGGGGAAGATAAGCCCCAAAGCATCTTGCTTCCAGCTCTTTGGGAAGCTAAGAAACAACTCGCTCTGCATTGGGCTCTTACAGCCTACCGGGAACATCTCCTAGAAATGTCTGTGAAACGCAGTTTCTTTGCAGGTCTGATCTTGCTGAAGTAGAACTCCTGCTCTGGGTCTGCTACACTGCCCTAGAAACTCAAGGCAGAACGTGCTGAATATTTTAGGAAGTTCATTGATAGGCCACGAAGCATCTTGCTTCCAGCTCTATGGGAAGCTATGAAACTACTCGCTCTGCACCGTGTTCTTAGAGCCTACGGGGAACATCTGTTACAAAGTCCTGTTGAATGCAGTTTCTTGGCAGGCCTGATCTGGCTGAAGTAGAACTTCTGCTGTGGGTGTGCTACATTGCCCTAGAGCTTCAAGGCACAAAGTGCTGAATTGTTTCCAAAGACAGAGATAGTCCCCAAAGCATCTTGCTTCCAGCTCTTTGGGAAGGTAAGAAACAACTCGCTCTGCATTGGGCTCTTACAGCCTACCGGGAACATCCCTTACAAAGGGCTGTGAAACGCAGTTTCTTTGCAGGCCTGATCTGGCTGAAGTAGAACTTCTGCTCTGGGTGTGCTACATTGCTCTAGAGCTTCAAAGCACAAAGTGCTGAATCGTTTCCAAAGACAGAGATAGGCCCCAAAGCATCTTGCTTCCAGCTCTTTGGGAAGCTAAGAAACAACTCGCTCTGCACAGTGCTCTGACAGCCTACCGGGAACATCCCTTACAAAGTCCTTTTGAATGCACTTTCTTGGCAGGCCTGATGTGGCTGAAGTAGAACTTCTGCTCTGGGTATGCTACATTGCCCTAGAGCTTCAAGGCACAAAGCCCTGCCTTGTTTCCAAAGGGGAAGATAAGCCCCAAAGCATCTTGCTTCCAGCTCTTTGGGAAGCTAAGAAACAACTCGCTCTGCATTGGGCTCTTACAGCCTACCGGGAACATCTCCTAGAAATGTCTGTGAAACGCAGTTTCTTTGCAGGCCTGATCTTGCTGAAGTACAACTCCTGCTCTGGGTCTGCTACACTGCAGTAGAGCTTCAAGGCACAACGTGCTGAATATTTTAGGAAGTTCTTTGATAGGCCACGAAGCATCTTGCTTCCAGCTCTATGGGAAGCTATGAAACAACTCGCTCTGCACCGTGTTCTTAGGGCCTACGGGGAACATCTCTTACAAAATCCTGTTGAACGCAGTTTCTTGGCAGGCCTGATCTGGCTGAAGTAGAACTTCTGCTGTGGGTGTGCTACATTGCCCTAGAGCTTCAAGGCACAAAGTGCTGAATTGTTTCCAAAGACAGAGATAGTCCCCAAAGCATCTTGCTTCCAGCTCTTTGGGAAGCTAAGAAACAACTCGCTCTGCATTGGGCTCTTACAGCCTACCGGGAACATCTCCTAGAAATGTCTGTGAAACGCAGTTTCTTTGCAGGCCTCATCTTGCTGAAGTAGAACTCCTGCTCTGGGTCTGCTACATTACCCTAGACCTTCAAGGCACAACGTGCTGAATATTTTAGGAAGTCCTTTGATAGGCCACGAAGCATCTTGCTTCCAGCTCTATGGGAAGCTATGAAACAACGCGCTCTGCACAGTGTTCTTACAGCCTATGGGGAACATCTCTTACAAAGTCCTGTTGAACGCAGTTTCTTGGCAGGCCTGATCTGGCTGAAGTAGAACTTCTGCTGTGGGTGTGCTACATTGCCCTAGAGCTTCAAGGCACAAAGTGCTGAATTGTTTCCAAAGCCGGAGATAGGCCCCAAAGCATCTTGCTTCCAGCTCGTTGGGAAGCTAAGAATCAACTCGCTGTGCACAGTGCTCTGACAGCCTACCGGGAACATCTCTTCCAAAGACCTGTGAAACGCACTTTTCTGAAGGCCCGATCTGGCTGCAGTAGAACTTCTGCTCTGGGTGTGCTACATAGCCCTAGAGATTCAAGGCACAAAGCCCTGCCTTGTTTCCAAAGGGGAAGATAAGCCCCAAAGCATCTTGCTTCCAGCTCTTTGGGAAGCTAAGAAACAACTCGCTCTGCATTGGGCTCTTACAGCCTACCGGGAACATCTCCTAGAAATGTCTGTGAAACGCAGTTTCTTTGCAGGCCTGATCTTGCTGAAGTACAACTCCTGCTCTGGGTCTGCTACATTGCCCTAGAACGTCAAGGCACAACGTGCTGATTATTTCAGGAAGTTCTTTGATAGGCCACGAAGCATCTTGCTTCCAGCTCTATGGGAAGCTATGAAACAACTCGCTCTGCACCGTGTTCTTAGAGCCTACGGCTAACATCTGTTACAAAGTCCTGTTGAACGCAGTTTCTTGGCAGGCCTGATCTGGCTGAAGTAGAACTTCTGCTGTGGGTGTGCTACATTGCCCTAGAGCTTCAAGGCACAAAGTGCTGAATTGTTTCCAAAGACACAGATAGTCCCCAAAGCATCTTGCTTCCAGCTCATTGGGAAGCTATGAAACAACTCGCTCTGCACAGTGTTCTTACAGCCTATGGGGAACATCTCTTACAAAGTCCTGTTGAACGCAGTTTCTTGGCAGGCCTGATCTGGCTGAAGTAGAACTTCTGCTGTGGGTGTGCTACATTGCCCTAGAGCTTCAAGGCACAAAGTGCTGAATTGTTTCCAAAGCCGGAGATAGGCCCCAAAGCATCTTGCTTCCAGCTCTTTGGGAAGCTAAGAATCAAGTCGCTGTGCACAGTGCTCTGACAGCCTACCGGGAACATCTCTTCCAAAGGCCTGTGAAACGCACTTTCTTGGCAGGCCTGATCTGGCTGAAGTAGAACTTCAGCTCTGGGTGTGCTACATTGCCCTAGAGATTCAAGGCACAAAGCCCTGCCTTGTTTCCATAGGGGAAGATAAGCCCCAAAGTATCTTGCTTCCAGCTCTTTGGGAAGCTAAGAAACAACTCGCTCTGCATTGGGCTCTTACAGCCTACTGGGAACATCTCCTAGAAATGTCTGTGAAACGCAGTTTCTTTGCAGGCCTGATCTTGCTGAAGTAGAACTCCTGCTCTGGGTCTGCTACATTGCCCTAGCTCGTCAAGGCACAACTTGCTGATTATTTTAGGAAGTTCTTTGATAGGCCACGAAGCATCTTGCTTCCAGCTCTATGGGAAGCTATGAAACAACTCGCTCTGCACCGTGTTCTTAGAGCCTACGGCTAACATCTGTTACAAAGTCCTGTTGAACGCAGTTTCTTGGCAGGCCTGATCTGGCTGAAGTAGAACTTCTGCTGTGGGTGTGCTACATTGCCCTAGAGCTTCAAGGCACAAAGTGCTGAATTGTTTCCAAAGACAGAGATAGTCCCCAAAGCATCTTGCTTCCAGCTCTTTGGGAAGCTATGAAAAAACTCGCTCTGCACAGTGTTCTTACAGCCTATGGGGAACATCTCTTACAAAGTCCTGTTGAACGCAGTTTCTTGGCAGGCCTGATCTGGCTGAAGTAGAACTTCTGCTGTGGGTGTGCTACATTGCCCTAGAGCTTCAAGGCACAAAGTGCTGAATTGTTTCCAAAGCCGGAGATAGGCCCCAAAGCATCTTGCTTCCAGCTCTTTGGGAAGCTAAGAATCAAGTCGCTGTGCACAGTGCTCTGACAGCCTACCGGGAACATCTCTTCCAAAGGCCTGTGAAACGCACTTTCTTGGCAGGCCTGATCTGGCTGAAGTAGAACTTCAGCTCTGGGTGTGCTACATTGCCCTAGAGATTCAAGGCACAAAGCCCTGCCTTGTTTCCAAAGGGGAAGATAAGCCCCAAAGTATCTTGCTTCCAGCTCTTTGGGAAGCTAAGAAACAACTCGCTCTGCATTGGGCTCTTACAGCCTACCGGGAACATCTCCTAGAAATGTCTGTGAAACGCAGTTTCTTTGCAGGCCTGATCTTGCTGAAGTACAACTCCTGCTCTGGGTCTGCTACATTGCCCTAGAACGTCAAGGCACAACTTGCTGATTATTTTAGGAAGTTCTTTGATAGGCCACGAAGCATCTTGCTTCCAGCTCTATGGGAAGCTATGAAACAACTCGCTCTGCACCGTGTTCTTAGAGCCTACGGGGAACATCTCTTACAAAGTCCTGTTGAACGCAGTTTCTTGGCAGGCCTGATCTGGCTGAAGTAGAACTTCTGCTGTGGGTGTGCTACATTGCCCTAGAGCTTCAAGGCACAAAGTGCTGAATTGGTTCCAAAGACAGAGATAGTCCCCAAAGCATCTTGCTTCCAGCTGTTTGGGAAGCTAAGAAACAACTCGCTCTGCATTGGGCTCTTACAGCCTACCGGGAACATCTCCTAGAAATGTCTGTGAAACGCAGTTTCTTTGCAGGCCTGATCTTGCTGAAGTAGAACTCCTGCTCTGGCTCTGCTACATTTCCCTAGACCTTCAAGGCACAACGTGCTGAATATTTTAGGAAGTTCTTTGATAGGCAACGAAGCATCTTGCTTCCAGCTCTATGGGAAGCTATGAAACAACGCGCTCTGCACAGTGTTCTTACAGCCTATGGGGAACATCTCTTACAAAGTCCTGTTGAACGCAGTTTGTTGGCAGGCCTGATCTGGCTGAAGTAGAACTTCTGCTGTGGGTGTGCTACATTGCCCTAGAGCTTCAAGGCACAAAGTGCTGAATTGTTTCCAAAGCCGGAGATAGGCCCCAAAGCATCTTGCTTCCAGCTCTTTGCGAAGCTAAGAATCAACTCGCTGTGCACAGTGCTCTGACAGCCTACCGGGAACATGTCTTCCAAAGGCCTGTGAAACGCACTTTATTGGCAGGCCAGATCTGGCTGAAGTAGAACTTCTGCTCTGGGTGTGCTACATTGCCCTAGAGATTCAAGGCACAAAGCACTGCCTTGTTTCCAAAGGGGAAGATAAGCCCCAAAGCATCTTGCTTCCAGCTCTTTGGGAAGCTAAGAAACAACTCGCTCTGCATTGGGCTCTTACAGCCTACCGGGAACATCTCCTAGAAATGTCTGTGAAACGCAGTTTCTTTGCAGGCCTGATCTTGCTGAAGTACAACTCCTGCTCTGGGTCTGCTACATTGCCCTAGAACGTCAAGCCACAACGTGCTGAATATTTTAGGAAGTTCTTTGATAGGCCACGAAGCATCTTGCTTCCAGCTCTATGGGAAGCTATGAAACAACTCGCTCTGCACCGTGTTCTTAGAGCCTACGGGGAACATCTCTTACAAAGTCCTGTTGAATGCAGTTTCTTGGCATGCCTGATCTGGCTGAAGTACAACTTCTGCTGTGGGTGTGCTACATTGCCCTAGAGCTTCAAGGCACAAAGTGCTGAATTGTTTCCAAAGCTGGAGATAGGCCCCAAAGCATCTTGCTTCCAGCTCTTTGGGAAGGTAAGAAACAACTCGCTCTGCATTGGGCTCTTACAGCCTACCGGGAACATCCCTTACAAAGGGCTGTGAAACGCAGTTTCTTTGCAGGCCTGATCTGGCTGAAGTAGAACTTCTGCTCTGGGTGTGCTACATTGCCCTAGAGCTTCAAGGCACAACGTGCTGAATATTTTAGGAAGTTCTTTGATAGGCCACGAAGCATCTTGCTTCCAGCTCTTTGGGAAGCTAAGAAACAACTCGCTCTGCACAGTGCTCTGACAGCCTACCGGGAACATCTCTTCCAAAGGTCTGTGAAACGCACTTTCTTGGCAGGCCTGATGTGGCTGAAGTAGAACTTCTGCTCTGGGTGTGCTACATTGCCCTAGAGATTCAAGGCACAAAGCCCTGCCTTGTTTCCAAAGGGGAAGATAAGCCCCAAAGCATCTTGCTTCCAGCTCTTTGCGAAGCTAAGAATCAACTCGCTGTGCACAGTGCTCTGACAGCCTACCGGGAACATCTCTTCCAAAGGACTGTGAAACGCACTTTTCTGAAGGCCCGATCTGGATGAAGTAGAACTTCTGCTCTTGGTGTGCTACATTGCCCTAGAGCTTCAAGGCTCAAAGCCCTGCCTTGTTTACAAAGCCGGAGATAGGCCCCAAAGCATCTTGCTTCCAGCTCTTTGGGAAGCTAAGAAACAACTCGCTGTGCACATTGCTCTGACAGCCTACCGGGAACATCCCTTCCAAAGGCCTGTGAAACGCACTTTCTTGGCAGGCCTGATGTGGCTGAAGTAGAACTTCTGCTCTGGGTGTGCTACATTGCCCTAGAGATTCAAGGCACAAAGCCCTGCCTTGTTTCCAAAGGGGAAGATAAGCCCCAAAGCATCTTGCTTCCAGCTCTTTGGGAAGCTAAGAAACAACTCGCTCTGCATTGGGCTCTTACAGCCTACCGGGAACATCTCCTAGAAATGTCTGTGAAACGCAGTTTCTTTGCAGGCCTGATCGTGCTGAAGTAGAACTCCTGCTCTGGGTGTGCTACATTTCCCTAGAGCTTCAAGGCACAACGTGCTGAATATTTTAGGAAGTTCTTTGATAGGCCACGAAGCATCTTGCTTCCAGCTCTATGGGAAGCTATGAAACAACGCGCTCTGCACAGTGTTCTTACAGCCTATGGGGAACATCTCTTACAAAGTCCTGTTGAACGCAGTTTCTTGGCAGGCCTGATCTGGCTGAAGTAGAACTTCTGCTGTGGGTGTGCTACATTGCCCTAGAGCTTCAAGGCACAAAGTGCTGAATTGTTTCCAAAGCCGGAGATAGGCCCCAAAGCATCTTGCTTCCAGCTCTTTGCGAAGCTAAGAATCAAGTCGCTGTGCACAGTGCTCTGACAGCCTACCGGGAACATCTCTTCCAAAGGCCTGTGAAACGCACTTTCTTGGCAGGCCTGATCTGGCTGAAGTAGAACTTCAGCTCTGGGTGTGCTACATTGCCCTAGAGATTCAAGGCACAAAGCCCTGCCTTGTTTCCATAGGGGAAGATAAGCCCCAAAGTATCTTGCTTCCAGCTCTTTGGGAAGCTAAGAAACAACTCGCTCTGCATTGGGCTCTTACAGCCTACCGGGAACATCTCCTAGAAATGTCTGTGAAACGCAGTTTCTTTGCAGGCCTGATCTTGCTGAAGTACAACTCCTGCTCTGGGTCTGCTACATTGCCTTAGAACGTCAAGGCACAACTTGCTGATTATTTTAGGAAGTTCTTTGATAGGCCACGAAGCATCTTGCTTCCAGCTCTATGGGAAGCTATGAAACAACTCGCTCTGCACCGTGTTCTTAGAGCCTACGGCTAACATCTGTTACAAAGTCCTGTTGAACGCAGTTTCTTGGCAGGCCTGATCTGGCTGAAGTAGAACTTCTGCTGTGGGTGTGCTACATTGCCCTAGAGCCTCAAGGCACAAAGTGCTGAATTGTTTCCAAAGACAGAGATAGTCCCCAAAGCATCTTGCTTCCAGCTCTTTGGGAAGCTATGAAAAAACTCGCTCTGCACAGTGTTCTTACAGCCTATGGGGAACATCTCTTACAAAGTCCTGTTGAACGCAGTTTCTTGGCAGGCCTGATCTGGCTGAAGTAGAACTTCTGCTGTGGGTGTGCTACATTGCCCTAGAGCTTCAAGGCACAAAGTGCTGAATTGTTTCCAAAGCCGGAGATAGGCCCCAAAGCATCTTGCTTCCAGCTCTTTGGGAAGCTAAGAATCAAGTCGCTGTGCACAGTGCTCTGACAGCCTACCGGGAACATCTCTTCCAAAGGCCTGTGAAACGCACTTTCTTGGCAGGCCTGATCTGGCTGAAGTAGAACTTCAGCTCTGGGTGTGCTACATTGCCCTAGAGATTCAAGGCACAAAGCCCTGCCTTGTTTCCAAAGGGGAAGATAAGCCCCAAAGCATCTTGCTTCCAGCTCTTTGGGAAGCTAAGAAACAACTCGCTCTGCATTGGGCTCTTACAGCCTACCGGGAACATCTCCTAGAAATGTCTGTGAAACGCAGTTTCTTTGCAGGCCTGATCTTGCTGAAGTACAACTCCTGCTCTGGGTCTGCTACATTGCCCTAGAACGTCAAGGCACAACGTGCTGAATATTTTAGGAAGTTCTTTGATAGGCCACGAAGCATCTTGCTTCCAGCTCTATGGGAAGCTATGAAACAACTCGCTCTGCACCGTGTTCTTAGAGCCTACGGGGAACATCTCTTACAAAGTCCTGTTGAATGCAGTTTCTTGGCATGCCTGATCTGGCTGAAGTAGAACTTCTGCTGTGGGTGTGCTACATTGCCCAAGAGCTTCAAGGCACAAAGTGCTGAATTGTTTCCAAAGCTGGAGATAGGCCCCAAAGCATCTTGCTTCCAGCTCTTTGGGAAGGTAAGAAACAACTCGCTCTGCATTGGGCTCTTACAGCCTACCGGGAACATCCCTTACAAAGGGCTGTGAAACGCAGTTTCTTTGCAGGCCTGATCTGGCTGAAGTAGAACTTCTGCTCTGGGTGTGCTACATTGCCCTAGAGCTTCAAGGCACAACGTGCTGAATATTTTAGGAAGTTCTTTCATAGGCCACGAAGCATCTTGCTTCCAGCTCTTTGGGAAGCTAAGAAACAACTCGCTCTGCACAGTGCTCTGACAGCCTACCGGGAACATCTCTTCCAAAGGTCTGTGAAACGCACTTTCTTGGCAGGCCTGATGTGGCTGAAGTAGAACTTCTGCTCTGGGTGTGCTACATTGCCCTAGAGATTCAAGGCACAAAGCCCTGCCTTGTTTCCAAAGGGGAAGATAAGCCCCAAAGCATCTTGCTTCCAGCTCTTTGCGAAGCTAAGAATCAACTCGCTGTGCACAGTGCTCTGACAGCCTACCGGGAACATCTCTTCCAAAGGACTGTGAAACGCACTTTTCTGAAGGCCCGATCTGGATGAAGTAGAACTTCTGCTCTTGGTGTGCTACATTGCCCTAGAGCTTCAAGGCTCAAAGCCCTGCCTTGTTTACAAAGCCGGAGATAGGCCCCAAAGCATCTTGCTTCCAGCTCTTTGGGAAGCCAAGAAACAACTCGCTGTGCACATTGCTCTGACAGCCTACCGGGAACATCCCTTCCAAAGGCCTGTGAAACGCACTTTCTTGGCAGGCCTGATGTGGCTGAAGTAGAACTTCTGCTCTGGGTGTGCTACATTGCCCTAGAGATTCAAGGCACAAAGCCCTGCCTTGTTTCCAAAGGGGAAGATAAGCCCCAAAGCATCTTGCTTCCAGCTCTTTGGGAAGCTAAGAAACAACTCGCTCTGCATTGGGCTCTTACAGCCTACCGGGAACATCTCCTAGAAATGTCTGTGAAACGCAGTTTCTTTGCAGGCCTGATCGTGCTGAAGTACAACTCCTGCTCTGGGTCTGCTACATTTCCCTAGAGCTTCAAGGCACAACGTGCTGAATATTTTAGGAAGTTCTTTGATAGGCCACGAAGCATCTTGCTTCCAGCTCTATGGGAAGCTATGAAACAACGCGCTCTGCACAGTGTTCTTACAGCCTATGGGGAACATCTCTTACAAAGTCCTGTTGAACGCAGTTTCTTGGCAGGCCTGATCTGGCTGAAGTAGAACTTCTGCTGTGGGTGTGCTACATTGCCCTAGAGCTTCAAGGCACAAAGTGCTGAATTGTTTCCAAAGCCGGAGATAGGCCCCAAAGCATCTTGCTTCCAGCTCTTTGCGAAGCTAAGAATCAACTCGCTGTGCACAGTGCTCTGACAGCCTATCGGGAACATGTCTTCCAAAGGCCTGTGAAACGCACTTTATTGGCAGGCCAGATCTGGCTGAAGTAGAACTTCTGCTCTGGGTGTGCTACATTGCCCTAGAGATTCAAGGCACAAAGCACTGCCTTGTTTCCAAAGGGGAAGATAAGCCCCAAAGCATCTTGCTTCCAGCTCTTTGGGAAGCTAAGAAACAACTCGCTCTGCATTGGGCTCTTACAGCCTACCGGGAACATATCCTAGAAATGTCTGTGAAACGCAGTTTCTTTGCAGGCCTGATCTTGCTGAAGTAGAACTCCTGCTGTGGGTCTGCTACACTGCCCTAGAAACTCAAGGCAGAACGTGCTGAATATTTTAGGAAGTTCTTTGATAGGCCACGAAGCATCTTGCTTCCAGCTCTATGGGAAGCTATGAAACAACTCGCTCTGCGCCGTGTTCTTAGAGCCTACGGGGAACATCTCTTACAAAGTCCTGTTGAACGCAGTTTCTTGGCAGGCCTGATCTGGCTGAAGTAGAACTTCTGCTGTGGGTGTGCTACATTGCCCTAGAGCTTCAAGGCACAAAGTGCTGAATTGTTTCCAAAGACAGAGATAGTCCCCAAAGCATCTTGCTTCCAGCTCTTTGGGAAGGTAAGAAACAACTCGCTCTGCATTGGGCTCTTACAGCCTACCGGGAACATCCCTTACAAAGGGCTGTGAAACGCAGTTTCTTGGCAGGCCTGATCTGGCTGAAGTAGAACTTCTGCTCTGGGTGTGCTACATTGCCCTAGAGCTTCAAGGCACAAAGTGCTGAATTGTTTCCAAAGCCGGAGATAGGCCCCAAAGCATCTTGCTTCCAGCTCTTTGCGAAGCTAAGAATCAAGTCGCTGTGCACAGTGCTCTGACAGCCTACCGGGAACATCTCTTACAAAGGCCTGTGAAACGCACTTTCTTGGCAGGCCTGATGTGGCTGAAGTAGAACTTCTGCTCTGGGTGTGCTACATTGCCCTAGAGATTCAAGGCACAAAGCCCTGCCTTGTTTCCAAAGGGGAAGATAAGCCCCAAAGCATCTTGCTTCCAGCTCTTTGGGAAGCTAAGAAACAACTCGCTCTGCATTGGGCTCTTAGAGCCTACCGGGAACATCTCCTAGACATGTCTGTGAAACGCAGTTTCTTTGCAGGCCTGATCTTGCTGAAGTAGAACTCCTGCTCTGGGTCTGCTACACTGCACTAGAGCTTCAAGGCACAAGGTGCTGAATATTTTAGGAAGTTCTTTGATAGGCCACGAAGCATCTTGCTTCCAGCTCTATGGGAAGCTATGAAACAACTCGCTCTGCACCGTGTTCTTAGAGCCTACGGGGAACATCTCTTACAAAGTCCTGTTGAATGCAGTTTCTTGGCATGCCTGATCTGGCTGAAGTAGAACTTCTGCTGTGGGTGTGCTACATTGCCCAAGAGCTTCAAGGCACAAAGTGCTGAATTGTTTCCAAAGCTGGAGATAGGCCCCAAAGCATCTTGCTTCCAGCTCTTTGGGAAGGTAAGAAACAACTCGCTCTGCATTGGGCTCTTACAGCCTACCGGGAACATCCCTTACAAAGGGCTGTGAAACGCAGTTTCTTTGCAGGCCTGATCTGGCTGAAGTAGAACTTCTGCTCTGGGTGTGCTACATTGCCCTAGAGCTTCAAGGCACAACGTGCTGAATATTTTAGGAAGTTCTTTCATAGGCCACGAAGCATCTTGCTTCCAGCTCTTTGGGAAGCTAAGAAACAACTCGCTCTGCACAGTGCTCTGACAGCCTACCGGGAACATCTCTTCCAAAGGTCTGTGAAACGCACTTTCTTGGCAGGCCTGATGTGGCTGAAGTAGAACTTCTGCTCTGGGTGTGCTACATTGCCCTAGAGATTCAAGGCACAAAGCCCTGCCTTGTTTCCAAAGGGGAAGATAAGCCCCAAAGCATCTTGCTTCCAGCTCTTTGCGAAGCTAAGAATCAACTCGCTGTGCACAGTGCTCTGACAGCCTACCGGGAACATCCCTTCCAAAGGCCTGTGAAACGCACTTTCTTGGCAGGCCTGATGTGGCTGAAGTAGAACTTCTGCTCTGGGTGTGCTACATTGCCCTAGAGATTCAAGGCACAAAGCCCTGCCTTGTTTCCAAAGGGGAAGATAAGCCCCAAAGCATCTTGCTTCCAGCTCTTTGGGAAGCTAAGAAACAACTCGCTCTGCATTGGGCTCTTACAGCCTACCGGGAACATCTCCTAGAAATGTCTGTGAAACGCAGTTTCTTTGCAGGCCTGATCGTGCTGAAGTACAACTCCTGCTCTGGGTCTGCTACATTTCCCTAGAGCTTCAAGGCACAACGTGCTGAATATTTTAGGAAGTTCTTTGATAGGCCACGAAGCATCTTGCTTCCAGCTCTATGGGAAGCTATGAAACAACGCGCTCTGCACAGTGTTCTTACAGCCTATGGGGAACATCTCTTACAAAGTCCTGTTGAACGCAGTTTCTTGGCAGGCCTGATCTGGCTGAAGTAGAACTTCTGCTGTGGGTGTGCTACATTGCCCTAGAGCTTCAAGGCACAAAGTGCTGAATTGTTTCCAAAGCCGGAGATAGGCCCCAAAGCATCTTGCTTCCAGCTCTTTGCGAAGCTAAGAATCAACTCGCTGTGCACAGTGCTCTGACAGCCTATCGGGAACATGTCTTCCAAAGGCCTGTGAAACGCACTTTATTGGCAGGCCAGATCTGGCTGAAGCAGAACTTCTGCTCTGGGTGTGCTACATTGCCCTAGAGATTCAAGGCACAAAGCACTGCCTTGTTTCCAAAGGGGAAGATAAGCCCCAAAGCATCTTGCTTCCAGCTCTTTGGGAAGCTAAGAAACAACTCGCTCTGCATTGGGCTCTTACAGCCTACCGGGAACATATCCTAGAAATGTCTGTGAAACGCAGTTTCTTTGCAGGCCTGATCTTGCTGAAGTAGAACTCCTGCTGTGGGTCTGCTACACTGCCCTAGAAACTCAAGGCAGAACGTGCTGAATATTTTAGGAAGTTCTTTGATAGGCCACGAAGCATCTTGCTTCCAGCTCTATGGGAAGCTATGAAACAACTCGCTCTGCACCGTGTTCTTAGAGCCTACGGGGAACATCTCTTACAAAGTCCTGTTGAACGCAGTTTCTTGGCAGGCCTGATCTGGCTGAAGTAGAACTTCTGCTGTGGGTGTGCTACATTGCCCTAGAGCTTCAAGGCACAAAGTGCTGAATTGTTTCCAAAGACAGAGATAGTCCCCAAAGCATCTTGCTTCCAGCTCTTTGGGAAGGTAAGAAACAACTCGCTCTGCATTGGGCTCTTACAGCCTACCGGGAACATCCCTTACAAAGGGCTGTGAAACGCAGTTTCTTGGCAGGCCTGATCTGGCTGAAGTAGAACTTCTGCTCTGGGTGTGCTACATTGCCCTAGAGCTTCAAGGCACAAAGTGCTGAATTGTTTCCAAAGCCGGAGATAGGCCCCAAAGCATCTTGCTTCCAGCTCTTTGCGAAGCTAAGAATCAAGTCGCTGTGCACAGTGCTCTGACAGCCTACCGGGAACATCTCTTACAAAGGCCTGTGAAACGCACTTTCTTGGCAGGCCTGATGTGGCTGAAGTAGAACTTCTGCTCTGGGTGTGCTACATTGCCCTAGAGATTCAAGGCACAAAGCCCTGCCTTGTTTCCAAAGGGGAAGATAAGCCCCAAAGCATCTTGCTTCCAGCTCTTTGGGAAGCTAAGAAACAACTCGCTCTGCATTGGGCTCTTACAGCCTACCGGGAACATCTCCTAGAAATGTCTGTGAAACGCAGTTTCTTTGCAGGCCTGATCTTGCTGAAGTAGAACTCCTGCTCTGGGTCTGCTACACTGCACTAGAGCTTCAAGGCACAAGGTGCTGAATATTTTAGGAAGTTCTTTGATAGGCCACGAAGCATCTTGCTTCCAGCTCTATGGGAAGCTATGAAACAACTCGCTCTGCACCGTGTTCTTAGAGCCTACGGGGAACATCTCTTACAAAGTCCTGTTGAACGCAGTTTCTTGGCAGGCCTGATCTGGCTGAAGTAGAACTTCAGCTCTGGGTGTGCTACATTGCCCTAGAGCTTCAAGGCACAACGTGCTGAATATTTTAGGAAGTTCTTTGATAGGCCACGAAGCATCTTGCTTCCAGCTCTTTGGGAAGCTAAGAAACAACTCGCTCTGCACAGTGCTCTGACAGCCTACCGGGAACATCTCTTCCAAAGGTCTGTGAAACGCACTTTCTTGGCAGGCCTGATGTGGCTGAAGTAGAACTTCTGCTCTGGGTGTGCTACATTGCCCTAGAGATTCAAGGCACAAAGCCCTGCCTTGTTTCCAAAGGGGAAGATAAGCCCCAAAGCATCTTGCTTCCAGCTCTTTGCGAAGCTAAGAATCAACTCGCTGTGCACAGTGCTCTGACAGCCTACCGGGAACATCTCTTCCAAAGGACTGTGAAACGCACTTTTCTGAAGGCCCGATCTGGATGAAGTAGAACTTCTGCTCTTGGTGTGCTACATTGCCCTAGAGCTTCAAGGCTCAAAGCCCTGCCTTGTTTACAAAGCCGGAGATAGGCCCCAAAGCATCTTGCTTCCAGCTCTTTGGGAAGCTAAGAAACAACTCGCTGTGCACATTGCTCTGACAGCCTACCGGGAACATCCCTTCCAAAGGCCTGTGAAACGCACTTTCTTGGCAGGCCTGATGTGGCTGAAGTAGAACTTCTGCTCTGGGTGTGCTACATTGCCCTAGAGATTCAAGGCACAAAGCCCTGCCTTGTTTCCAAAGGGGAAGATAAGCCCCAAAGCATCTTGCTTCCAGCTCTTTGGGAAGCTAAGAAACAACTCGCTCTGCATTGGGCTCTTACAGCCTACCGGGAACATCTCCTAGAAATGTCTGTGAAACGCAGTTTCTTTGCAGGCCTGATCGTGCTGAAGTACAACTCCTGCTCTGGGTCTGCTACATTTCCCTAGAGCTTCAAGGCACAACGTGCTGAATATTTTAGGAAGTTCTTTGATAGGCCACGAAGCATCTTGCTTCCAGCTCTATGGGAAGCTATGAAACAACGCGCTCTGCACAGTGTTCTTACAGCCTATGGGGAACATCTCTTACAAAGTCCTGTTGAACGCAGTTTCTTGGCAGGCCTGATCTGGCTGAAGTAGAACTTCTGCTGTGGGTGTGCTACATTGCCCTAGAGCTTCAAGGCACAAAGTGCTGAATTGTTTCCAAAGCCGGAGATAGGCCCCAAAGCATCTTGCTTCCAGCTCTTTGCGAAGCTAAGAATCAACTCGCTGTGCACAGTGCTCTGACAGCCTACCGGGAACATGTCTTCCAAAGGCCTGTGAAACGCACTTTATTGGCAGGCCAGATCTGGCTGAAGTAGAACTTCTGCTCTGGGTGTGCTACATTGCCCTAGAGATTCAAGGCACAAAGCCCTGCCTTGTTTCCAAAGGGGAAGATAAGCCCCAAAGCATCTTGCTTCCAGCTCTTTGGGAAGCTAAGAAACAACTCGCTCTGCATTGGGCTCTTACAGCCTACCGGGAACATATCCTAGAAATGTCTGTGAAACGCAGTTTCTTTGCAGGCCTGATCTTGCTGAAGTAGAACTCCTGCTGTGGGTCTGCTACACTGCCCTAGAAACTCAAGGCAGAACGTGCTGAATATTTTAGGAAGTTCTTTGATAGGCCACGAAGCATCTTGCTTCCAGCTCTATGGGAAGCTATGAAACAACTCGCTCTGCACCGTGTTCTTAGAGCCTACGGGGAACATCTCTTACAAAGTCCTGTTGAACGCAGTTTCTTGGCAGGCCTGATCTGGCTGAAGTAGAACTTCTGCTGTGGGTGTGCTACATTGCCCTAGAGCTTCAAGGCACAAAGTGCTGAATTGTTTCCAAAGACAGAGATAGTCCCCAAAGCATCTTGCTTCCAGCTCTTTGGGAAGGTAAGAAACAACTCGCTCTGCATTGGGCTCTTACAGCCTACCGGGAACATCCCTTACAAAGGGCTGTGAAACGCAGTTTCTTGGCAGGCCTGATCTGGCTGAAGTAGAACTTCTGCTCTGGGTGTGCTACATTGCCCTAGAGCTTCAAGGCACAAAGTGCTGAATTGTTTCCAAAGCCGGAGATAGGCCCCAAAGCATCTTGCTTCCAGCTCTTTGCGAAGCTAAGAATCAAGTCGCTGTGCACAGTGCTCTGACAGCCTACCGGGAACATCTCTTACAAAGGCCTGTGAAACGCACTTTCTTGGCAGGCCTGATGTGGCTGAAGTAGAACTTCTGCTCTGGGTGTGCTACATTGCCCTAGAGATTCAAGGCACAAAGCCCTGCCTTGTTTCCAAAGGGGAAGATAAGCCCCAAAGCATCTTGCTTCCAGCTCTTTGGGAAGCTAAGAAACAACTCGCTCTGCATTGGGCTCTTACAGCCTACCGGGAACATCTCCTAGAAATGTCTGTGAAACGCAGTTTCTTTGCAGGCCTGATCTTGCTGAAGTAGAACTCCTGCTCTGGGTCTGCTACACTGCACTAGAGCTTCAAGGCACAAGGTGCTGAATATTTTAGGAAGTTCTTTGATAGGCCACGAAGCATCTTGCTTCCAGCTCTATGGGAAGCTATGAAACAACTCGCTCTGCACCGTGTTCTTAGAGCCTACGGGGAACATCTCTTACAAAGTCCTGTTGAACGCAGTTTCTTGGCAGGCCTGATCTGGCTGAAGTAGAACTTCTGCTCTGGGTGTGCTACATTGCCCTAGAGCTTCAAGGCACAACGTGCTGAATATTTTAGGAAGTTCTTTGATAGGCCACGAAGCATCTTGCTTCCAGCTCTTTGGGAAGCTAAGAAACAACTCGCTCTGCACAGTGCTCTGACAGCCTACCGGGAACATCTCTTCCAAAGGTCTGTGAAACGCACTTTCTTGGCAGGCCTGATGTGGCTGAAGTAGAACTTCTGCTCTGGGTGTGCTACATTGCCCTAGAGATTCAAGGCACAAAGCCCTGCCTTGTTTCCAAAGGGGAAGATAAGCCCCAAAGCATCTTGCTTCCAGCTCTTTGCGAAGCTAAGAATCAACTCGCTGTGCACAGTGCTCTGACAGCCTACCGGGAACATCTCTTCCAAAGGACTGTGAAACGCACTTTTCTGAAGGCCCGATCTGGATGAAGTAGAACTTCTGCTCTTGGTGTGCTACATTGCCCTAGAGCTTCAAGGCTCAAAGCCCTGCCTTGTTTACAAAGCCGGAGATAGGCCCCAAAGCATCTTGCTTCCAGCTCTTTGGGAAGCTAAGAAACAACTCGCTGTGCACATTGCTCTGACAGCCTACCGGGAACATCCCTTCCAAAGGCCTGTGAAACGCACTTTCTTGGCAGGCCTGATGTGGCTGAAGTAGAACTTCTGCTCTGGGTGTGCTACATTGCCCTAGAGATTCAAGGCACAAAGCCCTGCCTTGTTTCCAAAGGGGAAGATAAGCCCCAAAGCATCTTGCTTCCAGCTCTTTGGGAAGCTAAGAAACAACTCGCTCTGCATTGGGCTCTTACAGCCTACCGGGAACATCTCCTAGAAATGTCTGTGAAACGCAGTTTCTTTGCAGGCCTGATCGTGCTGAAGTACAACTCCTGCTCTGGGTCTGCTACATTTCCCTAGAGCTTCAAGGCACAACGTGCTGAATATTTTAGGAAGTTCTTTGATAGGCCACGAAGCATCTTGCTTCCAGCTATATGAGAAGCTATGAAACAACGCGCTCTGCACAGTGTTCTTACAGCCTATGGGGAACATCTCTTACAAAGTCCTGTTGAACGCAGTTTCTTGGCAGGCCAGATCTGGCTGAAGTAGAACTTCTGCTCTGGGTGTGCTACATTGCCCTAGAGATTCAAGGCACAAAGCACTGCCTTGTTTCCAAAGGGGAAGATAAGCCCCAAAGCATCTTGCTTCCAGCTCTTTGGGAAGCTAAGAAACAACTCGCTCTGCATTGGGCTCTTACAGCCTACCGGGAACATATCCTAGAAATGTCTGTGAAACGCAGTTTCTTTGCAGGCCTGATCTTGCTGAAGTAGAACTCCTGCTGTGGGTCTGCTACACTGCCCTAGAAACTCAAGGCAGAACGTGCTGAATATTTTAGGAAGTTCTTTGATAGGCCACGAAGCATCTTGCTTCCAGCTCTATGGGAAGCTATGAAACAACTCGCTCTGCACCGTGTTCTTAGAGCCTACGGGGAACATCTCTTACAAAGTCCTGTTGAACGCAGTTTCTTGGCAGGCCTGATCTGGCTGAAGTAGAACTTCTGCTGTGGGTGTGCTACATTGCCCTAGAGCTTCAAGGCACAAAGTGCTGAATTGTTTCCAAAGACAGAGATAGTCCCCAAAGCATCTTGCTTCCAGCTCTTTGGGAAGGTAAGAAACAACTCGCTCTGCATTGGGCTCTTACAGCCTACCGGGAACATCCCTTACAAAGGGCTGTGAAACGCAGTTTCTTGGCAGGCCTGATCTGGCTGAAGTAGAACTTCTGCTCTGGGTGTGCTACATTGCCCTAGAGCTTCAAGGCACAAAGTGCTGAATTGTTTCCAAAGCCGGAGATAGGCCCCAAAGCATCTTGCTTCCAGCTCTTTGCGAAGCTAAGAATCAAGTCGCTGTGCACAGTGCTCTGACAGCCTACCGGGAACATCTCTTACAAAGGCCTGTGAAACGCACTTTCTTGGCAGGCCTGATGTGGCTGAAGTAGAACTTCTGCTCTGGGTGTGCTACATTGCCCTAGAGATTCAAGGCACAAAGCCCTGCCTTGTTTCCAAAGGGGAAGATAAGCCCCAAAGCATCTTGCTTCCAGCTCTTTGGGAAGCTAAGAAACAACTCGCTCTGCATTGGGCTCTTACAGCCTACCGGGAACATCTCCTAGAAATGTCTGTGAAACGCAGTTTCTTTGCAGGCCTGATCTTGCTGAAGTAGAACTCCTGCTCTGGGTCTGCTACACTGCACTAGAGCTTCAAGGCACAAGGTGCTGAATATTTTAGGAAGTTCTTTGATAGGCCACGAAGCATCTTGCTTCCAGCTCTATGGGAAGCTATGAAACAACTCGCTCTGCACCGTGTTCTTAGAGCCTACGGGGAACATCTCTTACAAAGTCCTGTTGAACGCAGTTTCTTGGCAGGCCTGATCTGGCTGAAGTAGAACTTCTGCTCTGGGTGTGCTACATTGCCCTAGAGCTTCAAGGCACAACGTGCTGAATATTTTAGGAAGTTCTTTGATAGGCCACGAAGCATCTTGCTTCCAGCTCTTTGGGAAGCTAAGAAACAACTCGCTCTGCACAGTGCTCTGACAGCCTACCGGGAACATCTCTTCCAAAGGTCTGTGAAACGCACTTTCTTGGCAGGCCTGATGTGGCTGAAGTAGAACTTCTGCTCTGGGTGTGCTACATTGCCCTAGAGATTCAAGGCACAAAGCCCTGCCTTGTTTCCAAAGGGGAAGATAAGCCCCAAAGCATCTTGCTTCCAGCTCTTTGCGAAGCTAAGAATCAACTCGCTGTGCACAGTGCTCTGACAGCCTACCGGGAACATCTCTTCCAAAGGACTGTGAAACGCACTTTTCTGAAGGCCCGATCTGGATGAAGTAGAACTTCTGCTCTTGGTGTGCTACATTGCCCTAGAGCTTCAAGGCTCAAAGCCCTGCCTTGTTTACAAAGCCGGAGATAGGCCCCAAAGCATCTTGCTTCCAGCTCTTTGGGAAGCTAAGAAACAACTCGCTGTGCACATTGCTCTGACAGCCTACCGGGAACATCTCTTCCAAAGGCCTGTGAAACGCACTTTCTTGGCAGGCCTGATGTGGCTGAAGTAGAACTTCTGCTCTGGGTGTGCTACATTGCCCTAGAGATTCAAGGCACAAAGCCCTGCCTTGTTTCCAAAGGGGAAGATAAGCCCCAAAGCATCTTGCTTCCAGCTCTTTGGGAAGCTAAGAAACAACTCGCTCTGCATTGGGCTCTTACAGCCTACCGGGAACATCTCCTAGAAATGTCTGTGAAACGCAGTTTCTTTGCAGGCCTGATCTTGCTGAAGTACAACTCCTGCTCTGGGTCTGCTACATTTCCCTAGAGCTTCAAGGCACAACGTGCTGAATATTTTAGGAAGTTCTTTGATAGGCCACGAAGCATCTTGCTTCCAGCTCTATGGGAAGCTATGAAACAACTCGCTCTGCACCGTGTTCTTAGAGCCTACGGGGAACATCTCTTACAAAGTCCTGTTGAACGCAGTTTCTTGGCAGGCCTGATCTGGCTGAAGTAGAACTTCTGCTCTGGGTGTGCTACATTGCCCTAGAGCTTCAAGGCACAACGTGCTGAATATTTTAGGAAGTTCTTTGATAGGCCACGAAGCATCTTGCTTCCAGCTCTTTGGGAAGCTAAGAAACAACTCGCTCTGCACAGTGCTCTGACAGCCTACCGGGAACATCTCTTCCAAAGACCTGTGAAACGCACTTTCTTGGCAGGCCTGATGTGGCTGAAGTAGAACTTCTGCTCTGGGTGTGCTACATTGCCCTAGAGATTCAAGGCACAAAGCCCTGCCTTGTTTCCAAAGGGGAAGATAAGCCCCAAGGCATCTTGCTTCCAGCTCTTTGCGAAGCTAAGAATCAACTCGCTGTGCACAGTGCTCTGACAGCCTACCGGGAACATCTCTTCCAAAGGACTGTGAAACGCACTTTTCTGAAGGCCCGATCTGGATGAAGTAGAACTTCTGCTCTTGGTGTGCTACATTGCCCTAGAGCTTCAAGGCTCAAAGCCCTGCCTTGTTTACAAAGCCGGAGATAGGCCCCAAAGCATCTTGCTTCCAGCTCTTTGGGAAGCTAAGAAACAACTCGCTGTGCTCATTGCTCTGACAGCCTACCGGGAACATCCCTTCCAAAGGCCTGTGAAACGCACTTTCTTGGCAGGCCTGATGTGGCTGAAGTAGAACTTCTGCTCTGGGTGTGCTACATTGCCCTAGAGATTCAAGGCACAAAGCCCTGCCTTGTTTCCAAAGGGGAAGATAAGCCCCAAAGCATCTTGCTTCCAGCTCTTTGGGAAGCTAAGAAACAACTCGCTCTGCATTGGGCTCTTACAGCCTACCGGGAACATCTCCTAGAAATGTCTGTGAAACGCAGTTTCTTTGCAGGCCTGATCGTGCTGAAGTAGAACTCCTGCTCTGGGTGTGCTACATTTCCCTAGAGCTTCAAGGCACAACGTGCTGAATATTTTAGGAAGTTCTTTGATAGGCCACGAAGCATCTTGCTTCCAGCTCTATGGGAAGCTATGAAACAACGCGCTCTGCACAGTGTTCTTACAGCCTATGGGGAACATCTCTTACAAAGTCCTGTTGAACGCAGTTTCTTGGCAGGCCTGATCTGGCTGAAGTAGAACTTCTGCTGTGGGTGTGCTACATTGCCCTAGAGCTTCAAGGCACAAAGTGCTGAATTGTTTCCAAAGCCGGAGATAGGCCCCAAAGCATCTTGCTTCCAGCTCTTTGCGAAGCTAAGAATCAACTCGCTGTGCACAGTGCTCTGACAGCCTACCGGGAACATGTCTTCCAAAGGCCTGTGAAACGCACTTTATTGGCAGGCCAGATCTGGCTGAAGTAGAACTTCTGCTCTGGGTGTGCTACATTGCCCTAGAGATTCAAGGCACAAAGCACTGCCTTGTTTCCAAAGGGGAAGATAAGCCCCAAAGCATCTTGCTTCCAGCTCTTTGGGAAGCTAAGAAACAACTCGCTCTGCATTGGGCTCTTACAGCCTACCGGGAACATATCCTAGAAATGTCTGTGAAACGCAGTTTCTTTGCAGGCCTGATCTTGCTGAAGTAGAACTCCTGCTGTGGGTCTGCTACACTGCCCTAGAAACTCAAGGCAGAACGTGCTGAATATTTTAGGAAGTTCTTTGATAGGCCACGAAGCATCTTGCTTCCAGCTCTATGGGAAGCTATGAAACAACTCGCTCTGCACCGTGTTCTTAGAGCCTACGGGGAACATCTCTTACAAAGTCCTGTTGAACGCAGTTTCTTGGCAGGCCTGATCTGGCTGAAGTAGAACTTCTGCTGTGGGTGTGCTACATTGCCCTAGAGCTTCAAGGCACAAAGTGCTGAATTGTTTCCAAAGACAGAGATAGTCCCCAAAGCATCTTGCTTCCAGCTCTTTGGGAAGGTAAGAAACAACTCGCTCTGCATTGGGCTCTTACAGCCTACCGGGAACATCCCTTACAAAGGGCTGTGAAACGCAGTTTCTTGGCAGGCCTGATCTGGCTGAAGTAGAACTTCTGCTCTGGGTGTGCTACATTGCCCTAGAGCTTCAAGGCACAAAGTGCTGAATTGTTTCCAAAGCCGGAGATAGGCCCCAAAGCATCTTGCTTCCAGCTCTTTGCGAAGCTAAGAATCAAGTCGCTGTGCACAGTGCTCTGACAGCCTACCGGGAACATCTCTTACAAAGGCCTGTGAAACGCACTTTCTTGGCAGGCCTGATGTGGCTGAAGTAGAACTTCTGCTCTGGGTGTGCTACATTGCCCTAGAGATTCAAGGCACAAAGCCCTGCCTTGTTTCCAAAGGGGAAGATAAGCCCCAAAGCATCTTGCTTCCAGCTCTTTGGGAAGCTAAGAAACAACTCGCTCTGCATTGGGCTCTTACAGCCTACCGGGAACATCTCCTAGAAATGTCTGTGAAACGCAGTTTCTTTGCAGGCCTGATCTTGCTGAAGTAGAACTCCTGCTCTGGGTCTGCTACACTGCACTAGAGCTTCAAGGCACAAGGTGCTGAATATTTTAGGAAGTTCTTTGATAGGCCACGAAGCATCTTGCTTCCAGCTCTATGGGAAGCTATGAAACAACTCGCTCTGCACCGTGTTCTTAGAGCCTACGGGGAACATCTATTACAAAGTCCTGTTAAACGCAGTTTCTTGGCAGGCCTGATCTGGCTGAAGTAGAACTTCTGCTCTGGGTGTGCTACATTGCCCTAGAGCTTCAAGGCACAACGTGCTGAATATTTTAGGAAGTTCTTTGATAGGCCACGAAGCATCTTGCTTCCAGCTCTTTGGGAAGCTAAGAAACAACTCGCTCTGCACAGTGCTCTGACAGCCTACCGGGAACATCTCTTCCAAAGGTCTGTGAAACGCACTTTCTTGGCAGGCCTGATGTGGCTGAAGTAGAACTTCTGCTCTTGGTGTGCTACATTGCCCTAGAGCTTCAAGGCTCAAAGCCCTGCCTTGTTTACAAAGCCGGAGATAGGCCCCAAAGCATCTTGCTTCCAGCTCTTTGGGAAGCTAAGAAACAACTCGCTGTGCACATTGCTCTGACAGCCTACCGGGAACATCTCTTCCAAAGGCCTGTGAAACGCACTTTCTTGGCAGGCCTGATGTGGCTGAAGTAGAACTTCTGCTCTGGGTGTGCTACATTGCCCTAGAGATTCAAGGCACAAAGCCCTGCCTTGTTTCCAAAGGGGAAGATAAGCCCCAAAGCATCTTGCTTCCAGCTCTTTGGGAAGCTAAGAAACAACTCGCTCTGCATTGGGCTCTTACAGCCTACCGGGAACATCTCCTAGAAATGTCTGTGAAACGCAGTTTCTTTGCAGGCCTGATCTTGCTGAAGTACAACTCCTGCTCTGGGTCTGCTACATTTCCCTAGAGCTTCAAGGCACAACGTGCTGAATATTTTAGGAAGTTCTTTGATAGGCCACGAAGCATCTTGCTTCCAGCTCTATGGGAAGCTATGAAACAACGCGCTCTGCACAGTGTTCTTACAGCCTATGGGGAACATCTCTTACAAAGTCCTGTTGAATGCAGTTTCTTGGCAGGCCTGAGCTGGCAGAAGTAGAACTTCTGCTGTGGGTGTGCTACATTGCCCTAGAGCTTCAAGGCACAAAGTGCTGAATTGTTTCCAAAGCCGGAGATAGGCCCCAAAGCATCTTGCTTCCAGCTCTTTGCGAAGCTAAGAATCAACTCGCTGTGCACAGTGCTCTGACAGCCTACCGGGAACATGTCTTCCAAAGGCCTGTGAAACGCACTTTATTGGCAGGCCAGATCTGGCTGAAGTAGAACTTCTGCTCTGGGTGTGCTACATTGCCCTAGAGATTCAAGGCACAAAGCACTGCCTTGTTTCCAAAGGGGAAGATAAGCCCCAAAGCATCTTGCTTCCAGCTCTTTGGGAAGCTAAGAAACAACTCGCTCTGCATTGGGCTCTTACAGCCTACCGGGAACATATCCTAGAAATGTCTGTGAAACGCAGTTTCTTTGCAGGCCTGATCTTGCTGAAGTAGAACTCCTGCTGTGGGTCTGCTACACTGCCCTAGAAACTCAAGGCAGAACGTGCAGAATATTTTAGGAAGTTCTTTGATAGGCCACGAAGCATCTTGCTTCCAGCTCTATGGGAAGCTATGAAACAACTCGCTCTGCACCGTGTTCTTAGAGCCTACGGGGAACATCTCTTACAAAGTCCTGTTGAATGCAGTTTCTTGGCATGCCTGATCTGGCTGAAGTAGAACTTCTGCTGTGGGTGTGCTACATTGCCCTAGAGCTTCAAGGCACAAAGTGCTGAATTGTTTCCAAAGCTGGAGATAGGCCCCAAAGCATCTTGCTTCCAGCTCTTTGGGAAGGTAAGAAACAACTCGCTCTGCATTGGGCTCTTACAGCCTACCGGGAACATCCCTTACAAAGGGCTGTGAAACGCAGTTTCTTTGCAGGCCTGATCTGGCTGAAGTAGAACTTCTGCTCTGGGTGTGCTACATTGCTCTAGAGCTTCAAGGCACAAAGTGCTGAATTGTTTCCAAAGACAGAGATAGGCCCCAAAGCATCTTGCTTCCAGCTCTTTGGGAAGCTAAGAAACAACTCGCTCTGCACAGTGCTCTGACAGCCTACCGGGAACATCTCTTCCAAAGGTCTGTGAAACGCACTTTCTTTGCAGGCCTGATCTGGCTGAAGTAGAACTTCTGCTCTGGGTGTGCTACATTGCCCTAGAGATTCAAGGCACAAAGCCCTGCCTTGTTTCCAAAGGGGAAGATAAGCCCCAAAGCATCTTGCTTCCAGCTCTTTGCGAAGCTAAGAATCAACTCGCTGTGCACAGTGCTCTGACAGCCTACCGGGAACATCTCTTCCAAAGGACTGTGAAACGCACTTTTCTGAAGGCCCGATCTGGATGAAGTAGAACTTCTGCTCTTGGTGTGCTACATTGCCCTAGAGCTTCAAGGCTCAAAGCCCTGCCTTGTTTACAAAGCCGGAGATAGGCCCCAAAGCATCTTGCTTCCAGCTCTTTGGGAAGCTAAGAAACAACTCGCTGTGCACATTGCTCTGACAGCCTACCGGGAACATCTCTTCCAAAGGCCTGTGAAACGCACTTTCTTGGCAGGCCTGATGTGGCTGAAGTAGAACTTCTGCTCTGGGTGTGCTACATTGCCCTAGAGATTCAAGGCACAAAGCCCTGCCTTGTTTCCAAAGGGGAAGATAAGCCCCAAAGCATCTTGCTTCCAGCTCTTTGGGAAGCTAAGAAACAACTCGCTCTGCATTGGGCTCTTACAGCCTACCGGGAACATCTCCTAGAAATGTCTGTGAAACGCAGTTTCTTTGCAGGCCTGATCTTGCTGAAGTACAACTCCTGCTCTGGGTCTGCTACATTTCCCTAGAGCTTCAAGGCACAACGTGCTGAATATTTTAGGAAGTTCTTTGATAGGCCACGAAGCATCTTGCTTCCAGCTCTATGGGAAGCTATGAAACAACGCGCTCTGCACAGTGTTCTTACAGCCTATGGGGAACATCTCTTACAAAGTCCTGTTGAATGCAGTTTCTTGGCATGCCTGATCTGGCTGAAGTAGAACTTCTGCTGTGGGTGTGCTACATTGCCCTAGAGCTTCAAGGCACAAAGTGCTGAATTGTTTCCAAAGCTGGAGATAGGCCCCAAAGCATCTTGCTTCCAGCTCTTTGGGAAGGTAAGAAACAACTCGCTCTGCATTGGGCTCTTACAGCCTACCGGGAACATCCCTTACAAAGGGCTGTGAAACGCAGTTTCTTTGCAGGCCTGATCTGGCTGAAGTAGAACTTCTGCTCTGGGTGTGCTACATTGCTCTAGAGCTTCAAGGCACAAAGTGCTGAATTGTTTCCAAAGACAGAGATAGGCCCCAAAGCATCTTGCTTCCAGCTCTTTGGGAAGCTAAGAAACAACTCGCTCTGCACAGTGCTCTGACAGCCTACCGGGAACATCTCTTCCAAAGGTCTGTGAAACGCACTTTCTTTGCAGGCCTGATCTGGCTGAAGTAGAACTTCTGCTCTGGGTGTGCTACATTGCCCTAGAGATTCAAGGCACAAAGCCCTGCCTTGTTTCCAAAGGGGAAGATAAGCCCCAAAGCATCTTGCTTCCAGCTCTTTTCGAAGCTAAGAATCAACTCGCTGTGCACAGTGCTCTGACAGCCTACCGGGAACATCTCTTCCAAAGGACTGTGAAACGCACTTTTCTGAAGGCCCGATCTGGATGAAGTAGAACTTCTGCTCTTGGTGTGCTACATTGCCCTAGAGCTTCAAGGCTCAAAGCCCTGCCTTGTTTACAAAGCCGGAGATAGGCCCCAAAGCATCTTGCTTCCAGCTCTTTGGGAAGCTAAGAAACAACTCGCTGTGCACATTGCTCTGACAGCCTACCGGGAACATCTCTTCCAAAGGCCTGTGAAACGCACTTTCTTGGCAGGCCTGATGTGGCTGAAGTAGAACTTCTGCTCTGGGTGTGCTACATTGCCCTAGAGATTCAAGGCACAAAGCCCTGCCTTGTTTCCAAAGGGGAAGATAAGCCCCAAAGCATCTTGCTTCCAGCTCTTTGGGAAGCTAAGAAACAACTCGCTCTGCATTGGGCTCTTACAGCCTACCGGGAACATCTCCTAGAAATGTCTGTGAAACGCAGTTTCTTTGCAGGCCTGATCTTGCTGAAGTACAACTCCTGCTCTGGGTCTGCTACATTTCCCTAGAGCTTCAAGGCACAACGTGCTGAATATTTTAGGAAGTTCTTTGATAGGCCACGAAGCATCTTGCTTCCAGCTCTATGGGAAGCTATGAAACAACGCGCTCTGCACAGTGTTCTTACAGCCTATGGGGAACATCTCTTACAAAGTCCTGTTGAACGCAGTTTCTTGGCAGGCCTGATCTGGGTGAAGTAGAACTTCTGCTGTGGGTGTGCTACATTGCCCTAGAGCTTCAAGGCACAAAGTGCTGAATTGTTTCCAAAGCCGGAGATAGGCCCCAAAGCATCTTGCTTCCAGCTCTTTGCGAAGCTAAGAATCAACTCGCTGTGCACAGTGCTCTGACAGCCTACCGGGAACATGTCTTCCAAAGGCCTGTGAAACGCACTTTATTGGCAGGCCAGATCTTGCTGAAGTAGAACTTCTGCTCTGGGTGTGCTACATTGCCCTAGAGATTCAAGGCACAAAGCACTGCCTTGTTTCCAAAGGGGAAGATAAGCCCCAAAGCATCTTGCTTCCAGCTCTTTGGGAAGCTAAGAAACAACTCGCTCTGCATTGGGCTCTTACAGCCTACCGGGAACATATCCTAGAAATGTCTGTGAAACGCAGTTTCTTTGCAGGCCTGATCTTGCTGAAGTAGAACTCCTGCTGTGGGTCTGCTACACTGCCCTAGAAACTCAAGGCAGAACGTGCTGAATATTTTAGGAAGTTCTTTGATAGGCCACGAAGCATCTTGCTTCCAGCTCTATGGGAAGCTATGAAACAACTCGCTCTGCACCGTGTTCTTAGAGCCTACGGGGAACATCTCTTACAAAGTCCTGTTGAATGCAGTTTCTTGGCATGCCTGATCTGGCTGAAGTAGAACTTCTGCTGTGGGTGTGCTACATTGCCCTAGAGCTTCAAGGCACAAAGTGCTGAATTGTTTCCAAAGCTGGAGATAGGCCCCAAAGCATCTTGCTTCCAGCTCTTTGGGAAGGTAAGAAACAACTCGCTCTGCATTGGGCTCTTACAGCCTACCGGGAACATCCCTTACAAAGGGCTGTGAAACGCAGTTTCTTTGCAGGCCTGATCTGGCTGAAGTAGAACTTCTGCTCTGGGTGTGCTACATTGCTCTAGAGCTTCAAGGCACAAAGTGCTGAATTTTTTCCAAAGACAGAGATAGGCCCCAAAGCATCTTGCTTCCAGCTCTTTGGGAAGCTAAGAAACAACTCGCTCTGCACAGTGCTCTGACAGCCTACCGGGAACATCTCTTCCAAAGGTCTGTGAAACGCACTTTCTTTGCAGGCCTGATCTGGCTGAAGTAGAACTTTTGCTCTGGGTGTGCTACATTGCCCTAGAGATTCAAGGCACAAAGCCCTGCCTTGTTTCCAAAGGGGAAGATAAGCCCCAAAGCATCTTGCTTCCAGCTCTTTGCGAAGCTAAGAATCAACTCGCTGTGCACAGTGCTCTGACAGCCTACCGGGAACATCTCTTCCAAAGGACTGTGAAACGCACTTTTCTGAAGGCCCGATCTGGATGAAGTAGAACTTCTGCTCTTGGTGTGCTACATTGCCCTAGAGCTTCAAGGCTCAAAGCCCTGCCTTGTTTACAAAGCCGGAGATAGGCCCCAAAGCATCTTGCTTCCAGCTCTTTGGGAAGCTAAGAAACAACTCGCTGTGCACATTGCTCTGACAGCCTACCGGGAACATCTCTTCCAAAGGCCTGTGAAACGCACTTTCTTGGCAGGCCTGATGTGGCTGAAGTAGAACTTCTGCTCTGGGTGTGCTACATTGCCCTAGAGATTCAAGGCACAAAGCCCTGCCTTGTTTCCAAAGGGGAAGATAAGCCCCAAAGCATCTTGCTTCCAGCTCTTTGGGAAGCTAAGAAACAACTCGCTCTGCATTGGGCTCTTACAGCCTACCGGGAACATCTCCTAGAAATGTCTGTGAAACGCAGTTTCTTTGCAGGCCTGATCTTGCTGAAGTACAACTCCTGCTCTGGGTCTGCTACATTTCCCTAGAGCTTCAAGGCACAACGTGCTGAATATTTTAGGAAGTTCTTTGATAGGCCACGAAGCATCTTGCTTCCAGCTCTATGGGAAGCTATGAAACAACTCGCTCTGCACCGTGTTCTTAGAGCCTACGGGGAACATCTCTTACAAAGTCCTGTTGAACGCAGTTTCTTGGCAGGCCTGATCTGGCTGAAGTAGAACTTCTGCTGTGGGTGTGCTACATTGCCCTAGAGCTTCAAGGCACAACGTGCTGAATATTTTAGGAAGTTCTTTGATAGGCCACGAAGCATCTTGCTTCCAGCTCTTTGGGAAGCTAAGAAACAACTCGCTCTGCACAGTGCTCTGACAGCCTACCGGGAACATCTCTTCCAAAGGTCTGTGAAACGCACTTTCTTGGCAGGCCTGATGTGGCTGAAGTAGAACTTCTGCTCTGGGTGTGCTACATTGCCCTAGAGATTCAAGGCACAAAGCCCTGCCTTGTTTCCAAAGGGGAAGATAAGCCCCAAAGCATCTTGCTTCCAGCTCTTTGCGAAGCTAAGAATCAACTCGCTGTGCACAGTGCTCTGACAGCCTACCGGGAACATCTCTTCCAAAGGACTGTGAAACGCACTTTTCTGAAGGCCCGATCTGGATGAAGTAGAACTTCTGCTCTTGGTGTGCTACATTGCCCTAGAGCTTCAAGGCTCAAAGCCCTGCCTTGTTTACAAAGCCGGAGATAGGCCCCAAAGCATCTTGCTTCCAGCTCTTTGGGAAGCTAAGAAACAACTCGCTGTGCACATTGCTCTGACAGCCTACCGGGAACATCCCTTCCAAAGGCCTGTGAAACGCACTTTCTTGGCAGGCCTGATGTGGCTGAAGTAGAACTTCTGCTCTGGGTGTGCTACATTGCCCTAGAGATTCAAGGCACAAAGCCCTGCCTTGTTTCCAAAGGGGAAGATAAGCCCCAAAGCATCTTGCTTCCAGCTCTTTGGGAAGCTAAGAAACAACTCGCTCTGCATTGGGCTCTTACAGCCTACCGGGAACATCTCCTAGAAATGTCTGTGAAACGCAGTTTCTTTGCAGGCCTGATCGTGCTGAAGTACAACTCCTGCTCTGGGTCTGCTACATTTCCCTAGAGCTTCAAGGCACAACGTGCTGAATATTTTAGGAAGTTCTTTGATAGGCCACGAAGCATCTTGCTTCCAGCTCTATGGGAAGCTATGAAACAACTCGCTCTGCACCGTGTTCTTAGAGCCTACGGGGAACATCTCTTACAAAGTCCTGTTGAACGCAGTTTCTTGGCAGGCCTGATCTGGCTGAAGTAGAACTTCTGCTGTGGGTGTGCTACATTGCCCTAGAGCTTCAAGGCACAACGTGCTGAATATTTTAGGAAGTTCTTTGATAGGCCACGAAGCATCTTGCTTCCAGCTCTTTGGGAAGCTAAGAAACAACTCGCTCTGCACAGTGCTCTGACAGCCTACCGGGAACATCTCTTCCAAAGGTCTGTGAAACGCACTTTCTTGGCAGGCCTGATGTGGCTGAAGTAGAACTTCTGCTCTGGGTGTGCTACATTGCCCTAGAGATTCAAGGCACAAAGCCCTGCCTTGTTTCCAAAGGGGAAGATAAGCCCCAAAGCATCTTGCTTCCAGCTCTTTGCGAAGCTAAGAATCAACTCGCTGTGCACAGTGCTCTGACAGCCTACCGGGAACATCTCTTCCAAAGGACTGTGAAACGCACTTTTCTGAAGGCCCGATCTGGATGAAGTAGAACTTCTGCTCTTGGTGTGGTACATTGCCCTAGAGCTTCAAGGCTCAAAGCCCTGCCTTGTTTACAAAGCCGGAGATAGGCCCCAAAGCATCTTGCTTCCAGCTCTTTGGGAAGCTAAGAAACAACTCGCTGTGCACATTGCTCTGACAGCCTACCGGGAACATCCCTTCCAAAGGCCTGTGAAACGCACTTTCTTGGCAGGCCTGATGTGGCTGAAGTAGAACTTCTGCTCTGGGTGTGCTACATTGCCCTAGAGATTCAAGGCACAAAGCCCTGCCTTGTTTCCAAAGGGGAAGATAAGCCCCAAAGCATCTTGCTTCCAGCTCTTTGGGAAGCTAAGAAACAACTCGCTCTGCATTGGGCTCTTACAGCCTACCGGGAACATCTCCTAGAAATGTCTGTGAAACGCAGTTTCTTTGCAGGCCTGATCGTGCTGAAGTACAACTCCTGCTCTGGGTCTGCTACATTTCCCTAGAGCTTCAAGGCACAACGTGCTGAATATTTTAGGAAGTTCTTTGATAGGCCACGAAGCATCTTGCTTCCAGCTCTATGGGAAGCTATGAAACAACGCGCTCTGCACAGTGTTCTTACAGCCTATGGGGAACATCTCTTACAAAGTCCTGTTGAACGCAGTTTCTTGGCAGGCCTGATCTGGCTGAAGTAGAACTTCTGCTGTGGGTGTGCTACATTGCCCTAGAGCTTCAAGGCACAAAGTGCTGAATTGTTTCCAAAGCCGGAGATAGGCCCCAAAGCATCTTGCTTCCAGCTCTTTGCGAAGCTAAGAATCAACTCGCTGTGCACAGTGCTCTGACAGCCTACCGGGAACATGTCTTCCAAAGGCCTGTGAAACGCACTTTATTGGCAGGCCAGAACTGGCTGAAGTAGAACTTCTGCTCTGGGTGTGCTACATTGCCCTAGAGATTCAAGGCACAAAGCACTGCCTTGTTTCCAAAGGGGAAGATAAGCCCCAAAGCATCTTGCTTCCAGCTCTTTGGGAAGCTAAGAAACAACTCGCTCTGCATTGGGCTCTTACAGCCTACCGGGAACATCTCCTAGAAATGTCTGTGAAACGCAGTTTCTTTGCAGGCCTGATCTTGCTGAAGTAGAACTCCTGCTGTGGGTCTACTACACTGCCCTAGAAACTCAAGGCAGAACGTGCTGAATATTTTAGGAAGTTCTTTGATAGGCCACGAAGCATCTTGCTTCCAGCTCTATGGGAAGCTATGAAACAACTCGCTCTGCACCGTGTTCTTAGAGCCTACGGGGAACATCTCTTACAAAGTCCTGTTGAACGCAGTTTCTTGGCAGGCCTGATCTGGCTGAAGTAGAACTTCTGCTGTGGGTGTGCTACATTGCCCTAGAGCTTCAAGGCACAAAGTGCTGAATTGTTTCCAAAGACAGAGATAGTCCCCAAAGCATCTTGCTTCCAGCTCTTTGGGAAGGTAAGAAACAACTCGCTCTGCATTGGGCTCTTACAGCCTACCGGGAACATCCCTTACAAAGGGCTGTGAAACGCAGTTTCTTGGCAGGCCTGATCTGGCTGAAGTAGAACTTCTGCTCTGGGTGTGCTACATTGCCCTAGAGCTTCAAGGCACAAAGTGCTGAATTGTTTCCAAAGCCGGAGATAGGCCCCAAAGCATCTTGCTTCCAGCTCTTTGCGAAGCTAAGAATCAACTCGCTGTGCACAGTGCTCTGACAGCCTACCGGGAACATCTCTTCCAAAGGCCTGTGAAACGCACTTTCTTGGCAGGCCAGATGTGGCTGAAGTAGAACTTCTGCTCTGGGTGTGCTACATTGCCCTAGAGATTCAAGGCACAAAGCCCTGCCTTGTTTCCAAAGGGGAAGATAAGCCCCAAAGCATCTTGCTTCCAGCTCTTTGGGAAGCTAAGAAACAACTCGCTCTGCATTGGGCTCTTACAGCCTACCGGGAACATCTCCTAGAAATGCCTGTGAAACGCAGTTTCTTTGCAGGCCTGATCTTGCTGAAGTAGAACTCCTGCTCTGGGTCTGCTACACTGCACTAGAGCTTCAAGGCACAAGGTGATGAATATTTTAGGAAGTTCTTTGATAGGCCACGAAGCATCTTGCTTCCAGCTCTATGGGAAGCTATGAAACAACTCGCTCTGCACCGTGTTCTTAGAGCCTACGGGGAACATCTCTTACAAAGTCCTGTTGAACGCAGTTTCTTGGCAGGCCTGATCTGGCTGAAGTAGAACTTCTGCTGTGGGTGTGCTACATTGCCCTAGAGCTTCAAGGCACAACGTGCTGAATATTTTAGGAAGTTCTTTGATAGGCCACGAAGCATCTTGCTTCCAGCTCTTTGGGAAGCTAAGAAACAACTCGCTCTGCACAGTGCTCTGACAGCCTACCGGGAACATCTCTTCCAAAGGTCTGTGAAACGCACTTTCTTGGCAGGCCTGATGTGGCTGAAGTAGAACTTCTGCTCTGGGTGTGCTACATTGCCCTAGAGATTCAAGGCACAAAGCCCTGCCTTGTTTCCAAAGGGGAAGATAAGCCCCAAAGCATCTTGCTTCCAGCTCTTTGCGAAGCTAAGAATCAACTCGCTGTGCACAGTGCTCTGACAGCCTACCGGGAACATCTCTTCCAAAGGACTGTGAAACGCACTTTTCTGAAGGCCCGATCTGGATGAAGTAGAACTTCTGCTCTTGGTGTGCTACATTGCCCTAGAGCTTCAAGGCTCAAAGCCCTGCCTTGTTTACAAAGCCGGAGATAGGCCCCAAAGCATCTTGCTTCCAGCTCTTTGGGAAGCTAAGAAACAACTCGCTGTGCACATTGCTCTGACAGCCTACCGGGAACATCCCTTCCAAAGGCCTGTGAAACGCACTTTCTTGGCAGGCCTGATGTGGCTGAAGTAGAACTTCTGCTCTGGGTGTGCTACATTGCCCTAGAGATTCAAGGCACAAAGCCCTGCCTTGTTTCCAAAGGGGAAGATAAGCCCCAAAGCATCTTGCTTCCAGCTCTTTGGGAAGCTAAGAAACAACTCGCTCTGCATTGGGCTCTTACAGCCTACCGGGAACATCTCCTAGAAATGTCTGTGAAACGCAGTTTCTTTGCAGGCCTGATCGTGCTGAAGTACAACTCCTGCTCTGGGTCTGCTACATTTCCCTAGAGCTTCAAGGCACAACGTGCTGAATATTTTAGGAAGTTCTTTGATAGGCCACGAAGCATCTTGCTTCCAGCTCTATGGGAAGCTATGAAACAACTCGCTCTGCACCGTGTTCTTAGAGCCTACGGGGAACATCTCTTACAAAGTCCTGTTGAACGCAGTTTCTTGGCAGGCCTGATCTGGCTGAAGTAGAACTTCTGCTGTGGGTGTGCTACATTGCCCTAGAGCTTCAAGGCACAACGTGCTGAATATTTTAGGAAGTTCTTTGATAGGCCACGAAGCATCTTGCTTCCAGCTCTTTGGGAAGCTAAGAAACAACTCGCTCTGCACAGTGCTCTGACAGCCTACCGGGAACATCCCTTCCAAAGGCCTGTGAAACGCACTTTCTTGGCAGGCCTGATGTGGCTGAAGTAGAACTTCTGCTCTGGGTGTGCTACATTGCCCTAGAGATTCAAGGCACAAAGCCCTGCCTTGTTTCCAAAGGGGAAGATAAGCCCCAAAGCATCTTGCTTCCAGCTCTTTGGGAAGCTAAGAAACAACTCGCTCTGCATTGGGCTCTTACAGCCTACCGGGAACATCTCCTAGAAATGTCTGTGAAACGCAGTTTCTTTGCAGGCCTGATCGTGCTGAAGTACAACTCCTGCTCTGGGTCTGCTACATTTCCCTAGAGCTTCAAGGCACAACGTGCTGAATATTTTAGGAAGTTCTTTGATAGGCCACGAGGCATCTTGCTTCCAGCTCTATGGGAAGCTATGAAACAACGCGCTCTGCACAGTGTTCTTACAGCCTATGGGGAACATCTCTTACAAAGTCCTGTTGAACGCAGTTTGTTGGCAGGCCTGATCTGGCTGAAGTAGAACTTCTGCTGTGGGTGTGCTACATTGCCCTAGAGCTTCAAGGCACAAAGTGCTGAATTGTTTCCAAAGCCGGAGATAGGCCCCAAAGCATCTTGCTTCCAGCTCTTTGCGAAGCTAAGAATCAACTCGCTGTGCACAGTGCTCTGACAGCCTACCGGGAACATGTCTTCCAAAGGCCTGTGAAACGCACTTTATTGGCAGGCCAGAACTGGCTGAAGTAGAACTTCTGCTCTGGGTGTGCTACATTGCCCTAGAGATTCAAGGCACAAAGCACTGCCTTGTTTCCAAAGGGGAAGATAAGCCCCAAAGCATCTTGCTTCCAGCTCTTTGGGAAGCTAAGAAACAACTCGCTCTGCATTGGGCTCTTACAGCCTACCGGGAACATCTCCTAGAAATGTCTGTGAAACGCAGTTTCTTTGCAGGCCTGATCTTGCTGAAGTAGAACTCCTGCTGTGGGTCTACAACACTGCCCTAGAAACTCAAGGCAGAACGTGCTGAATATTTTAGGAAGTTCTTTGATAGGCCACGAAGCATCTTGCTTCCAGCTCTATGGGAAGCTATGAAACAACTCGCTCTGCACCGTGTTCTTAGAGCCTACGGGGAACATCTCTTACAAAGTCCTGTTGAACGCAGTTTCTTGGCAGGCCTGATCTGGCTGAAGTAGAACTTCTGCTGTGGGTGTGCTACATTGCCCTAGAGCTTCAAGGCACAAAGTGCTGAATTGTTTCCAAAGACAGAGATAGTCCCCAAAGCATCTTGCTTCCAGCTCTTTGGGAAGGTAAGAAACAACTCGCTCTGCATTGGGCTCTTACAGCCTACCGGGAACATCCCTTACAAAGGGCTGTGAAACGCAGTTTCTTGGCAGGCCTGATCTGGCTGAAGTAGAACTTCTGCTCTGGGTGTGCTACATTGCCCTAGAGCTTCAAGGCACAAAGTGCTGAATTGTTTCCAAAGCCGGAGATAGGCCCCAAAGCATCTTGCTTCCAGCTCTTTGCGAAGCTAAGAATCAACTCGCTGTGCACAGTGCTCTGACAGCCTACCGGGAACATCTCTTCCAAAGGCCTGTGAAACGCACTTTCTTGGCAGGCCAGATGTGGCTGAAGTAGAACTTCTGCTCTGGGTGTGCTACATTGCCCTAGAGATTCAAGGCACAAAGCCCTGCCTTGTTTCCAAAGGGGAAGATAAGCCCCAAAGCATCTTGCTTCCAGCTCTTTGGGAAGCTAAGAAACAACTCGCTCTGCATTGGGCTCTTACAGCCTACCGGGAACATCTCCTAGAAATGTCTGTGAAACGCAGTTTCTTTGCAGGCCTGATCTTGCTGAAGTAGAACTCCTGCTCTGGGTCTGCTACACTGCACTAGAGCTTCAAGGCACAAGGTGATGAATATTTTAGGAAGTTCTTTGATAGGCCACGAAGCATCTTGCTTCCAGCTCTATGGGAAGCTATGAAACAACTCGCTCTGCACCGTGTTCTTAGAGCCTACGGGGAACATCTCTTACAAAGTCCTGTTGAACGCAGTTTCTTGGCAGGCCTGATCTGGCTGAAGTAGAACTTCTGCTGTGGGTGTGCTACATTGCCCTAGAGCTTCAAGGCACAACGTGCTGAATATTTTAGGAAGTTCTTTGATAGGCCACGAAGCATCTTGCTTCCAGCTCTTTGGGAAGCTAAGAAACAACTCGCTCTGCACAGTGCTCTGACAGCCTACCGGGAACATCTCTTCCAAAGGTCTGTGAAACGCACTTTCTTGGCAGGCCTGATGTGGCTGAAGTAGAACTTCTGCTCTGGGTGTGCTACATTGCCCTAGAGATTCAAGGCACAAAGCCCTGCCTTGTTTCCAAAGGGGAAGATAAGCCCCAAAGCATCTTGCTTCCAGCTCTTTGCGAAGCTAAGAATCAACTCGCTGTGCACAGTGCTCTGACAGCCTACCGGGAACATCTCTTCCAAAGGACTGTGAAACGCACTTTTCTGAAGGCCCGATCTGGATGAAGTAGAACTTCTGCTCTTGGTGTGCTACATTGCCCTAGAGCTTCAAGGCTCAAAGCCCTGCCTTGTTTACAAAGCCGGAGATAGGCCCCAAAGCATCTTGCTTCCAGCTCTTTGGGAAGCTAAGAAACAACTCGCTGTGCACATTGCTCTGACAGCCTACCGGGAACATCCCTTCCAAAGGCCTGTGAAACGCACTTTCTTGGCAGGCCTGATGTGGCTGAAGTAGAACTTCTGCTCTGGGTGTGCTACATTGCCCTAGAGATTCAAGGCACAAAGCCCTGCCTTGTTTCCAAAGGGGAAGATAAGCCCCAAAGCATCTTGCTTCCAGCTCTTTGGGAAGCTAAGAAACAACTCGCTCTGCATTGGGCTCTTACAGCCTACCGGGAACATCTCCTAGAAATGTCTGTGAAACGCAGTTTCTTTGCAGGCCTGATCTTGCTGAAGTACAACTCCTGCTCTGGGTCTGCTACATTTCCCTAGAGCTTCAAGGCACAACGTGCTGAATATTTTAGGAAGTTCTTTGATAGGCCACGAAGCATCTTGCTTCCAGCTCTATGGGAAGCTATGAAACAACGCGCTCTGCACAGTGTTCTTACAGCCTATGGGGAACATCTCTTACAAAGTCCTGTTGAACGCAGTTTCTTGGCAGGCCTGATCTGGCTGAAGTAGAACTTCTGCTGTGGGTGTGCTACATTGCCCTAGAGCTTCAAGGCACAAAGTGCTGAATTGTTTCCAAAGCCGGAGATAGGCCCCAAAGCATCTTGCTTCCAGCTCTTTGCGAAGCTAAGAATCAACTCGCTGTGCACAGTGCTCTGACAGCCTACCGGGAACATGTCTTCCAAAGGCCTGTGAAACGCACTTTATTGGCAGGCCAGAACTGGCTGAAGTAGAACTTCTGCTCTGGGTGTGCTACATTGCCCTAGAGATTCAAGGCACAAAGCACTGCCTTGTTTCCAAAGGGGAAGATAAGCCCCAAAGCATCTTGCTTCCAGCTCTTTGGGAAGCTAAGAAACAACTCGCTCTGCATTGGGCTCTTACAGAATACCGGGAACATATCCTAGAAATGTCTGTGAAACGCAGTTTCTTTGCAGGCCTGATCTTGCTGAAGTAGAACTCCTGCTGTGGGTCTGCTACACTGCCCTAGAAACTCAAGGCAGAACGTGCTGAATATTTTAGGAAGTTCTTTGATAGGCCACGAAGCATCTTGCTTCCAGCTCTATGGGAAGCTATGAAACAACTCGCTCTGCACCGTGTTCTTAGAGCCTACGGGGAACATCTCTTACAAAGTCCTGTTGAACGCAGTTTCTTGGCAGGCCTGATCTGGCTGAAGTAGAACTTCTGCTGTGGGTGTGCTACATTGCCCTAGAGCTTCAAGGCACAAAGTGCTGAATTGTTTCCAAAGACAGAGATAGTCCCCAAAGCATCTTGCTTCCAGCTCTTTGGGAAGGTAAGAAACAACTCGCTCTGCATTGGGCTCTTACAGCCTACCGGGAACATCCCTTACAAAGGGCTGTGAAATGCAGTTTCTTGGCAGGCCTGATCTGGCTGAAGTAGAACTTCTGCTCTGGGTGTGCTACATTGCCCTAGAGCTTCAAGGCACAAAGTGCTGAATTGTTTCCAAAGCCGGAGATAGGCCCCAAAGCATCTTGCTTCCAGCTCTTTGCGAAGCTAAGAATCAACTCGCTGTGCACAGTGCTCTGACAGCCTACCGGGAACATCTCTTCCAAAGGCCTGTGAAACGCACTTTCTTGGCAGGCCTGATGTGGCTGAAGTAGAACTTCTGCTGTGGGTGTGCTACATTGCCCTAGAGCTTCAAGGCACAACGTGCTGAATATTTTAGGAAGTTCTTTGATAGGCCACGAAGCATCTTGCTTCCAGCTCTTTGGGAAGCTAAGAAACAACTCGCTCTGCACAGTGCTCTGACAGCCTACCGGGAAAATCTCTTCCAAAGGTCTGTGAAACGCACTTTCTTGGCAGGCCTGATGTGGCTGAAGTAGAACTTCTGCTCTGGGTGTGCTACATTGCCCTAGAGATTCAAGGCACAAAGCCCTGCCTTGTTTCCAAAGGGGAAGATAAGCCCCAAAGCATCTTGCTTCCAGCTCTTTGCGAAGCTAAGAATCAACTCGCTGTGCACAGTGCTCTGACAGCCTACCGGGAACATCTCTTCCAAAGGACTGTGAAACGCACTTTTCTGAAGGCCCGATCTGGATGAAGTAGAACTTCTGCTCTTGGTGTGCTACATTGCCCTAGAGCTTCAAGGCTCAAAGCCCTGCCTTGTTTACAAAGCCGGAGATAGGCCCCAAAGCATCTTGCTTCCAGCTCTTTTGGAAGCTAAGAAACAACTCGCTCTGCATTGGGCTCTTACAGCCTACCGGGAACATCTCCTAGAAATGTCTGTAAAACGCAGTTTCTTTGCAGGCCTGATCTTGCTGAAGTACAACTCCTGCTCTGGGTCTGCTACATTTCCCTAGAGCTTCAAGGCACAACGTGCTGAATATTTTAGGAAGTTCTTTGATAGGCCACGAAGCATCTTGCTTCCAGCTCTATGGGAAGCTATGAAACAACGCGCTCTGCACAGTGTTCTTACAGCCTATGGGGAACATCTCTTACAAAGTCCTGTTGAACGCAGTTTCTTGGCAGGCCTGATCTGGCTGAAGTAGAACTTCTGCTGTGGGTGTGCTACATTGCCCTAGAGCTTCAAGGCACAAAGTGCTGAATTGTTTCCAAAGCCGGAGATAGGCCCCAAAGCATCTTGCTTCCAGCTCTTTGCGAAGCTAAGAATCAACTCGCTGTGCACAGTGCTCTGACAGCCTACCGGGAACATGTCTTCCAAAGGCCTGTGAAACGCACTTTATTGGCAGTCCAGATCTGGCTGAAGTAGAACTTCTGCTTTGGGTGTGCTACATTGCCCTAGAGATTCAAGGCACAAAGCACTGCCTTGTTTCCAAAGGGGAAGATAAGCCCCAAAGCATCTTGCTTCCAGCTCTTTGGGAAGCTAAGAAACAACTCGCTCTGCATTGGGCTTTTACAGCCTACCGGGAACATATCCTAGAAATGTCTGTGAAACGCAGTTTCTTTGCAGGCCTGATCTTGCTGAAGTAGAACTCCTGCTGTGGGTCTGCTACACTGCCCTAGAAACTCAAGGCAGAACGTGCTGAATATTTTAGGAAGTTCTTTGATAGGCCACGAAGCATCTTGCTTCCAGCTCTATGGGAAGCTATGAAACAACTCGCTCTGCACCGTGTTCTTAGAGCCTACGGGGAACATCTCTTACAAAGTCCTGTTGAACGCAGTTTCTTGGCATGCCTGATCTGGCTGAAGTAGAACTTCTGCTGTGGGTGTGCTACATTGCCCTAGAGCTTCAAGGCACAAAGTGCTGAATTTTTTCCAAAGACAGAGATAGTCCCCAAAGCATCTTGCTTCCAGCTCTTTGGGAAGCTATGAAACAACTCGCTCTGCACAGTGTTCTTACAGCCTATGGGGAACATCTCTTAGAAAGTCCTGTTGAACGCAGTTTCTTGGCAGGCCTGATGTGGCGGAAGTAGAACTTCTGCTGTGGGTGGGCTACATTGCCCTAGAGCTTCAAGGCACAAAGTGCTGAATTGTTTCCAAAGCCGGAGATAGGCCCCAAAGCATCTTGCTTTCAGCTCTTTGCGAAGCTAAGAATCAAGTCGCTGTGCACAGTGCTCTGACAGCCTAACGGGAACATCTCTTCCAAAGGCCTGTGAAACGCACTTTCTTGGCAGGCCTGATGTGGCTGAAGTAGAACTTCTGCTCTGGGTGTGCTACATTGCACAAGAGATTCAAGGCACAAAGCCCTGCCTTGTTTCCAAAGGGGAAGATAAGCCCCAAAGCATCTTGCTTCCAGCTCTTTGGGAAGCTAAGAAACAACTCGCTCTGCATTGGGCTCTTACAGCCTACCGGGAACATCTCCTAGAAATGTCTGTGAAACGCAGTTTCTTTGCAGGCCTGATCTTGCTGAAGTAGAACTCCTGCTCTGGGTCTGCTACACTGCACTAGAGCTTCAAGGCACAAGGTGCTGAATATTTTAGGAAGTTCTTTGATAGGCCACGAAGCATCTTGCTTCCAGCTCTATGGGAAGCTATGAAACAACTCGCTCTGCACCGTGTTCTTAGAGCCTACGGGGAACATCTCTTACAAAGTCCTGTTGAACGCAGTTTCTTGGCAGGCCTGATCTGGCTGAAGTAGAACTTCTGCTGTGGGTGTGCTACATTGCCCTAGAGCTTCAAGGCACAAAGTGCTGAATATTTTCCAAAGACAGAGATAGTCCCCAAAGCATCTTGCTTCCAGCTCTTTGGGAAGCTAAGAAACAACTCGCTCTGCATTGGGCTCTTACAGCCTACCGGGAACATCTCCTAGAAATGTCTGTGAAACGCAGTTTCTTTGCAGGCCTGATCTTGCTGAAGTAGAACTCCTGCTCTGGGTCTGCTACATTTCCCTAGAGCTTCAAGGCACAAAGTGCTGAATTGTTTCCAAAGACAGAGATAGGACCCAAAGCATCTTGCTTCCAGCTCTTTGGGAAACTAAGAATCAACTCGCTGTGCACAGTGCTCTGACAGCCTACCGGGAACATCTCTTCCAAAGGGCTGTGAAACGCACTTTTCTGAAGGCCCGATCTGGATGAAGTAGAACTTCTGCTCTTGGTGTGCTACATTGCCCTAGTGCTCCAAGGCTCAAAGCCCTGCCTTGTTTCCAAAGACGGAGATAGGCCCCAAAGCATCTTGCTTCCAGCTCTTTGCGAAGCTAAGAATCAACTCGCTGTGCACAGTGCTCTGACAGCCTACCGGGAACATCTCTTCCAAAGGCCTGTGAAACGCACTTTCTTGGCAGGCGTGATGTGGCTGAAGTAGAACTTCTGCTCTGGGTGTGCTACATTGCCCTAGAGATTCAAGGCACAAAGCCCTGCCTTGTTTCCAAAGGGGAAGATAAGCCCCAAAGCATCTTGCTTCCAGCTGTTTGGGAAGCTAAGAAACAACTCGCTCTGCATTGGGCTCTTACAGCCTTCCGGGAACATCTCCTAGAAATGTCTGTGAAACGCAGTTTCTTTGCAGGCCTGATCTTGCTGAAGTAGAACTCCTGCTCTGGGTCTGCTACACTGCACTAGAGCTTCAAGGCACAAGGTGCTGAATATTTTAGGAAGTTCTTTGATAGGCCACGAAGCATCTTGCTTCCAGCTCTATGGGAAGCTATGAAACAACTCGCTCTGCACAGTGTTCTTAGAGCCTACGGGGAACATCTCTTACAAAGTCCTGTTAAACGCAGTTTCTTGGCAGGCCTGATCTGGCTGAAGTAGAACTTCTGCTCTGGGTGTGCTACATTGCCCTAGAGCTTCAAGGCACAACGTGCTGAATATTTTAGGAAGTTCTTTGATAGGCCACGAAGCATCTTGCTTCCAGCTCTTTGGGAAGCTAAGAAACAACTCGCTCTGCACAGTGCTCTGACAGCCTACCGGGAACATCTCTTCCAAAGGTCTGTGAAACGCACTTTCTTGGCAGGCCTGATGTGGCTGAAGTAGAACTTCTGCTCTGGGTGTGCTACATTGCCCTAGAGATTCAAGGCACAAAGCCCTGCCTTGTTTCCAAAGGGGAAGATAAGCCCCAAAGCATCTTGCTTCCAGCTCTTTGCGAAGCTAAGAATCAACTCGCTGTGCACAGTGCTCTGACAGCCTACCGGGAACATCTCTTCCAAAGGACTGTGAAACGCACTTTTCTGAAGGCCCGATCTGGATGAAGTAGAACTTCTGCTCTTGGTGTGCTACATTGCCCTAGAGCTTCAAGGCTCAAAGCCCTGCCTTGTTTACAAAGCCGGAGATAGGCCCCAAAGCATCTTGCTTCCAGCTCTTTGCGAAGCTAAGAAACAACTCGCTGTGCACATTGCTCTGACAGCCTACCGGGAACATCTCTTCCAAAGGCCTGTGAAACGCACTTTCATGGCAGGCCTGATGTGGCTGAAGTAGAACTTCTGCTCTGGGTGTGCTACATTGCCCTAGAGATTCAAGGCACAAAGCCCTGCCTTGTTTCCAAAGGGGAAGATAAGCCCCAAAGCATCTTGCTTCCAGCTCTTTGGGAAGCTAAGAAACAACTCGCTCTGCATTGGGCTCTTACAGCCTACCGGGAACATCTCCTAGAAATGTCTGTGAAACGCAGTTTCTTTGCAGGCCTGATCTTGCTGAAGTACAACTCCTGCTCTGGGTCTGCTACATTTCCCTAGAGCTTCAAGGCACAACGTGCTGAATATTTTAGGAAGTTCTTTGATAGGCCACGAAGCATCTTGCTTCAAGCTCTATGGGAAGCTATGAAACAACGCGCTCTGCACAGTGTTCTTACAGCCTATGGGGAACATCTCTTACAAAGTCCTGTTGAACGCAGTTTCTTGGCAGGCCTGATCTGGCTGAAGTAGAACTTCTGCTGTGCGTGTGCTACATTGCCCTAGAGCTTCAAGGCAGAAAGTGCTTAATTGTTTCCAAAGACAGAGATAGGACCCAAAGCATCTTGCTCCAGCTCTTTGGGAAGCTAAGAATCAACTCGCTGTGCACAGTGCTCTGACAGCCTACCGGGAACATCTCTTCCAAATGCCTGTGAAACGCACTTTTCTGAAGGCCCGATCTGGATGAAGTAGAACTTCTGCTCTTGGTGTGCTACATTGCCCTAGAGCTCCAAGGGTCAAAGCCCTGCCTTGTTTCCAAAGACGGACATAGGCCCCAAAGCATCTTGCTTCCAGCTCTTTGCGAAGCTAAGAATCAACTCGCTGTGCACAGTGCTCTGACAGCCTACCGGGAACATCTCTTCCAAAGGCCTGTGAAACGCACTTTCTGGCAGGCCTGATCTGGCTGAAGTAGAACTTCAGCTCTGGGTGTGCTACATTGCCCTAGAGATTCAAGGCACAAAGCCCTGCCTTGTTTCCAAAGGGGAAGATAAGCCCCAAAGCATCTTGCTTCCAGCTCTTTGGGAAGCTAAGAAACCACTCGCTCTGCATTGGGCTCTTACAGCCTACCGGGAACATCTCCTAGAAATGTCTGTGAAACGCAGTTTCTTTGCAGGCCTGATCTTGCTGAAGTACAACTCCTGCTCTGGGTCTGCTACATTGCCCTAGAACGTCAAGGCACAACTTGCTGATTATTTTAGGAAGTTCTTTGATAGGCCACGAAGCATCTTGCTTCCAGCTCTATGGGAAGCTATGAAACAACTCGCTCTGCACCGTGTTCTTAGAGCCTACGGGGAACATCTCTTACAAAGTCCTGTTGAACGCAGTTTCTTGGCAGGCCTGATCTGGCGGAAGTGGAACGTCTGCTGTGGGTGTGCTACATTGCCCTAGAGCTTCAAGGCACAAAGTGCTGAATTGTTTCCAAAGACAGAGATAGTCCCCAAAGCATCTTGCTTCCAGCTCTTTGGGAAGCTAAGAAACAACTCGCTCTGCATTGGGCTCTTACAGCCTACCGGGAACATCTCTTAGAAATGTCTGTGAAACGCAGTTTCTTTGCAGGCCTGATCTTGCTGAAGTAGAACTCCTGCTCTGGGTCTGCTACATTTCCCTAGAGCTTCAAGGCACAAGGTGCTGAATTGTTTCCAAAGACAGAGATAGGACCCAAAGCATCTTGCTTCCAGCTCTTTGGGAAACTAAGAATCAACTCGCTGTGCACAGTGCTCTGACAGCCTACCGGGAACATCTCTTCCAAAGGCCTGTGAAACGCACTTTTCTGAAGGCCCGATCTGGATGAAGTAGAACTTCTGCTCTTGGTGTGCTACATTGCCCTAGTGCTCCAAGGCTCAAAGCCCTGCCTTGTTTCCAAAGACGGAGATAGGCCCCAAAGCATCTTGCTTCCAGCTCTTTGCGAAGCTAAGAATCAACTCGCTGTGCACAGTGCTCTGACAGCCTACCGGGAACATCTCTTCCAAAGGCCTGTGAAACACACTTTCTTGGCAGGCCTGATCTGGCTGAAGTAGAACTTCTGCTCTGGGTGTGCTACATTGCCCTAGAGATTCAAGGCACAAAGCCCTGCCTTGTTTCCAAAGGGGAAGATAAGCCCCAAAGCATCTTACTTCCAGCTCTTTGGGAAGCTAAGAAACAACTCGCTCTGCATTGGGCTCTTACAGCCTACCGGGAACATCTCTTAGAAATGTCTGTGAAACGCAGTTTCTTTGCAGGCCTGATCTTGCTGAAGTACATCTCCTGCTCTGGGTCTGCTACATTGCCCTAGAACGTCAAGGCACAACATGCTGATTATTTTAGGAAGTTCTTTGATAGGCCACGAAGCATCTTGCTTCCAGCTCTATGGGAAGCTATGAAACAACTCGCTCTGCACCGTGTTCTTAGAGCCTACGGGGAACATCTCTTACAAAGTCCTGTTGAACGCAGTTTCTTGGCAGGCCTGATCTGGCTGAAGTAGAACTTCTGCTGTGGGTGTGCTACATTGCCCTAGAGCTTCAAGGCACAAAGTGCTGAATTGTTTCCAAAGACAGAGATAGTCCCCAAAGCATCTTGCTTCCAGCTCTTTGGGAAGCTAAGAAACAACTCGCTCTGCATTGGGCTCTTACAGCCTACCGGGAACATCTCCTAGAAATGTCTGTGAAACGCAGTTTCTTTGCAGGCCTGATCTTGCTGAAGTAGAACTCCTGCTCTGGGTCTGCTACATTTCCCTAGAGCTTCAAGGCACAAAGTGCTGAATTGTTTCCAAAGACAGAGATAGTCCCCAAAGCATCTTGCTTCCAGCTCTTTGGGAAGCTAAGAAACAACTCGCTCTGCATTGGGCTCTTACAGCCTACCGGGAACATCTCCTAGAAATGTCTGTGAAACGCAGTTTCTTTGCAGGCCTGATCTTGCTGAAGTAGAACTCCTGCTCTGGCTCTGCTACATTTCCCTAGACCTTCAAGGCACAACGTGCTGAATATTTTAGGAAGTTCTTTGATAGGCCACAAAGCATCTTGCTTCCAGCTCTATGGGAAGCTATGAAACAACGCGCTCTGCACAGAGTTCTTAAAGCCTGTGGGGAACATCTCTTACAAAGTCCTGTTGAACGCAGTTTCTTGGCAGGCCTGATCTGGCTGAAGTAGAACTTCTGCTGTGGGTGTGCTACATTGCCCTAGAGCTTCAAGGCACAAAGTGCTGAATTGTTTCCAAAGCCGGAGATTGGCCCCAAAGCATCTTGCTTCCAGCTCTTTGCGAAGCTAAGAATCAACTCGCTGTGCACAGTGCTCTGACAGCCTACCGGGAACATCTCTTCCAAAGGCCTGTGAAACGCACTTTCTTGGCAGGCCTGATCTGGCTGAAGTAGAACTTCTGCTCTGGGTGTGCTACATTGCCCTAGAGATTCAAGGCACAAAGCCCTGCCTTGTTTCCAAAGGGGAAGATAAGCCCCAAAGCATCTTACTTCCAGCTCTTTGGGAAGCTAAGAAACAACTCGCTCTGCATTGGGCTCTTACAGCCTACCGGGAACATCTCCTAGAAATGTCTGTGAAACGAAGTTTCTTTGCAGGCCTGATCTTGCTGAAGTAGAACTCCTGGTCTGGGTCTGCTACATTGCCGTAGAACGTCAAGGCACAACGTGCTGATTATTTTAGGAAGTTCTTTGATAGGCCACGAAGCATCTTGCTTCCAGCTCTATGGGAAGCTATGAAACAACTCGCTCTGCACCGTGTTCTTAGAGCCTACGGGGAACATCTCTTACAAAGTCCTGTTGAACACAGTTTCTTGGCAGGCCTGATCTGGCTGAAGTAGAACTTCTGCTCTGGGTGTGCTACATTGCCCTAGAGCTTCAAGGCACAAAGTGCTGAATTGTTTCCAAAGACAGAGATAGTCCCCAAAGCATCTTGCTTCCAGCTCTTTGGGAAGCTAAGAAACAACTCGCTCTGCATTGGGCTCTTACAGCCTACCGGGAACATCTCCTAGAAATGTCTGTGAAACGCAGTTTCTTTGCAGGCCTGATCTTGCTGAAGTAGAACTCCTGCTCTGGGTCTGCTACATTGCCCTAGAGCTTCAAGGCACAACATGCTGAATATTTTAGGAAGTTCTTTGATACGCCACGAAGCATCTTGCTTCCAGCTCTATGGGAAGCTATGAAACAACGCGCTCTGCACAGTGTTCTTACAGCCTATGGGGAACATCTCTTACCAAGTCCTGTTGAACGCAGTTACTTGGCAGGCCTGATCTGGCTGAAGTAGAACTTCTGCTGTGGGTGTGCTACATTGCCCTAGAGCTTCAAGGCACAAAGTGCTGAATTGTTTCCAAAGCCGGAGATAGGCCCCAAAGCATCTTGCTTCCAGCTCTTTGCGAAGCTAAGAATCAACTCGCTGTGCACAGTGCTCTGACAGCCTACCGGGAACATCTCTTCCAAAGGCCTGTGAAACACACTTTCTTGGCAGGCCTGATCTGGCTGAAGTAGAACTTCTGCTCTGGGTGTGCTACATTGCCCTAGAGATTCAAGGCACAAAGCCCTGCCTTGTTTCCAAAGGGGAAGATAAGCCCCAAAGCATCTTACTTCCAGCTCTTTGGGAAGCTAAGAAACAACTCGCTCTGCATTGGGCTCTTACAGCCTACCGGGAACATCTCTTAGAAATGTCTGTGAAACGCAGTTTCTTTGCAGGCCTGATCTTGCTGAAGTACATCTCCTGCTCTGGGTCTGCTACATTGCCCTAGAACGTCAAGGCACAACATGCTGATTATTTTAGGAAGTTCTTTGATAGGCCACGAAGCATCTTGCTTCCAGCTCTATGGGAAGCTATGAAACAACTCGCTCTGCACCGTGTTCTTAGAGCCTACGGGGAACATCTCTTACAAAGTCCTGTTGAACGCAGTTTCTTGGCAGGCCTGATCTGGCTGAAGTAGAACTTCTGCTGTGGGTGTGCTACATTGCCCTAGAGCTTCAAGGCACAAAGTGCTGAATTGTTTCCAAAGACAGAGATAGTCCCCAAAGCATCTTGCTTCCAGCTCTTTGGGAAGCTAAGAAACAACTCGCTCTGCATTGGGCTCTTACAGCCTACCGGGAACATCTCCTAGAAATGTCTGTGAAACGCAGTTTCTTTGCAGGCCTGATCTTGCTGAAGTAGAACTCCTGCTCTGGGTCTGCTACATTTCCCTAGAGCTTCAAGGCACAAAGTGCTGAATTGTTTCCAAAGACAGAGATAGTCCCCAAAGCATCTTGCTTCCAGCTCTTTGGGAAGCTAAGAAACAACTCGCTCTGCATTGGGCTCTTACAGCCTACCGGGAACATCTCCTAGAAATGTCTGTGAAACGCAGTTTCTTTGCAGGCCTGATCTTGCTGAAGTAGAACTCCTGCTCTGGCTCTGCTACATTTCCCTAGACCTTCAAGGCACAACGTGCTGAATATTTTAGGAAGTTCTTTGATAGGCCACAAAGCATCTTGCTTCCAGCTCTATGGGAAGCTATGAAACAACGCGCTCTGCACAGAGTTCTTAAAGCCTGTGGGGAACATCTCTTACAAAGTCCTGTTGAACGCAGTTTCTTGGCAGGCCTGATCTGGCTGAAGTAGAACTTCTGCTGTGGGTGTGCTACATTGCCCTAGAGCTTCAAGGCACAAAGTGCTGAATTGTTTCCAAAGCCGGAGATTGGCCCCAAAGCATCTTGCTTCCAGCTCTTTGCGAAGCTAAGAATCAACTCGCTGTGCACAGTGCTCTGACAGCCTACCGGGAACATCTCTTCCAAAGGCCTGTGAAACGCACTTTCTTGGCAGGCCTGATCTGGCTGAAGTAGAACTTCTGCTCTGGGTGTGCTACATTGCCCTAGAGATTCAAGGCACAAAGCCCTGCCTTGTTTCCAAAGGGGAAGATAAGCCCCAAAGCATCTTACTTCCAGCTCTTTGGGAAGCTAAGAAACAACTCGCTCTGCATTGGGCTCTTACAGCCTACCGGGAACATCTCCTAGAAATGTCTGTGAAACGAAGTTTCTTTGCAGGCCTGATCTTGCTGAAGTAGAACTCCTGGTCTGGGTCTGCTACATTGCCGTAGAACGTCAAGGCACAACGTGCTGATTATTTTAGGAAGTTCTTTGATAGGCCACGAAGCATCTTGCTTCCAGCTCTATGGGAAGCTATGAAACAACTCGCTCTGCACCGTGTTCTTAGAGCCTACGGGGAACATCTCTTACAAAGTCCTGTTGAACACAGTTTCTTGGCAGGCCTGATCTGGCTGAAGTAGAACTTCTGCTCTGGGTGTGCTACATTGCCCTAGAGCTTCAAGGCACAAAGTGCTGAATTGTTTCCAAAGACAGAGATAGTCCCCAAAGCATCTTGCTTCCAGCTCTTTGGGAAGCTAAGAAACAACTCGCTCTGCATTGGGCTCTTACAGCCTACCGGGAACATCTCCTAGAAATGTCTGTGAAACGCAGTTTCTTTGCAGGCCTGATCTTGCTGAAGTAGAACTCCTGCTCTGGGTCTGCTACATTGCCCTAGAGCTTCAAGGCACAACATGCTGAATATTTTAGGAAGTTCTTTGATACGCCACGAAGCATCTTGCTTCCAGCTCTATGGGAAGCTATGAAACAACGCGCTCTGCACAGTGTTCTTACAGCCTATGGGGAACATCTCTTACCAAGTCCTGTTGAACGCAGTTACTTGGCAGGCCTGATCTGGCTGAAGTAGAACTTCTGCTGTGGGTGTGCTACATTGCCCTAGAGCTTCAAGGCACAAAGTGCTGAATTGTTTCCAAAGCCGGAGATAGGCCCCAAAGCATCTTGCTTCCAGCTCTTTGCGAAGCTAAGAATCAACTCGCTGTGCTCAGTGCTCTTACAGCCTACCGGAAACATCTCTTCCAAAGGCCTGTGAAACGCACTTTCTTGGCAGGCCTGATCTGGCTGAAGTAGAACTTCTGCTCTGGGTGTGCTACATTGCCCTAGAGATTCAAGGCACAAAGCCCTGCCTTGTTTCCAAAGGGGAAGATAAGCCCCAAAGCATCTTGCTTCCAGCTGTTTGGGAAGCTAAGAAACAACTCGCTCTTCATTGGGCTCTTACAGCCTACCGGGAACATCTCCTAGAAATGTCTGTGAAACGCAGTTTCTTTGCAGGCCGGATCTTGCTGAAGTAGAACTCCTGCTCTTGGTCTGCTACACTGCACTAGAGCTTCAAGGCACAAGGTGCTGAATATTTTAGGAAGTTCTTTGATAGGCCACGAAGCATCTTGGTTCCAGCTCTATGGGAAGCTATGAAACAACTCGCTCTGCACAGTGTTCTTAGAGCCTACGGGGAACATCTCTTACAAAGTCCTGTTAAACGCAGTTTCTTGGCAGGCCTGATCTGGCTGAAGTAGAACTTCTGCTCTGGGTGTGCTACATTGCCCTAGAGCTTCAAGGCACAACGTGCTGAATATTTTAGGAAGTTCTTTGATAGGCCACGAAGCATCTTGCTTCCAGCTCTTTGGGAAGCTAAGAAACAACTCGCTCTGCACAGTGCTCTGACAGCCTACCGGGAACATCTCTTCCAAAGGTCTGTGAAACGCACTTTCTTGGCAGGCCTGATGTGGCTGAAGTAGAACTTCTGCTCTGGGTGTGCTACATTGCCCTAGAGATTCAAGGCACAAAGCCCTGCCTTGTTTCCAAAGGGGAAGATAAGCCCCAAAGCATCTTGCTTCCAGCTCTTTGCGAAGCTAAGAATCAACTCGCTGTGCACAGTGCTCTGATAGCCTACCGGGAACATCTCTTCCAAAGGACTGTGAAACGCACTTTTCTGAAGGCCCGATCTGGATGAAGTAGAACTTCTGCTCTTGGTGTGCTACATTGCCCTAGAGCTTCAAGGCTCAAAGCCCTGCCTTGTTTACAAAGCCGGAGATAGGCCCCAAAGCATCTTGCTTCCAGCTCTTTGCGAAGCTAAGAAACAACTCGCTGTGCACAGTGCTCTGACAGCCTACCGGGAACATCTCTTCCAAAGGCCTGTGAAATGCACTTTCATGGCAGGCCTGATGTGGCTGAAGTAGAACTTCTGCTCTGGGTGTGCTACATTGCCCTAGAGATTCAAGGCACAAAGCCCTGCCTTGTTTCCAAAGGGGAAGATAAGCCCCAAAGCATCTTGCTTCCAGCTCTTTGGGAAGCTAAGAAACAACTCGCTCTGCATTGGGCTCTTACAGCCTACCGGGAACATCTCCTAGAAATGTCTGTGAAACGCAGTTTCTTTGCAGGCCTGATCTTGCTGAAGTACAACTCCTGCTCTGGGTCTGCTACATTTCCCTAGAGCTTCAAGGCACAACGTGCTGAATATTTTAGGAAGTTCTTTGATAGGCCACGAAGCATCTTGCTTCAAGCTCTATGGGAAGCTATGAAACAACGCGCTCTGCACAGTGTTCTTACAGCCTATGGGGAACATCTCTTACAAAGTCCTGTTGAACGCAGTTTCTTGGCAGGCCTGATCTGGCTGAAGTAGAACTTCTGCTGTGCGTGTGCTACATTGCCCTAGAGCTTCAAGGCAGAAAGTGCTTAATTGTTTCCAAAGACAGAGATAGGACCCAAAGCATCTTGCTCCAGCTCTTTGGGAAGCTAAGAATCAACTCGCTGTGCACAGTGCTCTGACAGCCTACCGGGAACATCTCTTCCAAATGCCTGTGAAACGCACTTTTCTGAAGGCCCGATCTGGATGAAGTAGAACTTCTGCTCTTGGTGTGCTACATTGCCCTAGAGCTCCAAGGCTCAAAGCCCTGCCTTGTTTCCAAAGACGGACATAGGCCCCAAAGCATCTTGCTTCCAGCTCTTTGCGAAGCTAAGAATCAACTCGCTGTGCACAGTGCTCTGACAGCCTACCGGGAACATCTCTTCCAAAGGCCTGTGAAACGCACTTTCTGGCAGGCCTGATCTGGCTGAAGTAGAACTTCAGCTCTGGGTGTGCTACATTGCCCTAGAGATTCAAGGCACAAAGCCCTGCCTTGTTTCCAAAGGGGAAGATAAGCCCCAAAGCATCTTGCTTCCAGCTCTTTGGGAAGCTAAGAAACCACTCGCTCTGCATTGGGCTCTTACAGCCTACCGGGAACATCTCCTAGAAATGTCTGTGAAACGCAGTTTCTTTGCAGGCCTGATCTTGCTGAAGTACAACTCCTGCTCTGGGTCTGCTACATTGCCCTAGAACGTCAAGGCACAACTTGCTGATTATTTTAGGAAGTTCTTTGATAGGCCACGAAGCATCTTGCTTCCAGCTCTATGGGAAGCTATGAAACAACTCGCTCTGCACCGTGTTCTTAGAGCCTACGGGGAACATCTCTTACAAAGTCCTGTTGAACGCAGTTTCTTGGCAGGCCTGATCTGGCGGAAGTGGAACGTCTGCTGTGGGTGTGCTACATTGCCCTAGAGCTTCAAGGCACAAAGTGCTGAATTGTTTCCAAAGACAGAGATAGTCCCCAAAGCATCTTGCTTCCAGCTCTTTGGGAAGCTAAGAAACAACTCGCTCTGCATTGGGCTCTTACAGCCTACCGGGAACATCTCCTAGAAATGTCTGTGAAACGCAGTTTCTTTGCAGGCCTGATCTTGCTGAAGTAGAACTCCTGCTCTGGGTCTGCTACATTTCCCTAGAGCTTCAAGGCACAAAGTGCTGAATTGTTTCCAAAGACAGAGATAGGACCCAAAGCATCTTGCTTCCAGCTCTTTGGGAAACTAAGAATCAACTCGCTGTGCACAGTGCTCTGACAGCCTACCGGGAACATCTCTTCCAAAGGCCTGTGAAACGCACTTTTCTGAAGGCCCGATCTGGATGAAGTAGAACTTCTGCTCTTGGTGTGCTACATTGCCCTAGTGCTCCAAGGCTCAAAGCCCTGCCTTGTTTCCAAAGACGGAGATAGGCCCCAAAGCATCTTGCTTCCAGCTCTTTGCGAAGCTAAGAAACAACTCGCTCTGCATTGGGCTCTTACAGCCTACCGGGAACATCTCCTAGAAATGTCTGTGAAACGCAGTTTCTTTGCAGGCCTGATCTTGCTGAAGTAGAACTCCTGCTCTGGCTCTGCTACATTTCCCTAGACCTTCAAGGCACAACGTGCTGAATATTTTAGGAAGTTCTTTGATAGGCCACAAAGCATCTTGCTTCCAGCTCTATGGGAAGCTATGAAACAACGCGCTCTGCACAGAGTTCTTAGAGCCTGTGGGGAACATCTCTTACAAAGTCCTGTTGAACGCAGTTTCTTGGCAGGCCTGATCTGGCTGAAGTAGAACTTCTGCTGTGGGTGTGCTACATTGCCCTAGAGCTTCAAGGCACAAAGTGCTGAATTGTTTCCAAAGCCGGAGATTGGCCCCAAAGCATCTTGCTTCCAGCTCTTTGCGAAGCTAAGAATCAACTCGCTGTGCACAGTGCTCTGACAGCCTACCGGGAACATCTCTTCCAAAGGCCTGTGAAACGCACTTTCTTGGCAGGCCTGATCTGGCTGAAGTAGAACTTCTGCTCTGGGTGTGCTACATTGCCCTAGAGATTCAAGGCACAAAGCCCTGCCTTGTTTCCAAAGGGGAAGATAAGCCCCAAAGCATCTTACTTCCAGCTCTTTGGGAAGCTAAGAAACAACTCGCTCTGCATTGGGCTCTTACAGCCTACCGGGAACATCTCCTAGAAATGTCTGTGAAACGCAGTTTCTTTGCAGGCCTGATCTTGCTGAAGTAGAACTCCTGCTCTGGGTCTGCTACATTGCCCTAGAACGTCAAGGCACAACGTGCTGATTATTTTAGGAAGTTCTTTGATAGGCCACGAAGCATCTTGCTTCCAGCTCTATGGGAAGCTATGAAACAACTCGCTCTGCACCGTGTTCTTAGAGCCTACGGGGAACATCTCTTACAAAGTCCTGTTGAACGCAGTTTCTTGGCAGGCCTGATCTGGCTGAAGTAGAACTTCTGCTCTGGGTGTGCTACATTGCCCTAGAGCTTCAAGGCACAAAGTGCTGAATTGTTTCCAAAGACAGAGATAGTCCCCAAAGCATCTTGCTTCCAGCTCTTTGGGAAGCTAAGAAACAACTCGCTCTGCATTGGGCTCTTACAGCCTACCGGGAACATCTCCTAGAAATGTCTGTGAAATGCAGTTTCTTTGCAGGCCTGATCTTGCTGAAGTAGAACTCCTGCTCTGGGTCTGCTACATTGCCCTAGAGCTTCAAGGCACAACATGCTGAATATTTTAGGAAGTTCTTTGATACGCCACGAAGCATCTTGCTTCCAGCTCTATGGGAAGCTATGAAACAACGCGCTCTGCACAGTGTTCTTACAGCCTATGGGGAACATCTCTTACCAAGTCCTGTTGAACGCAGTTACTTGGCAGGCCTGATGTGGCTGAAGTAGAACTTCTGCTGTGGGTGTGCTACATTGCCCTAGAGCTCCAAGCCTCAAAGCCCTGCCTTGTTTCCAAAGACGGAGATAGGCCCCAAAGCATCTTGCTTCCAGCTCTATGGGAAGCTATGAAACAACTCGCTCTGCACAGTGTTCTTACAGCCTATGGGGAACATCTCTTACAAAGTCCTGTTGAACGCAGTCTCTTGGCAGGCCTGATCTGGCTGAAGTAGAACTTCTGCTCTGGGTGTGCTACATTGCCCTAGAGATTCAAGGCACAAAGCCCTGCCTTGTTTCCAAAGGGGAAGATAAGCCCCAAAGCATCTTGCTTCCAGCTGTTTGGGAAGCTAAGAAACAACTCGCTCTGCATTGGGCTCTTACAGCCTACCGGGAACATCTCCTAGAAATGTCTGTGAAACGCAGTTTCTTTGCAGGCCGGATCTTGCTGAAGTAGAACTCCTGCTCTTGGTCTGCTACACTGCACTAGAGCTTCAAGGCACAAGGTGCTGAATATTTTAGGAAGTTCTTTGATAGGCCACGAAGCATCTTGGTTCCAGCTCTATGGGAAGCTATGAAACAACTCGCTCTGCACAGTGTTCTTAGAGCCTACGGGGAACATCTCTTACAAAGTCCTGTTGAACGCAGTTTCTTGGCAGGCCTGATCTGGCTGAAGTAGAACTTCTGCTCTGGGTGTGCTACATTGCCCTAGAGCTTCAAGGCACAACGTGCTGAATATTTTAGGAAGTTCTTTGATAGGCCACGAAGCATCTTGCTTCCAGCTCTTTGGGAAGCTAAGAAACAACTCGCTCTGCACAGTGCTCTGACAGCCTACCGGGAACATCTCTTCCAAAGGTCTGTGAAACGCACTTTCTTGGCAGGCCTGATGTGGCTGAAGTAGAACTTCTGCTCTGGGTGTGCTACATTGCCCTAGAGATTCAAGGCACAAAGCCCTGCCTTGTTTCCAAAGGGGAAGATAAGCCCCAAAGCATCTTGCTTCCAGCTCTTTGCGAAGCTAAGAATCAACTCGCTGTGCACAGTGCTCTGACAGCCTACCGGGAACATCTCTTCCAAAGGACTGTGAAACGCACTTTTCTGAAGGCCCGATCTGGATGAAGTAGAACTTCTGCTCTTGGTGTGCTACATTGCCCTAGAGCTTCAAGGCTCAAAGCCCTGCCTTGTTTACAAAGCCGGAGATAGGCCCCAAAGCATCTTGCTTCCAGCTCTTTGCGAAGCTAAGAAACAACTCGCTGTGCACAGTGCTCTGACAGCCTACCGGGAACATCTCTTCCAAAGGCCTGCGAAACGCACTTTCATGGCAGGCCTGATGTGGCTGAAGTAGAACTTCTGCTCTGGGTGTGCTACATTGCCCTAGAGATTCAAGGCACAAAGCCCTGCCTTGTTTCCAAAGGGGAAGATAAGCCCCAAAGCATCTTGCTTCCAGCTCTTTGGGAAGCTAAGAAACAACTCGCTCTGCATTGGGCTCTTACAGCCTACCGGGAACATCTCCTAGAAATGTCTGTGAAACGCAGTTTCTTTGCAGGCCTGATCTTGCTGAAGTACAACTCCTGCTCTGGGTCTGCTACATTTCCCTAGAGCTTCAAGGCACAACGTGCTGAATATTTTAGGAAGTTCTTTGATAGGCCACGAAGCATCTTGCTTCAAGCTCTATGGGAAGCTATGAAACAACGCGCTCTGCACAGTGTTCTTACAGCCTATGGGGAACATCTCTTACAAAGTCCTGTTGAACGCAGTTTCTTGGCAGGCCTGATCTGGCTGAAGTAGAACTTCTGCTGTGCGTGTGCTACATTGCCCTAGAGCTTCAAGGCAGAAAGTGCTTAATTGTTTCCAAAGACAGAGATAGGACCCAAAGCATCTTGCTCCAGCTCTTTGGGAAGCTAAGAATCAACTCGCTGTGCACAGTGCTCTGACAGCCTACCGGGAACATCTCTTCCAAATGCCTGTGAAACGCACTTTTCTGAAGGCCCGATCTGGATGAAGTAGAACTTCTGCTCTTGGTGTGCTACATTGCCCTAGAGCTCCAAGGCTCAAAGCCCTGCCTTGTTTCCAAAGACGTACATAGGCCCCAAAGCATCTTGCTTCCAGCTCTTTGCGAAGCTAAGAATCAACTCGCTGTGCACAGTGCTCTGACAGCCTACCGGGAACATCTCTTCCAAAGGCCTGTGAAACGCACTTTCTGGCAGGCCTGATCTGGCTGAAGTAGAACTTCAGCTCTGGGTGTGCTACATTGCCCTAGAGATTCAAGGCACAAAGCCCTGCCTTGTTTCCAAAGGGGAAGATAAGCCCCAAGCATCTTGCTTCCAGCTCTTTGGGAAGCTAAGAAACCACTCGCTCTGCATTGGGCTCTTACAGCCTACCGGGAACATCTCCTAGAAATGTCTGTGAAACGCAGTTTCTTTGCAGGCCTGATCTTGCTGAAGTACAACTCCTGCTCTGGGTCTGCTACATTGCCCTAGAACGTCAAGGCACAACTTGCTGATTATTTTAGGAAGTTCTTTGATAGGCCACGAAGCATCTTGCTTCCAGCTCTATGGGAAGCTATGAAACAACTCGCTCTGCACCGTGTTCTTAGAGCCTACGGGGAACATCTCTTACAAAGTCCTGTTGAACGCAGTTTCTTGGCAGGCCTGATCTGGCGGAAGTGGAACGTCTGCTGTGGGTGTGCTACATTGCCCTAGAGCTTCAAGGCACAAAGTGCTGAATTGTTTCCAAAGACAGAGATAGTCCCCAAAGCATCTTGCTTCCAGCTCTTTGGGAAGCTAAGAAACAACTCGCTCTGCATTGGGCTCTTACAGCCTACCGGGAACATCTCCTAGAAATGTCTGTGAAACGCAGTTTCTTTGCAGGCCTGATCTTGCTGAAGTAGAACTCCTGCTCTGGGTCTGCTACATTTCCCTAGAGCTTCAAGGCACAAAGTGCTGAATTGTTTCCAAAGACAGAGATAGGACCCAAAGCATCTTGCTTCCAGCTCTTTGGGAAACTAAGAATCAACTCGCTGTGCACAGTGCTCTGACAGCCTACCGGGAACATCTCTTCCAAAGGCCTGTGAAACGCACTTTTCTGAAGGCCCGATCTGGATGAAGTAGAACTTCTGCTCTTGGTGTGCTACATTGCCCTAGTGCTCCAAGGCTCAAAGCCCTGCCTTTTTTCCAAAGACGGAGATAGGCCCCAAAGCATCTTGCTTCCAGCTCTTTGCGAAGCTAAGAATCAACTCGCTGTGCACAGTGCTCTCACAGCCTACCGGGAACATCTCTTCCAAAGGCCTGTGAAACGCACTTTCTTGGCAGGCCTGATCTGGCTGAAGTAGAACTTCTGCTCTGGGTGTGCTACATTGCCCTAGAGATTCAAGGCACAAAGCCCTGCCTTGTTTCCAAAGGGGAAGATAAGCCCCAAAGCATCTTACTTCCAGCTCTTTGGGAAGCTAAGAAACAACTCGCTCTGCATTGGGCTCTTACAGCCTACCGGGAACATCTCTTAGAAATGTCTGTGAAACGCAGTTTCTTTGCAGGCCTGATCTTGCTGAAGTACATCTCCTGCTCTGGGTCTGCTACATTGCCCTAGAACGTCAAGGCACAACATGCTGATTATTTTAGGAAGTTCTTTGATAGGCCACGAAGCATCTTGCTTCCAGCTCTATGGGAAGCTATGAAACAACTCGCTCTGCACCGTGTTCTTAGAGCCTACGGGGAACATCTCTTACAAAGTCCTGTTGAACGCAGTTTCTTGGCAGGCCTGATCTGGCTGAAGTAGAACTTCTGCTGTGGGTGTGCTACATTGCCCTAGAGCTTCAAGGCACAAAGTGCTGAATTGTTTCCAAAGACAGAGATAGTCCCCAAAGCATCTTGCTTCCAGCTCTTTGGGAAGCTAAGAAACAACTCGCTCTGCATTGGGCTCTTACAGCCTACCGGGAACATCTCCTAGAAATGTCTGTGAAACGCAGTTTCTTTGCAGGCCTGATCTTGCTGAAGTAGAACTCCTGCTCTGGGTCTGCTACATTTCCCTAGAGCTTCAAGGCACAAAGTGCTGAATTGTTTCCAAAGACAGAGATAGTCCCCAAAGCATCTTGCTTCCAGCTCTTTGGGAAGCTAAGAAACAACTCGCTCTGCATTGGGCTCTTACAGCCTACCGGGAACATCTCCTAGAAATGTCTGTGAAACGCAGTTTCTTTGCAGGCCTGATCTTGCTGAAGTAGAACTCCTGCTCTGGCTCTGCTACATTTCCCTAGACCTTCAAGGCACAACGTGCTGAATATTTTAGGAAGTTCTTTGATAGGCCACAAAGCATCTTGCTTCCAGCTCTATGGGAAGCTATGAAACAACGCGCTCTGCACAGAGTTCTTAGAGCCTGTGGGGAACATCTCTTACAAAGTCCTGTTGAACGCAGTTTCTTGGCAGGCCTGATCTGGCTGAAGTAGAACTTCTGCTGTGGGTGTGCTACATTGCCCTAGAGCTTCAAGGCACAAAGTGCTGAATTGTTTCCAAAGCCGGAGATTGGCCCCAAAGCATCTTGCTTCCAGCTCTTTGCGAAGCTAAGAATCAACTCGCTGTGCACAGTGCTCTGACAGCCTACCGGGAACATCTCTTCCAAAGGCCTGTGAAACGCACTTTCTTGGCAGGCCTGATCTGGCTGAAGTAGAACTTCTGCTCTGGGTGTGCTACATTGCCCTAGAGATTCAAGGCACAAAGCCCTGCCTTGTTTCCAAAGGGGAAGATAAGCCCCAAAGCATCTTACTTCCAGCTCTTTGGGAAGCTAAGAAACAACTCGCTCTGCATTGGGCTCTTACAGCCTACCGGGAACATCTCCTAGAAATGTCTGTGAAACGCAGTTTCTTTGCAGGCCTGATCTTGCTGAAGTAGAACTCCTGCTCTGGGTCTGCTACATTGCCCTAGAACGTCAAGGCACAACGTGCTGATTATTTTAGGAAGTTCTTTGATAGGCCACGAAGCATCTTGCTTCCAGCTCTATGGGAAGCTATGAAACAACTCGCTCTGCACCGTGTTCTTAGAGCCTACGGGGAACATCTCTTACAAAGTCCTGTTGAACGCAGTTTCTTGGCAGGCCTGATCTGGCTGAAGTAGAACTTCTGCTCTGGGTGTGCTACATTGCCCTAGAGCTTCAAGGCACAAAGTGCTGAATTGTTTCCAAAGACAGAGATAGTCCCCAAAGCATCTTGCTTCCAGCTCTTTGGGAAGCTAAGAAACAACTCGCTCTGCATTGGGCTCTTACAGCCTACCGGGAACATCTCCTAGAAATGTCTGTGAAACGCAGTTTCTTTGCAGGCCTGATCTTGCTGAAGTAGAACTCCTGCTCTGGGTCTGCTACATTGCCCTAGAGCTTCAAGGCACAACATGCTGAATATTTTAGGAAGTTCTTTGATACGCCACGAAGCATCTTGCTTCCAGCTCTATGGGAAGCTATGAAACAACGCGCTCTGCACAGTGTTCTTACAGCCTATGGGGAACATCTCTTACCAAGTCCTGTTGAACGCAGTTACTTGGCAGGCCTGATCTGGCTGAAGTAGAACTTCTGCTGTGGGTGTGCTACATTGCCCTAGAGCTCCAAGCCTCAAAGCCCTGCCTTGTTTCCAAAGACGGAGATAGGCCCCAAAGCATCTTGCTTCCAGCTCTATGGGAAGCTATGAAACAACTCGCTCTGCACAGTGTTCTTACAGCCTATGGGGAACATCTCTTACAAAGTCCTGTTGAACGCAGTCCCTTGGCAGGCCTGATCTGGCTGAAGTAGAACTTCTGCTCTGGGTGTGCTACATTGCCCTAGAGATTCAAGGCACAAAGCCCTGCCTTGTTTCCAAAGGGGAAGATAAGCCCCAAAGCATCTTGCTTCCAGCTGTTTGGGAAGCTAAGAAACAACTCGCTCTGCATTGGGCTCTTACAGCCTACCGGGAACATCTCCTAGAAATGTCTGTGAAACGCAGTTTCTTTGCAGGCCGGATCTTGCTGAAGTAGAACTCCTGCTCTTGGTCTGCTACACTGCACTAGAGCTTCAAGGCACAAGGTGCTGAATATTTTAGGAAGTTCTTTGATAGGCCACGAAGCATCTTGGTTCCAGCTCTATGGGAAGCTATGAAACAACTCGCTCTGCACAGTGTTCTTAGAGCCTACGGGGAACATCTCTTACAAAGTCCTGTTGAACGCAGTTTCTTGGCAGGCCTGATCTGGCTGAAGTAGAACTTCTGCTCTGGGTGTGCTACATTGCCCTAGAGCTTCAAGGCACAACGTGCTGAATATTTTAGGAAGTTCTTTGATAGGCCACGAAGCATCTTGCTTCCAGCTCTTTGGGAAGCTAAGAAACAACTCGCTCTGCACAGTGCTCTGACAGCCTACCGGGAACATCTCTTCCAAAGGTCTGTGAAACGCACTTTCTTGGCAGGCCTGATGTGGCTGAAGTAGAACTTCTGCTCTGGGTGTGCTACATTGCCCTAGAGATTCAAGGCACAAAGCCCTGCCTTGTTTCCAAAGGGGAAGATAAGCCCCAAAGCATCTTGCTTCCAGCTCTTTGCGAAGCTAAGAATCAACTCGCTGTGCACAGTGCTCTGACAGCCTACCGGGAACATCTCTTCCAAAGGACTGTGAAACGCACTTTTCTGAAGGCCCGATCTGGATGAAGTAGAACTTCTGCTCTTGGTGTGCTACATTGCCCTAGAGCTTCAAGGCTCAAAGCCCTGCCTTGTTTACAAAGCCGGAGATAGGCCCCAAAGCATCTTGCTTCCAGCTCTTTGCGAAGCTAAGAAACAACTCGCTGTGCACAGTGCTCTGACAGCCTACCGGGAACATCTCTTCCAAAGGCCTGTGAAACGCACTTTCATGGCAGGCCTGATGTGGCTGAAGTAGAACTTCTGCTCTGGGTGTGCTACATTGCCCTAGAGATTCAAGGCACAAAGCCCTGCCTTGTTTCCAAAGGGGAAGATAAGCCCCAAAGCATCTTGCTTCCAGCTCTTTGGGAAGCTAAGAAACAACTCGCTCTGCATTGGGCTCTTACAGCCTACCGGGAACATCTCCTAGAAATGTCTGTGAAACGCAGTTTCTTTGCAGGCCTGATCTTGCTGAAGTACAACTCCTGCTCTGGGTCTGCTACATTTCCCTAGAGCTTCAAGGCACAACGTGCTGAATATTTTAGGAAGTTCTTTGATAGGCCACGAAGCATCTTGCTTCAAGCTCTATGGGAAGCTATGAAACAACGCGCTCTGCACAGTGTTCTTACAGCCTATGGGGAACATCTCTTACAAAGTCCTGTTGAACGCAGTTTCTTGGCAGGCCTGATCTGGCTGAAGTAGAACTTCTGCTGTGCGTGTGCTACATTGCCCTAGAGCTTCAAGGCAGAAAGTGCTTAATTGTTTCCAAAGACAGAGATAGGACCCAAAGCATCTTGCTCCAGCTCTTTGGGAAGCTAAGAATCAACTCGCTGTGCACAGTGCTCTGACAGCCTACCGGGAACATCTCTTCCAAATGCCTGTGAAACGCACTTTTCTGAAGGCCCGATCTGGATGAAGTAGAACTTCTGCTCTTGGTGTGATACATTGCCCTAGAGCTCCAAGGCTCAAAGCCCTGCCTTGTTTCCAAAGACGTACATAGGCCCCAAAGCATCTTGCTTCCAGCTCTTTGCGAAGCTAAGAATCAACTCGCTGTGCACAGTGCTCTGACAGCCTACCGGGAACATCTCTTCCAAAGGCCTGTGAAACGCACTTTCTGGCAGGCCTGATCTGGCTGAAGTAGAACTTCAGCTCTGGGTGTGCTACATTGCCCTAGAGATTCAAGGCACAAAGCCCTGCCTTGTTTCCAAAGGGGAAGATAAGCCCCAAGCATCTTGCTTCCAGCTCTTTGGGAAGCTAAGAAACCACTCGCTCTGCATTGGGCTCTTACAGCCTACCGGGAACATCTCCTAGAAATGTCTGTGAAACGCAGTTTCTTTGCAGGCCTGATCTTGCTGAAGTACAACTCCTGCTCTGGGTCTGCTACATTGCCCTAGAACGTCAAGGCACAACTTGCTGATTATTTTAGGAAGTTCTTTGATAGGCCACGAAGCATCTTGCTTCCAGCTCTATGGGAAGCTATGAAACAACTCGCTCTGCACCGTGTTCTTAGAGCCTACGGGGAACATCTCTTACAAAGTCCTGTTGAACGCAGTTTCTTGGCAGGCCTGATCTGGCGGAAGTGGAACGTCTGCTGTGGGTGTGCTACATTGCCCTAGAGCTTCAAGGCACAAAGTGCTGAATTGTTTCCAAAGACAGAGATAGTCCCCAAAGCATCTTGCTTCCAGCTCTTTGGGAAGCTAAGAAACAACTCGCTCTGCATTGGGCTCTTACAGCCTACCGGGAACATCTCCTAGAAATGTCTGTGAAACGCAGTTTCTTTGCAGGCCTGATCTTGCTGAAGTAGAACTCCTGCTCTGGGTCTGCTACATTTCCCTAGAGCTTCAAGGCACAAAGTGCTGAATTGTTTCCAAAGACAGAGATAGGACCCAAAGCATCTTGCTTCCAGCTCTTTGGGAAACTAAGAATCAACTCGCTGTGCACAGTGCTCTGACAGCCTACCGGGAACATCTCTTCCAAAGGCCTGTGAAACGCACTTTTCTGAAGGCCCGATCTGGAAGAAGTAGAACTTCTGCTCTTGGTGTGCTACATTGCCCTAGTGCTCCAAGGCTCAAAGCCCTGCCTTGTTTCCAAAGACGGAGATAGGCCCCAAAGCATCTTGCTTCCAGCTCTTTGCGAAGCTAAGAATCAACTCGCTGTGCACAGTGCTCTCACAGCCTACCGGGAACATCTCTTCCAAAGGCCTGTGAAACGCACTTTCTTGGCAGGCCTGATCTGGCTGAAGTAGAACTTCTGCTCTGGGTGTGCTACATTGCCCTAGAGATTCAAGGCACAAAGCCCTGCCTTGTTTCCAAAGGGGAAGATAAGCCCCAAAGCATCTTACTTCCAGCTCTTTGGGAAGCTAAGAAACAACTCGCTCTGCATTGGGCTCTTACAGCCTACCGGGAACATCTCTTAGAAATGTCTGTGAAACGCAGTTTCTTTGCAGGCCTGATCTTGCTGAAGTACATCTCCTGCTCTGGGTCTGCTACATTGCCCTAGAACGTCAAGGCACAACATGCTGATTATTTTAGGAAGTTCTTTGATAGGCCACGAAGCATCTTGCTTCCAGCTCTATGGGAAGCTATGAAACAACTCGCTCTGCACCGTGTTCTTAGAGCCTACGGGGAACATCTCTTACAAAGTCCTGTTGAACGCAGTTTCTTGGCAGGCCTGATCTGGCTGAAGTAGAACTTCTGCTGTGGGTGTGCTACATTGCCCTAGAGCTTCAAGGCACAAAGTGCTGAATTGTTTCCAAAGACAGAGATAGTCCCCAAAGCATCTTGCTTCCAGCTCTTTGGGAAGCTAAGAAACAACTCGCTCTGCATTGGGCTCTTACAGCCTACCGGGAACATCTCCTAGAAATGTCTGTGAAACGCAGTTTCTTTGCAGGCCTGATCTTGCTGAAGTAGAACTCCTGCTCTGGGTCTGCTACATTTCCCTAGAGCTTCAAGGCACAAAGTGCTGAATTGTTTCCAAAGACAGAGATAGTCCCCAAAGCATCTTGCTTCCAGCTCTTTGGGAAGCTAAGAAACAACTCGCTCTGCATTGGGCTCTTACAGCCTACCGGGAACATCTCCTAGAAATGTCTGTGAAACGCAGTTTCTTTGCAGGCCTGATCTTGCTGAAGTAGAACTCCTGCTCTGGCTCTGCTACATTTCCCTAGACCTTCAAGGCACAACGTGCTGAATATTTTAGGAAGTTCTTTGATAGGCCACAAAGCATCTTGCTTCCAGCTCTATGGGAAGCTATGAAACAACGCGCTCTGCACAGAGTTCTTAGAGCCTGTGGGGAACATCTCTTACAAAGTCCTGTTGAACGCAGTTTCTTGGCAGGCCTGATCTGGCTGAAGTAGAACTTCTGCTGTGGGTGTGCTACATTGCCCTAGAGCTTCAAGGCACAAAGTGCTGAATTGTTTCCAAAGCCGGAGATTGGCCCCAAAGCATCTTGCTTCCAGCTCTTTGCGAAGCTAAGAATCAACTCGCTGTGCACAGTGCTCTGACAGCCTACCGGGAACATCTCTTCCAAAGGCCTGTGAAACGCACTTTCTTGGCAGGCCTGATCTGGCTGAAGTAGAACTTCTGCTCTGGGTGTGCTACATTGCCCTAGAGATTCAAGGCACAAAGCCCTGCCTTGTTTCCAAAGGGGAAGATAAGCCCCAAAGCATCTTACTTCCAGCTCTTTGGGAAGCTAAGAAACAACTCGCTCTGCATTGGGCTCTTACAGCCTACCGGGAACATCTCCTAGAAATGTCTGTGAAACGCAGTTTCTTTGCAGGCCTGATCTTGCTGAAGTAGAACTCCTGCTCTGGGTCTGCTACATTGCCCTAGAACGTCAAGGCACAACGTGCTGATTATTTTAGGAAGTTCTTTGATAGGCCACGAAGCATCTTGCTTCCAGCTCTATGGGAAGCTATGAAACAACTCGCTCTGCACCGTGTTCTTAGAGCCTACGGGGAACATCTCTTACAAAGTCCTGTTGAACGCAGTTTCTTGGCAGGCCTGATCTGGCTGAAGTAGAACTTCTGCTCTGGGTGTGCTACATTGCCCTAGAGCTTCAAGGCACAAAGTGCTGAATTGTTTCCAAAGACAGAGATAGTCCCCAAAGCATCTTGCTTCCAGCTCTTTGGGAAGGTAAGAAACAACTCGCTCTGCATTGGGCTCTTACAGCCTACCGGGAACATCCCTTACAAAGGGCTGTGAAACACAGTTTCTTTGCAGGCCTGATCTGGCTGAAGTAGAACTTCTGCTGTGGGTGTGCTACATTGCTCTAGAGCTTCAAGGCACAAAGTGCTGAATTGTTTCCAAAGACAGAGATAGGCCCAAAAGCATCTTGCTTCCAGCTCTATGGGAAGCTATGAAACAACTGGCTCTGCACAGTGTTCTTACAGCCTATGGGGAACATCTCTTACAAAGTCCTGTTGAACGCAGTTTCTTGGCAGGCCTGATCTGGCTGAAGTAGAACTTCTGCTGTGGGTGTGCTACATGGCCCTAGAGCTTCAAGGCACAAAGTGCTGAATTGTTTCCAAAGCCGGAGATAGGCCCCAAAGCATCTTGCTTCCAGCTCTTTGCGAAGCTAAGAATCAACTCGCTGTGCACAGTGCTCTGACAGCCTACCGGGAACATCTCTTCCAAAGGCCTGTGAAACGCACTTTCTTGGCAGGCCTGATCTGGCTGAAGTAGAACTTCTGCTCTGGGTGTGCTACATTGCCCTAGAGATTCAAGGCACAAAGCACTGCCTTGTTTCCAAAGGGGAAGATAAGCCCCAAAGCATCTTGCTTCCAGCTCTTTGGGAAGCTAAGAAACAACTCGCTCTGCATTGGGCTCTTACAGCCTACCGGGAACATCTCCTAGAAATGTCTGTGAAACGCAGTTTCTTTGCAGGCCTGATCTTGCTGAAGTAGAACTCCTGCTCTGGGTCTGCTACATTTCCCTAGAGCTTCAAGGCACAAAGTGCTGAATTGTTTCCAAAGTCAGAGATAGGACACAAAGCATCTTGCTTCCAGCTCTTTGGGAAGCTAAGAATCAACTCGCTGTGCACAGTGCTCTGACAGCCTACCGGGAACATCTCTTCCAAAGGCCTGTGAAACGCACCTTTGTGAAGGCCCGATCTGGATGAAGTAGAACTTCTGCTCTTGGTGTGCTACATTGCCCTAGTGCTCCAAGGCTCAAAGCCCTGCCTTGTTTCCAAAGGGGAAGATAAGCCCCAAAGCATCTTGCTTCCAGCTCTTTGCGAAGCTAAGAATCAACTCGCTGTGCACAGTGCTCTGACAGCCTACCGGGAACATCTCTTCCAAAGGCCTGTGAAACGCACTTTCTTGGCAGGCCTGATCTGGCTGAAGTAGAACTTCTGCTCTGGGTGTGCTACATTGCCCTAGAGATTCAAGGCACAAAGCCCTGCCTTGTTTCCAAAGGGGAAGATAAGCCCCAAAGCATCTTGCTTCCAGCTCTTTGGGAAGCTAAGAAACAACTCGCTCTGCATTGGGCTCTTACAGCCTACCGGGAACATCTCCTAGAAATGTCTGTGAAACGCAGTTTCTTTGCAGGCCTGATCTTGCTGAAGTAGAACTCCTGCTCTGGGTCTGCTACACTGCACTAGAGCTTCAAGGCACAACGTGCTGAATATTTTAGGAAGTTCTTTGATAGGCCACGAAGCATCTTGCTTCCAGCTCTATGGGAAGCTATGAAACAACTTGCTCTGCACCGTGTTCTTAGAGCCTACGGGGAACATCTCTTACAAAGTCCTGTTGAACGCAGTTTCTTGGCAGGCCTGATCTGGCTGAAGTAGAACTTCTGCTGTGGGTGTGCTACATTGCCCTAGAGCTTCAAGGCACAAAGTGCTGAATTGTTTCCAAAGACAGAGATAGTCCCCAAAGCATCTTGCTTCCAGCTCTTTGGGAAGCTAAGAAACAACTCGCTCTGCATTGGGCTCTTACAGCCTACCGGGAACATCTCTTCCAAAGGCCTGTGAAACGCACGTTCTTGGCAGGCCTGATCTGGCTGAAGTAGAACTTCTGCTCTGGGTGTGCTACATTGCTCTAGAGCTTCAAGGCACAAACTGCTGAATTTTTTCCAAAGACAGAGATAGGCCCCAAAGCATCTTGCTTCCAGCTCTATGGGAAGCTATGAAACAACTCGCTCTGCACAGTGTTCTTACAGCCTATGGGGAACATCTCTTACAAAGTCCTGTTGAACGCAGTCTCTTGGCAGGCCTGATCTGGCTGAAGTAGAACTTCTGCTATGGGTGTGCTACATTGCCCTAGAGCTTCAAGGCACAAAGTGCTGAATTGTTTCCAAAGACAGAGATAGTCCCCAAAGCATCTTGCTTCCAGCTCTTTGGGAAGCTAAGAAACAACTCGCTCTGCATTGGGCTCTTACAGCCTACCGGGAACATCTCCTAGAAATGTCTGTGAAACGCAGTTTCTTTGCAGGCCTGATCTTGCTGAAGTAGAACTCCTGCTCTGGCTCTGCTACATTTCCCTAGAACTTCAAGGCACAAAGTGCTGAATTGTTTCCAAAGTCAGAGATAGGACCCAAAGCATCTTGCTTCCAGCTCTTTGGGAAGCTAAGAATCAACTCGCTGTGCACAGTGCTCTGACAGCCTACCGGGAACATCTCTTCCAAAGGCCTGAGAAACGCACTTTTCTGAAGGCCCGATCTGGATGAAGTAGAACTTCTGCTCTTGGTGTGCTACATTGCCCTAGTGCTCCAAGGCTCAAAGCCCTGCCTTGTTTCCAAAGACGGAGATAGGCCCCACTGCATCTTGCTTCCAGCTCTTTGCGAAGCTAAGAATCAACTCGCTGTGCACAGTGCTCTGACAGCCTACCGGGAACATCTCTTCCAAAGGCCTGTGAAACGCACTTTCTTGGCAGGCCTGATCTGGCTGAAGTAGAACTTCTGCTCTGGGTGTGCTACATTGCCCTAGTGATTCAAGGCACAAAGCCCTGCCTTGTTTCCAAAGGGGAAGATAAGCCCCAAAGCATCTTGCTTCCAGCTCTTTGGGAAGCTAAGAAACAACTCGCTCTGCATTGGGCTCTTACAGCCTACCAGGAACATCTCCTAGAAATGTCTGTGAAACGCAGTTTCTTTGCAGGCCTGATCTTGCTGAAGTACAACTCCAGCTCTGGGTCTGCTACATTGCCCTAGAACGTCAAGGCACAACGTGCTGATTATTTTAGGAAGTTCTTTGATAGGCCACGAATCATCTTGCTTCCAGCACTATGGGAAGCTATGAAACAACTCGCTCTGCACCGTGTTCTTACAGCCTACGGGGAACATCTCTTACAAAGTCCTGTTGAACGCAGTTTCTTGGCAGGCCTGCTCTGGCTGAAGTAGAACTTCTGCTGTGGGTGTGCTACATTGCCCTAGAGCTTCAAGGCACAAAGTGCTGAATTGTTTCCAAAGACAGAGATAGTCCCCAAAGCATCTTGCTTCCAGCTCTTTGGGAAGGTAAGAAACAACTCGCTCTGCATTGGGCTCTTACAGCCTACCGGGAACATCCCTTACAAAGGGCTGTGAAACACAGTTTCTTTGCAGGCCTGATCTGGCTGAAGTAGAACTTCTGCTGTGGGTGTGCTACATTGCTCTAGAGCTTCAAGGCACAAACTGCTGAATTGTTTCCAAAGACAGAGATAGGCCCAAAAGCATCTTGCTTCCAGCTCTATGGGAAGCTATGAAACAACTGGCTCTGCACAGTGTTCTTACAGCCTATGGGGAACATCTCTTACAAAGTCCTGTTGAACGCAGTTTCTTGGCAGGCCTGATCTGGCTGAAGTAGAACTTCTGCTGTGGGTGTGCTACATGGCCCTAGAGCTTCAAGGCACAAAGTGCTGAATTTTTTCCAAAGCCGGAGATAGGCCCCAAAGCATCTTGCTTCCAGCTCTTTGCGAAGCTAAGAATCAACTCGCTGTGCACAGTGCTCTGACAGCCTACCGGGAACATCTCTTCCAAAGGCCTGTGAAACGCACTTTCTTGGCAGGCCTGATCTGGCTGAAGTAGAACTTCTGCTCTGGGTGTGCTACATTGCCCTAGAGATTCAAGGCACAAAGCACTGCCTTGTTTCCAAAGGGGAAGATAAGCCCCAAAGCATCTTGCTTCCAGCTCTTTGGGAAGCTAAGAAACAACTCGCTCTGCATTGGGCTCTTACAGCCTACCGGGAACATCTCCTAGAAATGTCTGTGAAACGCAGTTTCTTTGCAGGCCTGATCTTGCTGAAGTAGAACTCCTGCTCTGGGTCTGCTACATTTCCCTAGAGCTTCAAGGCACAAAGTGCTGAATTGTTTCCAAAGTCAGAGATAGGACACAAAGCATCTTGCTTCCAGCTCTTTGGGAAGCTAAGAATCAACTCGCTGTGCACAGTGCTCTGACAGCCTACCGGGAACATCTCTTCCAAAGGCCTGTGAAACGCACTTTTGTGAAGGCCCGATCTGGATGAAGTAGAACTTCTGCTATTGGTGTGCTACATTGCCCTAGTGCTCCAAGGCTCAAAGCCCTGCCTTGTTTCCAAAGGGGAACATAAGCCCCAAAGCATCTTGCTTCCAGCTCTTTGCGAAGCTAAGAATCAACTCGCTGTGCACAGTGCTCTGACAGCCTACCGGGAACATCTCTTCCAAAGGCCTGTGAAACGCACTTTCTTGGCAGGCCTGATCTGGCTGAAGTAGAACTTCTGCTCTGGGTGTGCTACATTGCCCTAGAGATTCAAGGCACAAAGCCCTGCCTTGTTTCCAAAGGGGAAGATAAGCCCCAAAGCATCTTGCTTCCAGCTCTTTGGGAAGCTAAGAAACAACTCGCTCTGCATTGGGCTCTTACAGCCTACCGGGAACATCTCCTAGAAATGTCTGTGAAACGCAGTTTCTTTGCAGGCCTGATCTTGCTGAAGTAGAACTCCTGCTCTGGGTCTGCTACACTGCACTAGAGCTTCAAGGCACAACGTGCTGAATATTTTAGGAAGTTCTTTGATAGGCCACGAAGCATCTTGCTTCCAGCTCTATGGGAAGCTATGAAACAACTTGCTCTGCACCGTGTTCTTAGAGCCTACGGGGAACATCTCTTACAAAGTCCTGTTGAACGCAGTTTCTTGGCAGGCCTGATCTGGCTGAAGTAGAACTTCTGCTGTGGGTGTGCTACATTGCCCTAGAGCTTCAAGGCACAAAGTGCTGAATTGTTTCCAAAGACAGAGATAGTCCCCAAAGCATCTTGCTTCCAGCTCTTTGGGAAGCTAAGAAACAACTCGCTCTGCATTGGGCTCTTACAGCCTACCGGGAACATCTCTTCCAAAGGCCTGTGAAACGCACGTTCTTGGCAGGCCTGATCTGGCTGAAGTAGAACTTCTGCTCTGGGTGTGCTACATTGCTCTAGAGCTTCAAGGCACAAACTGCTGAATTTTTTCCAAAGACAGAGATAGGCCCCAAAGCATCTTGCTTCCAGCTCTATGGGAAGCTATGAAACAACTCGCTCTGCACAGTGTTCTTACAGCCTATGGGGAACATCTCTTACAAAGTCCTGTTGAACGCAGTCTCTTGGCAGGCCTGATCTGGCTGAAGTAGAACTTCTGCTATGGGTGTGCTACATTGCCCTAGAGCTTCAAGGCACAAAGTGCTGAATTGTTTCCAAAGACAGAGATAGTCCCCAAAGCATCTTGCTTCCAGCTCTTTGGGAAGCTAAGAAACAACTCGCTCTGCATTGGGCTCTTACAGCCTACCGGGAACATCTCCTAGAAATGTCTGTGAAACGCAGTTTCTTTGCAGGCCTGATCTTGCTGAAGTAGAACTCCTGCTCTGGCTCTGCTACATTTCCCTAGAACTTCAAGGCACAAAGTGCTGAATTGTTTCCAAAGTCAGAGATAGGACCCAAAGCATCTTGCTTCCAGCTCTTTGGGAAGCTAAGAATTAACTCGCTGTGCACAGTGCTCTGACAGCCTACCGGGAACATCTCTTCCAAAGGCCTGTGAAACGCACTTTTCTGAAGGCCCGATCTGGATGAAGTAGAACTTCTGCTCTTGGTGTGCTACATTGCCCTAGTGCTCCAAGGCTCAAAGCCCTGCCTTGTTTCCAAAGGGGAAGATAAGCCCCAAAGCATCTTGCTTCCAGCTCTTTGCGAAGCTAAGAATCAACTCGCTGTGCACAGTGCTCTGACAGCCTACCGGGAACATCTCTTCCAAAGGCCTGTGAAACGCACTTTCTTGGCAGGCCTGATCTGGCTGAAGTAGAACTTCTGCTCAGGGTGTGCTACATTGCCCTAGAGATTCAAGGCACAAAGCCCTGCCTTGTTTCCAAAGGGGAAGATAAGCCCCAAAGCATCTTGCTTCCAGCTCTTTGGGAAGCTAAGAAACCACTCGCTCTGCATTGGGCTCTTACAGCCTACCGGGAACATCTCCTAGAAATGTCTGTGAAACGCAGTTTCTTTGCAGGCCTGATCTTGCTGAAGTAGAACTCCTGCTCTGGGTCTGCTACATTGCCCTAGAACGTCAAGACACAACATGCTGATTATTTTAGGAAGTTCTTTGATAGGCCACGAAGCATCTTGCTTCCAGCTCTATGGGAAGCTATGAAACAACTCGCTCTGCACCGTGTTCTTAGAGCCTACGGGGAACATCTCTTACAAAGTCCTGTTGAACGCAGTTTCTTGGCAGGCCTGATCTGGCTGAAGTAGAACTTCTGCTGTGGGTGTGCTACATTGCCCTAGAGGTTCAAGGCACAAAGTGCTGAATTGTTTCCAAAGACAGAGATAGTCCCCAAAGCATCTTGCTTCCAGCTCTTTGGGAAGGTAAGAAACAACTCGCTCTGCATTGGGCTCTTACAGCCTACCGGGAACATCCCTTACAAAGGGCTGTGAAACGCAGTTTCTTTGCAGGCCTGATCTGGCTGAAGTAGAACTTCTGCTCTGGGTGTGCTACATTGCTCTAGAGCTTCAAGGCACAAACTGCTGAATTGTTTCCAAAGACAGAGATAGGACCCAAAGCATCTTGCTTCCAGCTCTTTGGGAAGCTAAGCATCAACTGGCTGTGCACAGTGCTCTGACAGCCTACCGGGAACATCTCTTCCAAAGGCCTGTGAAACGCACTTTCTTGGCAGGCCTGATCTGGCTGAAGTAGAACTTCTGCTCTGGGTGTGCTACATTGCCCTAGAGATTCAAGGCACAAAGCCCTGCCCTGTTTCCAAAGGGGAAGATAAGCCCCAAAGCATCTTGCTTCCAGCTCTTTGGGAAGCTAAGAAACAACTCGCTCTGCATTGGGCTCTTACAGCCTACCGGGAACATCTCCTAGAAATGTCTGTGAAACGCAGTTTCTTTGCAGGCCTGATCTTGCTGAAGTAGAACTCCTGCTCTGGGTCTGCTACATTGCCCTAGAACGTCAAGGCACAACGTGCTGATTATTTTAGGAAGTTCTTTGATAGGCCACGAAGCATCTTGCTTCCAGCTCTATGGGAAGCTATGAAACAACTCGCTCTGCACCGTGTTCTTAGAGCCTACGGGGAACATCTCTTACAAAGTCCTGTTGAACGCAGTTTCTTGGCAGGCCTGATCTGGCTGAAGTAGAACTTCTGCTGTGGGTGTGCTACATTGCCCTACAGCTTCAAGGCACAAAGTGCTGAATTGTTTCCAAAGACAGAGATAGTCCCCAAAGCATCTTGCTTCCAGCTCTTTGGGAAGGTAAGAAACAACTCGCTCTGCATTGGGCTCTTACAGCCTACCGGGAACATCCCTTACAAAGGGCTGTGAAACACAGTTTCTTTGCAGGCCTGATCTGGCTGAAGTAGAACTTCTGCTCTGGGTGTGCTACATTGCTCTAGAGCTTCAAGGCACAAACTGCTGAATTGTTTCCAAAGACAGAGATAGGCCCAAAAGCATCTTGCTTCCAGCTCTATGGGAAGCTATGAAACAACTGGCTCTGCACAGTGTTCTTACAGCCTATGGGGAACATCTCTTACAAAGTCCTGTTGAACGCAGTTTCTTGGCAGGCCTGATCTGGCTGAAGTAGAACTTCTGCTGTGGGTGTGCTACATGGCCCTAGAGCTTCAAGGCACAAAGTGCTGAATTGTTTCCAAAGCCGGAGATAGGCCCCAAAGCATCTTGCTTCCAGCTCTTTGCGAAGCTAAGAATCAACTCGCTGTGCACAGTGCTCTGACAGCCTACCGGGAACATCTCTTCCAAAGGCCTGTGAAACGCACTTTCTTGGCAGGCCTGATCTGGCTGAAGTAGAACTTCTGCTCTGGGTGTGCTACATTGCCCTAGAGATTCAAGGCACAAAGCACTGCCTTGTTTCCAAAGGGGAAGATAAGCCCCAAAGCATCTTGCTTCCAGCTCTTTGGGAAGCTAAGAAACAACTCGCTCTGCATTGGGCTCTTACAGCCTACCGGGAACATCTCCTAGAAATGTCTGTGAAACGCAGTTTCTTTGCAGGCCTGATCTTGCTGAAGTAGAACTCCTGCTCTGGGTCTGCTACATTTCCCTAGAGCTTCAAGGCACAAAGTGCTGAATTGTTTCCAAAGTCAGAGATAGGACCCAAAGCATCTTGCTTCCAGCTCTTTGGGAAGCTAAGAATCAACTCGCTGTGCACAGTGCTCTGACAGCCTACCGGGAACATCTCTTCCAAAGGCCTGTGAAACGGACTTTTCTGAAGGCCCGATCTGGATGAAGTAGAACTTCTGCTCTTGGTGTGCTACATTGCCCTAGTGCTCCAAGGCTCAAAGCCCTGCCTTGTTTCCAAAGGGGAAGATAAGCCCCAAAGCATCTTGCTTCCAGCTCTTTGGGAAGCTAAGAAACAACTCGCTCTGCATTGGGCTCTTACAGCCTACCGGGAACATCTCTTCCAAAGGCCTGTGAAACGCACTTTCTTGGCAGGCCTGATCTGGCTGAAGTAGAACTTCTGCTCTGGGTGTGCTACATTGCTCTAGAGCTTCAAGGCACAAACTGCTGAATTTTTTCCAAAGACAGAGATAGGCCCCAAAGCATCTTGCTTCCAGCTCTATGGGAAGCTATGAAACAACTCGCTCTGCACAGTGTTCTTACAGCCTATGGGGAACATCTCTTACAAAGTCCTGTTGAACGCAGTCTCTTGGCAGGCCTGATCTGGCTGAAGTAGAACTTCTGCTGTGGGTGTGCTACATTGCCCTAGAGCTTCAAGGCACAAAGTGCTGAATTGTTTCCAAAGACAGAGATAGGCCCCAAAGCATCTTGCTTCCAGCTCTTTGGGAAGCTAAGAATCAACTCGCTGTGCACAGTGCTCTGACAGCCTACCGGGAACATCTCTTCCAAAGGCCTGTGAAACGCACTTTCTTGGCAGGCCTGATCTGGCTGAAGTAGAACTTCTGCTCTGGGTGTGCTACATTGCCCTAGAGATTCAAGGCACAAAGCACTGCCTTGTTTCCAAAGGGGAAGATAAGCCCCAAAGCATCTTGCTTCCAGCTCTTTGGGAAGCTAAGAAACAACTCGCTCTGCATTGGGCTCTTACAGCCTACCGGGAACATCTCCTAGAAATGTCTGTGAAACGCAGTTTCTTTGCAGGCCTGATCTTGCTGAAGTAGAACTCCTGCTCTGGGTCTGCTACATTGCCCTAGAACGTCAAGGGACAACGTGCTGATTATTTTAGGAAGTTCTTTGATAGGCCACGAAGCATCTTGCTTCCAGCTCTATGGGAAGCTATGAAACAACTCGCTCTGCACCGTGTTCTTAGAGCCTACGGGGAACATCTCTTACAAAGTCCTGTTGAACGCAGTTTCTTGGCAGGCCTGATCTGGCTGAAGTAGAACTTCTGCTGTGGGTGTGCTACATTGCCCTAGAGCTTCAAGGCACAAAGTGCTGAATTGTTTCCAAAGACAGAGATAGTCCCCAAAGCATCTTGCTTCCAGCTCTTTGGGAAGCTAAGAAACAACTCGCTCTGCATTGGGCTCTTACAGCCTACCGGGAACATCTCCTAGAAATGTCTGTGAAACGCAGTTTCTTTGCAGGCCTGATCTTGCTGAAGTACAACTCCAGCTCTGGGTCTGCTACATTTCCCTAGAGCTTCAAGGCACAACGTGCTGAATATTTTAGGAAGTTCTTCGATAGGCCACGAAGCATCTTGCTTCCAGCTCTATGGGAAGCTATGAAACAACGCGCTCTGCACAGTGTTCTTACAGCCTATGGGGAACATCTCTTTCAAAGTCCTGTTGAACGCAGTTTCTTGGCAGGCCTGATCTGGCTGAAGTAGAACTTCTGCTGTGGGTGTGCTACATTGCCCTAGAGCTTCAAGGCACAAAGTGCTGAATTGTTTCCAAAGCCGGAGATAGGCCCCAAAGCATCTTGCTTCCAGCTCTTTGCGAAGCTAAGAATCAACTCGCTGTGCACAGTGCTCTGACAGCCTACCGGGAACATCTCTTCCAAAGGCCTGTGAAACGCACTTTCTTGGCAGGCCTGATCTGGCTGAAGTAGAACTTCTGCTGTGGGTGTTCTACATTGCCCTAGAGATTCAAGGCACAAAGCCCTGCCTTGTTTCCAAAGGGGAAGATAAGCCCCAAAGCATCTTGCTTCCAGCTCTTTGGGAACCTAAGAAACAACTCGCTCTGCATTGGGCTCTTACAGCCTACCGGGAACATCTCCTAGAAATGTCTGTGAAACGCAGTTTCTTTGCAGGCCTGATCTTGCTGAAGTACAACTCCTGCTCTGGGTCTGCTACATTGCCCTAGAACGTCAAGGCACAACATGCTGATTATTTTAGGAAGTTCTTTGATAGGCCACGAAGCATCTTGCTTCCAGCTCTATGGGAAGCTATGAAACAACTCGCTCTGCACCGTGTTCTTAGAGCCTACGGGGAACATCTCTTACAAAGTCCTGTTGAACGCAGTTTCTTGGCAGGCCTGATCTGGCTGAAGTAGAACTTCTGCTGTGGGTGTGCTACATTGCCCTAGAGCTTCAAGGCACAAAGTGCTGAATTGTTTCCAAAGACAGAGATAGTCCCCAAAGCATCTTGCTTCCAGCTCTTTGGGAAGGTAAGAAACAACTCGCTCTGCATTGGGCTCTTACAGCCTACCGGGAACATCCCTTACAAAGGGCTGTGAAACACAGTTTCTTTGCAGGCCTGATCTGGCTGAAGTAGAACTTCTGCTCTGGGTGTGCTACATTGCTCTAGAGCTTCAAGGCACAAACTGCTGAATTGTTTCCAAAGACAGAGATAGGCCCAAAAGCATCTTGCTTCCAGCTCTATGGGAAGCTATGAAACAACTTTCTCTGCACAGTGTTCTTACAGCCTATGGGGAACATCTCTTACAAAGTCCTGTTGAACGCAGTTTCTTGGCAGGCCTGATCTGGCTGAAGTAGAACTTCTGCTGTGGGTGTGCTACATGGCCCTAGAGCTTCAAGGCACAAAGTGCTGAATTGTTTCCAAAGCCGGAGATAGGCCCCAAAGCATCTTGCTTCCAGCTCTTTGCGAAGCTAAGAATCAACTCGCTGTGCACAGTGCTCTGACAGCCTACCGGGAACATCTCTTCCAAAGGCCTGTGAAACGCACTTTCTTGGCAGGCCTGATCTGGCTGAAGTAGAACTTCTGCTCTGGGTGTGCTACATTGCCCTAGAGATTCAAGGCACAAAGCACTGCCTTGTTTCCAAAGGGGAAGATAAGCCCCAAAGCATCTTGCTTCCAGCTCTTTGGGAAGCTAAGAAACAACTCGCTCTGCATTGGGCTCTTACAGCCTACCGGGAACATCTCCTAGAAATGTCTGTGAAACGCAGTTTCTTTGCAGGCCTGATCTTGCTGAAGTAGAACTCCTGCTCTGGGTCTGCTACATTTCCCTAGAGCTTCAAGGCACAAAGTGCTGAATTGTTTCCAAAGTCAGAGATAGGACACAAAGCATCTTGCTTCCAGCTCTTTGGGAAGCTAAGAATCAACTCGCTGTGCACAGTGCTCTGACAGCCTACCGGGAACATCTCTTCCAAAGGCCTGTGAAACGCACTTTTCTGAAGGCCCGATCTGGATGAAGTAGAACTTCTGCTCTTGGTGTGCTACATTGCCCTAGTGCTCCAAGGCTCAAAGCCCTGCCTTGTTTCCAAAGGGGAAGATAAGCCCCAAAGCATCTTGCTTCCAGCTCTTTGCGAAGCTAAGAATCAACTCGCTGTGCACAGTGCTCTGACAGCCTACCGGGAACATCTCTTCCAAAGGCCTGTGAAACGCACTTTCTTGGCAGGCCTGATCTGGCTGAAGTAGAACTTCTGCTCTGGGTGTGCTACATTGCCCTAGAGATTCAAGGCACAAAGCCCTGCCTTGTTTCCAAAGGGGAAGATAAGCCCCAAAGCATCTTGCTTCCAGCTCTTTGGGAAGCTAAGAAACAACTCGCTCTGCATTGGGCTCTTACAGCCTACCGGGAACATCTCCTAGAAATGTCTGTGAAACGCAGTTTCTTTGCAGGCCTGATCTTGCTGAAGTACATCTCCTGCTCTGGGTCTGCTACACTGCACTAGAGCTTCAAGGCACAACGTGCTGAATATTTTAGGAAGTTCTTTGATAGGCCACGAAGCATCTTGCTTCCAGCTCTATGGGAAGCTATGAAACAACTTGCTCTGCACCGTGTTCTTAGAGCCTACGGGGAACATCTCTTACAAAGTCCTGTTGAACGCAGTTTCTTGGCAGGCCTGATCTGGCTGAAGTAGAACTTCTGCTGTGGGTGTGCTACATTGCCCTAGAGCTTCAAGGCACAAAGTGCTGAATTGTTTCCAAAGACAGAGATAGTCCCCAAAGCATCTTGCTTCCAGCTCTTTGGGAAGGTAAGAAACAACTCGCTCTGCATTGGGCTCTTACAGCCTACCGGGAACATCCCTTACAAAGGGCTGTGAAACACAGTTTCTTTGCAGGCCTGATCTGGCTGAAGTAGAACTTCTGCTCTGGGTGTGCTACATTGCTCTAGAGCTTCAAGGCACAAACTGCTGAATTGTTTCCAAAGACAGAGATAGGCCCAAAAGCATCTTGCTTCCAGCTCTATGGGAAGCTATGAAACAACTGGCTCTGCACAGTGTTCTTACAGCCTATGGGGAACATCTCTTACAAAGTCCTGTTGAACGCAGTTTCTTGGCAGGCCTGATCTGGCTGAAGTAGAACTTCTGCTGTGGGTGTGCTACATGGCCCTAGAGCTTCAAGGCACAAAGTGGTGAATTGTTTCCAAAGCCGGAGATAGGCCCCAAAGCATCTTGCTTCCAGCTCTTTGCGAAGCTAAGAATCAACTCGCTGTGCACAGTGCTCTGACAGCCTACCGGGAACATCTCTTCCAAAGGCCTGTGAAACGCACTTTCTTGGCAGGCCTGATCTGGCTGAAGTAGAACTTCTGCTCTGGGTGTGCTACATTGCCCTAGAGATTCAAGGCACAAAGCACTGCCTTGTTTCCAAAGGGGAAGATAAGCCCCAAAGCATCTTGCTTCCAGCTCTTTGGGAAGCTAAGAAACAACTCGCTCTGCATTGGGCTCTTACAGCCTACCGGGAACATCTCCTAGAAATGTCTGTGAAACGCAGTTTCTTTGCAGGCCTGATCTTGCTGAAGTAGAACTCCTGCTCTGGGTCTGCTACATTTCCCTAGAGCTTCAAGGCACAAAGTGCTGAATTGTTTCCAAAGTCAGAGATAGGACACAAAGCATCTTGCTTCCAGCTCGTTGGGAAGCTAAGAATCAACTCGCTGTGCACAGTGCTCTGACAGCCTACCGGGAACATCTCTTCCAAAGGCCTGTGAAACGCACTTTTCTGAAGGCCCGATCTGGATGAAGTAGAACTTCTGCTCTTGGTGTGCTACATTGCCCTAGTGCTCCAAGGCTCAAAGCCCTGCCTTGTTTCCAAAGGGGAAGATAAGCCCCAAAGCATCTTGCTTCCAGCTCTTTGCGAAGCTAAGAATCAACTCGCTGTGCACAGTGCTCTGACAGCCTACCGGGAACATCTCTTCCAAAGGCCTGTGAAACGCACTTTCTTGGCAGGCCTGATCTGGCTGAAGTAGAACTTCTGCTCTGGGTGTGCTACATTGCCCTAGAGATTCAAGGCACAAAGCCCTGCCTTGTTTCCAAAGGGGAAGATAAGCCCCAAAGCATCTTGCTTCCAGCTCTTTGGGAAGCTAAGAAACAACTCGCTCTGCATTGGGCTCTTACAGCCTACCGGGAACATCTCCTAGAAATGTCTGTGAAACGCAGTTTCTTTGCAGGCCTGATCTTGCTGAAGTACATCTCCTGCTCTGGGTCTGCTACACTGCACTAGAGCTTCAAGGCACAACGTGCTGAATATTTTAGGAAGTTCTTTGATAGGCCACGAAGCATCTTGCTTCCAGCTCTATGGGAAGCTATGAAACAACTTGCTCTGCACCGTGTTCTTAGAGCCTACGGGGAACATCTCTTACAAAGTCCTGTTGAACGCAGTTTCTTGGCAGGCCTGATCTGGCTGAAGTAGAACTTCTGCTGTGGGTGTGCTACATTGCCCTAGAGCTTCAAGGCACAAAGTGCTGAATTGTTTCCAAAGACAGAGATAGTCCCCAAAGCATCTTGCTTCCAGCTCTTTGGGAAGGTAAGAAACAACTCGCTCTGCATTGGGCTCTTACAGCCTACCGGGAACATCCCTTACAAAGGGCTGTGAAACACAGTTTCTTTGCAGGCCTGATCTGGCTGAAGTAGAACTTCTGCTCTGGGTGTGCTACATTGCTCTAGAGCTTCAAGGCACAAACTGCTGAATTGTTTCCAAAGACAGAGATAGGCTCAAAAGCATCTTGCTTCCAGCTCTATGGGAAGCTATGAAACAACTGGCTCTGCACAGTGTTCTTACAGCCTATGGGGAACATCTCTTACAAAGTCCTGTTGAACGCAGTTTCTTGGCAGGCCTGATCTGGCTGAAGTAGAACTTCTGCTGTGGGTGTGCTACATGGCCCTAGAGCTTCAAGGCACAAAGTGGTGAATTGTTTCCAAAGCCGGAGATAGGCCCCAAAGCATCTTGCTTCCAGCTCTTTGCGAAGCTAAGAATCAACTCGCTGTGCACAGTGCTCTGACAGCCTACCGGGAACATCTCTTCCAAAGGCCTGTGAAACGCACTTTCTTGGCAGGCCTGATCTGGCTGAAGTAGAACTTCTGCTCTGGGTGTGCTACATTGCCCTAGAGATTCAAGGCACAAAGCACTGCCTTGTTTCCAAAGGGGAAGATAAGCCCCAAAGCATCTTGCTTCCAGCTCTTTGGGAAGCTAAGAAACAACTCGCTCTGCATTGGGCTCTTACAGCCTACCGGGAACATCTCCTAGAAATGTCTGTGAAACGCAGTTTCTTTGCAGGCCTGATCTTGCTGAAGTAGAACTCCTGCTCTGGGTCTGCTACATTTCCCTAGAGCTTCAAGGCACAAAGTGCTGAATTGTTTCCAAAGACAGAGATAGGCCCCAAAGCATCTTGCTTCCAGCTCTTTGGGAAGCTAAGAATCAACTCGCTGTGCACAGTGCTCTGACAGCCTACCGGGAACATCTCTTCCAAATGCCTGTGAAACGCACTTTTCTGAAGGCCCGATCTGGATGAAGTAGAACTTCTGCTCTTGGTGTGCTACATTGCCCTAGAGCTCCAAGGCTCAAAGCCCTGCCTTGTTTCCAAAGACGGAGATAGGCCCCACTGCATCTTGCTTCCAGCTCTTTGCGAAGCTAAGAATCAACTCGCTGTGCACAGTGCTCTGACAGCCTACCGGGAACATCTCTTCCAAAGGCCTGTGAAACGCACTTTCTTGGCAGGCCTGATCTGGCTGAAGTAGAACTTCTGCTCTGGGTGTGCTACATTGCCCTAGAGATTCAAGGCACAAAGCCCTGCCTTGTTTCCAAAGGGGAAGATAAGCCCCAAAGCATCTTGCTTCCAGCTCTTTGGGAAGCTAAGAAACAACTCGCTCTGCATTGGGCTCTTACAGCCTACCGGGAACATCTCCTAGAAATGCCTGTGAAACGCAGTTTCTTTGCAGGCCTGATCTTGCTGAAGTAGAACTCCTGCTCTGGGTCTGCTACATTGCCCTAGAACGTCAAGGGACAACGTGCTGATTATTTTAGGAAGTTCTTTCATAGGCCACGAAGCATCTTGCTTCCAGCTCTATGGGAAGCTATGAAACAACTCGCTCTGCACCGTGTTCTTAGAGCCTACGGGGAACATCTCTTACAAAGTCCTGTTGAACGCAGTTTCTTGGCAGGCCTGATCTGGCTGAAGTAGAACTTCTGCTGTGGGTGTGCTACATTGCCCTAGAGCTTCAAGGCACAAAGTGCTGAATTGTTTCCAAAGACAGAGATAGTCCCCAAAGCATCTTGCTTCCAGCTCTTTGGGAAGCTAAGAAACAACTCGCTCTGCATTGGGCTCTTACAGCCTACCGGGAACATCTCCTAGAAATGTCTGTGAAACGCAGTTTCTTTGCAGGCCTGATCTTGCTGAAGTAGAACTCCTGCTCTGGGTCTGCTACATTTCCCTAGAGCTTCAAGGCACAACGTGCTGAATATTTTAGGAAGTTCTTTGATAGGCCACGAAGCATCTTGCTTCCAGCTCTATGGGAAGCTATGAAACAACGCGCTCTGCACAGTGTTCTTACAGCCTATGGGGAACATCTCTTTCAAAGTCCTGTTGAACGCAGTTTCTTGGCAGGCCTGATCTGGCTGAAGTAGAACTTCTGCTGTGGGTGTGCTACATTGCCCTAGAGCTTCAAGGCACAAAGTGCTGAATTGTTTCCAAAGCCGGAGATAGGCCCCAAAGCATCTTGCTTCCAGCTCTTTGCGAAGCTAAGAATCAACTCGCTGTGCACAGTGCTCTGACAGCCTACCGGGAACATCTCTTCCAAAGGCCTGTGAAACGCACTTTCTTGGCAGGCCTGATCTGGCTGAAGTAGAACTTCTGCTGTGGGTGTTCTACATTGCCCTAGAGATTCAAGGCACAAAGCCCTGCCTTGTTTCCAAAGGGGAAGATAAGCCCCAAAGCATCTTGCTTCCAGCTCTTTGGGAACCTAAGAAACAACTCGCTCTGCATTGGGCTCTTACAGCCTACCGGGAACATCTCCTAGAAATGTCTGTGAAACGCAGTTTCTTTGCAGGCCTGATCTTGCTGAAGTACAACTCCTGCTCTGGGTCTGCTACATTGCCCTAGAACGTCAAGGCACAACATGCTGATTATTTTAGGAAGTTCTTTGATAGGCCACGAAGCATCTTGCTTCCAGCTCTATGGGAAGCTATGAAACAACTCGCTCTGCACCCTGTTCTTAGAACCTACGGGGAACATCTCTTACAAAGTCCTGTTGAACGCAGTTTCTTGGCATGCCTGATCTGGCTGAAGTAGAAGTTCTGCTGTGGGTGTGCTACATTGCCCTAGAGCTTCAAGGCACAAAGTGCTGAATTGTTTCCAAAGACAGAGATAGGCCCCAAAGCATCTTGCTTCCAGCTCTTTGGGAAGCTAAGAATCAACTCGCTGTGCACAGTGCTCTGACAGCCTACCGGGAACGTCTCTTCCAAAGGACTGTGAAACGCACTTTTCTGAAGGCCCGATCTGGATGAAGTAGAACTTCTGCTCTTGGTGTGCTACATTGCCCTAGAGCTCCAAGGCTCAAAGATCTGCCTTGTTTCCAAAGACGGAGATAGGCCCCAAAGCATCTTGCTTCCAGCTCTTTGCGAAGCTAAGAATCAACTCGCTGTGCACAGTGCTCTTACAGCCTACCGGGAACATCTCTTCCAAAGGCTTGTGAAACGCACTTTCTTGGCATGCCTGATCTGGCTGAAGTAGACCTTCTGCTCTGGGTGTGCTACATTGCCCTAGAGATTCAAGGCACAAAGCCCTGCCTTGTTTCCAAAGGGGAAGATAAGCCCCAAAGCATCTTGCTTCCAGCTCTTTGGGAAGCTAAGAAACAACTCGCTCTGCATTGGGCTCTTACAGCCTACCGGGAACATCTCCTAGAAATGTCTGTGAAACGCAGTTTCTTTGCAGGCCTGATCTTGCTGAAGTACAACTCCTGCTCTGGGTCTGCTACACTGCACTAGAGCTTCAAGGCACAACGTGCTGATTATTTTAGGAAGTTCTTTGATAGGCCACGAAGCATCTTGCTTCCAGCTCTATGGGAAGCTATGAAACAACTCGCTCTGCACCGTGTTCTTAGAGCCTATGGGGAACATCTCTTACAAAGTCCTGTTGAACGCAGTTTCTTGGCAGGCCTGATCTGGCTGAAGTAGAACTTCTGCTGTGGGTGTGCTACATTGCCCTAGAGCTTCAAGGCACAAAGTGCTGAATTGTTTCCAAAGACAGAGATAGTCCCCAAAGCATCTTGCTTCCAGCTGTTTGGGAAGCTAAGAAACAACTCGCTCTGCATTGGGCTCTTACAGCCTACCGGGAACATCTCCTAGAAATGTCTGTGAAACGCAGTTTCTTTGCAGGCCTGATCTTGCTGAAGTAGAACTCCTGCTCTGGGTCTGCTACATTTCCCTAGAACTTCAAGGCACAAAGTGCTGAATTGTTTCCAAAGTCAGAGATAGGACCAAAAGCATCTTGCTTCCAGCTCTTTGGGAAGCTAAGAATCAACTCGCTGTGCACAGTGCTCTGACAGCCTACCGGGAACATCTCTTCCAAAGGCCTGTGAAACGCACTTTTCTGAAGGCCCGATCTGGATGAAGTAGAACTTCTGCTCTTGGTGTGCTACATTGCCCTAGTGCTCCAAGGCTCAAAGCCCTGCCTTGTTTCCAAAGGGGAAGATAAGCCGCAAAGCATCTTGCTTCCAGCTCTTTGCGAAGCTAAGAATCAACTCGCTGTGCACAGTGCTCTGACAGCCTACCGGGAACATCTCTTCCAAAGGCCTGTGAAACGCACTTTCTTGGCAGGCCTGATCTGGCTGAAGTAGAACTTCTGCTCTGGGTGTGCTACATTGCCCTAGAGATTCAAGGCACAAAGCCCTGCCTTGTTTCCAAAGGGGAAGATAAGCCCCAAAGCATCTTGCTTCCAGCTCTTTGGGAAGCTAAGAAACCACTCGCTCTGCATTGGGCTCTTACAGCCTACCGGGAACATCTCCTAGAAATGTCTGTGAAACGCAGTTTCTTTGCAGGCCTGATCTTGCTGAAGTAGAACTCCTGCTCTGGGTCTGCTACATTGCCCTAGAACGTCAAGGCACAACATGCTGATTATTTTAGGAAGTTCTTTGATAGGCCACGAAGCATCTTGCTTCCAGCTCTATGGGAAGCTATGAAACAACTCGCTCTGCACCGTGTTCTTAGAGCCTACGGGGAACATCTCTTACAAAGTCCTGTTGAACGCAGTTTCTTGGCAGGCCTGATCTGGCTGAAGTAGAACTTCTGCTGTGGGTGTGCTACATTGCCCTAGAGCTTCAAGGCACAAAGTGCTGAATTGTTTCCAAAGACAGAGATAGTCCCCAAAGCATCTTGCTTCCAGCTCTTTGGGAAGGTAAGAAACAACTCGCTCTGCATTGGGCTCTTACAGCCTACCGGGAACATCCCTTACAAAGGGCTGTGAAACGCAGTTTCTTGGCAGGCCTGATCTGGCTGAAGTAGAACTTCTGCTCTGGGTGTGCTACATTGCTCTAGAGCTTCAAGGCACAAACTGCTGAATTGTTTCCAAAGACAGAGATAGGACCCAAAGCATCTTGCTTCCAGCTCTTTGGGAAGCTAAGCATCAACTCGCTGTGCACAGTGCTCTGACAGCCTACCGGGAACATCTCTTCCAAAGGCCTGTGAAACGCACTTTCTTGGCAGGCCTGATCTGGCTGAAGTAGAACTTCTGCTCTGGGTGTGCTACATTGCCCTAGAGATTCAAGGCACAAAGCCCTGCCTTGTTTCCAAAGGGGAAGATAAGCCCCAAAGCATCTTGCTTCCAGCTCTTTGGGAAGCTAAGAAACAACTCGCTCTGCATTGGGCTCTTACAGCCTACCGGGAACATCTCCTAGAAATGTCTGTGAAACGCAGTTTCTTTGCAGGCCTGATCTTGCTGAAGTAGAACTCCTGCTCTGGGTCTGCTACATTTCCCTAGAGCTTCAAGGCACAAAGTGCTGAAGTGTTTCCAAAGACAGAGATAGGACCCAAAGCATCTTGCTTCCAGCTCTTTGGGAAGCTAAGAATCAACTCGCTCTGCATTGGGCTCTTACAGCCTACCGGGAACATCTCTTCCAAAGGCCTGTGAAACGCATTTTCTGAAGGCCCGATCTGGATGAAGTAGAACTTCTGCTCTTGGTGTGCTACATTGCCCTAGTGCTCCAAGGCTCAAAGCCCTGCCTTGTTTCCAAAGACGGAGATAGGCCCCAAAGCATCTTGCTTCCAGCTCTTTGCGAAGCTAAGAATCAACTCGCTGTGCACAGTGCTCTGACAGCCTACCGGGAACATCTCTTCCAAAGGCCTGTGAAACGCACTTTCTTGGCAGGCCTGATCTGGCTGAAGTAGAACTTCTGCTCTGGGTGTTCTACATTGCCCTAGAGATTCAAGGCACAAAGCCCTGCCTTGTTTCCAAAGGGGAAGATAAGCCCAAAGCATCTTGCTTCCAGCTCTTTGGGAAGCTAAGAAACCACTCGCTCTGCACAGTGTTCTTACAGCCTACGGGGAACATCTCTTACAAAGTCCTGTTGAACGCAGTTTCTTGGCAGGCCTGATCTGGCTGAAGTAGAACTTCTGCTGTGGGTGTGCTACATTGCCCTAGAGCTTCAAGGCACAAAGTGCTGAATTGTTTCCAAAGACAGAGATAGGCCCCAAAGCATCTTGCTTCCAGCTCTTTGGGAAGCTAAGAAACAACTCGCTCTGCATTGGGCTCTTACAGCCTACCGGGAACATCTCCTAGAAATGTCTGTGAAACGCAGTTTCTTTGCAGGCCTGATCTTGCTGAAGTAGAACTCCTGCTCTGGGTCTGCTACATTTCCCTAGAGCTTCAAGGCACAAAGTGCTGAATTGTTTCCAAAGACAGAGATAGGACCCAAAGCATCTTGCTTCCAGCTCTTTGGGAAGCTAAGAATCAACTCGTTGTGCAGAGTGCTCTGACAGCCTACCGGGAACATCTCTTCCAAAGGCCTGTGAAACGCACTTTTCTGAAGGCCTGATCTGGATGAAGTAGAACTTCTGCTCTTGGTGAGCTACATTGCCCTAGTGCTCCAAGGCTCAAAGCCCTGCCTTGTTTCCAAAGACGGAGATAGGCCCCAAAGCATCTTGCTTCCAGCTCTTTGCGAAGCTAAGAATCAACTCGCTGTGCACAGTGCTCTGACAGCCTACCGGGAACATCTCTTCCAAAGGCCTGTGAAACGCACTTTCTTGGCAGGCCTATCTGGCTGAAGTAGAACTTCTGCTCTGGGTGTGCTACATTGCTCTAGAGCTTCAAGGCACAAACTGCTGAATTGTTTCCAAAGACAGAGATAGGCCCCAAAGCATCTTGCTTCCAGCTCTATGGGAAGCTATGAAACAACTCGCTCTGCACAGTGTTCTTACAGCCTATGGGGAACATCTCTTACAAAGTCCTGTTGAACGCAGTTTCTTGGCAGGCCTGATCTGGCTGAAGTAGAACTTCTGCTGTGGGTGTGCTACATTGCCCTAGAGCTTCAAGGCACAAAGTGCTGAATTGTTTCCAAAGACAGAGATAGGCCCCAAAGCATCTTGCTTCCAGCTCTTTGGGAAGCTATGAAACAACTCGCTCTGCATTGGGCTCTTACAGCCTACCGGGAACATCTCCTAGAAATGTCTGTGAAACGCAGTTTCTTTGCAGGCCTGATCTTGCTGAAGTACAACTCCTGCTCTGGGTCTGCTACATTGCCCTAGAACGTCAAGGCACAACATGCTGATTATTTTAGGAAGTTCTTTGATAGGCCACGAAGCATCTTGCTTCCAGCTCTATGGGAAGCTATGAAACAACTCGCTCTGCACCGTGTTCTTAGAGCCTACGGGGAACATCTCTTACAAAGTCCTGTTGAACGCAGTTTCTTGGCATGCCTGATCTGGCTGAAGTAGAACTTCTGCTGTGGGTGTGCTACATTGCCCTAGAGCTTCAAGGCACAAAGTGCTGAATTGTTTCCACAGACAGAGATAGGCCCCAAAGCATCTTGCTTCCAGCTCTTTGGGAAGCTAAGAATCAACTCGCTGTGCACAGTGCTCTGACAGCCTACCGGGAACATCTCTTCCAAAGGACTGTGAAACGCACTTTTCTGAAGGCCCGATCTGGATGAAGTAGAACTTCTGCTCTTGGTGTGCTACATTGCCCTAGAGCTCCAAGGCTCAAAGCCCTGCCTTGTTTCCAAAGCCGGAGATAGGCCCCAAAGCATCTTGCTTCCAGCTCTTTGCGAAGCTAAGAATCAACTCGCTGTGCACAGTGCTCTGACAGCCTACCGGGAACATCTCTTCCAAAGGCCTGTGAAACGCACTTTCTTGGCAGGCCTGATCTGGCTGAAGTAGAACTTCTGCTTTGGGTGTTCTACATTGCCCTAGAGATTCAAGGCACAAAGCCCTGCCTTGTTTCCAAAGGGGAAGATAAGCCCAAAGCATCTTGCTTCCAGCTCTTTGGGAAGCTAAGAAACCACTCGCTCTGCACAGTGTTCTTACAGCCTATGGGGAACATGTCTTACAAAGTCCTGTTGAACGCAGTTTCTTGGCAGGCCTGATCTGGCTGAAGTAGAACTTCTGCTGTGGGTGTGCTACATTGCCCTAGAGCTTCAAGGCACAAAGTGCTGAATTGTTTCCAAAGACAGAGATAGTCCCCAAAGCATCTTGCTTCCAGCTCTTCGGGAAGCTAAGAAACAACTCGCTCTGCATTGGGCTCTTACAGCCTACCGGGAACATCTCCTAGAAATGTCTGTGAAACGCAGTTTCTTTGCAGGCCTGATCTTGCTGAAGTAGAACTCCTGCTCTGGGTCTGCTACATTTCCCTAGAGCTTCAAGGCACAAAGTGGTGAATTGTTTCCAAAGACAGAGATAGGACCCAAAGCATCTTGCTTCCAGCTCTTTGGGAAGCTAAGAATCAACTCGCTGTGCAGAGTGCTCTGACAGCCTACCGGGAACATCTCTTCCAAAGGCCTGTGAAACGCACTTTTCTGAAGGCCTGATCTGGATGAAGTAGAACTTCTGCTCTTGGTGAGCTACATTGCCCTAGTGCTCCAAGGCTCAAAGCCCTGCCTTGTTTCCAAAGACGGAGATAGGCCCCAAAGCATCTTGCTTCCAGCTCTTTGCGAAGCTAAGAATCAACTCGCTGTGCACAGTGCTCTGACAGCCTACCGGGAACATCTCTTCCAAAGGCCTGTGAAACGCACTTTCTTGGCAGGCCTATCTGGGTGAAGTAGAACTTCTGCTCTGGGTGTGCTACATTGCTCTAGAGCTTCAAGGCACAAACTGCTGAATTGTTTTCAAAGACAGAGATAGGCCCCAAAGCATCTTGCTCCCAGCTCTATGGGAAGCTATGAAACAACTCGCTCTGCACAGTGTTCTTACAGCCTATGGGGAACATCTCTTACAAAGTCCTGTTGAACGCAGTTTCTTGGCAGGCCTGATCTGGCTGAAGTAGAACTTCTGCTCTGGGTGTGCTACATTGCCCTAGAGCTTCAAGGCACAAAGTGCTGAATTGTTTCCAAAGACAAGATAGGCCCCAAAGCATCTTGCTTCCAGCTCTTTGGGAAGCTATGAAACAACTCGCTCTGCATTGGGCTCTTACAGCCTACCGGGAACATCTCCTAGAAATGTCTGTGAAACGCAGTTTCTTTGCAGGCCTGATCTTGCTGAAGTACAACTCCTGCTCTGGGTCTGCTACATTGCCCTAGAACGTCAAGGCACAACATGCTGATTATTTTAGGAAGTTCTTTGATAGGCCACGAAGCATCTTGCTTCCAGCTCTATGGGAAGCTATGAAACAACTCGCTCTGCACCGTGTTCTTAGAGCCTACGGGGAACATCTCTTACAAAGTCCTGTTGAACGCAGTTTCTTGGCATGCCTGATCTGGCTGAAGTAGAACTTCTGCTGTGGGTGTGCTACATTGCCCTAGAGCTTCAAGGCACAAAGTGCTGAATTGTTTCCACAGACAGAGATAGGCCCCAAAGCATCTTGCTTCCAGCTCTTTGGGAAGCTAAGAATCAACTCGCTGTGCACAGTGCTCTGACAGCCTACCGGGAACATCTCTTCCAAAGGACTGTGAAACGCACTTTTCTGAAGGCCCGATCTGGATGAAGTAGAACTTCTGCTCTTGGTGTGCTACATTGCCCTAGAGCTCCAAGGCTCAAAGCCCTGCCTTGTTTCCAAAGCCGGAGATAGGTCCCAAAGCATCTTGCTTCCAGCTCTTTGCGAAGCTAAGAATCAACTCGCTGTGCACAGTGCTCTGACAGCCTACCGGGAACATCTCTTCCAAAGGCCTGTGAAACGCACTTTCTTGGCAGGCCTGATGTGGCTGAAGTAGAACTTCTGCTCTGGGTGTGCTACATTGCCCTAGAGATTCAAGGCACAAAGCCCTGCCTTGTTTCCAAAGGGGAAGATAAGCCCCAAAGCATCTTGCTTCCAGCTCTTGGGAAGCTAAGAAACAACTCGCTCTGCATTGGGCTCTTACAGCCTACCGGGAACATCTCCTAGAAATGTCTGTGAAACGCAGTTTCTTTGCAGGCCTGATCTTGCAGAAGTACAACTCCTGCTCTGGGTCTGCTACATTGCCCTAGAACGTCAAGGCACAACATGCTGATTATTTTAGGAAGTTCTTTGATAGGCCACGAAGCATCTTGCTTCCAGCTCTATGGGAAGCTATGAAACAACTCGCTCTGCACCGTGTTCTTAGAGCCTACGGGGAACATCTCTTACAAAGTCCTGTTGAACGCAGTTTCTTGGCAGGCCTGATCTGGCTGAAGTAGAACTTCTGCTGTGGGTGTGCTACATTGCCCTAGAGCTTCAAGGCACAAAGTGCTGAATTGTTTCCAAAGACGGAGATAGGCCCCAAAGCATCTTGCTTCCAGCTCTTTGCGAAGCTAAGAATCAACTCGCTGTGCACAGTGCTCTGACAGCCTACCGGGAACATCTCTTCCAAAGGCCTGTGAAACGCACTTTCTTGGCAGGCCTATCTGGCTGAAGTAGAACTTCTGCTCTGGGTGTGCTACATTGCTCTAGAGCTTCAAGGCACAAACTGCTGAATTGTTTCCAAAGACAGAGATAGGCCCCAAAGCATCTTGCTTCCAGCTCTATGGGAAGCTATGAAACAACTCGCTCTGCACAGTGTTCTTACAGCCTATGGGGAACATCTCTTACAAAGTCCTGTTGAACGCAGTTTCTTGGCAGGCCTGATCTGGCTGAAGTAGAACTTCTGCTCTGGGTGTGCTACATTGCCCTAGAGCTTCAAGGCACAAAGTGCTGAATTGTTTCCAAAGACAAGATAGGCCCCAAAGCATCTTGCTTCCAGCTCTTTGGGAAGCTATGAAACAACTCGCTCTGCATTGGGCTCTTACAGCCTACCGGGAACATCTCCTAGAAATGTCTGTGAAACGCAGTTTCTTTGCAGGCCTGATCTTGCTGAAGTACAACTCCTGCTCTGGGTCTGCTACATTGCCCTAGAACGTCAAGGCACAACATGCTGATTATTTTAGGAAGTTCTTTGATAGGCCACGAAGCATCTTGCTTCCAGCTCTATGGGAAGCTATGAAACAACTCGCTCTGCACCGTGTTCTTAGAGCCTACGGGGAACATCTCTTACAAAGTCCTGTTGAACGCAGTTTCTTGGCATGCCTGATCTGGCTGAAGTAGAACTTCTGCTGTGGGTGTGCTACATTGCCCTAGAGCTTCAAGGCACAAAGTGCTGAATTGTTTCCACAGACAGAGATAGGCCCCAAAGCATCTTGCTTCCAGCTCTTTGGGAAGCTAAGAAACAAGTCGCTCTGCATTGGGCTCTTACAGCCTACCGGGAACATCTCCTAGAAATGTCTGTGAAACGCAGTTTCTTTGCAGGCCTGATCTTGCTGAAGTAGAACTCCTGCTCTGGGTCTGCTACATTTCCCTAGAGCTTCAAGGCACAAAGTGCTGAATTGTTTCCAAAGACAGAGATAGGACCCAAAGCATCTTGCTTCCAGCTCTTTGGGAAGCTAAGAATCAACTCGCTGTGCACAGTGCTCTGACAGCCTACCGGGAACATCTCTTCCAAAGGCCTGTGAAATGCACTTTTCTGAAGGCCCGATCTGGATGAAGTAGAACTTCTGCTCTTGGTGTGCTACATTGCCCTAGTGCTCCAAGGCTCAAAGCCCTGCCTTGTTTCCAAAGACGGAGATAGGCCCCAAAGCATCTTGCTTCCAGCTCTTTGCGAAGCTAAGAATCAACTCGCTGTGCACAGTGCTCTGACAGCCTACCGGGAACATCTCTTCCAAAGGCCTGTGAAACGCACTTTCTTGGCAGGCCTGATCTGGCTGAAGTAGAACTTCTGCTCTGGGTGTGCTACATTGCCCTAGTGATTCAAGGCACAAAGCCCTGCCTTGTTTCCAAAGGGGAAGATAAGCCCCAAAGCATCTTGCTTCCAGCTTTTTGGGAAGCCAAGAAACAACTCGCTCTGCATTGGGTCTTACAGCCTACTGGGAACATCTCCTAGAAATGTCTGTGAAACGCAGTTTCTTTGCACGCCTGATCTTGCTGAAGTACAACTCCTGCTCTGGGTCTGCTACATTGCCCTAGAACGTCAAGGCACAACGTGCTGATTATTTTAGGAAGTTCTTTGATAGGCCACGAATCAACTTGCTTCCAGCTCAATGGGAAGCTATGAAACAACTCGCTCTGCACAGTGTTCTTAGAGCCTATGGGGAACATCTCTTACAAAGTCCTGTTGAACGCAGTTTCTTGGCAGGCCTGATGTGGCTGCAGTAGAACTTCTGCTGTGGGTGTGCTACATTGCCCTAGAGCTTCAAGGCACAAAGTGCTGAATTGTTTCCAAAGCCGGAGATAGGCCCCAAAGCATCTTGCTTCCAGCTCTTTGCGAAGCTAAGAATCAACTCGCTGTGCACAGTGCTCTGACAGCCTACCGGGAACATCTCTTCCAAAGGCCTGTGAAACGCACTTTCTTGGCTGGCCTGATCTGGCTGAAGTAGAACTTCTGCTCTGGGTGTTCTACATTGCCCTAGAGATTCAAGGCACAAAGCCCTGCCTTGTTTCCAAAGGAGAAGATAAGCCCAAAGCATCTTGCTTCCAGCTCTTTGGGAAGCTAAGAAACCACTCGCTCTGCACCGTGTTCTTACAGCCTACGGGGAACATCTCTTACAAAGTCCTGTTGAACGCAGTTTCTTGGCAGGCCTGATCTGGCTGAAGTAGAACTTCTGCTGTGGGTGTGCTACATTGCCCTAGAGCTTCAAGGCACAAAGTGCTGAATTGTTTCCAAAGACAGAGATAGTTCCCAAAGCATCTTGCTTCCAGCTCTTTGGGAAGCTAAGAAACAACTCGCTCTGCATTGGGCTCTTACAGCCTACCGGGAACATCTCCTAGAAATGTCTGTGAAACGCAGTTGCTTTGCAGGCCTGATCTTGCTGAAGTAGAACTCCTGCTCTGAGTCTGCTACATTTCCCTAGAGCTTCAAGGCACAAAGTGCTGAATTGTTTCCAAAGACAGAGATAGGACCCAAAGCATCTTGCTTCCAGCTCTTTGGGAAGCTAAGAATCAACTCGCTGTGCAGAGTGCTCTGACAGCCTACCGGGAACATCTCTTCCAAAGGCCTGTGAAACGCACTTTTCTGAAGGCCCGATCTGGATGAAGTAGAACTTCTGCTCTTGGTGAGCTACATTGCCCTAGTGCTCCAAGGCTCAAAGCCCTGCCTTGTTTCCAAAGACGGAGATAGGCCCCAAAGCATCTTGCTTCCAGCTCTTTGCGAAGCTAAGAATCAACTCGCTGTGCACAGTGCTCTGACAGCCTACCGGGAACATCTCTTCCAAAGGCCTGTGAAACGCACTTTCTTGGCAGGCCTATCTGGCTGAAGTAGAACTTCTGCTCTGGGTGTGCTACATTGCTCTAGAGCTTCAAGGCACAAACTGCTGAATTGTTTCCAAAGACAGAGATAGGCCCCAAAGCATCTTGCTTCCAGCTCTATGGGAAGCTATGAAACAACTCGCTCTGCACAGTGTTCTTACAGCCTATGGGGAACATCTCTTACAAAGTCCTGTTGAACGCAGTTTCTTGGCAGGCCTGATCTGGCTGAAGTAGAACTTCTGCTGTGGGTGTGCTACATTGCCCTAGAGCTTCAAGGCACAAAGTGCTGAATTGTTTCCAAAGACAGAGATAGGCCCCAAAGCATCTTGCTTCCAGCTCTTTGGGAAGCTAAGAAACAACTCGCTCTGCATTGGGCTCTTACAGCCTACCGGGAACATCTCCTAGAAATGTCTGTGAAACGCAGTTTCTTTGCAGGCCTGATCTTGCTGAAGTACAACTCCTGCTCTGGGTCTGCTACATTGCCCTAGAACGTCAAGGCACAACATGCTGATTATTTTAGGAAGTTCTTTGATAGGCCACGAAGCATCTTGCTTCCAGCTCTATGGGAAGCTATGAAACAACTCGCTCTGCACCGTGTTCTTAGAGCCTACGGGGAACATCTCTTACAAAGTCCTGTTGAACGCAGTTTCTTGGCATGCCTGATCTGGCTGAAGTAGAACTTCTGCTGTGGGTGTGCTACATTGCCCTAGAGCTTCAAGGCACAAAGTGCTGAATTGTTTCCACAGACAGAGATAGGCCCCAAAGCATCTTGCTTCCAGCTCTTTGGGAAGCTAAGAATCAACTCGCTGTGCACAGTGCTCTGACAGCCTACCGGGAACATCTCTTCCAAAGGACTGTGAAACGCACTTTTCTGAAGGCCCGATCTGGATGAAGTAGAACTTCTGCTCTTGGTGTGCTACATTGCCCTAGAGCTCCAAGGCTCAAAGCCCTGCCTTGTTTCCAAAGCCGGAGATAGGCCCCAAAGCATCTTGCTTCCAGCTCTTTGCGAAGCTAAGAATCAACTCGCTGTGCACAGTGCTCTGACAGCCTACCGGGAACATCTCTTCCAAAGGCCTGTGAAACGCACTTTCTTGGCAGGCCTGATCTGGCTGAAGTAGAACTTCTGCTCTGGGTGTGCTACATTGCCCTAGAGATTCAAGGCACAAAGCCCTGCCTTGTTTCCAAAGGGGAAGATAAGCCCCAAAGCATCTTGCTTCCAGCTCTTGGGAAGCTAAGAAACAACTCGCTCTGCATTGTTCTCTTACAGCCTACCGGGAACATCTCCTAGAAATGTCTGTGAAACGCAGTTTCTTTGCAGGCCTGATCTTGCAGAAGTACAACTCCTGCTCTGGGTCTGCTACATTGCCCTAGAACGTCAAGGCACAACATGCTGATTATTTTAGGAAGTTCTTTGATAGGCCACGAAGCATCTTGCTTCCAGCTCTATGGGAAGCTATGAAACAACTCGCTCTGCACCGTGTTCTTAGAGCCTACGGGGAACATCTCTTACAAAGTCCTGTTGAACGCAGTTTCTTGGCAGGCCTGATCTGGCTGAAGTAGAACTTCTGCTGTGGGTGTGCTACATTGCCCTAGAGCTTCAAGGCACAAAGTGCTGAATTGTTTCCAAAGACAGAGATAGTCCCCAAAGCATCTTGCTTCCAGCTCTTTGGGAAGCTAAGAAACAACTCGCTCTGCATTGGGCTCTTACAGCCTACCGGGAACATCTCCTAGAAATGTCTGTGAAACGCAGTTTCTTTGCAGGCCTGATCTTGCTGAAGTAGAACTCCTGCTCTGGGTCTGCTACATTTCCCTAGAGCTTCAAGGCACAAAGTGCTGAATTGTTTCCAAAGACAGAGATAGGACCCAAAGCATCTTGCTTCCAGCTCTTTGGGAAGCTAAGAATCAACTCGCTGTGCACAGTGCTCTGACAGCCTACCGGGAACATCTCTTCCAAAGGCCTGTGAAATGCACTTTTCTGAAGGCCCGATCTGGATGAAGTAGAACTTCTGCTCTTGGTGTGCTACATTGCCCTAGTGCTCCAAGGCTCAAAGCCCTGCCTTGTTTCCAAAGACGGAGATAGGCCCCAAAGCATCTTGCTTCCAGCTCTTTGCGAAGCTAAGAATCAACTCGCTGTGCACAGTGCTCTGACAGCCTACCGGGAACATCTCTTCCAAAGGCCTGTGAAACGCACTTTCTTGGCAGGCCTGATCTGGCTGAAGTAGAACTTCTGCTCTGGGTGTGCTACATTGCCCTAGTGATTCAAGGCACAAAGCCCTGCCTTGTTTCCAAAGGGGAAGATAAGCCCCAAAGCATCTTGCTTCCAGCTCTTTGGGAAGCCAAGAAACAACTCGCTCTGCATTGGGTCTTACAGCCTACTGGGAACATCTCCTAGAAATGTCTGTGAAACGCAGTTTCTTTGCACGCCTGATCTTGCTGAAGTACAACTCCTGCTCTGGGTCTGCTACATTGCCCTAGAACGTCAAGGCACAACGTGCTGATTATTTTAGGAAGTTCTTTGATAGGCCACGAATCAACTTGCTTCCAGCTCAATGGGAAGCTATGAAACAACTCGCTCTGCACAGTGTTCTTAGAGCCTATGGGGAACATCTCTTACAAAGTCCTGTTGAACGCAGTTTCTTGGCAGGCCTGATGTGGCTGCAGTAGAACTTCTGCTGTGGGTGTGCTACATTGCCCTAGAGCTTCAAGGCACAAAGTGCTGAATTGTTTCCAAAGCCGGAGATAGGCCCCAAAGCATCTTGCTTCCAGCTCTTTGCGAAGCTAAGAATCAACTCGCTGTGCACAGTGCTCTGACAGCCTACCGGGAACATCTCTTCCAAAGGCCTGTGAAACGCACTTTCTTGGCAGGCCTGATCTGGCTGAAGTAGAACTTCTGCTCTGGGTGTTCTACATTGCCCTAGAGATTCAAGGCACAAAGCCCTGCCTTGTTTCCAAAGGAGAAGATAAGCCCAAAGCATCTTGCTTCCAGCTCTTTGGGAAGCTAAGAAACCACTCGCTCTGCACCGTGTTCTTACAGCCTACGGGGAACATCTCTTACAAAGTCCTGTTGAACGCAGTTTCTTGGCAGGCCTGATCTGGCTGAAGTAGAACTTCTGCTGTGGGTGTGCCACATTGCCCTAGAGCTTCAAGGCACAAAGTGCTGAATTGTTTCCAAAGACAGAGATAGTTCCCAAAGCATCTTGCTTCCAGCTCTTTGGGAAGCTAAGAAACAACTCGCTCTGCATTGGGCTCTTACAGCCTACCGGGAACATCTCCTAGAAATGTCTGTGAAACGCAGTTGCTTTGCAGGCCTGATCTTGCTGAAGTAGAACTCCTGCTCTGAGTCTGCTACATTTCCCTAGAGCTTCAAGGCACAAAGTGCTGAATTGTTTCCAAAGACAGAGATAGGACCCAAAGCATCTTGCTTCCAGCTCTTTGGGAAGCTAAGAATCAACTCGCTGTGCAGAGTGCTCTGACAGCCTACCGGGAACATCTCTTCCAAAGGCCTGTGAAACGCACTTTTCTGAAGGCCCGATCTGGATGAAGTAGAACTTCTGCTCTTGGTGAGCTACATTGCCCTAGTGCTCCAAGGCTCAAAGCCCTGCCTTGTTTCCAAAGACGGAGATAGGCCCCAAAGCATCTTGCTTCCAGCTCTTTGCGAAGCTAAGAATCAACTCGCTGTGCACAGTGCTCTGACAGCCTACCGGGAACATCTCTTCCAAAGGCCTGTGAAACGCACTTTCTTGGCAGGCCTATCTGGCTGAAGTAGAACTTCTGCTCTGGGTGTGCTACATTGCTCTAGAGCTTCAAGGCACAAACTGCTGAATTGTTTCCAAAGACAGAGATAGGCCCCAAAGCATCTTGCTTCCAGCTCTATGGGAAGCTATGAAACAACTCGCTCTGCACAGTGTTCTTACAGCCTATGGGGAACATCTCTTACAAAGTCCTGTTGAACGCAGTTTCTTGGCAGGCCTGATCTGGCTGAAGTAGAACTTCTGCTGTGGGTGTGCTACATTGCCCTAGAGCTTCAAGGCACAAAGTGCTGAATTGTTTCCAAAGACAGAGATAGGCCCCAAAGCATCTTGCTTCCAGCTCTTTGGGAAGCTAAGAAACAACTCGCTCTGCATTGGGCTCTTACAGCCTACCGGGAACATCTCCTAGAAATGTCTGTGAAACGCAGTTTCTTTGCAGGCCTGATCTTGCTGAAGTACAACTCCTGCTCTGGGTCTGCTACATTGCCCTAGAACGTCAAGGCACAACATGCTGATTATTTTAGGAAGTTCTTTGATAGGCCACGAAGCATCTTGCTTCCAGCTCTATGGGAAGCTATGAAACAACTCGCTCTGCACCGTGTTCTTAGAGCCTACGGGGAACATCTCTTACAAAGTCCTGTTGAACGCAGTTTCTTGGCATGCCTGATCTGGCTGAAGTAGAACTTCTGCTGTGGGTGTGCTACATTGCCCTAGAGCTTCAAGGCACAAAGTGCTGAATTGTTTCCACAGACAGAGATAGGCCCCAAAGCATCTTGCTTCCAGCTCTTTGGGAAGCTAAGAATCAACTCGCTGTGCACAGTGCTCTGACAGCCTACCGGGAACATCTCTTCCAAAGGACTGTGAAACGCACTTTTCTGAAGGCCCGATCTGGATGAAGTAGAACTTCTGCTCTTGGTGTGCTACATTGCCCTAGAGCTCCAAGGCTCAAAGCCCTGCCTTGTTTCCAAAGCCGGAGATAGGCCCCAAAGCATCTTGCTTCCAGCTCTTTGCGAAGCTAAGAATCAACTCGCTGTGCACAGTGCTCTGACAGCCTACCGGGAACATCTCTTCCAAAGGCCTGTGAAACGCACTTTCTTGGCAGGCCTGATCTGGCTGAAGTAGAACTTCTGCTCTGGGTGTGCTACATTGCCCTAGAGATTCAAGGCACAAAGCCCTGCCTTGTTTCCAAAGGGGAAGATAAGCCCCAAAGCATCTTGCTTCCAGCTCTTGGGAAGCTAAGAAACAACTCGCTCTGCATTGTTCTCTTACAGCCTACCGGGAACATCTCCTAGAAATGTCTGTGAAACGCAGTTTCTTTGCAGGCCTGATCTTGCAGAAGTACAACTCCTGCTCTGGGTCTGCTACATTGCCCTAGAACGTCAAGGCACAACATGCTGATTATTTTAGGAAGTTCTTTGATAGGCCACGAAGCATCTTGCTTCCAGCTCTATGGGAAGCTATGAAACAACTCGCTCTGCACCGTGTTCTTAGAGCCTACGGGGAACATCTCTTACAAAGTCCTGTTGAACGCAGTTTCTTGGCAGGCCTGATCTGGCTGAAGTAGAACTTCTGCTGTGGGTGTGCTACATTGCCCTAGAGCTTCAAGGCACAAAGTGCTGAATTGTTTCCAAAGACAGAGATAGTCCCCAAAGCATCTTGCTTCCAGCTCTTTGGGAAGCTAAGAAACAACTCGCTCTGCATTGGGCTCTTACAGCCTACCGGGAACATCTCCTAGAAATGTCTGTGAAACGCAGTTTCTTTGCAGGCCTGATCTTGCTGAAGTAGAACTCCTGCTCTGGGTCTGCTACATTTCCCTAGAGCTTCAAGGCACAAAGTGCTGAATTGTTTCCAAAGACAGAGATAGGACCCAAAGCATCTTGCTTCCAGCTCTTTGGGAAGCTAAGAATCAACTCGCTGTGCACAGTGCTCTGACAGCCTACCGGGAACATCTCTTCCAAAGGCCTGTGAAACGCACTTTTCTGAAGGCCCGATCTGGATGAAGTAGAACTTCTGCTCTTGGTGTGCTACATTGCCCTAGTGCTCCAAGGCTCAAAGCCCTGCCTTGTTTCCAAAGACGGAGATAGGCCCCAAAGCATCTTGCTTCCAGCTCTTTGCGAAGCTAAGAATCAACTCGCTGTGCACAGTGCTCTGACAGCCTACCGGGAACATCTCTTCCAAAGGCCTGTGAAACGCACTTTCTTGGCAGGCCTGATCTAGCTGAAGTAGAACTTCTGCTCTGGGTGTGCTACATTGCCCTAGAGATTCAAGGCACAAAGCCCTGCCTTGTTTCCAAAGGGGAAGATAAGCCCCAAAGCATCTTGCTTCCAGCTCTTTGGGAAGCTAAGAAACAAGTCGCTCTGCATTGGGCTCTTACAGCCTACCGGGAACATCTCCTAGAAATGTCTGTGAAACGCAGTTTCTTTGCAGGCCTGATCTTGCTGAAGTAGAACTCCTGCTCTGGGTCTGCTACATTTCCCTAGAGCTTCAAGGCACAAAGTGCTGAATTGTTTCCAAAGACAGAGATAGGACCCAAAGCATCTTGCTTCCAGCTCTTTGGGAAGCTAAGAATCAACTCGCTGTGCACAGTGCTCTGACAGCCTACCGGGAACATCTCTTCCAAAGGCCTGTGAAACGCACTTTTCTGAAGGCCCGATCTGGATGAAGTAGAACTTCTGCTCTTGGTGTGCTACATTGCCCTAGTGCTCCAAGGCTCAAAGCCCTGCCTTGTTTCCAAAGACGGAGATAGGCCCCAAAGCATCTTGCTTCCAGCTCTTTGCGAAGCTAAGAATCAACTCGCTGTGCACAGTGCTCTGACAGCCTACCGGGAACATCTCTTCCAAAGGCCTGTGAAACGCACTTTCTTGGCAGGCCTGATCTGGCTGAAGTAGAACTTCTGCTCTGGGTGTGCTACATTGCTCTAGAACTTCAAGGCACAAACTGCTGAATTGTTTCCAAAGACAGAGATAGGCCCAAAAGCATCTTGCTTCCAGCTCTATGGGAAACTATGAAACAACTCGCTCTGCACAGTGTTCTTACAGCCTATGGGGAACATCTCTTACAAAGTCCTGTTGAACGCAGTTTCTTGGCAGGCCTGATCTGGCTGAAGTAGAACTTCTGCTGTGGGTGTGCTACATTGCCCTAGAGCTTCAAGGCACAAAGTGCTGAATTGTTTCCAAAGACAGAGATTGGACCCAAAGCATCTTGCTTCCAGCTCTTTGGGAAGCTAAGAATCAACTCACTGTGCACAGTGCTCTGACAGCCTACCGGGAACATCTCTTCCAAATGCCTTTGAAACGCACTTTTCTGAAGGCCCGATCTGGATGAAGTAGAACTTCTGCTCTTGGTGTGCTACATTGCCCTAGTGCTCCAAGGCTCAAAGCCCTGCCTTGTTTCCAAAGACGGAGATAGGCCCCAAAGCATCTTGCTTCCAGCTCTTTGCGAAGCTAAGAATCAACTCGCTGTGCACAGTGCTCTGACAGCCTACCGGGAACATCTCTTCCAAAGGCCTGTGAAACGCACTTTCTTGGCAGGCCTGATCTGGCTGAAGTAGAACTTCTGCTCTGGGTGTGCTACATTGCCCTAGTGATTCAAGGCACAAAGCCCTGCCTTGTTTCCAAAGGGGAAGATAAGCCCCAAAGCATCTTGCTTCCAGCTCTTTGGGAAGCCAAGAAACAACTCGCTCTGCATTGGGCTCTTACAGCCTACTGGGAACATCTCCTAGAAATGTCTGTGAAACGCAGTTTCTTTGCAGGCCTGATCTTGCTGAAGTACAACTCCTGCTCTGGGTCTGCTACATTGCCCTAGAACGTCAAGGCACAACGTGCTGATTATTTTAGGAAGTTCTTTGATAGGCCACGAATCAACTTGCTTCCAGCTCAATGGGAAGCTATGAAACAACTCGCTCTGCACCGTGTTCTTACAGCCTACGGGGAACATCTCTTACAAAGTCCTGTTGAACGCAGTTTCTTGGCAGGCCTGATGTGGCTGCAGTAGAACGTCTGCTGTGGGTGTGCTACATTGCCCTAGAGCTTCAAGGCACAAAGTGCTGAATTGTTTCCAAAGCCGGAGATAGGCCCCAAAGCATCTTGCTTCAAGCTCTTTGCGAAGCTAAGAATCAACTCGCTGTGCACAGTGCTCTGACAGCCTACCGGGAACATCTCTTCCAAAGGCCTGTGAAACGCACTTTCTTGGCAGGCCTGATCTGGCTGAAGTAGAACTTCTGCTCTGGGTGTTCTACATTGCCCTAGAGATTTCAGGCACAAAGCCCTGCCTTGTTTCCAAAGGGGAAGATAAGCCCCAAGCATCTTGCTTCCAGCTCTTTGGGAAGCTAAGAAACAACTCGCTCTGCATTGGGCTCTTACAGCCTACCGGGAACATCTCCTAGAAATGTCTGTGAAACGCAGTTTCTTTGCAGGCCTGATCTTGCTGAAGTACAACTCCTGCTCTGGGTCTGCTACAATGCCCTAGAACGTCAAGGCACAACATGCTGATTATTTTAGGAAGTTCTTTGATAGGCCACGAAGCATCTTGCTTCCAGCTCTATGGGAAGCTATGAAACAACTCGCTCTGCACCGTGTTCTTAGAGCCTACGGGGAACATCTCTTACAAAGTCCTGTTGAACGCAGTTTCTTGGCAGGCCTGATCTGGCTGAAGTAGAACTTCTGCTGTGGGTGTGCTACATTGCCCTAGAGCTTCAAGGCACAAAGTGCTGAATTGTTTCCAAAGACAGAGATAGGACCCAAAGCATCTTGCTTCCAGCTCTTTGGGAAGCTAAGAATCAACTCGCTGTGCACAGTGCTCTGACAGCCTACCGGGAACGTCTCTTCCAAAGGACTGTGAAACGCACTTTTCTGAAGGCCCGATCTGGATGAAGCAGAACTTCTGCTCTTGGTGTGCTACATTGCCCTAGAGCTCCAAGGCTCAAAGCCCTGCCTTGTTTCCAAAGCCGGAGTTAGGCCCCAAAGCATCTTGCTTCCAGCTCTTTGCGAAGCTAAGAATCAATTCGCTGTGCACAGTGCTCTGACAGCCTACCGGGAACATCTCTTCCAAAGGCCTGTGAAACGCACTTTCTTGGCAGGCCTGATCTGGCTGAAGTAGAACTTCTGCTCTGGGTGTGCTACATTGCCTAGAGATTCAAGGCACAAAGCCCTGCCTTGTTTCCAAAGGGGAAGATAAGCCCCAAAGCATCTTGCTTCCAGCTCTTTGGGAAGCTAAGAAACAACTCGCTCTGCATTGGGCTCTTACAGCCTACCGGGAACATCTCCTAGAAATGTCTGTGAAACGCAGTTTCTTTGCAGGCCTGATCTTGCTGAAGTACAACTCCTGCTCTGGGTCTGCTACATTGCCCTAGAACGTCAAGGCACAACGTGCTGATTATTTTAGGAAGTTCTTTGATAGGCCACGAAGCATCTTGCTTCCAGCTCTATGGGAAGCTATGAAACAACTCGCTCTGCACCGTGTTCTTAGAGCCTACGGGGAACATCTCTTACAAAGTCCTGTTGAACGCAGTTTCTTGGCAGGCCTGATCTGGCTGAAGTACAACTTCTGCTGTGGGTGTGCTACATTGCCCTAGAGCTTCAAGGCACAAAGTGCTGAATTGTTTCCAAAGACAGAGATAGTCCCCAAAGCATCTTGCTTCCAGCTCTTTGGGAAGCTAAGAAACAACTCGCTCTGCATTGGGCTCTTACAGCCTACCGGGAACATCTCCTAGAAATGTCTGTGAAACGCAGTTTCTTTGCAGGCCTGATCTGGCTGAAGTAGAACTCCTGCTCTGGGTCTGCTACATTTCCCTAGAGCTTCAAGGCACAAAGTGCTGAATTGTTTCCAAAGACAGAGATAGGACCCAAAGCATCTTGCTTCCAGCTCTTTGGGAAGGTAAGAATCAACTCGCTGTGCACAGTGCTCTGACAGCCTACTGGGAACATCTCTTCCAAAGGCCTGTGAAACGCACTTTTCTGAAGGACCGATCTGGATGAAGTAGAACTTCTGCTCTTGGTGTGCTACATTGCCCTAGTGCTCCAAGGCTCAAAGCCCTGCCTTGTTTCCAAAGACGGAGATAGACCCCAAAGCATCTTGCTTCCAGCTCTTTGCGAAGCTAAGAATCAACTCGCTGTGCACAGTGCTCTGACAGCCTACCGGGAACATCTCTTCCAAAGGCCTGTGAAACGCACTTTCTTGGCAGGCCTGATCTGGCTGAAGTAGAACTTCTGCTCTGGGTGTGCTACATTGCCCTAGAGATTCAAGGCACAAAGCCCTGCCTTGTTTCCAAAGGGGAAGATAAGCCCCAAAGCATCTTGCTTCCAGCTCTTTGGGAAGCTAAGAAACCACTCGCTCTGCATTGGGCTCTTACAGCCTACCGGGAACATCTCCTAGAAATGTCTGTGAAACGCAGTTTCTTTGCAGGCCTGATCTTGCTGAAGTACAACTCCTGCTCTGGGTCTGCTACATTGCCCTAGAACGTCAAGGCACAACATGCTGATTATTTTAGGAAGTTCTTTGATAGGCCACGAAGCATCTTGCTTCCAGCTCTATGGGAAGCTATGAAACAACGCGCTCTGCACCGTGTTCTTAGAGCCTACGGGGAACATCTCTTACAAAGTCCTGTTGAACGCAGTTCCTTGGCATGCCTGATCTGGCTGAAGTAGAACTTCTGCTGTGGGTGTGCTACATTGCCCTAGAGCTTCAAGGCACAAAGTGCTGAATTGTTTCCACAGACAGAGATAGGCCCCAAAGCATCTTGCTTCCAGCTCTTTGGGAAGCTAAGAATCAACTCGCTGTGCACAGTGCTCTGACAGCCTACCGGGAACATCTCTTCCAAAGGACTGTGAAACGCACTTTTCTGAAGGCCCGATCTGGATGAAGTAGAACTTCTGCTCTTGGTGTGCTACATTGCCCTAGAGCTCCAAGGCTCAAAGCCCTGCCTTGTTTCCAAAGCCGGAGATAGGCCCCAAAGCATCTTGCTTCCAGCTCTTTGCGAAGCTAAGAATCAACTCGCTGTGCACAGTGCTCTGACAGCCTACCGGGAACATCTCTTCCAAAGGCCTGTGAAACGCACTTTCTTGGCAGGCCTGATCTGGCTGAAGTAGAACTTCTGCTCTGGGTGTGCTACATTGCCCTAGAGATTCAAGGCACAAAGCCCTGCCTTGTTTCCAAAGGGGAAGATAAGCCCCAAAGCATCTTGCTTCCAGCTCTTGGGAAGCTAAGAAACAACTCGCTCTGCATTGGGCTCTTACAGCCTACTGGGAACATCTCCTAGAAATGTCTGTGAAACGCAGTTTCTTTGCAGGCCTGATCTTGCAGAAGTACAACTCCTGCTCTGGGTCTGCTACATTGCCCTAGAACGTCAAGGCACAACATGCTGATTATTTTAGGAAGTTCTTTGATAGGCCACGAAGCATCTTGCTTCCAGCTCTATGGGAAGCTATGAAACAACTCGCTCTGCACCGTGTTCTTAGAGCCTACGGGGAACATCTCTTACAAAGTCCTGTTGAACGCAGTTTCTTGGCAGGCCTGATCTGGCTGAAGTAGAACTTCTGCTGTGGGTGTGCTACATTGCCCTAGAGCTTCAAGGCACAAAGTGCTGAATTGTTTCCAAAGACAGAGATAGTCCCCAAAGCATCTTGCTTCCAGCTCTTTGGGAAGCTAAGAAACAAGTCGCTCTGCATTGGGCTCTTACAGCCTACCGGGAACATCTCCTAGAAATGTCTGTGAAACGCAGTTTCTTTGCAGGCCTGATCTTGCTGAAGTAGAACTCCTGCTCTGGGTCTGCTACATTTCCCTAGAGCTTCAAGGCACAAAGTGCTGAATTGTTTCCAAAGACAGAGATAGGACCCAAAGCATCTTGCTTCCAGCTCTTTGGGAAGCTAAGAATCAACTCGCTGTGCACAGTGCTCTGACAGCCTACCGGGAACATCTCTTCCAAAGGCCTGTGAAACGCACTTTTCTGAAGGCCCGATCTGGATGAAGTAGAACTTCTGCTCTTGGTGTGCTACATTGCCCTAGTGCTCCAAGGCTCAAAGCCCTGCCTTGTTTCCAAAGACGGAGATAGGCCCCAAAGCATCTTGCTTCCAGCTCTTTGCGAAGCTAAGAATCAACTCGCTGTGCACAGTGCTCTGACAGCCTACCGGGAACATCTCTTCCAAAGGCCTGTGAAACGCACTTTCTTGGCAGGCCTGATCTGGCTGAAGTAGAACTTCTGCTCTGGGTGTGCTACATTGCTCTAGAGCTTCAAGGCACAAACTGCTGAATTGTTTCCAAAGACAGAGATAGGCCCAAAAGCATCTTACTTCCAGCTCTATGGGAAGCTATGAAACAACTCGCTCTGCACAGTGTTCTTACAGCCTATGGGGAACATCTCTTACAAAGTCCTGTTGAACGCAGTTTCTTGGCAGGCCTGATCTGGCTGAAGTAGAACTTCTGCTGTGGGTGTGCTACATTGCCCTAGAGCTTCAAGGCACAAAGTGCTGAATTGTTTCCAAAGACAGAGATAGGACCCAAAGCATCTTGCTTCCAGCTCTTTGGGAAGCTAAGAATCAACTCACTGTGCACAGTGCTCTGACAGCCTACCGGGAACATCTCTTCCAAATGCCTTTGAAACGCACTTTTCTCAAGGCCCGATCTGGATGAAGTAGAACTTCTGCTCTTGGTGTGCTACATTGCCCTAGTGCTCCAAGGCTCAAAGCCCTGCCTTGTTTCCAAAGACGGAGATAGGCCCCAAAGCATCTTGCTTCCAGCTCTTTGCGAAGCTAAGAATCAACTCGCTGTGCACAGTGCTCTGACAGCCTACCGGGAACATCTCTTCCAAAGGCCTGTGAAACGCACTTTCTTGGCAGGCCTGATCTGGCTGAAGTAGAACTTCTGCTCTGGGTGTGCTACATTGCCCTAGAGATTCAAGGCACAAAGCCCTGCCTTGTTTCCAAAGGGGAAGATAAGCCCCAAGCATCTTGCTTCCAGCTCTTTGGGAAGCTAAGAAACAACTCGCTCTGCATTGGGCTCTTACAGCCTACCGGGAACATCTCCTAGAAATGTCTGTGAAACGCAGTTTCTTTGCAGGCCTGATCTTGCTGAAGTACAACTCCTGCTCTGGGTCTGCTACAATGCCCTAGAACGTCAAGGCACAACATGCTGATTATTTTAGGAAGTTCTTTGATAGGCCACGAAGCATCTTGCTTCCAGCTCTATGGGAAGCTATGAAACAACTCGCTCTGCACCGTGTTCTTAGAGCCTACGGGGAACATCTCTTACAAAGTCCTGTTGAACGCAGTTTCTTGGCAGGCCTGATCTGGCTGCAGTTGAACTTCTGCTGTGGGTGTGCTACATTGCCCTAGAGCTTCAAGGCACAATGTGCTGAATTGTTTCCAAAACCGGAGATAGGCCCCAAAGCATCTTGCTTCCAGCTCTTTGGGAAGCTAAGAATCAACTCACTGTGCACAGTGCTCTGACAGCCTACCGGGAACATCTCTTCCAAAGGACTGTGAAACGCACTTTTCTGAAGGCCCGATCTGGATGAAGTAGAACTTCTGCTCTTGGTGTGCTACATTGCCCTAGAGCTCCAAGGCTCAAAGCCCTGCCTTGTTTCCAAAGCCGGAGATAGGCCCCAAAGCATCTTGCTTCCAGCTCTTTGCGAAGCTAAGAATCAACTCGCTGTGCACAGTGCTCTGACAGCCTACCGGGAACATCTCTTCCAAAGGCCTGTGAAACGCACTTTCTTGGCAGGCCTGCTCTGGCTGAAGTAGAACTTCTGCTCTGGGTGTGCTACATTGCTCTGTAGCTTCAAGGCACAAACTGCTGAATTGTTTCCAAAGACAGAGATAGGCCCCAAAGCATCTTGCTTCCAGCTCTATGGGAAGCTATGAAACAACTCGCTCTGCACAGTGTTCTTACAGCCTATGGGGAACATCTCTTACAATGTCCTGTTGAACGCAGTTTCTTGGCAGGCCTGATCTGGCTGAAGTAGAACTTCTGCTGTGGGTGTGCTACATTGCCCTAGAGCTTCAAGGCACAAAGTGCTGAATTGTTTCCAAAGACAGAGATAGGACCCAAAGCATCTTGCTTCCAGCTCTTTGGGAAGCTAAGAATCAACTCACTGTGCACAGTGCTCTGACAGCCTACCGGGAACATCTCTTCCAAAGGCCTGTGAAACGCACTTTCTTGGCAGGCCTGATCTGGCTGAAGTAGAACTTCTGCTCTGGGTGTGCTACATTGCCCTAGTGATTCAAGGCACAAAGCCCTGCCTTGTTTCCAAAGGGGAAGATAAGCCCCAAAGCATCTTGCTTCCAGCTCTTTGGGAAGCCAAGAAACAACTCGCTCTGCATTGGGCTCTTACAGCCTACTGGGAACATCTCCTAGAAATGTCTGTGAAACGCAGTTTCTTTGCAGGCCTGATCTTGCTGAAGTACAACTCCTGCTCTGGGTCTACTACATTGCCCTAGAACGTCAAGGCACAACGTGCTGATTATTTTAGGAAGTTCTCGGATAGGCCACGAATCAACTTGCTTCCAGCTCAATGGGAAGCTATGAAACAACTCGCTCTGCACCGTGTTCTTACAGCCTACGGGGAACATCTCTTACAAAGTCCTGTTGAACGCAGTTTCTTGGCAGGCCTGATCTGGCTGAAGTAGAACTTCTGCTGTGGGTGTGCTACATTGCCCTAGAGCTTCAAGGCACAAAGTGCTGAATTGTTTCCAAAGACAGAGATAGTCCCCAAAGCATCTTGCTTCCAGCTCTTTGGGAAGCTAAGAAACAACTCGCTCTGCATTGGGCTCTTACAGCCTACCGGGAACATCTCCTAGAAATGTCTGTGAAACGCAGTTTCTTTGCAGGCCTGATCTTGCTGAAGTAGAACTCCTGCTCTGGGTCTGCTACATTTCCCTAGAGCTTCAACGCACAACGTGCTGAATATTTTAGGAAGTTCTTTGATAGGCAACGAAGCATCTTGCTTCCAGCTCTATGTGAAGCTATGAAACAACGCGCTCTGCACAGTGTTCTTACAGCCTATGGGGAACATCTCTTACAAAGTCCTGTTGAACGCAGTTTCTTGGCAGGCCTGATGTGGCTGCAGTAGAACTTCTGCTGTGGGTGTGCTACATTGCCCTAGAGCTTCAAGGCACAAAGTGCTGAATTGTTTCCAAAGCCGGAGATAGGCCCCAAAGCATCTTGCTTCCAGCTCTTTGCGAAGCTAAGAATCAACTCGCTGTGCACAGTGCTCTGACAGCCTACCGGGAACATCTCTTCCAAAGGCCTGTGAAACGCACTTTCTTGGCAGGCCTGATCTTGCTGAAGTAGAACTCCTGCTCTGGGTCTGCTACATTGCCCTAGAGCTTCAAGGCACAAAGTGCTGAATTTTTCCAAAGACAGAGATAGGACCCAAAGCATCTTGCTTCCAGCTCTTTGGGAAGCTAAGAATCAACTCGCTGTGCACAGTGCTCTGACAGCCTACCGGGAGCATCTCTTCCAAAGGCCTGTGAAACGCACTTTTCTGAAGGCCCGATCTGGATGAAGTAGAACTTCTGCTCTTGGTGTGCTACATTGCCCTAGTGCTCCAAGGCTCAAAGCCCTGCCTTGTTTCCAAAGGGGAAGATAAGCCCCAAAGCATCTTGCTTCCAGCTCTTTGCGAAGCTAAGAATCAACTCGCTGTGCACAGTGCTCTGACAGCCTACCGGGAACATCTCTTCCAAAGGCCTGTGAAACGCACTTTCTTGGCAGGCCTGATCTGGCTGAAGTAGAACTTCTGCTCTGGGTGTGCTACATTGCTCTGGAGCTTCAAGGCACAAACTGCTGAATTGTTTCCAAAGACAGAGATAGGCCCCAAAGCATCTTGCTTCCAGCTCTTTGGGAAGCTAAGAAACAACTCGCTCTGCATTGGGCTCTTACAGCCTACCGGGAACATCTCCTAGAAATGTCTGTGAAACGCAGTTTCTTTGCAGGCCTGATCTTGCTGAAGCACAACTCCTGCTCTGGGTCTGCTACATTGCCCTAGAACGTCAAGGCACAACATGCTGATTATTTTAGGAAGTTCTTTGATAGGCCACGAAGCATCTTGCTTCCAGCTCTATGGGAAGCTATGAAACAACTCGCTCTGCACCGTGTTCTTAGAGCCTACGGGGAACATCTCTTACAAAGTCCTGTTGAACGCAGTTTCTTGGCAGGCCTGATCTGGCTGAAGTAGAACTTCTGCTGTGGGTGTGCTACATTGCCATAGAGCTTCAAGGCACAAAGTGCTGAATTGTTTCCAAAGACAGAGATAGGACCCAAAGCATCTTGCTTCCAGCTCTTTGGGAAGCTAAGAATCAACTCGCTGTGCACAGTGCTCTGACAGCCTCCCGGAAACATCTCTTCCAAAGGACTGTGAAACGCACTTTTCTGAAGGCCCGATCTGGATGAAGTAGAACTTCTGCTCTTGGTGTGCTACATTGCCCTAGAGCTCCAAGGCTCAAAGCCCTGCCTTGTTTCCAAAGACGGAGATAGGCCCCAAAGCATCTTGCTTCCAGCTCTTTGCGAAGCTAAGAATCAACTCGCTGTGCACAGTGCTCTGACAGCCTACCGGGAACATCTCTTCCAAAGGCCTGTGAAACGCACTTTCTTGGCAGGCCTGATCTGGCTGAAGTACAACTTCTGCTCTGGGTGTGCTACATTGCCCTAGAGATTCAAGGCACAAAGCCCTGCCTTGTTTCCAAAGGGGAAGATAAGCCCCAAAGCATCTTGCTTCCAGCTCTTTGGGAAGCTAAGAAACAACTCGCTCTGCATTGGGCTCTTACAGCCTACCGGGAACATCTCCTAGAAATGTCTGTGAAACGCAGTTTCTTTGCAGGCCTGATCTTGCTGAAGTACAACTCCTGCTCTGGGTCTGCTACATTGCCCTAGAACGTCAAGGCACAACGTGCTGATTATTTTAGGAAGTTCTTTGATAGGCCACGAAGCATCTTGCTTCCAGCTCTATGGGAAGCTATGAAACAACTCGCTCTGCACCGTGTTCTTAGAGCCTACGGGGAACATCTCTTACAAAGTCCTGTTGATCGCAGTTTCTTGGCAGGCCTGATCTGGCTGAAGTAGAACTTCTGCTGTGGGTGTGCTACATTGCCCTAGAGCTTCAAGGCACAAAGTGCTGAATTGGTTCCAAAGACAGAGATAGTCCCCAAAGCATCTTGCTTCCAGCTCTTTGGGAAGCTAAGAAACAACTCGCTCTGCATTGGGCTCTTACAGCCTACCGGGAACATCTCCTAGAAATGTCTGTGAAACGCAGTTTCTTTGCAGGCCTGATCTTGCTGAAGTAGAACTCCTGCTCTGGGTCTGCTACATTTCCCTAGAGCTTCAAGGCACAAAGTGCTGAATTGTTTCCAAAGACAGAGATAGGACGCAAAGCATCTTGCTTCCAGCTCTTTGGGAAGCTAAGAATCAACTCGCTGTGCACAGTGCTCTGACAGCCTACCGGGAACATCTCTTCCAAAGGCCTGTGAAACGCACTTTTCTGAAGGCCCGATCTGGATGAAGTAGAACTTCTGCTCTTGGTGTGCTACATTGCCCTAGTGCTCCAAGGCTCAAAGCCCTGCCTTGTTTCCAAAGACGGAGATAGGCCCCAAAGCTTCTTGCTTCCAGCTCTTTGCGAAGCTAAGAATCAACTCGCTGTGCACAGTGCTCTGACAGCCTACCGGGAACATCTCTTCCAAAGGCCTGTGAAACGCACTTTCTTGGCAGGCCTGATCTGGCTGAAGTACAACTTCTGCTCTGGGTGTGCTACATTGCCCTAGAGATTCAAGGCACAAAGCCCTGCCTTGTTTCCAAAGGGGAAGATAAGCCCCAAAGCATCTTGCTTCCAGCTCTTTGGGAAGCTAAGAAACAACTCGCTCTGCATTGGGCTCTTACAGCCTACCGGGAACATCTCCTAGAAATGTCTGTGAAACGCAGTTTCTTTGCAGGCCTGATCTTGCTGAAGCACAACTCCTGCTCTGGGTCTGCTACATTGCCCTAGAACGTCAAGGCACAACATGCTGATTATTTTAGGAAGTTCTTTGATAGGCCACGAAGCATCTTGCTTCCAGCTCTATGGGAAGCTATGAAACAACTCGCTCTGCACCGTGTTCTTACAGCCTACGGGGAACATCTCTTACAAAGTCCTGTTGAACGCAGTTTCTTGGCAGGCCTGATCTGGCTGAAGTAGAACTTCTGCTGTGGGTGTGCTACATTGCCATAGAGCTTCAAGGCACAAAGTGCTGAATTGTTTCCAAAGACAGAGATAGGACCCAAAGCATCTTGCTTCCAGCTCTTTGGGAAGCTAAGAATCAACTCGCTGTGCACAGTGCGCTGACAGCCTACCGGAAACATCTCTTCCAAAGGACTGTGAAACGACTTTTCTGAAGGCCCGATCTGGATGAAGTAGAACTTCTGCTCTTGGTGTGCTACATTGCCCTAGAGCTCCAAGGCTCAAAGCCCTGCCTTGTTTCCAAAGACGGAGATAGGCCCCAAAGCATCTTGCTTCCAGCTCTTTGCGAAGCTAAGAATCAACTCGCTGTGCACAGTGCTCTGACAGCCTACCGGGAACATCTCTTCCAAAGGCCTGTGAAACGCACTTTCTTGGCAGGCCTGATCTGGCTGAAGTACAACTTCTGCTCTGGGTGTGCTACATTGCCCTAGAGATTCAAGGCACAAAGCACTGCCTTGTTTCCAAAGGGGAAGATAAGCCCCAAAGCATCTTGCTTCCAGCTCTTTGGGAAGCTAAGAAACAACTCGCTCTGCATTGGGCTCTTACAGCCTACCGGGAACATCTCCTAGAAATGTCTGTGAAACGCAGTTTCTTTGCAGGCCTGATCTTGCTGAAGTACAACTCCTGCTCTGGGTCTGCTACATTGCCCTAGAACGTCAAGGCACAACGTGCTGATTATTTTAGGAAGTTCTTTGATAGGCCACGAAGCATCTTGCTTCCAGCGCTATGGGAAGCTATGAAACAACTCGCTCTGCACCGTGTTCTTAGAGCCTACGGGGAACATCTCGTACAAAGTCCTGTTGATCGCAGTTTTTTGGCAGGCCTGATCTGGCTGAAGTAGAACTTCTGCTGTGGGTGTGCTACATTGGCCTAGAGCTTCAAGGCACAAAGTGCTGAATTGGTTCCAAAGACAGAGATAGTCCCCAAAGCATCTTGCTTCCAGCTCTTTGGGAAGCTAAGAAACAACTCGCTCTGCATTGGGCTCTTACAGCCTACCGGGAACATCTCCTAGAAATGTCTGTGAAACGCAGTTTCTTTGCAGGCCTGATCTTGCTGAAGTAGAACTCCTGCTCTGGGTCTGCTACATTTCCCTAGAGCTTCAACGCACAAAGTGCTGAATTGTTTCCAAAGACAGAGATAGGACGCAAAGCATCTTGCTTCCAGCTCTTTGGGAAGCTAAGAATCAACTCGCTGTGCACAGTGCTCTGACAGCCTACCGGGAACATCTCTTCCAAAGGCCTGTGAAACGCACTTTTCTGAAGGCCCGATCTGGATGAAGTAGAACTTCTGCTCTTGGTGTGCTACATTGCCCTAGTGCTCCAAGGCTCAAAGCCCTGCCTTGTTTCCAAAGACGGAGATAGGCCCCAAAGCTTCTTGCTTCCAGCTCTTTGCGAAGCTAAGAATCAACTCGCTGTGCACAGTGCTCTGACAGCCTACCGGGAACATCTCCTAGAAATGTCTGTGAAACGCAGTTTCTTTGCAGGCCTGATCTTGCTGAAGTAGAACTCCTGCTCTGGGTCTGCTACATTGCCCTAGAGCTTCAAGGCACAAAGTGCTGAATTTTTCCAAAGACAGAGATAGGACCCAAAGCATCTTGCTTCCAGCTCTTTGGGAAGCTAAGAATCAACTCGCTCTGCACAGTGCTCTGACAGCCTACCGGGAACATCTCTTCCAAAGGCCTGTGAAACGCACTTTCTTGGCAGGCCTGATCTGGCTGAAGTAGAACTTCTGCTCTGGGTGTGCTACATTGCCCTAGAGATTCAAGGCACAAAGCCCTGCCTTGTTTCCAAAGGGGAAGATAAGCCCCAAAGCATCTTGCTCCCAGCTCTTTGGGAAGCTAAGAAACAACTCGCTCTGCATTGGGCTCTTACAGCCTACCGGGAACATCTCCTAGAAATGTCTGTGAAACGCAGTTTCTTTGCAGGCCTGATCTTGCTGAAGTAGAACTCCTGCTCTGGGTCTGCTACATTGCCCTAGAGCTTCAAGGCACAAAGTGCTGAATTTTTCCAAAGACAGAGATAGGACCCAAAGCATCTTGCTTCCAGCTCTTTGGGAAGCTAAGAATCAACTCGCTGTGCACAGTGCTCTGACAGCCTACCGGGAGCATCTCTTCCAAAGGCCTGTGAAACGCACTTTTCTGAAGGCCCGATCTGGATGAAGTAGAACTTCTGCTCTTGGTGTGCTACATTGCCCTAGTGCTCCAAGGCTCAAAGCCCTGCCTTGTTTCCAAAGGGGAAGATAAGCCCCAAAGCATCTTGCTTCCAGCTCTTTGCGAAGCTAAGAATCAACTCGCTGTGCACAGTGCTCTGACAGCCTACCGGGAACATCTCTTCCAAAGGCCTGTGAAACGCACTTTCTTGGCAGGCCTGATCTGGCTGAAGTACAACTTCTGCTCTGGGTGTGCTACATTGCCCTAGAGATTCAAGGCACAAAGCACTGCCTTGTTTACAAAGGGGAAGATAAGCCCCAAAGCATCTTGCTTCCAGCTCTTTGGGAAGCTAAGAAACAACTCGCTCTGCATTGGGCTCTTACAGCCTACCGGGAACATCTCCTAGAAATGTCTGTGAAACGCAGTTTCTTTGCAGGCCTGATCTTGCTGAAGTACAACTCCTGCTCTGGGTCTGCTACATTGCCCTAGAACGTCAAGGCACAACGTGCTGATTATTTTAGGAAGTTCTTTGATAGGCCACGAAGCATCTTGCTTCCAGCTCTATGGGAAGCTATGAAACAACTCGCTCTGCACCGTGTTCTTAGAGCCTACGGGGAACATCTCTTACAAAGTCCTGTTGATCGCAGTTTCTTGGCAGGCCTGATCTGGCTGAAGTAGAACTTCTGCTGTGGGTGTGCTACATTGCCCTAGAGCTTCAAGGCACAAAGTGCTGAATTGTTTCCAAAGACAGAGATAGTCCCCAAAGCATCTTGCTTCCAGCTCTTTGGGAAGCTAAGAAACAACTCGCTCTGCATTGGGCTCTTACAGCCTACCGGGAACATCTCCTAGAAATGTCTGTGAAACGCAGTTTCTTTGCAGGCCTGATCTTGCTGAAGTAGAACTCCTGCTCTGGGTCTGCTACATTTCCCTAGAGCTTCAAGGCACAAAGTGCTGAATTGTTTCCAAAGACAGAGATAGGACGCAAAGCATCTTGCTTCCAGCTCTTTGGGAAGCTAAGAATCAACTCGCTGTGCACAGTGCTCTGACAGCCTACCGGGAACATCTCTTCCAAAGGCCTGTGAAACGCACTTTTCTGAAGGCCCGATCTGGATGAAGTAGAACTTCTGCTCTTGGTGTGCTACATTGCCCTAGTGCTCCAAGGCTCAAAGCCCTGCCTTGTTTCCAAAGACGGAGATAGGCCCCAAAGCTTCTTGCTTCCAGCTCTTTGCGAAGCTAAGAATCAACTCGCTGTGCACAGTGCTCTGACAGCCTACCGGGAACATCTCTTCCAAAGGCCTGTGAAACGCACTTTCTTGGCAGGCCTGATCTGGCTGAAGTACAACTTCTGCTCTGGGTGTGCTACATTGCCCTAGAGATTCAAGGCACAAAGCCCTGCCTTGTTTCCAAAGGGGAAGATAAGCCCCAAAGCATCTTGCTTCCAGCTCTTTGGGAAGCTAAGAAACAACTCGCTCTGCATTGGGCTCTTACAGCCTACCGGGAACATCTCCTAGAAATGTCTGTGAAACGCAGTTTCTTTGCAGGCCTGATCTTGCTGAAGCACAACTCCTGCTCTGGGTCTGCTACATTGCCCTAGAACGTCAAGGCACAACATGCTGATTATTTTAGGAAGTTCTTTGATAGGCCACGAAGCATCTTGCTTCCAGCTCTATGGGAAGCTATGAAACAACTCGCTCTGCACCGTGTTCTTACAGCCTACGGGGAACATCTCTTACAAAGTCCTGTTGAACGCAGTTTCTTGGCAGGCCTGATCTGGCTGAAGTAGAACTTCTGCTGTGGGTGTGCTACATTGCCATAGAGCTTCAAGGCACAAAGTGCTGAATTGTTTCCAAAGACAGAGATAGGACCCAAAGCATCTTGCTTCCAGCTCTTTGGGAAGCGAAGAATCAACTCGCTGTGCACAGTGCGCTGACAGCCTACCGGAAACATCTCTTCCAAAGGACTGTGAAACGCACTTTTCTGAAGGCCCGATCTGGATGAAGTAGAACTTCTGCTCTTGGTGTGCTACATTGCCCTAGATCTCCAAGGCTCAAAGCCCTGCCTTGTTTCCAAAGACGGAGATAGGCCCCAAAGCATCTTGCTTCCAGCTCTTTGCGAAGCTAAGAATCAACTCGCTGTGCACAGTGCTCTGACAGCCTACCGGGAACATCTCTTCCAAAGGCCTGTGAAACGCACTTTCTTGGCAGGCCTGATCTGGCTGAAGTACAACTTCTGCTCTGGGTGTGCTACATTGCCCTAGAGATTCAAGGCACAAAGCCCTGCCTTGTTTCCAAAGGGGAAGATAAGCCCCAAAGCATCTTGCTTCCAGCTCTTTGGGAAGCTAAGAAACAACTCGCTCTGCATTGGGCTCTTACAGCCTACCGGGAACATCTCCTAGAAATGTCTGTGAAACGCAGTTTCTTTGCAGGCCTGATCTTGCTGAAGTACAACTCCTGCTCTGGGTCTGCTACATTGCCCTAGAACGTCAAGGCACAACGTGCTGATTATTTTAGGAAGTTCTTTGATAGGCCACGAAGCATCTTGCTTCCAGCTCTATGGGAAGCTATGAAACAACTCGCTCTGCACCGTGTTCTTAGAGCCTACGGGGAACATCTCTTACAAAGTCCTGTTGATCGCAGTTTCTTGGCAGGCCTGATCTGGCTGAAGTAGAACTTCTGCTGTGGGTGTGCTACATTGGCCTAGAGCTTCAAGGCACAAAGTGCTGAATTGGTTCCAAAGACAGAGATAGTCCCCAAAGCATCTTGCTTCCAGCTCTTTGGGAAGCTAAGAAACAACTCGCTCTGCATTGGGCTCTTACAGCCTACCGGGAACATCTCCTAGAAATGTCTGTGAAACGCAGTTTCTTTGCAGGCCTGATCTTGCTGAAGTAGAACTCCTGCTCTGGGTCTGCTACATTTCCCTAGAGCTTCAAGGCACAAAGTGCTGAATTGTTTCCAAAGACAGAGATAGGACGCAAAGCATCTTGCTTCCAGCTCTTTGGGAAGCTAAGAATCAACTCGCTGTGCACAGTGCTCTGACAGCCTACCGGGAACATCTCTTCCAAAGGCCTGTGAAACGCACTTTTCGAAAGGCCCGATCTGGATGAAGTAGAACTTCTGCTCTTGGTGTGCTACATTGCCCTAGTGCTCCAAGGCTCAAAGCCCTGCCTTGTTTCCAAAGACGGAGATAGGCCCCAAAGCTTCTTGCTTCCAGCTCTTTGCGAAGCTAAAAATCAACTCGCTGTGCACAGTGCTCTGACAGCCTACCGGGAACATCTCCTAGAAATGTCTGTGAAACGCAGTTTCTTTGCAGGCCTGATCTTGCTGAAGTAGAACTCCTGCTCTGGGTCTGCTACATTGCCCTAGAGCTTCAAGGCACAAAGTGCTGAATTTCTCCAAAGACAGAGATAGGACCCAAAGCATCTTGCTTCCAGCTCTTTGGGAAGCTAAGAATCAACTCGCTCTGCACAGTACTCTGACAGCCTACCGGGAACATCTCTTCCAAAGGCCTGTGAAACGCACTTTCTTGGCAGGCCTGATCTGGCTGAAGTAGAACTTCTGCTCTGGGTGTGCTACATTGCCCTAGAGATTCAAGGCACAAAGCCCTGCCTTGTTTCCAAAGGGGAAGATAAGCCCCAAAGCATCTTGCTCCCAGCTCTTTGGGAAGCTAAGAAACAACTCGCTCTGCATTGGGCTCTTACAGCCTACCGGGAACATCTCCTAGAAATGTCTGTGAAACGCAGTTTCTTTGCAGGCCTGATCTTGCTGAAGTAGAACTCCTGCTCTGGGTCTGCTACATTGCCCTAGAGCTTCAAGGCACAAAGTGCTGAATTTTTCCAAAGACAGAGATAGGACCCAAAGCATCTTGCTTCCAGCTCTTTGGGAAGCTAAGAATCAACTCGCTGTGCACAGTGCTCTGACAGCCTACCGGGAGCATCTCTTCCAAAGGCCTGTGAAACGCACTTTTCTGAAGGCCCGATCTGGATGAAGTAGAACTTCTGCTCTTGGTGTGCTACATTGCCCTAGTGCTCCAAGGCTCAAAGCCCTGCCTTGTTTCCAAAGGGGAAGATAAGCCCGAAAGCATCTTGCTTCCAGCTCTTTGCGAAGCTAAGAATCAACTCGCTGTGCACAGTGCTCTGACAGCCTACCGGGAACATCTCTTCCAAAGGCCTGTGAAACGCACTTTCTTGGCAGGCCTGATCTGGCTGAAGTAGAACTTCTGCTCTGGGTGTGCTACATTGCTCTGGAGCTTCAAGGCACAAACTGCTGAATTGTTTCCAAAGACAGAGATAGGCCCCAAAGCATCTTGCTTCCAGCTCTTTGGGAAGCTAAGAAACAACTCGCTCTGCATTGGGCTCTTACAGCCTACCGGGAACATCTCCTAGAAATGTCTGTGAAACGCAGTTTCTTTGCAGGCCTGATCTTGCTGAAGCACAACTCCTGCTCTGGGTCTGCTACATTGCCCTAGAACGTCAAGGCACAACATGCTGATTATTTTAGGAAGTTCTTTGATAGGCCACGAAGCATCTTGCTTCCAGCTCTATGGGAAGCTATGAAACAACTCGCTCTGCACCGTGTTCTTAGAGCCTACGGGGAACATCTCTTACAAAGTCCTGTTGAACGCAGTTTCTTGGCAGGCCTGATCTGGCTGAAGTAGAACTTCTGCTGTGGGTGTGCTACATTGCCATAGAGCTTCAAGGCACAAAGTGCTGAATTGTTTCCAAAGACAGAGATAGGACCCAAAGCATCTTGCTTCCAGCTCTTTGGGAAGCTAAGAATCAACTCGCTGTGCACAGTGCTCTGACAGCCTACCGGAAACATCTCTTCCAAAGGACTGTGAAACGCACTTTTCTGAAGGCCCGATCTGGATGAAGTAGAACTTCTGCTCTTGGTGTGCTACATTGCCCTAGAGCTCCAAGGCTCAAAGCCCTGCCTTGTTTCCAAAGCCGGAGATAGGCCCCAAAGCATCTTGCTTCCAGCTCTTTGCGAAGCTAAGAATCAACTCGCTGTGCACAGTGCTCTGACAGCCTACCGGGAACATCTCTTCCAAAGGCCTGTGAAACGCAATTTCTTGGCAGGCCTGATCTGGCTGAAGTACAACTTCTGCTCTGGGTGTGCTACATTGCCCTAGAGATTCAAGGCACAAAGCACTGCCTTGTTTCCAAAGGGGAAGATAAGCCCCAAAGCATCTTGCTTCCAGCTCTTTGGGAAGCTAAGAAACAACTCGCTCTCATTGGGCTCTTACAGCCTACCGTGAACAGCTCCTAGAAATGTCTGTGAAACGCAGTTTCTTTGCAGGCCTGATCTTGCTGAAGTACAACTCCTGCTCTGGGTCTGCTACATTGCCCTAGAACGTCAAGGCACAACGTGCTGATTATTTTAGGAAGTTCTTTGATAGGCCACGAAGCATCTTGCTTCCAGCTCTATGGGAAGCTATGAAACAAATCGCTCTGCACCGTGTTCTTAGAGCCTACGGGGAACATCTCTTACAAAGTCCTGTTGATCGCAGTTTCTTGGCAGGCCTGATCTGGCTGAAGTAGAACTTCTGCTGTGGGTGTGCTACATTGCCCTAGAGCTTCAAGGCACAAAGTGCTGAATTGTTTCCAAAGACAGAGATAGTCCCCAAAGCATCTTGCTTCCAGCTCTTTGGGAAGCTAAGAAACAACTCGCTCTGCATTGGGCTCTTACAGCCTACCGGGAACATCTCCTAGAAATGTCTGTGAAACGCAGTTTCTTTGCAGGCCTGATCTTGCTGAAGTAGAACTCCTGCTCTGGGTCTGCTACATTTCCTTAGAGCTTCAAGGCACAAAGTGCTGAATTGTTTCCAAAGACAGAGATAGGACGCAAAGCATCTTGCTTCCAGCTCTTTGGGAAGCTAAGAATCAACTCGCTGTGCACAGTGCTCTGACAGCCTACCGGGAACATCTCTTCCAAAGGCCTGTGAAACGCACTTTTCTGAAGGCCCGATCTGGATGAAGTAGAACTTCTGCTCTTGGTGTGCTACATTGCCCTAGTGCTCCAAGGCTCAAAGCCCTGCCTTGTTTCCAAAGACGGAGATAGGCCCCAAAGCTTCTTGCTTCCAGCTCTTTGCGAAGCTAAGAATCAACTCGCTGTGCACAGTGCTCTGACAGCCTACCGGGAACATCTCTTCCAAAGGCCTGTGAAACGCACTTTCTTGGCAGGCCTGATCTGGCTGAAGTACAACTTCTGCTCTGGGTGTGCTACGTTGCCCTAGAGATTCAAGGCACAAAGCCCTGCCTTGTTTCCAAAGGGGAAGATAAGCCCCAAAGCATCTTGCTTCCAGCTCTTTGGGAAGCTAAGAAACAACTCGCTCTGCATTGGGCTCTTACAGCCTACCGGGAACATCTCCTAGAAATGTCTGTGAAACGCAGTTTCTTTGCAGGCCTGATCTTGCTGAAGCACAACTCCTGCTCTGGGTCTGCTACATTGCCCTAGAACTTCAAGGCACAACATGCTGATTATTTTAGGAAGTTCTTTGATAGGCCACGAAGCATCTTGCTTCCAGCTCTATGGGAAGCTATGAAACAACTCGCTCTGCACCGTGTTCTTAGAGCCTACGGGGAACATCTCGTACAAAGTCCTGTTGATCGCAGTTTCTTGGCAGGCCTGATCTGGCTGAAGTAGAACTTCTGCTGTGGGTGTGCTACATTGCCCTAGAGCTTCAAGGCACAAAGTGCTGAATTGGTTCCAAAGACAGAGATAGTCCCCAAAGCATCTTGCTTCCAGCTCTTTGGGAAGCTAAGAAACAACTCGCTCTGCATTGGGCTCTTACAGCCTACCGGGAACATCTCCTACAAATGTCTGTGAAACGCAGTTTCTTTGCAGGCCTGATCTTGCTGAAGTAGAACTCCTGCTCTGGGTCTGCTACATTTCCCTAGAGCTTCAAGGCACAAAGTGCTGAATTGTTTCCAAAGACAGAGATAGGACGCAAAGCATCTTGCTTCCAGCTCTTTGGGAAGCTAAGAATCAACTCGCTGTGCACAGTGCTCTGACAGCCTACCGGGAACATCTCTTCCAAAGGCCTGTGAAACGCACTTTTCTGAAGGCCCGATCTGGATGAAGTAGAACTTCTGCTCTTGGTGTGCTACATTGCCCTAGTGCTCCAAGGCTCAAAGCCCTGCCTTGTTTCCAAAGACGGAGATAGGCCCCAAAGCTTCTTGCTTCCAGCTCTTTGCGAAGCTAAGAATCAACTCGCTGTGCACAGTGCTCTGACAGCCTACCGGGAACATCTCTTCCAAAGGCCTGTGAAACGCACTTTCTTGGCAGGCCTGATCTGTCTGAAGTACAACTTCTGCTCTGGGTGTGCTACATTGCCCTAGAGATTCAAGGCACAAAGCCCTGCCTTGTTTCCAAAGGGGAAGATAAGCCCCAAAGCATCTTGCTTCCAGCTCTTTGGGAAGCTAAGAAACAACTCGCTCTGCATTGGGCTCTTACAGCCTACCGGGAACATCTCCTAGAAATGTCTGTGAAACGCAGTTTCTTTGCAGGCCTGATCTTGCTGAAGCACAACTCCTGCTCTGGGTCTGCTACATTGACCTAGAACGTCAAGGCACAACATGCTGATTATTTTAGGAAGTTCTTTGATAGGCCACGAAGCATCTTGCTTCCAGCTCTATGGGAAGCTATGAAACAACTCGCTCTGCACCGTGTTCTTAGAGCCTACGGGGAACATCTCTTACAAAGTCCTGTTGAACGCAGTTTCTTGGCAGGCCTGATCTGGCTGAAGTAGAACTTCTGCTGTGGGTGTGCTACATTGCCATAGAGCTTCAAGGCACAAAGTGCTGAATTGTTTCCAAAGACAGAGATAGGACCCAAAGCATCTTGCTTCCAGCTCTTTGGGAAGCTAAGAATCAACTCGCTGTGCACAGTGCTCTGACAGCCTACCGGAAACATCTCTTCCAAAGGACTGTGAAACGCACTTTTCTGAAGGCCCGATCTGGATGAAGTAGAACTTCTGCTCTTGGTGTGCTACATTGCCCTAGAGCTCCAAGGCTCAAAGCCCTGCCTTGTTTCCAAAGACGGAGATAGGCCCCAAAGCATCTTGCTTCCAGCTCTTTGCGAAGCTAAGAATCAACTCGCTGTGCACAGTGCTCTGACAGCCTACCGGGAACATCTCTTCCAAAGGCCTGTGAAACGCACTTTCTTGGCAGGCCTGATCTGGCTGAAGTACAACTTCTGCTCTGGGTGTGCTACATTGCCCTAGAGATTCAAGGCACAAAGCACTGCCTTGTTTCCAAAGGGGAAGATAAGCCCCAAAGCATCTTGCTTCCAGCTCTTTGGGAAGCTAAGAAACAACTCGCTCTCATTGGGCTCTTACAGCCTACCGTGAACAGCTCCTAGAAATGTCTGTGAAACGCAGTTTCTTTGCAGGCCTGATCTTGCTGAAGTACAACTCCTGCTCTGGGTCTGCTACATTGCCCTAGAACGTCAAGGCACAACGTGCTGATTATTTTAGGAAGTTCTTTGATAGGCCACGAAGCATCTTGCTTCCAGCTCTATGGGAAGCTATGAAACAACTCGCTCTGCACCGTGTTCTTAGAGCCTACGGGGAACATCTCTTACAAAGTCCTGTTGATCGCAGTTTCTTGGCAGGCCTGATCTGGCTGAAGTAGAACTTCTGCTGTGGGTGTGCTACATTGCCCTAGAGCTTCAAGGCACAAAGTGCTGAATTGTTTCCAAAGACAGAGATAGTCCCCAAAGCATCTTGCTTCCAGCTCTTTGGGAAGCTAAGAAACAACTCGCTCTGCATTGGGCTCTTACAGCCTACCGGGAACATCTCCTAGAAATGTCTGTGAAACGCAGTTTCTTTGCAGGCCTGATCTTGCTGAAGTAGAACTCCTGCTCTGGGTCTGCTACATTTCCTTAGAGCTTCAAGGCACAAAGTGCTGAATTGTTTCCAAAGACAGAGATAGGACGCAAAGCATCTTGCTTCCAGCTCTTTGGGAAGCTAAGAATCAACTCGCTGTGCACAGTGCTCTGACAGCCTACCGGGAAGATCTCTTCCAAAGGCCTGTGAAACGCACTTTTCTGAAGGCCCGATCTGGATGAAGTAGAACTTCTGCTCTTGGTGTGCTACATTGCCCTAGTGCTCCAAGGCTCAAAGCCCTGCCTTGTTTCCAAAGACGGAGATAGGCCCCAGTGCTTCTTGCTTCCAGCTCTTTGCGAAGCTAAGAATCAACTCGCTGTGCACAGTGCTCTGACAGCCTACCGGGAACATCTCTTCCAAAGGCCTGTGAAACGCACTTTCTTGGCAGGCCTGATCTGGCTGAAGTACAACTTCTGCTCTGGGTGTGCTACATTGCCCTAGAGATTCAAGGCACAAAGCCCTGCCTTGTTTCCAAAGGGGAAGATAAGCCCCAAAGCATCTTGCTTCCAGCTCTTTGGGAAGCTAAGAAACAACTCGCTCTGCATTGGGCTCTTACAGCCTACCGGGAACATCTCCTAGAAATGTCTGTGAAACGCAGTTTCTTTGCAGGCCTGATCTTGCTGAAGCACAACTCCTGCTCTGGGTCTGCTACATTGCCCTAGAACTTCAAGGCACAACATGCTGATTATTTTAGGAAGTTCTTTGATAGGCCACGAAGCATCTTGCTTCCAGCTCTATGGGAAGCTATGAAACAACTCGCTCTGCACCGTGTTCTTAGAGCCTACGGGGAACATCTCGTACAAAGTCCTGTTGATCGCAGTTTCTTGGCAGGCCTGATCTGGCTGAAGTAGAACTTCTGCTGTGGGTGTGCTACATTGGCCTAGAGCTTCAAGGCACAAAGTGCTGAATTGGTTCCAAAGACAGAGATAGTCCCCAAAGCATCTTGCTTCCAGCTCTTTGGGAAGCTAAGAAACAACTCGCTCTGCATTGGGCTCTTACAGCCTACCGGGAACATCTCCTACAAATGTCTGTGAAACGCAGTTTCTTTGCAGGCCTGATCTTGCTGAAGTAGAACTCCTGCTCTGGGTCTGCTACATTTCCCTAGAGCTTCAAGGCACAAAGTGCTGAATTGTTTCCAAAGACAGAGATAGGACGCAAAGCATCTTGCTTCCAGCTCTTTGGGAAGCGAAGAATCAACTCGCTGTGCACAGTGCGCTGACAGCCTACCGGAAACATCTCTTCCAAAGGACTGTGAAACGCACTTTTCTGAAGGCCCGATCTGGATGAAGTAGAACTTCTGCTCTTGGTGTGCTACATTGCCCTAGATCTCCAAGGCTCAAAGCCCTGCCTTGATTCCAAAGACGGAGATAGGCCCCAAAGCATCTTGCTTCCAGCTCTTTGCGAAGCTAAGAATCAACTCGCTGTGCACAGTGCTCTGACAGCCTACCGGGAACATCTCTTCCAAAGGCCTGTGAAACGCACTTTCTTGGCAGGCCTGATCTGGCTGAAGTACAACTTCTGCTCTGGGTGTGCTACATTGCCCTAGAGATTCAAGGCACAAAGCCCTGCCTTGTTTCCAAAGGGGAAGATAAGCCCCAAAGCATCTTGCTTCCAGCTCTTTGGGAAGCTAAGAAACAACTTGCTCTGCATTGGGCTCTTACAGCCTACCGGGAACATCTCCTAGAAATGTCTGTGAAACGCAGTTTCTTTGCAGGCCTGATCTTGCTGAAGTACAACTCCTGCTCTGGGTCTGCTACATTGCCCTAGAACGTCAAGGCACAACGTGCTGATTATTTTAGGAAGTTCTTTGATAGGCCACGAAGCATCTTGCTTCCAGCTCTAGGGGAAGCTATGAAACAACTCGCTCTGCACCGTGTTCTTAGAGCCTACGGGGAACATCTCGTACAAAGTCCTGTTGATCGCAGTTTCTTGGCAGGCCTGATCTGGCTGAAGTAGAACTTCTGCTGTGGGTGTGCTACATTGGCCTAGAGCTTCAAGGCACAAAGTGCTGAATTGGTTCCAAAGACAGAGAAAGTCCCCAAAGCATCTTGCTTCCAGCTCTTTGGGAAGCTAAGAAACAACTCGCTCTGCATTGGGCTCTTACAGCCTGCCGTGAACATCTCCTAGAAATGTCTGTGAAACGCAGTTTCTTTGCAGGCCTGATCTTGCTGAAGTAGAACTCCTGCTCTGGGTCTGCTACATTTCCCTAGAGCTTCAAGGCACAAAGTGCTGAATTGTTTCCAAAGACAGAGATAGGACGCAAAGCATCTTGCTTCCAGCTCTTTGGGAAGCTAAGAATCAACTCGCTGTGCACAGTGCTCTGACAGCCTACCGGGAACATCTCTTCCAAAGGCCTGTGAAACGCACTTTTCTGAAGGCCCGATCTGGATGAAGTAGAACTTCTGCTCTTGGTGTGCTACATTGCCCTAGTGCTCCAAGGCTCAAAGCCCTGCCTTGTTTCCAAAGACGGAGATAGGCCCCAAAGCTTCTTGCTTCCAGCTCTTTGCGAAGCTAAGAATCAACTCGCTGTGCACAGTGCTCTGACAGCCTACCGGGAACATCTCCTAGAAATGTCTGTGAAACGCAGTTTCTTTGCAGGCCTGATCTTGCTGAAGTAGAACTCCTGCTCTGGGTCTGCTACATTGCCCTAGAGCTTCAAGGCACAAAGTGCTGAATTTTTCCAAAGACAGAGATAGGACCCAAAGCATCTTGCTTCCAGCTCTTTGGGAAGCTAAGAATCAACTCGCTCTGCACAGTGCTCTGACAGCCTACCGGGAACATCTCTTCCAAAGGCCTGTGAAACGCACTTTCTTGGCAGGCCTGATCTGGCTGAAGTAGAACTTCTGCTCTGGGTGTGCTACATTGCCCTAGAGATTCAAGGCACAAAGCCCTGCCTTGTTTCCAAAGGGGAAGATAAGCCCCAAAGCATCTTGCTCCCAGCTCTTTGGGAAGCTAAGAAACAACTCGCTCTGCATTGGGCTCTTACAGCCTACCGGGAACATCTCCTAGAAATGTCTGTGAAACGCAGTTTCTTTGCAGGCCTGATCTTGCTGAAGTAGAACTCCTGCTCTGGGTCTGCTACATTGCCCTAGAGCTTCAAGGCACAAAGTGCTGAATTTTTCCAATGACAGAGATAGGACCCAAAGCATCTTGCTTCCAGCTCTTTGGGAAGCTAAGAATCAACTCGCTGTGCACAGTGCTCTGACAGCCTACCGGGAGCATCTCTTCCAAAGGCCTGTGAAACGCACTTTTCTGAAGGCCCGATCTGGATGAAGTAGAACTTCTGCTCTTGGTGTGCTACATTGCCCTAGTGCTCCAAGGCTCAAAGCCCTGCCTTGTTTCCAAAGGGGAAGATAAGCCCCAAAGCATCTTGCTTCCAGCTCTTTGCGAAGCTAAGAATCAACTCGCTGTGCACAGTGCTCTGACAGCCTACCGGGAACATCTCTTCCAAAGGCCTGTGAAACGCACTTTCTTGGCAGGCCTGATCTGGCTGAAGTAGAACTTCTGCTCTGGGTGTGCTACATTGCTCTGGAGCTTCAAGGCACAAACTGCTGAATTGTTTCCAAAGACAGAGATAGGCCCCAAAGCATCTTGCTTCCAGCTCTTTGGGAAGCTAAGAAACAACTCGCTCTGCATTGGGCTCTTACAGCCTACCGGGAACATCTCCTAGAAATGTCTGTGAAACGCAGTTTCTTTGCAGGCCTGATCTTGCTGAAGCACAACTCCTGCTCTGGGTCTGCTACATTGCCCTAGAACGTCAAGGCACAACATGCTGATTATTTTAGGAAGTTCTTTGATAGGCCACGAAGCATCTTGCTTCCAGCTCTATGGGAAGCTATGAAACAACTCGCTCTGCACCGTGTTCTTAGAGCCTACGGGGAACATCTCTTACAAAGTCCTGTTGAACGCAGTTTCTTGGCAGGCCTGATCTGGCTGAAGTAGAACTTCTGCTGTGGGTGTGCTACATTGCCATAGAGCTTCAAGGCACAAAGTGCTGAATTGTTTCCAAAGACAGAGATAGGACCCAAAGCATCTTGCTTCCAGCTCTTTGGGAAGCTAAGAATCAACTCGCTGTGCACAGTGCTCTGACAGCCTCCCGGAAACATCTCTTCCAAAGGACTGTGAAACGCACTTTTCTGAAGGCCCGATCTGGATGAAGTAGAACTTCTGCTCTTGGTGTGCTACATTGCCCTAGAGCTCCAAGGCTCAAAGCCCTGCCTTGTTTCCAAGACGGAGATAGGCCCCAAAGCATCTTGCTTCCAGCTCTTTGCGAAGCTAAGAATCAACTCGCTGTGCACAGTGCTCTGACAGCCTACCGGGAACATCTCTTCCAAAGGCCTGTGAAAGGCACTTTCTTGGCAGGCCTGATCTGGCTGAAGTACAACTTCTGCTCTGGGTGTGCTACATTGCCCTAGAGATTCAAGGCACAAAGCACTGCCTTGTTTCCAAAGGGGAAGATAAGCCCCAAAGCATCTTGCTTCCAGCTCTTTGGGAAGCTAAGAAACAACTCGCTCTCATTGGGCTCTTACAGCCTACCGGGAACAGCTCCTAGAAATGTCTGTGAAACGCAGTTTCTTTGCAGGCCTGATCTTGCTGAAGTACAACTCCTGCTCTGGGTCTGCTACATTGCCCTAGAACGTCAAGGCACAACGTGCTGATTATTTTAGGAAGTTCTTTGATAGGCCACGAAGCATCTTGCTTCCAGCGCTATGGGAAGCTATGAAACAACTCGCTCTGCACCGTGTTCTTAGAGCCTACGGGGAACATCTCTTACAAAGTCCTGTTGATCGCAGTTTCTTGGCAGGCCTGATCTGGCTGAAGTAGAACTTCTGCTGTGGGTGTGCTACATTGGCCTAGAGCTTCAAGGCACAAAGTGCTGAATTGGTTCCAAAGACAGAGATAGTCCCCAAAGCATCTTGCTTCCAGCTCTTTGGGAAGCTATGAAACAACTCGCTCTGCACCGTGTTCTTAGAGCCTACGGGGAACATCTCGTACAAAGTCCTGTTGATCGCAGTTTCTTGGCAGGCCTGATCTGGCTGAAGTAGAACTTCTGCTGTGGGTGTGCTACATTGGCCTAGAGCTTCAAGGCACAAAGTGCTGAATTGGTTCCAAAGACAGAGATAGTCCCCAAAGCATCTTGCTTCCAGCTCTTTGGGAAGCTAAGAAACAACTCGCTCTGCATTGGGCTCTTACAGCCTACCGGGAACATCTCCTAGAAATGTCTGTGAAACGCAGTTTCTTTGCAGGCCTGATCTTGCTGAAGTAGAACTCCTGCTCTGGGTCTGCTACATTTCCCTAGAGCTTCAAGGCACAAAGTGCTGAATTGTTTCCAAAGACAGAGATAGGACGCAAAGCATCTTGCTTCCAGCTCTTTGGGAAGCTAAGAATCAACTCGCTGTGCACAGTGCTCTGACAGCCTACCGGGAACATCTCTTCCAAAGGCCTGTGAAACGCACTTTTCTGAAGGCCCGATCTGGATGAAGTAGAACTTCTGCTCTTGGTGTGCTACATTGCCCTAGTGCTCCAAGGCTCAAAGCCCTGCCTTGTTTCCAAAGACGGAGATAGGCCCCAGTGCTTCTTGCTTCCAGCTCTTTGCGAAGCTAAGAATCAACTCGCTGTGCACAGTGCTCTGACAGCCTACCGGGAACATCTCTTCCAAAGGCCTGTGAAACGCACTTTCTTGGCAGGCCTGATCTGGCTGAAGTACAACTTCTGCTCTGGGTGTGCTACATTGCCCTAGAGATTCAAGGCACAAAGCCCTGCCTTGTTTCCAAAGGGGAAGATAAGCCCCAAACCATCTTGCTTCCAGCTCTTTGGGAAGCTAAGAAACAACTCGCTCTGCATTGGGCTCTTACAGCCTACCGGGAACATCTCCTAGAAATGTCTGTGAAACGCAGTTTCTTTGCAGGCCTGATCTTGCTGAAGCACAACTCCTGCTCTGGGTCTGCTACATTGCCCTAGAACGTCAAGGCACAACATGCTGATTATTTTAGGAAGTTCTTTGATAGGCCACGAAGCATCTAGCTTCCAGCTCTATGGGAAGCTATGAAACAACTCGCTCTGCACCGTGTTCTTACAGCCTACGGGGAACATCTCTTACAAAGTCCTGTTGAACGCAGTTTCTTGGCAGGCCTGATCTGGCTGAAGTAGAACTTCTGCTGTGGGTGTGCTACATTGCCATAGAGCTTCAAGGCACAAAGTGCTGAATTGTTTCCAAAGACAGAGATAGGACCCAAAGCATCTTGCTTCCAGCTCTTTGCGAAGCTAAGAATCAACTCGCTGTGCACAGTGCTCTGACAGCCTACCGGAAACATCTCTTCCAAAGGACTGTGAAACGCACTTTTCTGAAGGCCCGATCTGGATGAAGTAGAACTTCTGCTCTTGGTGTGCTACATTGCCCTAGAGCTCCAAGGCTCAAAGCCCTGCCTTGTTTCCAAAGACGGAGATAGGCCCCAAAGCATCTTGCTTCCAGCTCTTTGCGAAGCTAAGAATCAACTCGCTGTGCACAGTGCTCTGACAGCCTACCGGGAACATCTCTTCCAAAGGCCTGTGAAACGCACTTTCTTGGCAGGCCTGATCTGGCTGAAGTACAACTTCTGCTCTGGGTGTGCTACATTGCCCTAGAGATTCAAGGCACAAAGCACTGCCTTGTTTCCAAAGGGGAAGATAAGCCCCAAAGCATCTTGCTTCCAGCTCTTTGGGAAGCTAAGAAACAACTCGCTCTGCATTGGGCTCTTACAGCCTACCGGGAACATCTCCTAGAAATGTCTGTGAAACGCAGTTTCTTTGCAGGCCTGATCTTGCTGAAGTACAACTCCTGCTCTGGGTCTGCTACATAGCCCTAGAACGTCAAGGCACAACGTGCTGATTATTTTAGGAAGTTCTTTGATAGGCCACGAAGCATCTTGCTTCCAGCTCTATGGGAAGCTATGAAACAACTCGCTCTGTACCGTGTTCTTAGAGCCTACGGGGAACATCTCTTACAAAGTCCTGTTGAACGCAGTTTCTTGGCAGGCCTGATCTGGCTGAAGTAGAACTTCTGCTGTGGGTGTGCTACATTGCCCTAGAGCTTCAAGGCACAAAGTGCTGAATTGTTTCCAAAGACAGAGATAGTCCCCAAAGCATCTTGCTTCCAGCTCTTTGGGAAGCTAAGAAACAACTCGCTCTGCATTGGGCTCTTACAGCCTACCGGGAACATCTCCTAGAAATGTCTGTGAAACGCAGTTTCTTTGCAGGCCTGATCTTGCTGAAGTAGAACTCCTGCTCTGGGTCTGCTACATTTCCCTAGAGCTTCAAGGCACAAAGTGCTGAATTGTTTCCAAAGACAGAGATAGGACCCAAAGCATCTTGCTTCCAGCTCTTTGGGAAGCTAAGAATCAACTCGCTGTGCACAGTGCTCTGACAGCCTACCGGGAACATCTCTTCCAAAGGCCTGTGAAACGCACTTTCTTGGCAGGCCTGATCTGGCTGAAGTACAACTTCTGCTCTGGGTGTGCTACATTGCCCTAGAGATTCAAGGCACAAAGCCCTGCCTTGTTTCCAAAGGGGAAGATAAGCCCCAAAGCATCTTGCTTCCAGCTCTTTGGGAAGCTAAGAAACAACTCGCTCTGCATTGGGCTCTTACAGCCTACCGGGAACATCTCCTAGAAATGTCTGTGAAACGCAGTTTCTTTGCAGGCCTGATCTTGCTGAAGCACAACTCCTGCTCTGGGTCTGCTACATTGCCCTAGAACGTCAAGGCACAACATGCTGATTATTTTAGGAAGTTCTTTGATAGGCCACGAAGCATCTTGCTTCCAGCTCTATGGGAAGCTATGAAACAACTCGCTCTGCACCGTGTTCTTAGAGCCTACGGGGAACATCTCTTACAAAGTCCTGTTGAACGCAGTTTCTTGGCAGGCCTGATCTGGCTGAAGTAGAACTTCTGCTGTGGGTGTGCTACATTGCCCTAGAGCTTCAAGGCACAAAGTGCTGAATTGTTTCCAAAGACAGAGATAGGACCCAAAGCATCTTGCTTCCAGCTCTTTGGGAAGCTAAGAATCAACTCGCTGTGCACAGTGCTCTGACAGCCTACCGGAACCATCACTTCCAAAGGACTGTGAAACGCACTTTTCTGAAGGCCCGATCTGGATGAAGTAGAACTTCTGCTCTTGGTGTGCTACATTGCCCTAGAGCTCCAAGGCTTAAAGCCCTGCCTTGTTTCCAAAGACGGAGATAGGCCCCAAAGCATCTTGCTTCCAGCTCTTTGCGAAGCTAAGAATCAACTCGCTGTGCACAGTGCTCTGACAGCCTACCGGGAACATCTCTTCCAAAGGCCTGTGAAACGCACTTTCTTGGCAGGCCTGATCTGGCTGAAGTACAACTTCTGCTCTGGGTGTGCTACATTGCCCTAGAGATTCAAGGCACAAAGCACTGCCTTGTTTCCAAAGGGGAAGATAAGCCCCAAAGCATCCTGCTTCCAGCTCTTTGGGAAGCTAAGAAACAACTCGCTCTGCATTGGGCTCTTACAGCCTACCGGGAACATCTCCTAGAAATGTCTGTGAAACGCAGTTTCTTTGCAGGCCTGATCTTGCTGAAGTACAACTCCTGCTCTGGGTCTGCTACATTGCCCTAGAACGTCAAGGCACAACGTGCTGATTATTTTAGGAAGTTCTTTGATAGGCCACGAAGCATCTTGCTTCCAGCTCTATGGGAAGCTATGAAACAACTCGCTCTGCACCGTGTTCTTAGAGCCTACGGGGAACATCTCTTACAAAGTCCTGTTGATCGCAGTTTCTTGGCAGGCCTGATCTGGCTGAAGTAGAACTTCTGCTGTGGGTGTGCTACATTGCCCTAGAGCTTCAAGGCACAAAGTGCTGAATTGTTTCCAAAGACAGAGATAGTCCCCAAAGCATCTTGCTTCCAGCTCTTTGGGAAGCTAAGAAACAACTCGCTCTGCATTGGGCTCTTACAGCCTACCGGGAACATCTCCTAGAAATGTCTGTGAAACGCAGTTTCTTTGCAGGCCTGATCTTGCTGAAGTAGAACTCCTGCTCTGGGTCTGCTACATTTCCCTAGAGCTTCAAGGCACAAAGTGCTGAATTGTTTCCAAAGACAGAGATAGGACGCAAAGCATCTTGCTTCCAGCTCTTTGGGAAGCTAAGAATCAACTCGCTGTGCACAGTGCTCTGACAGCCTACCGGGAACATCTCTTCCAAAGGCCTGTGAAACGCACTTTTCTGAAGGCCCGATCTGGATGAAGTAGAACTTCTGCTCTTGGTGTGCTACATTGCCCTAGTGCTCCAAGGCTCAAAGCCCTGCCTTGTTTCCAAAGACGGAGATAGGCCCCAAAGCATCTTGCTTCCAGCTCTTTGCGAAGCTAAGAATCAACTCGCTGTGCAAAGTGCTCTGACAGCCTACCGGGAACATCTCTTCCAAAGGCCTGTGAAACGCACTTTCTTGGCAGGCCTGATCTGGCTGAAGTACAACTTCTGCTCTGGGTGTGCTACATTGCCATAGAGATTCAAGGCACAAAGCCCTGCCTTGTTTCCAAAGGGGAAGATAAGCCCCAAAGCATCTTGCTTCCAGCTCTTTGGGAAGCTAAGAAACAACTCGCTCTGCATTGGGCTCTTACAGCCTACCGGGAACATCTCCTAGAAATGTCTGTGAAACGCAGTTTCTTTGCAGGCCTGATCTTGCTGAAGTACAACTCCTGCTCTGGGTCTGCTACATTGCCCTAGAACGTCAAGGCACAACGTGCTGATTATTTTGGGAAGTTCTTTGATAGGCCACGAAGCATCTTGCTTCCAGCTCTATGGGAAGCTATGAAACAACTCGCTCTGCACCGTGTTCTTACAGCCTACGGGGAACATCTCTTACAAAGTCCTGTTGAACGCAGTTTCTTGGCAGGCCTGATCTGGCTGAAGTAGAACTTCTGCTGTGGGTGTGCTACATTGCCCTAGAGCTTCAAGGCACAAAGTGCTGAATTGTTTCCAAAGACAGAGATAGTCCCCAAAGCATCTTGCTTCCAGCTCTTTGGGAAGCTAAGAAACAACTCGCTCTGCATTGGGCTCTTACAGCCTACCGGGAACATCTCCTAGAAATGTCTGTGAAACGCAGTTTCTTTGCAGGCCTGATCTTGCTGAAGTAGAACTCCTGCTCTGGGTCTGCTACATTTCCCTAGAGCTTCAAGGCACAAAGTGCTGAATTGTTTCCAAAGACAGAGATAGGACCCAAAGCATCTTGCTTCCAGCTCTTTGGGAAGCTAAGAATCAACTCGCTGTGCACAGTGCTCTGACAGCCTACCGGGAACATCTCTTCCAAAGGCCTGTGAAACGCACTTTTCTGAAGGCCCGATCTGGATGAAGTAGAACTTCTGCTCTTGGTGTGCTACATTGCCCTAGTGCTCCAAGGCTCAAAGCCCTGCCTTGTTTCCAAAGACGGAGATAGGCCCCAAAGCATCTTGCTTCCAGCTCTTTGCAAAGCTAAGAATCAACTCGCTGTGCACAGTGCTCTGACAGCCTACCGGGAACATCTCTTCCAAAGGCCTGTGAAACGCACTTTCTTGGCAGGCCTGATCTGGCTGAAGTAGAACTTCTGCTCTGGGTGTGCTACATTGCCCTAGAGATTCAAGGCACAAAGCCCTTCCTTGTTTCCAAAGGGGAAGATAAGCCCCAAAGCATCTTGCTTCCAGCTCTTTGGGAAGCTAAGAAACCACTCGCTCTGCATTGGGCTCTTACAGCCTACCGGGAACATCTCCTAGAAATGTCTGTGAAACGCAGTTTCTTTGCAGGCCTGATCTTGCTGAAGTACAACTCCTGCTCTGGGTCTGCTACATTGCCCTAGAACGTCAAGGCACAACGTGCTGATTATTTTAGGAAGTTCTTTGATAGGCCACGAAGCATCTTGCTTCCAGCTCTATGGGAAGCTATGAAACAACTCGCTCTGCACCGTGTTCTTACAGCCTACGGGGAACATCTCTTACAAAGTCCTGTTGAACGCAGTTTCTTGGCATGCCTGATCTGGCTGAAGTAGAACTTCTGCTGTGGGTGTGCTACATTGCCCTAGAGCTTCAAGGCACAAAGTGCTGAATTGTTTCCAAAGACAGAGATAGTCTCCAAAGCATCTTGCTTCCAGCTATTTGGGAAGCTAAGAAACAACTCGCTCTGCATTGGGCTCTTACAGCCTACCGGGAACATCTCCTAGAAATGTCTGTGAAACGCAGTTTCTTTGCAGGCCTGATCTTGCTGAAGTAGAACTCCTGCTCTGGGTCTGCTACATTTCCCTAGAGCTTCAAGGCACAAAGTGCTGAATTGTTTCCAAAGACAGAGATAGGACCCAAAGCATCTTGCTTCCAGCTCTTTGGGAAGCTAAGAATCAACTCGCTGTGCACAGTGCTCTGACAGCCTACCGGGAACATCTCTTCCAAAGGCCTGTGAAACGCACTTTTCTGAAGGCCCGATCTGGATGAAGTAGAACTTCTGCTCTTGGTGTGCTACATTGCCCTAGTGCTCCAAGGCTCAAAGCCCTGCCTTGTTTCCAAAGACGGAGATAGGCCCCAAAGCATCTTGCTTCCAGCTCTTTGCGAAGCTAAGAATCAACTCGCTGTGCACAGTGCTCTGACAGCCTACCGGGAACATCTCTTCCAAAGGCCTGTGAAACGCACTTTCTTGGCAGGCCTGATCTGGCTGAAGTACAACTTCTGCTCTGGGTGTGCTACATAGCCCTAGAGCTTCAAGGCACAAAGTGCTGAATTGTTTCCAAAGACAGAGATAGTCCCCAAAGCATCTTGCTTCCAGCTGTTTGGGAAGCTAAGAAACAACTCGCTCTTCATTGGGCTCTTACAACCTACCGGGAACATCTCCTAGAAATGTCTGTGAAACGCAGTTTCTTTGCAGGCCTGATCTTGCTGAAGTACAACTCCTGCTCTGGGTCTGCTACATTGCCCTAGAACGTCAAGGCACAACGTGCTGATTATTTTAGGAAGTTCTTTGATAGGCCACGAAGCATCTTGCTTCCAGCTCTATGGGAAGCTATGAAACAACTCGCTCTGCACCGTGTTCTTACAGCCTACGGGGAACATCTCTTACAAAGTCCTGTTGAACGCAGTTTCTTGGCAGGCCTGATCTGGCTGAAGTAGAACTTCTGCTGTGGGTGTGCTACATTGCACTAGAGCTTCAAGGCACAAAGTGCTGAATTGTTTCCAAAGACAGAGATAGTCCCCAAAGCATCTTGCTTCCAGCTCTTTGGGAAGCTAAGAAACAACTCGCTCTGCATTGTTCTCTTACAGCCTACCGGGAACATCCCTTACAAAGGGCTGTGAAACGCAGTTTCTTTGCAGGCCTGATCTGGCTGAAGTAGAACTTCTGCTCTGGGTGTGCTACATTGCTCTAGAGCTTCAAGGCACAAACAGCTGAATTGTTTCCAAAGTCAGAGATAGGTCCCAAAGCATCTTGCTTCCAGCTCTATGGGAAGCTATGAAACAACTCGGTCTGCACAGTGTTCTTACAGCCTATGGGGAACATCTCTTACAAAGTCCTGTTGAACACAGTTTCTTGGCAGGCCTGATCTGGCTGAAGTAGAACTTCTGCTGTGGGTGTGCTACATTGCCCTAGAGCTTCAAGGCACAAAGTGCTGAATTGTTTCCAAAGCCGGAGATAGGCCCCAAAGCATCTTGCTTCCAGCTCTTTGCGAAGCTAAGAATCAACTCGCTGTGCACAGTGCTCTGACAGCCTACCGGGAACATCTCTTCCAAAGGCCTGTGAAACGCACTTTCTTGGCAGGCCTGATCTGGCTGAAGTAGAACTTCTGCTCTGGGTGTGCTACATTGCCCTAGAGATTCAAGGCACAAAGCACTGCCTTGTTTCCAAAGGGGAAGATAAGCCCCAAAGCATCTTGCTTCCAGCTCTTTGGGAAGCTAAGAAACAACTCGCTCTGCATTGGGCTCTTACAGCCTACCGGGAACATCTCCTAGAAATGTCTGTGAAACGCAGTTTCTTTGCAGGCCTGATCTTGCTGAAGTACAACTCCTGCTCTGGGTCTGCTACATTGCCCTAGAACGTCAAGGCACAACGTGCTGATTATTTTAGGAAGTTCTTTGATAGGCCACGAAGCATCTTGCTTCCAGCTCTATGGGAAGCTATGAAACAACTCGCTCTGCACCGTGTTCTTAGAGCCTACGGGGAACATCTCTTACAAACTCCTGTTGATCGCAGTTTCTTGGCAGGCCTGATCTGGCTGAAGTAGAACTTCTGCTGTGGGTGTGCTACATTGCCCTAGAGCTTCAAGGCACAAAGTGCTGAATTGGTTCCAAAGACAGAGATAGTCCCCAAAGCATCTTGCTTCCAGCTCTTTGGGAAGCTAAGAAACAACTCGCTCTGCATTGGGCTCTTACAGCCTACCGGGAACATCTCCTAGAAATGTCTGTGAAACGCAGTTTCTTTGCAGGCCTGATCTTGCTGAAGTAGAACTCCTGCTCTGGGTCTGCTACATTTCCCTAGAGCTTCAAGGCACAAAGTGCTGAATTGTTTCCAAAGACAGAGATAGGACGCAAAGCATCTTGCTTCCAGCTCTTTGGGAAGCTAAGAATCAACTCGCTGTGCACAGTGCTCTGACAGCCTACCGGGAACATCTCTTCCATAGGCCTGTGAAACGCACTTTTCTGAAGGCCCGATCTGGATGAAGTAGAACTTCTGCTCTTGGTGTGCTACATTGCCCTAGTGCTCCAAGGCTCAAAGCCCTGCCTTGTTTCCAAAGACGGAGATAGGCCCCAAAGCTTCTTGCTTCCAGCTCTTTGCGAAGCTAAGAATCAACTCGCTGTGCACAGTGCTCTGACAGCCTACCGGGAACATCTCTTCCAAAGGCCTGTGAAACGCACTTTCTTGGCAGGCCTGATCTGTCTGAAGTACAACTTCTGCTCTGGGTGTGCTACATTGCCCTAGAGATTCAAGGCACAAAGCCCTGCCTTGTTTCCAAAGGGGAAGATAAGCCCCAAAGCATCTTGCTTCCAGCTCTTTGGGAAGCTAAGAAACAACTCGCTCTGCATTGGGCTCTTACAGCCTACCGGGAACATCTCCTAGAAATGTCTGTGAAACGCAGTTTCTTTGCAGGCCTGATCTTGCTGAAGCACAACTCCTGCTCTGGGTCTGCTACATTGCCCTAGAACGTCAAGGCACAACATGCTGATTATTTTAGGAAGTTCTTTGATAGGCCACGAAGCATCTAGCTTCCAGCTCTATGGGAAGCTATGAAACAACTCGCTCTGCACCGTGTTCTTACAGCCTACGGGGAACATCTCTTACAAAGTCATGTTGAACGCAGTTTCTTGGGAGGCCTGATCTGGCTGAAGTAGAACTTCTGCTGTGGGTGTGCTACATTGCCATAGAGCTTCAAGGCACAAAGTGCTGAATTGTTTCCAAAGACAGAGATAGGACCCAAAGCATCTTGCTTCCAGCTCTTTGGGAAGCTAAGAATCAACTCGCTGTGCACAGTGCTCTGACAGCCTACCGGAAACATCTCTTCCAAAGGACTGTGAAACGCACTTTTCTGAAGGCCCGATCTGGATGAAGTAGAACTTCTGCTCTTGGTGTGCTACATTGCCCTAGAGCTCCAAGGCTCAAAGCCCTGCCTTGTTTCCAAAGCCGGAGATAGGCCCCAAAGCATCTTGCTTCCAGCTCTTTGCGAAGCTAAGAATCAACTCGCTGTGCACAGTGCTCTGACAGCCTACCGGGAACATCTCTTCCAAAGGCCTGTGAAACGCACTTTCTTGGCAGGCCTGATCTCGCTGAAGTAGAACTTCTGCTCTGGGTGTGCTACATTGCCCTAGAGATTCAAGGCACAAAGCCCTGCCTTGTTTCCAAAGGGGAAGATAAGCCCCAAAGCATCTTGCTTCCAGCTCTTTGGGAAGCTAAGAAACAACTCGCTCTGCATTGGGCTCTTACAGCCTACCGGGAACATCTCCTAGAAATGTCTGTGAAACGCAGTTTCTTTGCAGGCCTGATCTTGCTGAAGCACAACTCCTGCTCTGGGTCTGCTACATAGCCCTAGAACGTCAAGGCACAACGTGCTGATTATTTTAGGAAGTTCTTTGATAGGCCACGAAGCATCTTGCTTCCAGCTCTATGGGAAGCTATGAAACAACTCGCTCTGCACCGTGTTCTTAGAGCCTACGGGGAACATCTCTTACAAAGTCCTGTTGAACGCAGTTTCTTGGCAGGCCTGATCTGGCTGAAGTAGAACTTCTGCTGTGGGTGTGCTACATTGCCCTAGAGCTTCAAGGCACAAAGTGCTGAATTGTTTCCAAAGACCGAGATAGGCCCCAAAGCATCTTGCTTCCAGCTCTTTGCGAAGCTAAGAATCAACTCGCTGTGCACAGTGCTCTGACAGCCTACCGGGAACATCTCTTCCAAAGGCCTGTGAAACGCACTTTCTTGGCAGGCCTGATCTGGCTGAAGTAGAACTTCTGCTCTGGGTGTGCTACATTGCCCTAGAGATTCAAGGCACAAAGCCCTGCCTTGTTTCCAAAGGGGAAGATAAGCCCCAAAGCATCTTGCTTCCAGCTCTTTGGGAAGCTAAGAAACAACTCGCTCTGCATTGGGCTCTTACAGCCTACCGGGAACATCTCCTAGAAATGTCTGTGAAACGCAGTTTCTTTGCAGGCCTGATCTTGCTGAAGTACAACTCCTGCTCTGGGTCTGCTACATTGCCCTAGAACGTCAAGGCACAACGTGCTGATTATTTTAGGAAGTTCTTTGATAGGCCACGAAGCATCTTGCTTCCAGCTCTATGGGAAGCTATGAAACAACTCGCTCTGCACCGTGTTCTTAGAGCCTACGGGGAACATCTCTTACAAACTCCTGTTGATCGCAGTTTCTTGGCAGGCCTGATCTGGCTGAAGTAGAACTTCTGCTGTGGGTGTGCTACATTGCCCTAGAGCTTCAAGGCACAAAGTGCTGAATTGGTTCCAAAGACAGAGATAGTCCCCAAAGCATCTTGCTTCCAGCTCTTTGGGAAGCTAAGAAACAACTCGCTCTGCATTGGGCTCTTACAGCCTACCGGGAACATCTCCTAGAAATGTCTGTGAAACGCAGTTTCTTTGCAGGCCTGATCTTGCTGAAGTAGAACTCCTGCTCTGGGTCTGCTACATTTCCCTAGAGCTTCAAGGCACAAAGTGCTGAATTGTTTCCAAAGACAGAGATAGGACGCAAAGCATCTTGCTTCCAGCTCTTTGGGAAGCTAAGAATCAACTCGCTGTGCACAGTGCTCTGACAGCCTACCGGGAACATCTCTTCCATAGGCCTGTGAAACGCACTTTTCTGAAGGCCCGATCTGGATGAAGTAGAACTTCTGCTCTTGGTGTGCTACATTGCCCTAGTGCTCCAAGGCTCAAAGCCCTGCCTTGTTTCCAAAGACGGAGATAGGCCCCAAAGCTTCTTGCTTCCAGCTCTTTGCGAAGCTAAGAATCAACTCGCTGTGCACAGTGCTCTGACAGCCTACCGGGAACATCTCTTCCAAAGGCCTGTGAAACGCACTTTCTTGGCAGGCCTGATCTGTCTGAAGTACAACTTCTGCTCTGGGTGTGCTACATTGCCCTAGAGATTCAAGGCACAAAGCCCTGCCTTGTTTCCAAAGGGGAAGATAAGCCCCAAAGCATCTTGCTTCCAGCTCTTTGGGAAGCTAAGAAACAACTCGCTCTGCATTGGGCTCTTACAGCCTACCGGGAACATCTCCTAGAAATGTCTGTGAAACGCAGTTTCTTTGCAGGCCTGATCTTGCTGAAGCACAACTCCTGCTCTGGGTCTGCTACATTGCCCTAGAACGTCAAGGCACAACATGCTGATTATTTTAGGAAGTTCTTTGATAGGCCACGAAGCATCTAGCTTCCAGCTCTATGGGAAGCTATGAAACAACTCGCTCTGCACCGTGTTCTTACAGCCTACGGGGAACATCTCTTACAAAGTCATGTTGAACGCAGTTTCTTGGCAGGCCTGATCTGGCTGAAGTAGAACTTCTGCTGTGGGTGTGCTACATTGCCATAGAGCTTCAAGGCACAAAGTGCTGAATTGTTTCCAAAGACAGAGATAGGACCCAAAGCATCTTGCTTCCAGCTCTTTGGGAAGCTAAGAATCAACTCGCTGTGCACAGTGCTCTGACAGCCTACCGGAAACATCTCTTCCAAAGGACTGTGAAACGCACTTTTCTGAAGGCCCGATCTGGATGAAGTAGAACTTCTGCTCTTGGTGTGCTACATTGCCCTAGAGCTCCAAGGCTCAAAGCCCTGCCTTGTTTCCAAAGCCGGAGATAGGCCCCAAAGCATCTTGCTTCCAGCTCTTTGCGAAGCTAAGAATCAACTCGCTGTGCACAGTGCTCTGACAGCCTACCGGGAACATCTCTTCCAAAGGCCTGTGAAACGCACTTTCTTGGCAGGCCTGATCTCGCTGAAGTAGAACTTCTGCTCTGGGTGTGCTACATTGCCCTAGAGATTCAAGGCACAAAGCCCTGCCTTGTTTCCAAAGGGGAAGATAAGCCCCAAAGCATCTTGCTTCCAGCTCTTTGGGAAGCTAAGAAACAACTCGCTCTGCATTGGGCTCTTACAGCCTACCGGGAACATCTCCTAGAAATGTCTGTGAAACGCAGTTTCTTTGCAGGCCTGATCTTGCTGAAGCACAACTCCTGCTCTGGGTCTGCTACATAGCCCTAGAACGTCAAGGCACAACGTGCTGATTATTTTAGGAAGTTCTTTGATAGGCCACGAAGCATCTTGCTTCCAGCTCTATGGGAAGCTATGAAACAACTCGCTCTGCACCGTGTTCTTAGAGCCTACGGGGAACATCTCTTACAAAGTCCTGTTGAACGCAGTTTCTTGGCAGGCCTGATCTGGCTGAAGTAGAACTTCTGCTGTGGGTGTGCTACATTGCCCTAGAGCTTCAAGGCACAAAGTGCTGAATTGTTTCCAAAGACCGAGATAGGCCCCAAAGCATCTTGCTTCCAGCTCTTTGCGAAGCTAAGAATCAACTCGCTGTGCACAGTGCTCTGACAGCCTACCGGGAACATCTCTTCCAAAGGCCTGTGAAACGCACTTTCTTGGCAGGCCTGATCTGGCTGAAGTAGAACTTCTGCTCTGGGTGTGCTACATTGCCCTAGAGATTCAAGGCACAAAGCCCTGCCTTGTTTCCAAAGGGGAAGATAAGCCCCAAAGCATCTTGCTTCCAGCTCTTTGGGAAGCTAAGAAACAACTCGCTCTGCATTGGGCTCTTACAGCCTACCGGGAACATCTCCTAGAAATGTCTGTGAAACGCAGTTTCTTTGCAGGCCTGATCTTGCTGAAGTACAACTCCTGCTCTGGGTCTGCTACATTGCCCTAGAACGTCAAGGCACAACGTGCTGATTATTTTAGGAAGTTCTTTGATAGGCCACGAAGCATCTTGCTTCCAGCTCTATGGGAAGCTATGAAACAACTCGCTCTGCACCGTGTTCTTAGAGCCTACGGGGAACATCTCTTACAAACTCCTGTTGATCGCAGTTTCTTGGCAGGCCTGATCTGGCTGAAGTAGAACTTCTGCTGTGGGTGTGCTACATTGCCCTAGAGCTTCAAGGCACAAAGTGCTGAATTGGTTCCAAAGACAGAGATAGTCCCCAAAGCATCTTGCTTCCAGCTCTTTGGGAAGCTAAGAAACAACTCGCTCTGCATTGGGCTCTTACAGCCTACCGGGAACATCTCCTAGAAATGTCTGTGAAACGCAGTTTCTTTGCAGGCCTGATCTTGCTGAAGTAGAACTCCTGCTCTGGGTCTGCTACATTTCCCTAGAGCTTCAAGGCACAAAGTGCTGAATTGTTTCCAAAGACAGAGATAGGACGCAAAGCATCTTGCTTCCAGCTCTTTGGGAAGCTAAGAATCAACTCGCTGTGCACAGTGCTCTGACAGCCTACCGGGAACATCTCTTCCATAGGCCTGTGAAACGCACTTTTCTGAAGGCCCGATCTGGATGAAGTAGAACTTCTGCTCTTGGTGTGCTACATTGCCCTAGTGCTCCAAGGCTCAAAGCCCTGCCTTGTTTCCAAAGACGGAGATAGGCCCCAAAGCTTCTTGCTTCCAGCTCTTTGCGAAGCTAAGAATCAACTCGCTGTGCACAGTGCTCTGACAGCCTACCGGGAACATCTCTTCCAAAGGCCTGTGAAACGCACTTTCTTGGCAGGCCTGATCTGTCTGAAGTACAACTTCTGCTCTGGGTGTGCTACATTGCCCTAGAGATTCAAGGCACAAAGCCCTGCCTTGTTTCCAAAGGGGAAGATAAGCCCCAAAGCATCTTGCTTCCAGCTCTTTGGGAAGCTAAGAAACAACTCGCTCTGCATTGGGCTCTTACAGCCTACCGGGAACATCTCCTAGAAATGTCTGTGAAACGCAGTTTCTTTGCAGGCCTGATCTTGCTGAAGCACAACTCCTGCTCTGGGTCTGCTACATTGCCCTAGAACGTCAAGGCACAACATGCTGATTATTTTAGGAAGTTCTTTGATAGGCCACGAAGCATCTAGCTTCCAGCTCTATGGGAAGCTATGAAACAACTCGCTCTGCACCGTGTTCTTACAGCCTACGGGGAACATCTCTTACAAAGTCATGTTGAACGCAGTTTCTTGGCAGGCCTGATCTGGCTGAAGTAGAACTTCTGCTGTGGGTGTGCTACATTGCCATAGAGCTTCAAGGCACAAAGTGCTGAATTGTTTCCAAAGACAGAGATAGGACCCAAAGCATCTTGCTTCCAGCTCTTTGGGAAGCTAAGAATCAACTCGCTGTGCACAGTGCTCTGACAGCCTACCGGAAACATCTCTTCCAAAGGACTGTGAAACGCACTTTTCTGAAGGCCCGATCTGGATGAAGTAGAACTTCTGCTCTTGGTGTGCTACATTGCCCTAGAGCTCCAAGGCTCAAAGCCCTGCCTTGTTTCCAAAGCCGGAGATAGGCCCCAAAGCATCTTGCTTCCAGCTCTTTGCGAAGCTAAGAATCAACTCGCTGTGCACAGTGCTCTGACAGCCTACCGGGAACATCTCTTCCAAAGGCCTGTGAAACGCACTTTCTTGGCAGGCCTGATCTCGCTGAAGTAGAACTTCTGCTCTGGGTGTGCTACATTGCCCTAGAGATTCAAGGCACAAAGCCCTGCCTTGTTTCCAAAGGGGAAGATAAGCCCCAAAGCATCTTGCTTCCAGCTCTTTGGGAAGCTAAGAAACAACTCGCTCTGCATTGGGCTCTTACAGCCTACCGGGAACATCTCCTAGAAATGTCTGTGAAACGCAGTTTCTTTGCAGGCCTGATCTTGCTGAAGCACAACTCCTGCTCTGGGTCTGCTACATAGCCCTAGAACGTCAAGGCACAACGTGCTGATTATTTTAGGAAGTTCTTTGATAGGCCACGAAGCATCTTGCTTCCAGCTCTATGGGAAGCTATGAAACAACTCGCTCTGCACCGTGTTCTTAGAGCCTACGGGGAACATCTCTTACAAAGTCCTGTTGAACGCAGTTTCTTGGCAGGCCTGATCTGGCTGAAGTAGAACTTCTGCTGTGGGTGTGCTACATTGCCCTAGAGCTTCAAGGCACAAAGTGCTGAATTGTTTCCAAAGACAGAGATAGTCCCCAAAGCATCTTGCTTCCAGCTCTTTGGGAAGCTAAGAAACAACTCGCTCTGCATTGGGCTCTTACAGCCTACCGGGAACATCTCCTAGAAATGTCTGTGAAACGCAGTTTCTTTGCAGGCCTGATCTTGCTGAAGTAGAACTCCTGCTCTGGGTCTGCTACATTTCCCTAGAGCTTCAAGGCACAAAGTGCTGAATTGTTTCCAAAGACAGAGATAGGACGCAAAGCATCTTGCTTCCAGCTCTTTGGGAAGCTAAGAATCAACTCGCTGTGCACAGTGCTCTGACAGCCTACCGGGAACATCTCTTCCAAAGGCCTGTGAAACGCACTTTTCTGAAGGCCCGATCTGGATGCAGTAGAACTTCTGCTCTTGGTGTGCTACATTGCCCTAGTGCTCCAAGGCTCAAAGCCCTGCCTTGTTTCCAAAGACGGAGATAGGCCCCAAAGCTTCTTGCTTCCAGGTCTTTGCGAAGCTAAGAATCAACTCGCTGTGCACAGTGCTCTGACAGCCTACCGGGAACATCTCTTCCAAAGGCCTGTGAAACGCACTTTCTTGGCAGGCCTGATCTGGCTGAAGTACAACTTCTGCTCTGGGTGTGCTACATTGCCCTAGAGATTCAAGGCACAAAGCCCTGCCTTGTTTCCAAAGGGGAAGATAAGCCCCAAAGCATCTTGCTTCCAGCTCTTTGGGAAGCTAAGAAACAACTCGCTCTGCATTGGGCTCTTACAGCCTACCGGGAACATCTCCTAGAAATGTCTGTGAAACGCAGTTTCTTTGCAGGCCTGATCTTGCTGAAGCACAACTCCTGCTCTGGGTCTGCTACATTGCCCTAGAACGTCAAGGCACAACATGCTGATTATTTTAGGAAGTTCTTTGATAGGCCACGAAGCATCTTGCTTCCAGCTCTATGGGAAGCTATGAAACAACTCGCTCTGCACCGTGTTCTTAGAGCCTACGGGGAACATCTCTTACAAAGTCCTGTTGAACGCAGTTTCTTGGCAGGCCTGATCTGGCTGAAGTAGAACTTCTGCTGTGGGTATGCTACATTGCCATAGAGCTTCAAGGCAGAAAGTGCTGAATTGTTTCCACAGACAGAGATAGGACCCAAAGCATCTTGCTTCCAGCTCTTTGGGAAGCTAAGAATCAACTCGCTGTGCACAGTGCTCTGACAGCCTACCGGAAACATCTCTTCCAAAGGACTGTGAAACGCACTTTTCTGAAGGCCCGATCTGGATGAAGTAGAACTTCTGCTCTTGGTGTGCTACATTGCCCTAGAGCTCCAAGGCTCAAAGCCCTGCCTTGTTTCCAAAGACGGAGATAGGACCCAAAGCATCTTGCTTCCAGCTCTTTGCGAAGCTAAGAATCAACTCGCTGTGCACAGTGCTCTGACAGCCTACCGGGAACATCTCTTCCAAAGGCCTGTGAAACGCACTTTCTTGGCAGGCCTGATCTGGCTGAAGTACAACTTCTGCTCTGGGTGTGCTACATTGCCCTAGAGATTCAAGGCACAAAGCACTGCCTTGTTTCCAAAGGGGAAGATAAGCCCCAAAGCATCTTGCTTCCAGCTCTTTGGGAAGCTAAGAAACAACTCGCTCTGCATTGGGCTCTTACAGCCTACCGGGTCATCTCCTAGAAATGTCTGTGAAACGCAGTTTGTTTGCAGGCCTGATCTTGCTGAAGTACAACTCCTGCTCTGGGTCTGCTACATTGCCCTAGAACGTCAAGGCACAACGTGCTGATTATTTTAGGAAGTTCTTTGATAGGCCACGAAGCATCTTGCTTCCAGCTCTATGGGAAGCTATGAAACAACTCGCTCTGCACCGTGTTCTTAGAGCCTACGGGGAACATCTCTTACAAAGTCCTGTTGATCGCAGTTTCTTGGCAGGCCTGATCTGGCTGAAGTAGAACTTCTGCTGTGGGTGTGCTACATTGCCCTAGAGCTTCAAGGCACAAAGTGCTGAATTGGTTCCAAAGACAGAGATAGTCCCCAAAGCATCTTGCTTCCAGCTCTTTGGGAAGCTAAGAAACAACTCGCTCTGCATTGGGCTCTTACAGCCTACCGGGAACATCTCCTAGAAATGTCTGTGAAACGCAGTTTCTTTGCAGGCCTGATCTTGCTGAAGTAGAACTCCTGCTCTGGGTCTGCTACATTTCCCTAGAGCTTCAAGGCACAAAGTGCTGAATTGTTTCCAAAGACAGAGATAGGACGCAAAGCATCTTGCTTCCAGCTCTTTGGGAAGCTAAGAATCAACTCGCTGTGCACAGTGCTCTGACAGCCTACCGGGAACATCTCTTCCAAAGGCCTGTGAAACGCACTTTTCTGAAGGCCCGATCTGGATGAAGTAGAACTTCTGCTCTTGGTGTGCTACATTGCCCTAGTGCTCCAAGGCTCAAAGCCCTGCCTTGTTTCCAAAGACGGAGATAGGCCCCAAAGCATCTTGCTTCCAGCTTTTTGCGAAGCTAAGAATCAACTCGCTGTGCACAGTGCTCTGACAGCCTACCGGGAACATCTCTTCCAAAGGCCTGTGAAACGCACTTTCTTGGCAGGCCTGATCTGGCTGAAGTAGAACTTCTGCTCTGGGTGTGCTACATTGCCCTAGAGATTCAAGGCACAAAGCCCTGCCTTGTTTCCAAAGGGGAAGATAAGCCCCAAAGCATCTTGCTTCCAGCTCTTTGGGAAGCTAAGAAACAACTCGCTCTGCATTGGGCTCTTACAGCCTACCGGGAACATCTCCTAGAAATGTCTGTGAAACGCAGTTTCTTTGCAGGCCTGATCTTGCTGAAGTACAACTCCTGCTCTGGGTCTGCTACATTGCCCTAGAACGTCAAGGCACAACATGCTGATTATTTTAGGAAGTTCTTTGATAGGCCACGAAGCATCTTGCTTCCAGCTCTATGGGAAGCTATGAAACAACTCGCTCTGCACCGTGTTCTTAGAGCCTACGGGGAACATCTCTTACAAAGTCCTGTTGAACGCAGTTTCTTGGCAGGCCTGATCTGGCTGAAGTAGAACTTCTGCTGTGGGTGTGCTACATTGCCCTAGAGCTTCAAGGCACAAAGTGCTGAATTGTTTCCAAAGACAGAGATAGGACCCAAAGCATCTTGCTTCCAGCTCTTTGGGAAGCTAAGAATCAACTCGCTGTGCACAGTGCTCTGACAGCCTACCGGTAACATCTCTTCAAAGGACTGTGAAACGCACTTTTCTGAAGGCCCGATCTGGATGAAGTAGAACTTCTGCTCTTGGTGTGCTACATTGCCCTAGAGCTCCAAGGCTCGAAGCCCTGCCTTGTTTCCAAAGACGGAGATAGGCCCCAAAGCATCTTGCTTCCAGCTCTTTGCGAAGCTAAGAATCAACTCGCTGTGCACAGTGCTCTGACAGCCTACCGGGAACATCTCTTCCAAAGGCCTGTGAAACGCACTTTCTTGGCAGGCCTGATCTGGCTGAAGTAGAACTTCTGCTCTTGGTGTGCTACATTGCCCTAGAGATTCAAGGCACAAAGCCCTGCCTTGTTTCCAAAGGGGAAGATAAGCCCCAAAGCATCTTGCTTCCAGCTCTTTGGGAAGCTAAGAAACAACTCGCTCTGCATTGGGCTCTTACAGCCTACCGGGAACATCTCCTAGAAATGTCTGTGAAACGCAGTTTCTTTGCAGGCCTGATCTTGCTGAAGTACAACTCCTGCTCTGGGTCTGCTACATTGCCCTAGAACGTCAAGGCACAACGTGCTGATTATTTTAGGAAGTTCTTTGATAGGCCACGAAGCATCTTGCTTCCAGCTCTATGGGAAGCTATGAAACAACTCGCTCTGCACCGTGTTTTTACAGCCTACGGGGAACATCTCTTACAAAGTCCTGTTGAACGCAGTTTCTTGGCAGGCCTGATCTGGCTGAAGTAGAACTTCTGCTGTGGGTGTGCTACATTGCCCTAGAGCTTCAAGGCACAAAGTGCTGAATTGTTTCCAAAGACAGAGATAGTCCCCAAAGCATCTTGCTTCCAGCTCTTTGGGAAGCTAAGAAACAACTCGCTCTGCATTGGGCTCTTACAGCCTACCGGGAACATCTCCTAGAAATGTCTGTGAAACGCAGTTTCTTTGCAGGCCTGATCTTGCTGAAGTAGAACTCCTGCTCTGGGTCTGCTACATTTCCCTAGAGCTTCAAGGCACAAAGTGCTGAATTGTTTCCAAAGACAGAGATAGGACCCAAAGCATCTTGCTTCCAGCTCTTTGGGAAGCTAAGAATCAACTCGCTGTTCACAGTGCTCTCACAGCCTACTGGGAACATCTCTTCCAAAGGCCTGTGAAACGCACTTTTCTGAAGGCCCGATCTGGATGAAGTAGAACTTCTGCTCTTGGTGTGCTACATTGCCCTAGTGCTCCAAGGCTCAAAGCCCTGCCTTGTTTCCAAAGACGGAGATAGGCCCCAAAGCATCTTGCTTCCAGCTCTTTGCGAAGCTAAGAATCAACTCGCTGTGCACAGTGCTCTGACAGCCTACCGGGAACATCTCTTCCAAAGGCCTGTGAAACGCACTTTCTTGGCAGGCCTGATCTGGCTGAAGTACAACTTCTGCTCTGGGTGTGCTACATTGCCCTAGAGATTCAAGGCACAAAGCCCTTCCTTGTTTCCAAAGGGGAAGATAAGCCCCAAAGCATCTTGCTTCCAGCTCTTTGGGAAGCTAAGAAACCACTCGCTCTGCATTGGGCTCTTACAGCCTACCGGGAACATCTCCTAGAAATGTCTGTGAAACGCAGTTTCTTTGCAGGCCTGATCTTGCTGAAGTACAACTCCTGCTCTGGGTCTGCTACATTGCCCTAGAACGTCAAGGCACAACGTGCTGATTATTTTAGGAAGTTCTTTGATAGGCCACGAAGCATCTTGCTTCCAGCTCTATGGGAAGCTATGAAACAACTCGCTCTGCACCGTGTTCTTACAGCCTACGGGGAACATCTCTTACAAAGTCCTGTTGAACGCAGTTTCTTGGCATGCCTGATCTGGCTGAAGTAGAACTTCTGCTGTGGGTGTGCTACATTGCCCTAGAGCTTCAAGGCACAAAGTGCTGAATTGTTTCCAAAGACAGAGATAGTCCCCAAAGCATCTTGCTTCCAGCTATTTGGGAAGCTAAGAAACAACTCGCTCTGCATTGGGCTCTTACAGCCTACCGGGAACATCTCCTAGAAATGTCTGTGAAACGCAGTTTCTTTGCAGGCCTGATCTTGCTGAAGTAGAACTCCTGCTCTGGGTCTGCTACATTTCCCTAGAGCTTCAAGGCACAAAGTGCTGAATTGTTTCCAAAGACAGAGATAGGACCTAAAGCATCTTGCTTCCAGCTCTTTGGGAAGCTAAGAATCAACTCGCTGTGCACAGTGCTCTGACAGCCTACCGGGAACATCTCTTCCAAAGGACTGTGAAACGCACTTTTCTGAAGGCCCGATCTGGATGAAGTAGAACTTCTGCTCTTGGTGTGCTACATTGCCCTAGTGCTCCAAGGCTCAAAGCCCTGCCTTGTTTCCAAAGACGGAGATAGGCCCCAAAGCATCTTGCTTCCAGCTCTTTGCGAAGCTAAGAATCAACTCGCTGTGCACAGTGCTCTGACAGCCTACCGGGAACATCTCTTCCAAAGGCCTGTGAAACGCACTTTCTTGGCAGGCCTGATCTGGCTGAAGTAGAACTTCTGCTCTGGGTGTGCTACATAGCCCTAGAGCTTCAAGGCACAAAGTGCTGAATTGTTTCCAAAGACAGAGATAGTCCCCAAAGCATCTTGCTTCCAGCTGTTTGGGAAGCTAAGAAACAACTCGCTCTTCATTGGGCTCTTACAACCTACCGGGAACATCTCCTAGAAATGTCTGTGAAACGCAGTTTCTTTGCAGGCCTGATCTTGCTGAAGTACAACTCCTGCTCTGGGTCTGCTACATTGCCCTAGAACGTCAAGGCACAACGTGCTGATTATTTTAGGAAGTTCTTTGATAGGCCACGAAGCATCTTGCTTCCAGCTCTATGGGAAGCTATGAAACAACTCGCTCTGCACCGTGTTCTTACAGCCTACGGGGAACATCTCTTACAAAGTCCTGTTGAACGCAGTTTCTTGGCAGGCCTGATCTGGCTGAAGTAGAACTTCTGCTGTGGGTGTGCTACATTGCACTAGAGCTTCAAGGCACAAAGAGCTGAATTGTTTCCAAAGACAGAGATAGTCCCCAAAGCATCTTGCTTCCAGCTCTTTGGGAAGCTAAGAAACAACTCGCTCTGCATTGTTCTCTTACAGCCTACCGGGAACATCCCTTACAAAGGGCTGTGAAACGCAGTTTCTTTGCAGGCCTGATCTGGCTGAAGTAGAACTTCTGCTCTGGGTGTGCTACATTGCTCTAGAGCTTCAAGGCACAAACAGCTGAATTGTTTCCAAAGTCAGAGATAGGCCCCAAAGCATCTTGCTTCCAGCTCTATGGGAAGCTATGAAACAACTCGGTCTGCACAGTGTTCTTACAGCCTATGGGGAACATCTCTTACAAAGTCCTGTTGAACACAGTTTCTTGGCAGGCCTGATCTGGCTGAAGTAGAACTTCTGCTGTGGGTGTGCTACATTGCCCTAGAGCTTCAAGGCACAAAGTGCTGAATTGTTTCCAAAGCCGGAGATAGGCCCCAAAGCATCTTGCTTCCAGCTCTTTGCGAAGCTAAGAATCAACTCGCTGTGCACAGTGCTCTGACAGCCTACCGGGAACATCTCTTCCAAAGGCTTGTGAAACGCACTTTCTTGGCAGGCCTGATCTGGCTGAAGTAGAACTTCTGCTCTGGGTGTGCTACATTGCCCTAGAGATTCAAGGCACAAAGCACTGCCTTGTTTCCAAAGGGGAAGATAAGCCCCAAAGCATCTTGCTTCCAGCTCTTTGGGAAGCTAAGAAACAACTCGCTCTGCATTGGGCTCTTACAGCCTACCGGGAACATCCCTTACAAAGGGCTGTGAAACGCAGTTTCTTTGCAGGCCTGATCTTGCTGAAGTACAACTCCTGCTCTGGGTCTGCTACACTGCCCTAGAAACTCAAGGCAGAACGTGCTGAATATTTTAGGAAGTTCTTTGATAGGCCACGAAGCATCTTGCTTCCAGCTCTAGGGGAAGCTATGAAACAACTCGCTCTGCACCGTGTTCTTAGAGCCTACGGGGAACATCTCTTACAAAGTCCTGTTGAACGCAGTTTCTTGGCAGGCCTGATCTGGCTGAAGTAGAACTTCTGCTGTGGGTGTGCTACATTGCCCTAGAGCTTCAAGGCACAAAGTGCTGAATTGTTTCCAAAGACAGAGATAGTCAGCAAAGCATCTTGCTTCCAGCTGTTTGGGAAGCTAAGAAACAACTCGCTCTGCATTGGGCTCTTACAGCCTACCGGGAACATCTCCTAGAAATGTCTGTGAAACGCAGTTTCTTTGCAGGCCTGATCTTGCTGAAGTAGAACTCCTGCTCTGGGTCTGCTACATTTCCCTAGAGCTTCAAGGCACAAAGTGCTGAATTGTTTCCAAAGACAGAGATAGGACCCAAAGCATCTTGCTTCCAGCTCTTTGGGAAGCTAAGAATCAACTCGCTGTGCACAGTGCTCTGACAGCCTACCGGGAACATCTCTTCCAAATGCCTGTGAAACGCACTTTTCTGAAGGCCCGATCTGGATGAAGTAGAACTTCTGCTCTTGGTGTGCTACATTGCCCTAGAGCTCCAAGGCTCAAAGCCCTGCCTTGTTTCCAAAGACGGAGATAGGCCCCAAAGCATCTTGCTTCCAGCTCCATGGGAAGATATGAAACAACTCGCTCTGCACATTGTTCTTACAGCCTATGGGGAACATCTCTTACAAAGTCCTGTTGAACGCAGTTTCTTGGCAGGCCTGATCTGGCTGAAGTAGAACTTCTGCTGTGGGTGTGCTACATTGCCCTAGAGCTTCAAGGCACAAAGTGCTGAATTGTTTCCAAAGCCGGAGATAGGCCCCAAAGCATCTTGCTTCCAGCTCTTTGCGAAGCTAAGAATCAACTCGCTGTGCACAGTGCTCTGACAGCCTACCGGGAACATCTCTTCCAAAGGCCTGTGAAACGCACTTTCTTGGCAGGCCTGATCTGGCTGAAGTAGAACTTCTGCTGTGGGTGTGCTACATTGCCCTAGAGCTTCAAGGCACAAAGTGCTGAATTGTTTCCAAAGACTGATATAGGCCCCAAAGCATCTTGCTTCCAGCTCTTTGGGCAGCTAAGAAACAACTTGCTCTGCACTGGGCTCTTACAGCCTACCGGGAACATCTCCTAGAAATGTCTGTGAAACGCAGTTTCTTTGCAGGCCTGATCTTGCTGAAGTAGAACTCCTGCTCTGGGTCTGCTACATTGCCCTAGAACGTCAAGGCACAACGTGCTGATTATTTTAGGAAGTTCTTTGATAGGCCACGAAGCATCTTGCTTCCAGCTCTATGAGAAGCTATGAAACAACTCGCTCTGCACCGTGTTCTTAGAGCCTACGGGGAACATCTCTTACAAAGTCCTGTTGAACGCAGTTTCTTGGCAGGCCTGATCTGGCTGAAGTAGAACTTCTGCTGTGGGTGTGCTACATTGCCCTAGAGCTTCAAGGCACAAAGTGCTGAATTGTTTCCAAAGCCGGAGATAGGCCCCAAAGCATCTTGCTTCCAGCTCTTTGCGAAGCTAAGAATCAACTCGCTGTGCACAGTGCTCTGACAGCCTACCGGGAACATCTCTTCCAAAGGCCTGTGAAACGCACTTTCTTGGCAGGCCTGATCTGGCTGAAGTAGAACTTCTGCTCTTGGTGTGCTACATTGCCCTAGAGATTCAAGGCACAAAGCCCTGCCTTGTTTCCAAAGGGGAAGATAAGCCCCAAAGCATCTTGCTTCCAGCTCTTTGGGAAGCTAAGAAACAACTCGCTCTGCATTGGGCTCTTACAGCCTACCGGGAACATCTCCTAGAAATGTCTGTGAAACGCAGTTTCTTTGCAGGCCTGATCTTGCTGAAGTACAACTCCTGCTCTGGGTCTGCTACATTGCCCTAGAACGTCAAGGCACAACGTGCTGATTATTTTAGGAAGTTCTTTGATAGGCCACGAAGCATCTTGCTTCCAGCTCTATGGGAAGCTATGAAACAACTCGCTCTGCACCGTGTTCTTACAGCCTACGGGGAACATCTCTTACAAAGTCCTGTTGAACGCAGTTTCTTGGCAGGCCTGATCTGGCTGAAGTAGAACTTCTGCTGTGGGTGTGCTACATTGCCCTAGAGCTTCAAGGCACAAAGTGCTGAATTGTTTCCAAAGACAGAGATAGTCCCCAAAGCATCTTGCTTCCAGCTCTTTGGGAAGCTAAGAAACAACTCGCTCTGCATTGGGCTCTTACAGCCTACCGGGAACATCTCCTAGAAATGTCTGTGAAACGCAGTTTCTTTGCAGGCCTGATCTTGCTGAAGTAGAACTCCTGCTCTGGGTCTGCTACATTTCCCTAGAGCTTCAAGGCACAAAGTGCTGAATTGTTTCCAAAGACAGAGATAGGACGCAAAGCATCTTGCTTCCAGCTCTTTGGGAAGCTAAGAATCAACTCGCTGTGCACAGTGCTCTGACAGCCTACCGGGAACATCTCTTCCAAAGGCCTGTGAAACGCACTTTTCTGAAGGCCCGATCTGGATGAAGTAGAACTTCTGCTCTTGGTGTGCTACATTGCCCTAGTGCTCCAAGGCTCAAAGCCCTGCCTTGTTTCCAAAGACGGAGATAGGCCCCAAAGCATCTTGCTTCCAGCTTTTTGCGAAGCTAAGAATCAACTCGCTGTGCACAGTGCTCTGACAGCCTACCGGGAACATCTCTTCCAAAGGCCTGTGAAACGCACTTTCTTGGCAGGCCTGATCTGGCTGAAGTAGAACTTCTGCTCTGGGTGTGCTACATTGCCCTAGAGATTCAAGGCACAAAGCCCTGCCTTGTTTCCAAAGGGGAAGATAAGCCCCAAAGCATCTTGCTTCCAGCTCTTTGGGAAGCTAAGAAACAACTCGCTCTGCATTGGGCTCTTACAGCCTACCGGGAACATCTCCTAGAAATGTCTGTGAAACGCAGTTTCTTTGCAGGCCTGATCTTGCTGAAGTACAACTCCTGCTCTGGGTCTGCTACATTGCCCTAGAACGTCAAGGCACAACATGCTGATTATTTTAGGAAGTTCTTTGATAGGCCACGAAGCATCTTGCTTCCAGCTCTATGGGAAGCTATGAAACAACTCGCTCTGCACCGTGTTCTTAGAGCCTACGGGGAACATCTCTTACAAAGTCCTGTTGAACGCAGTTTCTTGGCAGGCCTGATCTGGCTGAAGTAGAACTTCTGCTGTGGGTGTGCTACATTGCCCTAGAGCTTCAAGGCACAAAGTGCTGAATTGTTTCCAAAGACAGAGATAGGACCCAAAGCATCTTGCTTCCAGCTCTTTGGGAAGCTAAGAATCAACTCGCTGTGCACAGTGCTCTGACAGCCTACCGGTAACATCTCTTCAAAGGACTGTGAAACGCACTTTTCTGAAGGCCCGATCTGGATGAAGTAGAACTTCTGCTCTTGGTGTGCTACATTGCCCTAGAGCTCCAAGGCTCAAAGCCCTGCCTTGTTTCCAAAGACGGAGATAGGCCCCAAAGCATCTTGCTTCCAGCTCTTTGCGAAGCTAAGAAACAACTCGCTCTGCATTGGGCTCTTACAGCCTACCGGGAACATCTCCTAGAAATGTCTGTGAAACGCAGTTTCTTTGCAGGCCTGATCTTGCTGAAGTAGAACTCCTGCTCTGGGTCTGCTACATTTCCCTAGAGCTTCAAGGCACAAAGTGCTGAATTGTTTCCAAAGACAGAGATAGGACCCAAAGCATCTTGCTTCCAGCTCTTTGGGAAGCTAAGAATCAACTCGCTGTGCACAGTGCTCTCACAGCCTACCGGGAACATCTCTTCCAAAGGCCTGTGAAACGCACTTTTCTGAAGGCCCGATCTGGATGAAGTAGAACTTCTGCTCTTGGTGTGCTACATTGCCCTAGTGCTCCAAGGCTCAAAGCCCTGCCTTGTTTCCAAAGACGGAGATAGGCCCCAAAGCATCTTGCTTCCAGCTCTTTGCGAAGCTAAGAATCAACTCGCTGTGCACAGTGCTCTGACAGCCTACCGGGAACATCTCTTCCAAAGGCCTGTGAAACGCACTTTCTTGGCAGGCCTGATCTGGCTGAAGTACAACTTCTGCTCTGGGTGTGCTACATTGCCCTAGAGATTCAAGGCACAAAGCCCTTCCTTGTTTCCAAAGGGGAAGATAAGCCCCAAAGCATCTTGCTTCCAGCTCTTTGGGAAGCTAAGAAACCACTCGCTCTGCATTGGGCTCTTACAGCCTACCGGGAACATCTCCTAGAAATGTCTGTGAAACGCAGTTTCTTTGCAGGCCTGATCTTGCTGAAGTACAACTCCTGCTCTGGGTCTGCTACATTGCCCTAGAACGTCAAGGCACAACGTGCTGATTATTTTAGGAAGTTCTTTGATAGGCCACGAAGCATCTTGCTTCCAGCTCTATGGGAAGCTATGAAACAACTCGCTCTGCACCGTGTTCTTACAGCCTACGGGGAACATCTCTTACAAAGTCCTGTTGAACGCAGTTTCTTGGCATGCCTGATCTGGCTGAAGTAGAACTTCTGCTGTGGGTGTGCTACATTGCCCTAGAGCTTCAAGGCACAAAGTGCTGAATTGTTTCCAAAGACAGAGATAGTCCCCAAAGCATCTTGCTTCCAGCTATTTGGGAAGCTAAGAAACAACTCGCTCTGCATTGGGCTCTTACAGCCTACCGGGAACATCTCCTAGAAATGTCTGTGAAACGCAGTTTCTTTGCAGGCCTGATCTTGCTGAAGTAGAACTCCTGCTCTGGGTCTGCTACATTTCCCTAGAGCTTCAAGGCACAAAGTGCTGAATTGTTTCCAAAGACAGAGATAGGACCTAAAGCATCTTGCTTCCAGCTCTTTGGGAAGCTAAGAATCAACTCGCTGTGCACAGTGCTCTGACAGCCTACCGGGAACATCTCTTCCAAAGGACTGTGAAACGCACTTTTCTGAAGGCCCGATCTGGATGAAGTAGAACTTCTGCTCTTGGTGTGCTACATTGCCCTAGTGCTCCAAGGCTCAAAGCCCTGCCTTGTTTCCAAAGACGGAGATAGGCCCCAAAGCATCTTGCTTCCAGCTCTTTGCGAAGCTAAGAATCAACTCGCTGTGCACAGTGCTCTGACAGCCTACCGGGAACATCTCTTCCAAAGGCCTGTGAAACGCACTTTCTTGGCAGGCCTGATCTGGCTGAAGTAGAACTTCTGCTCTGGGTGTGCTACATAGCCCTAGAGCTTCAAGGCACAAAGTGCTGAATTGTTTCCAAAGACAGAGATAGTCCCCAAAGCATCTTGCTTCCAGCTGTTTGGGAAGCTAAGAAACAACTCGCTCTTCATTGGGCTCTTACAACCTACCGGGAACATCTCCTAGAAATGTCTGTGAAACGCAGTTTCTTTGCAGGCCTGATCTTGCTGAAGTACAACTCCTGCTCTGGGTCTGCTACATTGCCCTAGAACGTCAAGGCACAACGTGCTGATTATTTTAGGAAGTTCTTTGATAGGCCACGAAGCATCTTGCTTCCAGCTCTATGGGAAGCTATGAAACAACTCGCTCTGCACCGTGTTCTTACAGCCTAGGGGAACATCTCTTACAAAGTCCTGTTGAACGCAGTTTCTTGGCAGGCCTGATCTGGCTGAAGTAGAACTTCTGCTGTGGGTGTGCTACATTGCACTAGAGCTTCAAGGCACAAAGAGCTGAATTGTTTCCAAAGACAGAGATAGTCCCCAAAGCATCTTGCTTCCAGCTCTTTGGGAAGCTAAGAAACAACTCGCTCTGCATTGTTCTCTTACAGCCTACCGGGAACATCCCTTACAAAGGGCTGTGAAACGCAGTTTCTTTGCAGGCCTGATCTGGCTGAAGTAGAACTTCTGCTCTGGGTGTGCTACATTGCTCTAGAGCTTCAAGGCACAAACAGCTGAATTGTTTCCAAAGTCAGAGATAGGCCCCAAAGCATCTTGCTTCCAGCTCTATGGGAAGCTATGAAACAACTCGGTCTGCACAGTGTTCTTACAGCCTATGGGGAACATCTCTTACAAAGTCCTGTTGAACACAGTTTCTTGGCAGGCCTGATCTGGCTGAAGTAGAACTTCTGCTGTGGGTGTGCTACATTGCCCTAGAGCTTCAAGGCACAAAGTGCTGAATTGTTTCCAAAGCCGGAGATAGGCCCCAAAGCATCTTGCTTCCAGCTCTTTGCGAAGCTAAGAATCAACTCGCTGTGCACAGTGCTCTGACAGCCTACCGGGAACATCTCTTCCAAAGGCCTGTGAAACGCACTTTCTTGGCAGGCCTGATCTGGCTGAAGTAGAACTTCTGCTCTGGGTGTGCTACATTGCCCTAGAGATTCAAGGCACAAAGCACTGCCTTGTTTCCAAAGGGGAAGATAAGCCCCAAAGCATCTTGCTTCCAGCTCTTTGGGAAGCTAAGAAACAACTCGCTCTGCATTGGGCTCTTACAGCCTACCGGGAACATCCCTTACAAAGGGCTGTGAAACGCAGTTTCTTTGCAGGCCTGATCTTGCTGAAGTACAACTCCTGCTCTGGGTCTGCTACACTGCCCTAGAAACTCAAGGCAGAACGTGCTGAATATTTTAGGAAGTTCTTTGATAGGCCACGAAGCATCTTGCTTCCAGCTCTAGGGGAAGCTATGAAACAACTCGCTCTGCACCGTGTTCTTAGAGCCTACGGGGAACATCTCTTACAAAGTCCTGTTGAACGCAGTTTCTTGGCAGGCCTGATCTGGCTGAAGTAGAACTTCTGCTGTGGGTGTGCTACATTGCCCTAGAGCTTCAAGGCACAAAGTGCTGAATTGTTTCCAAAGACAGAGATAGTCCCCAAAGCATCTTGCTTCCAGCTGTTTGGGAAGCTAAGAAACAACTCGCTCTGCATTGGGCTCTTACAGCCTACCGGGAACATCTCCTAGAAATGTCTGTGAAACGCAGTTTCTTTGCAGGCCTGATCTTGCTGAAGTAGAACTCCTGCTCTGGGTCTGCTACATTTCCCTAGAGCTTCAAGGCACAAAGTGCTGAATTGTTTCCAAAGACAGAGATAGGACCCAAAGCATCTTGCTTCCAGCTCTTTGGGAAGCTAAGAATCAACTCGCTGTGCACAGTGCTCTGACAGCCTACCGGGAACATCTCTTCCAAATGCCTGTGAAACGCACTTTTCTGAAGGCCCGATCTGGATGAAGTAGAACTTCTGCTCTTGGTGTGCTACATTGCCCTAGAGCTCCAAGGCTCAAAGCCCTGCCTTGTTTCCAAAGACGGAGATAGGCCCCAAAGCATCTTGCTTCCAGCTCCATGGGAAGATATGAAACAACTCGCTCTGCACATTGTTCTTACAGCCTATGGGGAACATCTCTTACAAAGTCCTGTTGAACGCAGTTTCTTGGCAGGCCTGATCTGGCTGAAGTAGAACTTCTGCTGTGGGTGTGCTACATTGCCCTAGAGCTTCAAGGCACAAAGTGCTGAATTGTTTCCAAAGCCGGAGATAGGCCCCAAAGCATCTTGCTTCCAGCTCTTTGCGAAGCTAAGAATCAACTCGCTGTGCACAGTGCTCTGACAGCCTACCGGGAACATCTCTTCCAAAGGCCTGTGAAACGCACTTTCTTGGCAGGCCTGATCTGGCTGAAGTAGAACTTCTGCTGTGGGTGTGCTACATTGCCCTAGAGCTTCAAGGCACAAAGTGCTGAATTGTTTCCAAAGACTGAGATAGGCCCCAAAGCATCTTGCTTCCAGCTGTTTGGGCAGCTAAGAAACAACTTGCTCTGCACTGGGCTCTTACAGCCTACCGGGAACATCTCCTAGAAATGTCTGTGAAACGCAGTTTCTTTGCAGGCCTGATCTTGCTGAAGTAGAACTCCTGCTCTGGGTCTGCTACATTGCCCTAGAACGTCAAGGCACAACGTGCTGATTATTTTAGGAAGTTCTTTGATAGGCCACGAAGCATCTTGCTTCCAGCTCTATGAGAAGCTATGAAACAACTCGCTCTGCACCGTGTTCTTAGAGCCTACGGGGAACATCTCTTACAAAGTCCTGTTGAACGCAGTTTCTTGGCAGGCCTGATCTGGCTGAAGTAGAACTTCTGCTGTGGGTGTGCTACATTGCCCTAGAGCTTCAAGGCACAAAGTGCTGAATTGTTTCCAAAGCCGGAGATAGGCCCCAAAGCATCTTGCTTCCAGCTCTTTGCGAAGCTAAGAATCAACTCGCTGTGCACAGTGCTCTGACAGCCTACCGGGAACATCTCTTCCAAAGGCCTGTGAAACGCACTTTCTTGGCAGGCCTGATCTGGCTGAAGTAGAACTTCTGCTCTTGGTGTGCTACATTGCCCTAGAGATTCAAGGCACAAAGCCCTGCCTTGTTTCCAAAGGGGAAGATAAGCCCCAAAGCATCTTGCTTCCAGCTCTTTGGGAAGCTAAGAAACAACTCGCTCTGCATTGGGCTCTTACAGCCTACCGGGAACATCTCCTAGAAATGTCTGTGAAACGCAGTTTCTTTGCAGGCCTGATCTTGCTGAAGTACAACTCCTGCTCTGGGTCTGCTACATTGCCCTAGAACGTCAAGGCACAACGTGCTGATTATTTTAGGAAGTTCTTTGATAGGCCACGAAGCATCTTGCTTCCAGCTCTATGGGAAGCTATGAAACAACTCGCTCTGCACCGTGTTCTTACAGCCTACGGGGAACATCTCTTACAAAGTCCTGTTGAACGCAGTTTCTTGGCAGGCCTGATCTGGCTGAAGTAGAACTTCTGCTGTGGGTGTGCTACATTGCCCTAGAGCTTCAAGGCACAAAGTGCTGAATTGTTTCCAAAGACAGAGATAGTCCCCAAAGCATCTTGCTTCCAGCTCTTTGGGAAGCTAAGAAACAACTCGCTCTGCATTGGGCTCTTACAGCCTACCGGGAACATCTCCTAGAAATGTCTGTGAAACGCAGTTTCTTTGCAGGCCTGATCTTGCTGAAGTAGAACTCCTGCTCTGGGTCTGCTACATTTCCCTAGAGCTTGAAGGCACAAAGTGCTGAATTGTTTCCAAAGACAGAGATAGGACCCAAAGCATCTTGCTTCCAGCTCTTTGGGAAGCTAAGAATCAACTCGCTGTGCACAGTGCTCTGACAGCCTACCGGGAACATCTCTTCCAAAGGCCTGTGAAACGCACTTTTCTGAAGGCCCGATCTGGATGAAGTAGAACTTCTGCTCTTGGTGTGCTACATTGCCCTAGAGCTCCAAGGCTCAAAGCCCTGCCTTGTTTCCAAAGACGGAGATAGGCCCCAAAGCATCTTGCTTCCAGCTCCATGGGAAGATATGAAACAACTCGCTCTGCACATTGTTCTTACAGCCTATGGGGAACATCTCTTACAAAGTCCTGTTGAACGCAGTTTCTTGGCAGGCCTGATCTGGCTGAAGTAGAACTTCTGCTGTGGGTGTGCTACATTGCCCTAGAGCTTCAAGGCACAAAGTGCTGAATTGTTTCCAAAGCCGGAGATAGGCCCCAAAGCATCTTGCTTCCAGCTCTTTGCGAAGCTAAGAATCAACTCGCTGTGCACAGTGCTCTGACAGCCTACCGGGAACATCTCTTCCAAAGGCCTGTGAAACGCACTTTCTTGGCAGGCCTGATCTGGCTGAAGTAGAACTTCTGCTGTGGGTGTGCTACATTGCCCTAGAGCTTCAAGGCACAAAGTGCTGAATTGTTTCCAAAGACTGAGATAGGCCCCAAAGCATCTTGCTTCCAGCTCTTTGGGCAGCTAAGAAACAACTTGCTCTGCACTGGGCTCTTACAGCCTACCGGGAACATCTCCTAGAAATGTCTGTGAAGCGCAGTTTCTTTGCAGGCCTGATCTTGCTGAAGTAGAACTCCTGCTCTGGGTCTGCTACATTGCCCTAGAACGTCAAGGCACAACGTGCTGATTATTTTAGGAAGTTCTTTGATAGGCCACGAAGCATCTTGCTTCCAGCTCTATGACAAGCTATGAAACAATCGCTCTGCACCGTGTTCTTAGAGCCTACGGGGAACATCTCTTACAAAGTCCTGTTGAACGCAGTTTCTTGGCAGGCCTGATCTGGCTGAAGTAGAACTTCTGC